>NC_056452.1:17163706-17763706 GCF_018296145.1 Oncorhynchus tshawytscha | reverse complement strand
TCCATCTTCCCATCAATTTTAACCATCTTCCCTGTCCCTGCTGAAGAAAAGCAGGCCCAAACCATGATGCTGCCACCACCATGTTTGACAGTGGGGATGGTGTGTTCAGGGTGATGAGCTGTGTTGCTTTTACGCCAAACATAACATTTTGCATTGTTGCCAAAAAGTTCAATTTTGGTTTCATCTGACCAGAGCACCTTCTTCCACATGTTTGGTGTGTCTCCCAGGTGGCTTGTGGCAAACTTTAAACGACACTTTTTATGGATATCTTTAAGAAATGGCTTTCTTCTTGCCACTCTTCCATAAAGGCCAGATTTGTGCAATATACGACTGATTGTTGTCCTATGGACAGAGTCTCCCACCTCAGCTGTAGATCTCTGCAGTTCATCCAGAGTGATTATGGGCCTCTTAGCTGCATCGCTGATCAGTCTTCTCCTTGTATGAGCTTAAAGTTTAGAGGGACGGCCAGGTCTTGGTAGATTTGCAGTGGTCTGATACTCCTTCCATTTCAATATTATCGCTTGCACAGTGCTCCTTGGGATGTTTAAAGCTTGGGAAATCTTTTTGTATCCAAATCCGGCTTTAAACTTCTTCACAACAGTATCTCGGACCTGCCTGGTGTGTTCCTTGTTCTTCATGATGCTCTCTGCGCTTTTAACGGACCTCTGAGACTATCACAGTGCAGGTGCATTTATACGGAGACTTGATTACACACAGGTGGATTGTATTTATCATCATTAGTCATTTAGGTCAACATTGGATCATTCAGAGATCCTCACTGAACTTCTGGAGAGAGTTTGCTGCACTGAAAGTAAAGGGGCTGAATAATTTTGCACGCCCAATTTTTCAGTTTTTGATTTGTTAAAAAAGTTTGAAATATCCAATAAATGTCGTTCCACTTCATGATTGTGTCCCACTTGTTGTTGATTCTTCACAAAAAAATACAGTTTTATATCTTTATGTTTGAAGCCTGAAATGTGGCAAAAGGTCGCAAAGTTCAAGGGGGCCGAATACTTTCTTCTTTTTCTTATCTTCTTTTTTTTACCTCAATTTACACACAATACCCCATAACGACAAAGAAAAAAACAATGTTATCCATTTTAGAAATCAGGCTGTAATGTAACATGTGGTAAAGGTCAAGGGCTCTGAATTATTTCCGTATGCACTGTAAATGTTTATGAAAACTTGAAAGCACTCTGGTGCCAGTACAGCACAAAGGGTCCCTCATCCTCGTTTGAGCTTTTAGGGCTCATAAACTGGTAAAGTCCTAATAATCTAGACACTTCAATCGAGTCATCATCAAGGGAGTCTAAATCAAGAGCTCTTAGAGAATTATAGTGCTGTTCATAGGCATTGATTTGTTTTTTATATACTACCGTTCAAAAGTTTGGGGTGACTTAGAAATGTCCTTGTTTTTGAAAGAAAAGGACATTTTTTGTCCATTAAAATAACATCAAATTGATCAGAAATACAGTGTAGACATTGTTAATGTTGTAAATGACTATTATAGCTGGAAACGGCAGATTATTTATGATTATCAACAAAGGCATACAGAGGCCCATTATCAGCAACCATCACTCCTGTGTTCAAGTGGTACGTTGTGTTAGCCAATCCAAGTTTATAATTTTAGAAGGCTAATTGATCATTAGAAAACCCTTTTGCAATTATGTTAGCACAGCTGAAAGTTGTTGTTCTGATTAAAGAAGCAATAAAACTGGCCTTCTTTAGACTAGTTGAGTATCTGGAGCATCAGCATTTGTGGGTTCGATTACAGGCTCAAAAAGGCCATAAACAAAGACCTTTCTCCTGAAACTCTTCAGTCTATTCTTGTTCTGAGAAAGGAAGGCTATTCCATGCGAGAAATTGCCAAAAAACTGAAGATCTCGTAAAATGCTCTGTGCTACTCCCTTCACAGAACAGAGCAAACTGTCTCTAAACAGAATAGAAAGAGGAGTGGGAGGCCCCGGTGCACAACTGAGCAAGAGGACAAGTACATTAGAGTGTCTAGTTTGAGAAACAGACGCCTCACAAGTCCTCAACTGGCAGCTTCATTAAATAGTGCCTGCAAAACACCAGTCTCAACATCAATAGTGAAGAGGTGACTCCGGGATGCTGGCCTTCTAGGCAGAGTTGCAAAGAAAATGCCAGATCTCATCCTGGGCAATAAAAATAAGATTAAGATGGGCAAAAGAACACAGACACTGGACAGAGGAACCTCTTCACTGTTGTAAATAGTCATTTACAACATTAACAATGTCTACACTGTATTTGTTAAATAAATAAATAAAAAAGTCAATTTAAGTATTTCAGAAACAAGGACATTTCTAAGGGACCCCAAACTTTTGAATGGCAGTGTATATATAATGTATTCCTATCTCATCCCTAAAAGGTCAGAGGGAACAATCATTCACAAACGTCTTCTTTAAAAATGCTAATTTATTAAGTTCTCCATGGCTCGGTTAGTGTTATTGTTGTTGACTGGTGCCCACAGGGAGGTGGTGACAAAATAGCTGTGGCGTTGCAGGCAAGAGGGACTGGCATGGCTTTTCGAAAATTAGCGTGGCATTCATGCAATTATTCACAATCTTGTTGCGTGTGTGTGTGTGTGTGTGTGTGCACGAGTGCGTGCGCATGAGTGTTTATCTTCATATAAGCTGTGCATGTCCGTGGTGCTTGTGTGTGTGTACACAAACTAACTTTCTAACTCTAGGATACTCAGAGCTCAGACGCACCATGCTGGGACAGAAGGGTTTTGTCAGCGACAGACAAAGCCACGAGGTGAGCTAGCGAGAGTGTGTGTGTTGTGCAATTGAAGAGGTCAGGTCACGCTACTCTAACTTAAGGGTTTAACACACTGCTCCATCTGTCAATCTCTGTTCATTCAGTACGTCAGAGGTGAATGCTGGAAATTGAAACTGTCAGATAAATTGGTGTTGGGTACTTTCTGAATACGTCTTTCAAAACCAGCTCTGCCTACCAGGAAAAAAGGAGCACACCCTCCACCCCTACTCACCCCTCACGACCAGGTTAGTGCAAGGACAGTCTTGGGGTGGGAAAGCCATCCATTCCAGGAAACTAGAAGTAACTTGTGCAACATTTAGTTTCACTAACTAAAAGTGGGTCTGTCTGTCTAAACTGATGGAGTAAGTCAGACAAGTAGCTCTCTATGAATGGATAGTTACTCCTCACAAACACAAACAGGAAAATACCAGAAGCAGTAAACTGTTGGTCATTCTGTCCAAATATGGAGAGGAGCTTAAAGGTCCATTCATTTCAATGAAAGTTGTATATTTTCCAAAGAGCATTTTCCACTTCAATCATAATGGCCAACTATGCGAATGATTTGGAAAAAGAGTAGAGACAGTCACTTCTTGGGGAAACCCCTAAAGGTCTCTCCACTTTGTGCAAATACTATGTTTCATGTGATACTTGACAAAGATAGATATGGTATTAGCTATGACTTAAAATCACTTTGTCTTGGGAGCCACAGCCTTGAGCTACACTTGTACTCCAACATACTGCAGAAACATACAGCGATTTAGAACTCAAATGTGCATCGCCACGACGGACATTCTGCAGCAGTCACAGGTCACCAGAACAAAAAGTTACCGTTGTACAGCCTTCAGCCATAAGACTGACCATAGGGTGGATTCCACACGACTGGTCACAGCGGAAATTGAAGTGCGAAGAGTGTGACGAAGGAGAAGGCTGTTTTTCCCTTCACTATCAGAGATAAATACAACATAACCTTGATCTACTACCACTCACACAAACGCAAGTAACCACCCCCCCCTACCTGTCTTTAAAGTAAACAAGGAGGATAACAATCACCTCGAGGGAGGGAGAGAGAGATAGAGCGAGTGAGAGCGCAGAGGGAGAGAGAGCGAGAGAGAGCGCAGAGGGAGAGAGAGCGAGAGAGCGCAGAGGGAGAGAGAGCGCAGAGGGAGAGAGAGCGGGAGAGAGAGCAGCAGAGAGAGAAAGCGAGCGAGTGAGAGCGCAGAGAGAGAGCGAGTGAGAGCGCAGAGGGAGAGAGAGCGAGAGAGCGCAGAGGGAGAGAGAGCGCAGGGAGAGAGAGCAGCAGAGAGAGAAAGCGAGCGAGTGAGAGCGCAGAGAGAGCTAGAGAGTGAGAGCGCAGAGAGAGAGCTAGAGAGTGAGAGCGCAGAGAGAGAGCTAGAGAGTGAGAGCGCAGAGAGAGAGAGAGAGCGCAGAGGGAGAGAGAGCGCAGAGGGAGAGAGAGAGCGCAGAGGGAGAGAGCGGGAGAGAGAGCAGCAGAGAGAGAAAGCGAGAGTGAGAGCGCAGAGAGAGAGCTAGAGAGTGAGAGCGCAGAGAGAGAGCTAGAGAGAGTGAGAGCGCAGAGAGAGAGCTAGAGAGAGTGAGAGCGCAGAGAGAGAGCTAGAGAGAGAGCGCAGAGAGAGAGTGAGAGTGCGGCAGAGAGAGAGTGAGAGAGTGAGAGCGCAGAGAGAGAGTGAGAGCGCAGAGAGAGAGAGAGAGAGAGTGCGGCAGAGAGAGAGTGAGAGAGCGCAGAGAGAGAGTGAGAGAGTGCGGCAGAGAGTGAGAGAGTGAGAGTGCAGAGGGAGAGAGAGCGAGAGAGAGTGCGGCAGAGAGAGAGCGAGAGAGAGTGCAGAGGGAGAGAGAGCGAGAGAGAGTGCGGCAGAGAGAGAGCGAGAGAGAGTGCGGCAGAGAGAGAGTGAGAGAGAGCGCAGAGAGAGAGTGAGAGAGTGCGGCAGAGAGTGAGAGAGTGAGAGTGCAGAGGGAGAGAGAGCGAGAGAGAGTGCGGCAGAGAGAGAGCGAGAGAGAGTGCGGCAGAGAGAGAGCGGCAGAGAGAGAGCGAGAGAGAGTGAGAGCACAGAGAGAGAGAGTGAGAGCGCAGAGAGAGAGAGTGAGAGAGTGCGGCAGAGAGAGCTAGAGAGAGTGAGAGCGCAGAGAAAGAGAGAGCGAGAGAGAGAGCTAGAGAGAGTGAGAGCGCAGAGAGAGAGAGTGCGGCAGAGAGAGAGTGCGGCAGAGAGAGAGTGAGGCAGAGAGAGTGCGGCAGAGAGAGAGTGAGGCAGAGAGAGTGCGCAGAGAGAGAGAGCGCAGAGAGAGCAAGCAAGAGCTAGAGAAAGCGAGCGAGAGCTAGAGAAAGCGAGCAAGAGCTGGAGAAAGCGAGCAAGAGAGAGCGCAGAAAGCGCAAGTGCAGAGAGGCAGAGAGCGCAGAAAGATGGGCACCAACCTGTGGCTGCGGTAGACATTGAGGAGGATGATGAGGGTGCCTAGGCAGTAGCAGGCCAGATAGGGACCCCCAAACAGTCTGGTCAAACCTCTCGTACGATGCTCCCAACGCGCCACCTGCAACACAAGTTTTACTTCATGAATAAAGTGCCTTTTTGGTCATATAATATAACTAAATATGTAATAACTAAAATAACTATTTATTTCAACATTGTTATAAAAAGTATAGGTTCAACTTCATAACAAACATGTTTTCCCCATCTCCAGAGATGAAATAAAAAAGGTGACAATTAAAATGACTGGGTTGACCGTAAGAGGGTGGACAATGTCACCTTAATAAATCTGCCATGAATCCACAAGTGACAGGGGGAATAGAAGATTGTTGTGTACAACAGGGAGTGGCAATTGAATGCAAGCTTAACACATGTCTAGCACATCTATGGGCAACAGGGTTGACGTGTCATGCTCGACAGTCAGTTTTCCACCACAAAACAGAAAATAAATAAATATATCTTCAGAAATGACTTTGTCAAAGCAAAACAATAACTCGGGCTTAACAATTACAGTGCCTTCAGAAAGTATTGATAGCCCTTGATTCACTCTGCATTTTGTTGTGTTACAGCCTGAATTCAAAAAGGATCAACAAATTCTCACCTGCAATCTGCACACAATACCCCATAATGACAAAGTGAATGTTTAGACATTTTTGCAAATTTACTTAAATGAAACACAGAAATAATCCATTTACATAACTATTCCCACCACTGAGTCAATACATGTTAGAACATATTTTAAGTATATTTAAAATGACCTAAATTGGAACAATTTTAAATAAATGTAATGCATTTAATGTTCATTTTATTAGCATTTAAGTATATTAAATACATATAAAATCATCTAAATTGAGACACTTTTTTGTACTTAAGTTTATTGTTATTACATTAGATAAAGAGCAAAAAATATATAATATGAAATACAACTTATAAATTAGAAATATACTAAAATGGTATTTGAATCAGAATTCCTGTATTTTCTTTACAAAAAAAGTGCATTTATAATGCGTTTCATGTATACTTCTACAAATACCACTTCTACTCATTAACCACATTAGCTACTGTATTGAGCCATGTAAAGGTTACATTTACAATTAACACTTTTGAGATATATGCACCATTGGGATTTCACACTTTAGTTGTTCACATACATTTTTGGTAATAATTGATCATTTAAAAAAAATGTGGAATGTATATGTAATTAAAATTACTACATTATTCAGTTCTAAAATGAATATCAAAAGATTTGAATAAGCTAAATATGAGAAACAATATCATATTATAAATCAAAACTTCAACTGAAGAAAATGATGCTGGGGAATAAGCCAATGTTTGTGCACATGCATTTTTTTGAGTATGCTTCAAATATATTTTGTGGACATGTAAGTTAAATACGTATTTGAAAGTATACTTAAGTATATTTTCTTGCAATATGAAAAAGTATACTCTCAGGAAGCATGTTCCTCAGCTGTGCAATATCATTGTCACCTTTCTCTGCACTCTTCTGAACAGGAATTCAGAAGGTACTTCAAAACTCATTGGCACTGAAACTACAGTGCCTTGCAAAAGTATTCATCCCCCTTGGATTTATTCACACTTTGTTGTCCTACTGAAAGGGAAATTTGTATCCCAGTGTCTGTTGGAAAGCAGACTGAAATAGGTTTTCCTCTAGGAGTTTAACTATTCCGTTTCTTTTTATCATAAAAACTCCCTAGTTGCAGTCTAAGGCTGTTTGGGCGTTCGTCGCAGTGTTTGGGCGTTCGGGAGTCCCATAGGGCGGCACACAATTGGTCCAGGGTCGTCCGGGTTAGGGGAGGGTCGTTATTTGGTTCATCGCACTCTAGCGACTCCTTGTGACAGTCTTCAGTTGAACTGTGTTTCCTCCAACACATTGGGGCAGCTGGCTTCCTGTTTTGGAGGATGCATGACTCGACCTTCTCCTCTCCTGAGCCCATTGGGGAGTTGCAGCGATGAGACAAAAATGTAACCACAAGATTGGGAGAAAAAGGGAGTAAAAATGTGCAAACCCATAACAGGATGCAGCCACCATCATGCTGGAAAATATGAAGTGGTTCTTAGTGATGTGTTCTGGATTTGGATTTGTCCCAAAATAACACTTTGTATTCAGGACTTAAAAAAAAAAATTGCCACATTATTTGCAGTTTTACTTTAGTCTCTTATTGCAAATAGGATATTTTTTATTCTGTAAAGGCTTCCTTCTTTTCACGCTGTCAATTAGGTTCATATTGTAGAGTAACTACAATATTGTAGAACACAAGTCCACTTTGACAATATGGGGTATTGGTTGTAGGCCAGTAATAAAAACATCTCTCGATGTAATTAATTTTAAATTCAGACTCTAGCACAACAAAATGTGGGAAATGGTCAATGGGTAAATACTTTCTGAAGGCCCTGTTTTAATAATAATAATAATAATAATAATAATAATAATAATAAACTTTTAGGCCTAAGTGCAAAGCCTTATGTTAGCGGCAAATCCAACAACACATCACTGAGTAACTACCTCCTTATTTTCAAGCATGGTAGTGGCTGCATCATGGTATGGGTATGCTTGACATCGGCAAACACTGGGGAGTTTTTCAGGATGAAAAGACATTGGATGGAGCTTAGCACAGGCAAAATCCCAGAGGAAAACATGCATCAGTCTGCTTTTACAACTGACACTGGGAGAGGAATTCACCTTTCAGCAGGACAATAACCTACAACACAAGGTCAAATCTACACTGGAGTTGCTTACCAAGAAGACAATGAATGTTCCAGAGTGGCCAAGTCACAGTTTTGACTTAAATCTCTCTGAAAATCTATGGCAAGACTTTAAAACGTCTGTTTAACCATGATCCCCAACACCTTGACAGAGCTTGAAGAATTATGAAAATAATAAAATGGGAAAATATTGCACAACACAGGTAGCTTATGAGACTTACTTACCCAAGATGACTGTTGTTGGTATTTCTGACATGTATTGACTCGGGGGGTGAATACTTATCTAACCAAGGTATATTAGCATTTAATTTTTCATCCATCTTTAGTCAATGTTAGAATTTACTTTCACTTTGATATTACAGAATATTTGCACCTTGTGTCTGGAACTCTATCGGAGGGATGCGACACCATACTTCCACGAGAAATTTCACCATGTAGTGTTCGGTCTCAGGCAGCGCTCCAGAATATCCCATAAGTGATCAAATGGGTTTACATCTTCATCAAACCATTCAGTGACCACTCGTGCTCTGTGGATAGGGGCATTGTCATCCTATGGGGGCATAGCCATGGTATCCAAAATAATGCCCTGATCAGCAATTTTATACATGCCCCTAAGCATAATGGGATATGAATTGCTTAATTAACTCAGGAACCACATATGTATGGAAGTACCTGCCTTTAATTCCTTTTGTATCCGTCAATTACTAAGTGTTTCCATTATTTTGGCAGTTAACTGTACCTTATATGCTTTATGACAGAAGGTACTATAAATACACAGGTAGATCAAAGCTTTACCACACTGTGTGAATGCATTCTGTGCCAGCACCATTCACAGATTCAATCAAGGCTTAGGTAACAGCCTGGACAGGCCACTCCATCCAGTTACTTACCATGGGTGTATTTCTGACAACAAGGTCCTGGCTCGTCTCTGATATGATGCATTAGGAGCTCTTAAATGTGTTTGTGTGGGCTCTATTACAGGAGGTACTGAGTGTCTTAGTGGGTGCAGGCTCAGTCCCCCGGGGCCCGGTTCTCTGACAGGGCCTTAGAACCAGCCTAATCACCACATGAGATTCATGCCCCGTATTAATGCACGGCCGCGCTCCGTCCCTGTCCCCAGCCCAGGGAAACAGAGGGAACAGAACATGCCCTAATCACATGCATAACTGGCTACACATTAGAACTCCTCCTCCCCTCCTACAGCTATGCTATTTACTGTTTAACCATTTCAGAAAATGAAATTAGAGCATCTGACTTAGATCTTCGATTAGATCCTATTTCTATCTCATCCGATCACACAGACTATACCAGAAATGTCAGCCTTTGACAGTTAGTCTAGATGCACAGTTGATATATAACTAAACAACCAAAAGACAAAACCATTACTGTCTTGTCTAAAAAGCGATACGAATACCTTCTCCCCTGTCAAGGTGAACCTCATCTATAGCACACCGTGGCCGTTGTTCCACTAGACATTTATATTTCAGTCATTTAGCAGATGCTCTTATCCAGAGCAACTTACAGGAAGCCCTGACTAGTCAAAGCCTTGGGGAAAATAATACATGCAGGGTGCAGAGAAAAGCCAGAGTTTAGAATTCTAGACAAAATGGTTATGAAACACACACACAGAGAGCGAGACAGAGAGACAGAGAGAGAGAGAGAGAGCGACCTTATCCTCACTCGACGAGACAGAGAGACAGAGAGACCTTATCCCCACTCGACGAGACAGAAGGGCAGAATCCTATATTGAAATTCAACGCTACAAAACCAGCAGCAATGGTTTCCATGCAAACCGTTGTTTGTGCTCCTACAGTCTGACTCCACTGGCTATCGTGAGGACGAATCAGCTATGGAGACAAACAAACATTGCATTATTTGAGCAGGAGATCGAGACTATCAAAATCAGTTATCCATACATAATCATTTTAAATCAAGAGTGAAATCATGAATCTAAAGCACTTTAATTCTAAATATACACCACCGGTCAAAAGTCTGGACACACCTACTGATTCCAGGGTTCTTCTTTATTTGGACTGTTTTCTACATTGTAGAATATAGTGAAGACATCAAAACTATGAAACAACACACGGAATCATGCAGTAGTAACCAAAAAAAAGTGTTAAACAAGTCCAAATATATTTTATATTTGAGATTCTACAAATAGCCACCCTTTGCCTTGATGACAGCTTTGCACACTCTTGGCATTCTCTCAACCATCTTCATGAGGTCAATTAACAGGTGTGCCTTGTTAAAAGTTCATTTTTTTAAATTTCTTAACTTCTTAATGCGTTTGAGCCAATCAGTTGTGTTGTGACAAGGTAGGGGTGGTATACAGAAGATAGCCCTATTTGGAAAACGAACAAGTCCATATTATGGCAAGAACAGCTCAACCAAGCAAAGAGAAAATGACAGTCTATGATTACTTTAAGACATGAAAGTCAATCAATGCAGAACATTTCAAGAACTTTGAAGGTTTCTTCAAGTGCAGTCGCAAAAACCATCAAAGGCTATGATGAAACTGGCTCTCATGAGGACCGCCACAGGAAAGGAAGACCCAGAGGTATCTCTGCTGGAGAGGGTAAGTTCGTTAGAGTTACCAGCCTCAGAAATTGCAGCCCAAATAAATGCTTCAGAGTTCAAGTAACAGACGCATCTTAACATCAACTGTTCATGGTCGAATTGCTGAAAAGAAACCAATACTAAAGGACACCAATAAGAAGAGACTTGGTTGGGCCAAGAAACACGAGCATTGGACATTACACCGGTGGAAATGTGTCATTTGGTCTGGAGTCCAAATAGGAGATTTTTGGTTCCAACCGCCGTGTCTTTGTGAGACGCGGTGTGGGTGAACGGATGATCTCTGCATGTGTATTTCACACCGTAAAGCATGGAGGAGATGTTATAGTGTGGGGGTGCTTTGCTGGTGACAATGTCTGTGATTTATTTAGAATTCAACGCATACTTAACCAGCATGGCAACCACAGATTTCTGCAGCGATACGCCATAGCATCTGGTTTAGGCTTAGTGTGACAATCATTTGTTTTTCAACAGGACAATGACCCAACACACCTTAAGGCTGTGGAAGGGCTATTTGGCCAAGAAGGAGAGTGATGGAGTGCGGCAACAGATGACCTGGCCTCCACAATCCACCGACCTCAACCCAATGGAGATGGTTTGGGATGAGTTGGACCGCAGAGTGGTCCAAGGACAAGCAGCCAACAAAAGTTCAGCATATGTGGGAACTCCTTCAAGACTGTTGGAAAAGCATTCCAGGGGAAGCTGGTTTTTTATTTCACCTTTATTTAACCAGATAGTCCAGTTGAGAACAAGTTCTCATTTACAACTGTGACCTGGCCAAGATAAAGCAAAGCAATGCGACAAAAACAAAGACACAGAGTTACATATGGTATAAACAAACGTACAGTCAATAACACAATAGAAAAATCTGTATCCAGTGTGTGCAAATGAAATAAGGAGGTAAGGCAATACATAGGCCAATAGTGGCAAAGTAATTACAATTTAGCAATTTACACTGGAGTGATAGATGTGCAGATGAGAATGTGCAAGTAGAAATACTGGTGTGCAAAAGAGCAGAAAAACAAAAAAAACACAAATATGGGGATGAGGTAGGTAGTTGGTTGGATGGGCTATTTACAGATTGGCTGTGCACGGCTGTAACAATCGGTAAGCTGCATTGACAGCTGATGCTTAAAGTTAGTGAGGGAGATATAAATCTCCAACTTCAGTGATTTTTGCAATTCGTTCATTGGCAGCAGAGAACTGGAAGGAAAGGCAGCCAAAGGAGGTGTTGGCTTTGCCAGTGAAACCAGTTAAATATACCTGCCTGAGCGCGTGCTACGGGTGGGTATTGCTATGGTGATTAGTGAGCTGAGATAAGGCGGAGACTTAGCAAAGACTTATAGATGACCTGGAGCCAGTGGGTTTGGCGACGAATATTTAGCGAGGGCCAGCCAACGAGAGCATACAGGTCGCAGTGGTGGGTAGAATATGGGGCTTTAGTGACAAAACGGATGGCACTGTGATAGACTGCATCAAATTTGCTGAGTAGAGTGTTGGAGGCAAATTAGTAAATGACATTGCCGAAAGTCAAGAATCAGTAGGATAGTCAGTTTTACGAGGGTAAGTTTACCAGCATGAGTGAAGGAGGCTTTGTTGCAAAATAGGAAGCCAAATCTAGATTTATGCTGCAGTAGTTTGTGTGTTGGGGGGCTAGGGTCAGTTTGTTATATCTGGAGTACTTCTCCTGTCTTATCCGGTGTCCTCTGTGAATTTAAGTATGCTCTCTCTAATTCGTTCTCTCGGAGGAGGAGGACCTGAACCCTAGGACCATGCCTCAGGACTACCTGGCATGATGACTCCTTGCTGTCCCCAGTCCACCTGGCCGTACTGCTGCTCCAGTGTCAACTGTTCTGCCTGCGGCTATGGAATCCTGACCTGTTCACCGGACGTGCTACCTGTCCCAGACCTGCTGTTCTCTCTAGAGACAGCAGGAGTGGTAGAGATACTCTTAATGATCGGCTATGAAAAGCCAACTGACATTTACTCCCGAGGTGCTGAGTTTGCTGCACCCTCGACAACTACTGTGATTATTATTATTTGACCATGCTGGTCATTTATGAACATTTGAACATCTTGGCCATGTTCTGTTATAATCTCCACCCGACACAGCCAGAAAAGGACTGGCCACCCCTCATAGCCTGGTTCCTCTCTAGGTTTCTTCCTAGGTTTTGGCCTTTCTAGGGAGTTTTTCCTAGCCACCGCGCTTCTACACCTGCATTGCTTGCTGTTTGGGGTTTTAGGCTGGGTTTCTGTACAGCAGTTTGAGATATCAGCTATTGTACGAAGGGCTATATAAATACATTTGATTTGATTTAACTTTGGATTGGAGATGCTTACTGTGAGTCTGGAAGGAGAGTTTACAGTCTAGCCAGACAGCTAGGTATTTATAGTTGTCCACATATTCTAAGTCAGAACCGTCCAAAGTAGTGATGCTAGTCGGGCGGGCGGGTGCAGGCAGTGATTGGTTGAAGAGCATGCATTTCATTTTACTAGCATTTCACCCTTTTCACCCCGTTCCAAATATCTCTAACGGACGCCCCAGCTTGAGTTCTTTCCTGCACGTGATGTTAGAAGGTTCTCTCCATTCCAGAATGTGATTGTTACGCAACAGTACATTTAATCCACGCTGCCCTCAAACCAAGGCACGCAGCCTGTTTTTATTTATAGGCTGTTTCAACTCAATTTAAAATGATTTTCAAACAAGTTTGAACAGTTTGAATTGGGGTGTGTTCCGCCTCCTCATTCATTCACAGAAAAATAGTCATTTTTACTTCTGCGGACAATTCATTTTTGGGACATTTCTGACCCGGACAAAATTCCCCTACACACTTCCCAATTGTTTGCATGCATTCCAATTACTGCATAGATTGTAATGGGCACATATTATGTGTGTAAAATATTTGTTTTGTAGGTTGTACTGATTATGATGAGCTAAGATAATTCCAGCTGTGTGTATCCATGTTTGTTGACATACAATGCATTCTGGGTTTCAGGTAATCGTCTGTTGGACCAAAGATGTTATAACAAAATGAGGTGAGTAAGTTCACTCATTTTTTGAGGACTTCTGGAAATTAATGATGGGCTGTCGACAATATTGGTTGACACCCCCCCCCCTCCCTTGAACATGCATACTATAAACAGACCAAACTCATCTTGTCTCCTCTTATAATCTATGGTTTCTGTGAGGGAAACAAAAAGCATGGCAGCGTGCAAAAACTACCCATTGTCTGGATTTCTAGAGAGTGTTTTACTCAATTATTTCGATCAATGGTGAGCTCACCCGTGATGTGATTAATTATAGTCATTGCTATTAGCTCATTCATATTGTAGTTGGTCAGCGAGAGTTATACAAATATGACCGCTTGTGTTACGTCAATCTTTCCTCAGTTAGCGCTAGGACAAATGTAGACTACATTTTTTTCTGGTTTGGATGATTGTGTTATGCTGTAGATACTTTTGTGAATGTCTGAAAATTGCATCCAAAAATAAACCTCACATTCTGGACATAACTTTGTAAGGACTGTGTTTGTGCAAAATGTTTCTGAAAAAAGTGTGGGCAGCTCAAATGCTGATTGTTGCATCATTCGAAACTGGCCGTTCTAAATAAGCGTTCTAATCACACCGGTTTGATCGTACGCTTCAGGGACCATTGTAGGATGATCACACCCGTGTGTTGGTACGTGTGAAAAGGTTAAGAGCAGTTGGTGGCCACGGAAGGAGTGATGTTTGGCGTTGAAGCTCATTTGGAGGTTTTTTGTTAACAGTGTCCAAAGAAGTTCCAGATGTATACAGAATGGTGTCGTATGCGTAGAGGTGGATCAAAGAATCACCCGCAGCAAGAGCGACATCATTGATATATACAGAGAAAAGTGCCGGCCCGAGAATTGAACCCTGTGGCACCCCCACAGAGACTGCCGATAAGAATATGGTGATTGACAGAGTCGAAAGCCTTGGCTAGGTCGATGAAGACGGCTGCACAGTACTGTCTTTTATCGATGGTGGTTATGATATCGTTTTGGACCTTGAGCGTGGCTGAGGTGCACCCGTGACCAGCTCGGAAACCAGATTGCATAGCGGAGAAGGTACGGTGGGATTCGAAATGGTCGGTGATCTGTTTGTTCACTTGGCTTTCAAAGACTTTAGAAAGGCAGTGCAGGATGGATATTGGTCTGTAACAGTTTGGGTCTAGAGTGTCTCCCCCTTTGAAGAGGGGGAAGACAGCGGCCGCTTTCCAATTTTTAGGAATCTCAGACGATACGAAAGAGGTTGAACAGACTAGTAATAGGGGTTGCAACAATGGTGGCAGATCATTTTAGGAAGAGAGGGTCCAGCTGATTTGTAGGGATCCAGATTGTGCAGCTCTTTCAGAACATCAGCGGTCTGGGTTTGGGCGAAGGCTTGGGCCAGTTGCTGAGGGGGGTGCAGAGCTGTTTACCAGGGTTGGGGTAGCCAGGTGGAAAGCATGGCCAGCCACAGAGAAACGCTTTTTGAAATTCTTGATTATCGTGGATATATCGGTGGTGACAGTGTTTCCTAGCCTCAGTGCAGTGGGCAGCTGGAAGGAGGTACTCTTATTCTCCATGGACTTTACAGTGTCCAAAGCATTTTGTAATTAGTGCTGCAGGATGCAAATTTCTGTTTGAAAACACTAGCCTTTGCTTTCCTAACTGACTGTGTGTATTGGTTCCTGACTTCCCTGAAAATGTGCATATCACAGGCACTATTTGATGATAGTGCAGTACGCCACAGGGTGGTTTTGTGCTGGTCAAGGGCAGTCAAGTCTGGAGTGAACCAAGGGTTATATCTGTTCTTAGTTATAAATTTTTTGAAAGGGGCATGCTTATTTAAGATGGTGAGGAAGGCACTTTTGAAGAACAACCAGGCATCCTCTACTGACGGGATGAGGTCAATATCCTTCCAGAATACCCAGGCCAGGTCGATTAGAAAGGCCTACTCGCATTAGTGTTTTAGGGAGCGTTTGACAGTGATGAGGGGTGAGCATTTGACCGCGGACCCATAACGGACGCAGGCAATGAGGCAGTGATCCCTGAGAACCTGGTTGAAAACAGCAGTGGTGTATTTAGAGTGCAAGTTGGTCAGGATGATATCTATGAGGGTGCCCATGTTTACGGATTTAGGGTTGTACCTGGTAGGTTATTTGATCATTTGTGTGAGATTGAAGGCATCTAGCTTAGATTGTAGGATGGCTGGGGTGTTAAGCATATCCCAATTTAGGTCACCTAGCAGTACGAACTCTGACGATAAATGGGGGGCAATCAATTCACATACGGTGTCCAGGGCACAGCTGGCAGCAGAGGGGGGTCTATAACAAGAGGCAACAGTGAGGGACTTATTTCTGGAGATATGGATTTTTAAAAGTAGAAGCTTGAATTGTTTGGGCACAGACCTGGATAGTATGACAGAACTCTGCAGGCTCTCTCTACAGTAGATTGCAATTCCTCCCCCTTTAGCAGTTCTGTCTTGACGGAAAATGTTGTAATTGGGGATGGAATTTTCTGAATTTCTGGTGGCCTTCCTAAGCCAGGATTCAGACACGGCTAGGACATCAGGGTTGGCGGAGTGTGCTAAAGCAGTGAATAAAGCAAACTCAGGGAGGAGGCTTCTGATGTTAACATGCATGAACCCAAGGCTTTTACGGTTTCAGAAGTCAGCAAATGAGAGCGCCTGGGGACACACAGGGCCTGGGTTAACACATCTTAGGGCTAGGGCCCTTTTTCAAGAGTTTCCGCCTGACTGATGTGCCCAAAGTAAACTGCCTGTTAGTCAGGCCCAGAAGCCATGATATGCATATAATTTGCATCATTGGATATAAAATACTTTGAAGTTTGTATAAATTTTAAAATAAGGTATGAGACAATAACACAATTGATATGGTAGCCGAAAATCCAAAAGACAAACCAAAACGGAAACACTTTTTTTTTCATGCTCTTTCAATGGAAAGCTATGGGTCCTATGTAATTTCGGCTCCCAGATTGCAATTCCTATGGCTTCCAGGACATGTCAACAGTCTTTATTCAAGGTTTCAGGCTTGTTTCTTCCAAAAAACAAGGAAGAATTTTGAGTTTTGGTACCGGGAGTCACAGCTGGATATCAGTCTGTGGGCGAGCGAGGAAGAGGACACGCACTTGCTAATTTTCCTTTTCTATTGATCATACTTCTTTCCGTAGGAAATATTATAGTTTATTTACATTTTAGAGTACCTGAGGATTAAATAGAAATGTAATTTGACTTGTTTTAACAAAGTTTAGCGGTAGCTTTTTGGATTCCTTTGTCTGCATTTTGAACGAGTGGATTACTGAAATCAACAGCGCCAACTAAACAGACTTTTGGGGATATGAAGAAGGATTTTATCTAACAAAACAACCATGCATGTTGTAGCTGGGACCCTTGGTTTTGCAAACAGTGAAAGATTTTCAAAAAGTAAATGATTATTTAAATCGTTATTTGTGATTTTATGAAGCATGTGCTGGTTGAAAAATATGTTGATGTGGGGCGCCGTCTTCAAACATTCGCATGGTATGCTTTCGCTGTAAAGACTATTGTAAATCGGACAATGCAGGTAGATTACAATAATTTAAGATTTTAACCGATATAAGATACTTGTATGTTCAGCAATGTTTAATATTACAATTATTTATTTGAATTGCGCGCCCTCCAATTTCACCGGATGTTGTCAACAGGTGTCCAGTTGACAGGACGCCTAGCCCTAAGAATTAATCTCTACATCACCAGAGGAACAGAGGAGGAGTAGGATGAGGGTACGGCTAAAGGATTTAAGAACTGGTCATCTAGTGCTTTGGGAACAGAGAATAAAAGGAGCAGATTTCTGGGCTTGGTAGGATAGATTCAGGGAATAGTGTACAGACAAGCGAATGGTAGGGTGTGAGTACAGTGGGGGTAAAGGTAGGCATTGAGTGACAATGAGAGAGGTTGCATCTCTGGAGGTGTTAGTTAAGCTAGGTGCAGTCTCCGCATGTGTGGGGTTGGGACAAGGGGGCTATCTGAGGCATGTTGAGCAGGACTAGGGGCTCCACAGTAAAATAAAACAATGAGAGCTGCCCTAAACAACAGTATACAAGGCATACTGACAGAGAGAGGCATAAAGCAATCACAGGTGTTGATTGGAAGAGCTAAGACCACGGGTGAGACAACAATGGGTAAACAGCTAAGACAACGACAGGTAAATCGTGATAAATGGGCAGTGAGGGTCAGTTAGCTACATACAGGGCCTGAGTTCCAGGCTGGGGCCGGCAGATTAAAAAATGAAGTACCGTGTTAATGAACAGTCCAGCAGGCATCAGCTGTGTAGCCGTGTGATTATAGGGTCCAATGAGCAGCAATAGATGAAACAGGGAGCCGTTCTGTAGTCAATTGCTACGCTAGGTGAGAGGGAGACAGTTTTCATGAAGCTAGCGGGCCGGGGCTAGCAGATGGATCTTCACCACATCCACGATGCTTAGGCCGGTTGAGAGCACGTCGGCCGAATTACATCAGCAGACCAGTAATGATGGATCGGCGGGGCTCCGTATCGACAAAGGGTCCAGGCCAAATTGGCAAGAGAGGCATTGTAGTTGGTGTACTTCGCTTGCTAGCCAGGAGATGGGCCTAACTCGAGGCTAACTGGTGCATACTTCTGGACAAGGGTGTTAACCACAATAGACACACGGGAGCAGTTAGCTAGCTGCGAAGATCCGGTGCAATGGTCCAGCGCTTGCGGCAGGAATCCGGTGATGTAGTGGAAAAAAGTAGCTGTCCAATATGCGCAGGGCTGATATCGCACTGTGCAGACTGGCAGGTATTATCCGGGCTAAAGTGACTGGTGTCCGTGCTAAAGGTAAAGACCGCTAGCAGTGGCTAACAATGACTAAATAGCTAGTACCTAATTAGCTGGCTAGCTTCTGATGGAGGTTCCAGTTATTAGGTCTAAAAAATATCAGATTCGTACCACGAGGCGGGTTACAGGAAGGTATATTTACTTCGAAAATGGAAAAAAAGAGATTGAAATATAATGAAATGTATACCAGAAAAACGAAAAAGACTGAATATTTATATTTTCATTCCCTTCTGTAGTGTCCCATAGACTCGCTCTCTTGGTGTTTAAAGAAAATGTGTGTGGTGTGCACAATTCTACACTGAATGCTTATAGAATTGACCCATCCCGAATGTTCCTTTTTTTACATGGGACAAAAACAAATACGTCTTACTGCTGCGCCATCTTCATTGAGAGAATGCCAATAGTGTGCAAAGCTGTCATCAAAGCAAAGGGTGACAATTTGAAGAATCGAAAATCTATTGTGATTTGTTTAACACTTTTTTTGTTACTACATGATTCCATGTGTTATTTCATAGTTTAGATGTCTTCACTATTTTTCTACAATGTATAAAATTGTAAAAATAAAGAAAAACTCTTGAATGAGTAGGTGTTCTCAAACTTTTAACCGGTAGTGTAAGTAATGCAGATTCTCAAAATCTCCGAACACTTATTTATTTCACCTTTATTTAACCAGGTAGGCAAGTTGAGAACAAGTTCTCATTTGCAACTGTGACCTGGCCAAGATAAAGCATAGCAGTTTGACACATACAACACAGAGTTACACCAGGAATAAACTAAACATACAGTCAATAATACAGTAGAAAAAGTCTATATACAGTGAGTGCAAATTAGGTTTTGAATTAATGAACACCTGGGTTGGGCATTGAAGCTACCATATTGAATCTGGCCTTTAACATCGTCTTGTTTATCCAGGTGAATTCCTAATTCATAGGAAACCCCGAAAAAACAGTCTAGCTCTAAACCACCTGCAGCTGGTTGTAGGACATATGAATGGTAAGTAAAAATGCATACAGTGGTTCGTCCTTTGTGGCGTACCTCGGCGCAGCTTACATGATGTCACAGAATTCTGTGCGAATTAATTACTTAAAAATCATACAATGTGATTCTCTGGATTTTTGTTTTAGATTACGTCTCTCACAGTTGAAGTGTACCTATGCTAAAAAATTAGACCTCTACATGCTTTGTAAGTAGGAAAACCTGCAAAATCGGCAGTGTATCAATTCCTTTTCTCCCCACTGTATATATTTTTTATTGCAGGAAATTGGCTGTAAAACACAAGATGGGGGCCTGAAAAATGTTCTTGCCCGGGACCGAATTCAGCCACGCCAACGGGCTGACCATGGTCATTGCCACGACGCCGCCACGCCCACCACTTAAGCCCCTTTTTGAGCCAGGAAAAAAACCTGTGGGTGTGCATGCATGTGTGGCTGGGTTCGGAGCTAACTGCAAAAAATGTGAGTGTACACACACACGCTCCATAGCTGTTATATCCAAAGGAACGCTAAACATCCAAGCTAATAAATGAGGCTAAATATAACTAATTACGTTTAAATGTAAGATAAGATCATGGTGGCCCAATTATATGCAAAGGGCTGTATGGTGCAGCAGCTCATAAGAATTTAATTTTGTGATTGCATTTTTGGACTTTAAAATTAATGGTATATTAAATGGTATTGATTACTGCAGATTATAATTTCTAAATGCCTTGTGAGATCAATTGTTGTATCCCATAAAAACCCAAAATATAAGCTTGTTTACCCCATAACTATAATCTAAATAATAACTCAAATCTAAATAAAACACTGTATAGTCTCAAAACATGGTTAAAACTATCATTTTGATCTCATGGATAGTCAGACAGCGGTGTGAATGCAAGGACTATGAATTTGAGAGTGATTACATTTCTCCAGCCCCATCCCTCAGCTACATATCAAAACACTAGCGAGGTGGTCACAATCTTGTTGTTTGAACTGCAGATTGCCCCATTAAATCCAACAATAATTTCAACGTCCCTGGTCCACTTGACAGTCTGAAGTAGTAACAAAGTAACCTTGGCAATAATAACATGAATAGATTGTTATGTCGGCAGCCAATGGAAAGACATGGAGTAGCTACCATCTAAGATGAAGAGTTGCCCAATGTTGCTTTACAGTGAAAATTCTGAATTGAAACTTTTTCAGACGAGCACAGGTGGAACCTTGAATCCCAGACTAGTAAACGTGAGGCTTCATGCAGAATCCCCATCACGTTTCTCTTCACTTTGTTTCACATTTTTTGCTTCCCTCTCATGATGTGCTCCCTCGCCCATATCTCCCCTCCATTTCATTTTTCCATTGAAATGAAAAGTAATCTTACTTCCTTTCTATTCCACCCTGTAAAACATATTTTTATTATTTATTTTTTACCTGCCCAAATGGTCAGTACATCTCCCTGCTAGACTTTTATTATATTGTGATTCTCCTCTCATCCCTTCACCCCTCTTTTCTTATCCTTTGTCAGCTAGTTCTGCTAAGCTCCTTTCATTCTTGCTGACTCATGGTCTGGTTGATTGTTCTGGGCTGTGGCCATCAGGCCAACTCGGGCACTCAATAAAACACCCGAGGGGTGAAAAGGGGTCCTTCGGCCCTGCTGGCTAATGGGCTGGCACCCATTCTACATCAGTTGCATTTTCCACCTCTAGGCCTGAGAGGCTGCTTATTAAAATGGGCATAGGAGTGAGGCACCTGTAGTGTTGGTGAGTGTGAAAGGTGGATGGGAGCGAGGTTTGATTGCAGTTTTTCACAAACATTGTTTTCCCTTCAACACCGATTGATAACTCCAATGCAACCACCGCCGCCCACCAACTTACATCAAGCCTCCTCATTCACCTCAGAGAATGAGTGAAAACTGTCATGTCAAAAACTCAACAAGGGTCTGTATGCTATTGTGTTAGGGAGGTGTTGGGCGCTGTGTGGGTGAAAAGGCATGCTGTACCAGAGTGTATGTTGCCATTTCAGAATCCACTGTATTAATGAAGAGGGTCTTTTAGGGTGATGTATTGTTAAAATATTTTGCATTACTCATCTCATATGTACAGCTGAAGTCAGAAGTTTACATACACCTTAGCCAAATACATTTAAAACTTTGTTTTCCACAATTCCTGACATGTAATCAAGGTAAACATTTCCTGTCTTAGGTCAGTTAGGATCACAACTTTACTTTAAGAATGTGAAATGTCAGAACAATAGTAGAGAGAATGATTTATTTCAGCTTTTATTTCTCTCATCACATTCCCAGTGGATCAGAAGTTTACATACACTCAATTATTATTTGGTAGCATTGCCTTTAAATTGTTGAACTTGGGTCAAATGTTTTGGGTAGCCTTCCACAAGCTTCCCACAATAAGTTGGGTACATTTTTGCCCATTCCTCCTGACAGAGCTGGTGTAACTGAGTCAGGTTAGTAGGCCTCCTTGCTCACACATGCTTATCAGTTCTGCCAACAAATTTTCTGTGGGATTGAGGTCAGGGCTTTCTGATGGCCACTCCAATACCTTGACTGTGTTGTCCTTAAGCCATTTTGCCACAACTTCGGAAGTATGCTTGTGTTCATTGTCCATTTGGAAGACCCATTTGTGACCAAGCATTAACTTCCTGACCGATGTCTTGAGATGTTGCTTCAATAAGATCCACATAATCTTCCATCCTCATGATGCCATTTATTTTGTGAAGTGCACGAGTCCATCCTGCAGTAAAGCACCCCCACAACATGATGCTTAACGGTTGGGATGGTGTTCTTCAGCTTGCAAGCCTCCCCCTTTTTCCTCCAAACATAACGGTGGTCATTATGGCTAAACAGTTCTATTTTTGTTTCATCAGACATGAGGACATTTCTCCAAAAAGTACGATATTTGTCCCCATGTGCAGTTGCAAACTGTAGTCTGGCTTTCTGATGGTGGTTTTGGAGCAGTGGCTTCTTCCTTGCTGATCGGCCTTTCAGGTTATGTCGATATAGGACTAGTTTTACTGTGGATATAGATACTTTTATACCAGTTTCCTCCAGCATCTTCACAAGGTCCTTTGCTGTTGTTCTGGGATTGATTTGCACTTGTCGCACCAAAGTACATTTATCTCTAGGAGACAGAACGCATCTCCTTCCTGAGCGGTATGATGGCTGCTTGGTCCCATGGTGATTATACTTGCATACTACAGTTTGTACAAATGAACGTGGTACCTTCAGGCGTTTGGAAATTGCTCCCAAGGATGAACCAGACATGTGGAGGTCTACAATTGTTTTCTGAGGTCTTGGCTGATATACTAACTGTATGTACTATATTCTATCCTACTGTGTCTTAGTCTATGCCACTCTGACATTGCTAGTCCAAATATTTATATATTCTTAATTCCATTCCTTTAACTTTAGATTGTGTGTATTGTTAGATATTACTGCACTGTTGGAGCTAGAAACAGAAGCATTTCGCTACACCCGCAATAACATCTGCTAAACACGTGTATGCGGCCAATAAAATTTGATTTGAATTTGATATCTTTCAGTGACTGTACAGGAGCCGTGTGCAGCATGTTGAAGCTCGAACTGCTCCTGCACTTGGTGGGAGAAGCTGTGCTGTTACTGTGTGGCAGCGTTTCACAAACTCGGTCCTGCGGACCTTGAGGGGTGCACGTTTTGGTTTTTGCAAAAAAAGTCTATATACAGTATGTGCAAATGAGGTAGGATAAGGGAGGTAAGGTAATAAATAGTCCATGGTGGCGAAGTAATTACAATATAGTAATTAAACACTGGAATGGTAGAATGTGCAGAAGATGCATGTGAAAGTAGAGATACTGGGGTGCAAAGGAGCAAGATAAATAATATACAGTATGGGGATGAGGTAGTTGGATAGGCTGTTTACAGATGGGCTATGTACAGGTGCAGTGATCTGTGAGCTGCTCTGACAGCTGGTGCTTAAAGCTAGTGAGGGAGATTTGGGTCTCCAGCTTCAGTGATTTTTGCAGTTCAATCCAGTCAGTCATCGGCAGCAGAGAACTAGAAGGAGAGGGGGCCAAAGGAAGAATTGGTTTTGGGGGTGACCAGTGAGATATACCTGCTGGAGCGCGTGCTACGGGTGGGTGCTGCTATGGTGACCAGTGAGCTGAGATAAGGCGGGGCTTTACCTAGCAGAGACTTGTAGATGACCTGGAGCCAGTGGGTTTGGCGATGAGTATGAAGCGAGGGCCAGCCAACGAGAGCGTACAGGTTGCAGTGGTGGGTAGTATATGGGGCTTTGGTGAGAAAATGGATGGCACTGTGATAGACTACATCCAATTTGTTGAGTAGTGTTGGAGGCTATTTTGTAAATGACATCGCCAAAGTCGAGGATCGGTAGGATGGTCAGTTTTACGAGGGTGTGTTTGGCAGCATGAGTGAAGGATGCTTTGTTGCGAATTAGGAAGCCAATTCTAGATTTAATTTGGATTGGAGATGCTTAATATGAGTCTGGAAGGAGAATTTACAGTCTAACCAGACACCTAGGTATTTGTAGTTGTCCACATATTCTAAGTCAGAACTGTCCAGAGTAGTGATGCTGGACGGGCGGGTAGCGATCGGTTGAAGAGCATGCATTTAGTTTTACTTGCATTTAAGAGCAGTTGGAGGCCACGGAAGGAGAGTTGTATGGCATTGAAGCTCGTCTGGAGGTTAGTTAACACAATGCAGAATGGTGTCGTCTACGTAGAGGTGGATCAGAGAATCACCAGCAGCGAGAGCGACATCATTGATGTATACAGAGAAGAGAGTCGGCCCGAGAATTGAACCCTGTGGCACCCCCATAGAGACTGCCAGAGGTCCGGACAACAGGCCCTCCGATTTGACACACTGAACTCTGTCTGAGAAGTAGTTGGTGAACCAAGCGAAGCAATCATTTTGAGAAACCAAGGCTGTTGAGTCTGCCAATAAGAATGTTGTGATTGACAGAGTCGAAAGCCTATTCGATGAATACGGCTGCACAGTACTGCTTTTTATCGGTGGAGGTTATGATATCATTTAGGACCTTGAGCGTGGCTGAGGTGCACCCATGACCAGCTCTGAAACCAGATTGCATAGCGGAGTAGTTACGGTGGGATTCAAACTGGTCGGTAATCTGTTTGTTAACGTGGCTTTTGAATACCTTAGAATGGCAGGGTAGGATAGATATAAGTCTGTAGCAGTTTGGGTCTAGAGTGTCTCCCCCTTTGAAGAAGGGGATGACCGCGGCAACTTTCCAATCTATGGTAATCTCAGACGATAAAAAATAGAGGTTGTGAGAGAGTGTAATCAGTATTGTGTAATCTGGTTGACGTTAGCGCCACCAGCTAGCCATAGAGTCAGAGAGATAAGAAGGAAGAAGAGGGACAGGCTGACCCTGCCATTACCTCAATGTCAACATGGCTGACTGAGCCCGCTGCAGAGGAACGTAAGGGGTAGGGCGGGCACACAGTCCTGTCCAGACCTTGAGGCTGAGCTGCTACACAACTCAAATCTCATGAACCACCAACCTGCTAACTATCATTTCTCCTCTGCAATGATCAATTATGGTCATAGTGACTGCCTTGAGTACACACCTAGTTACTCAGGTCATTATCAAATCACTGATTAAAAAGAACGAAAACCAAGAGTAAATGGACACAGCCATTGAGGACCAGCGCTGAAATATCTCACTGAGCTCACTTCCCTTCTCTGCACAGCTAGAACACACAAACTTGTCTCAAGTCTATGGTTTGCAACCCATGTCTGGGGCACAAATAAATATTGGACGCAGCTATGGTGGGACTAGCTAACTCATGTCTGACTACAACAATGTACTAACTGTGAAACACATTCGACACCTTGTAGAGTCCATGCCTCGACGAATTGAGGTGGTTCGGGGGGAAAAAGGGGGTCCAACTCAATATTAGGAAGGTGTTCCTAATATTTTGTGCACTCAGCAAATGATATACACTAAGGCAACAGCCAAAGGGTATTCAAACAAACCCTATACAGGTGTCAAATCCTCCATGTACATTCACAATTTTTACAAGTGCTTAGAATATTTTGCTTTCAATTAAAGGCCAGTGGACATTTATAGGCTAAAGAAAGGTTGGGTAAGATGTTTGTGAAAAGAAGCTCTACCCTTTCCTCTGAAATTATATAAAAAGATCTATTGAATAGCCTCTATTGAATATAGTTTTCCCCTTTCCCGCAGACCCACTTGAATGCTTTTAGGTTATTCTCACAGAGAGAGAGAGGACACATGCTGTACCAATTCAATAGAATTCTATACTGGTCTATCACAGTCAGAACATCTCAAGTTGGTTTATATTTCTCTACCTCTGTCTCCCTTAGTCTCTACTTATGGTGAGAGTTTTGCTGACTTTGTTTCATGTGTTAAGATTTTCTGAACAACAGATATGAATGACTGGCAAAAAAAGATCTGAGTAACCCTCACAGAAAAAAAAAAGACCTGAAGAACTGGCTGTAAACTTCAGAGACCACTCAGGCTTGGTGCTGCTAGCCCAATTCTCTCCACTCTACTATTAGAAGAATACCACTAGTTGCTGCAAAACAAATGCCGACAAACTATGACCTCTTTCATGACGTTTAGTGTGCCAAGTGTTATTGTTATCAACCAGTTGACGGGGGAAATCAATATTGTTTTGGTGTTTCAAAATTACATCTGAGTCTAAAAGATAAAAGCGTTATATAACCAGCTGATAATGCATGTTAAGGGCGTGCATTTGCATAACCAGCCCAGATAAACGTGTCATGTTGTCCTCCTAAACCTGGGGCAGATCCTCGGTAGATCCTCGGTCTCTGCAAATGTGTTGAAGGCATGGCCTTAAAAACAGATGACTTCTTTCAGCATGTTATCCAATAGACAACTAACAATTTGTTCCGTTTCATTGAATTAACTTCCAACGCTGATTGCTTTGATATGTAAAACTGAGGAACTGTGAAAGAAATGGGTTGGGAGAAATAGAGGGAGAAGAACAGAGCAAAGAGAGGAGGGGCAGGAAAAAACAGTCGAGTAACAGAGAGAAGTTGGGAGAGGCTGGTATACAGCTATGGACAGAATCAGTGTTGAAGTACTAGGGAGTGGTCTCCAGACTACATTCTTGTCTCGGTGTCGGATACCTTTGACTCGGTCTCGATAGTGAAGACTCATCATTTCTTCTAGTCAGAATTATCAGCTTCCATTCAGTCAGAGCATAAAACCGATTCGCCAGGCCAAATATATACACTCCTTTCTTGAAACAATCTCTTAACAGTCTTTATATGTATTATAGACATATTTGCACAGTGGCAAACCTATAGCCCTTCACTGTGCGACGGGTTCGTGATTCTGAAAGGATAGTAAGCATAATACTAGCTCACTCATGTAGGGAAGTGCACTTTTTGCAAACCACAAAGGGCCAGTAGTGTAGTGGAAGGTATACGCAGGTATAAGCCGTATACCCACTTTTTTGATGCGAATCAAAGTAGTTTAGTGGAGGTATACGAAAAATTACATGGGTAGCCGGTAGGGTAGAAAATACTGGTAGATATCATACGCTAAAATGTAAATGCTAACTGAGGCAACAATGGATACGCAAACCAGGTATTGCATTTTTTTTGTGTTGGTTAAATTATTTTTTAAATTTTTTTAAACTAAGAATCTTGAAAGTGAAAATCTGAAAAAAAAAAAAAAGTTTCACACAGGGTGCCCTTCCTTCACTGGGAGGGCAGTTAGAGAACTCCCATTTTTCCAGGCTCCATAAGGCTGATGAAAATGTTTATCTTTATTTAGCCATCTTACATATAAAACCTTATTTGTTCATCAGAAACTGAAAAACTCACCACAGGTTAATGAGAAGGGTGTGCTTGAAAGGATGTTGGGTTGTATTGGAGAGAGTCTCAGTCTTAAATTATTTTCCACACAGTCTGTGCCTGTATTTCGTTGGCATGATAGTGAGGGCCGAGAATCCACTCGCACATACAGTTGAAGTCGGAAGTTTACATACACTTATGTTGGAATCATTAAAACTCGTTTTTCAACAACTCCACAAATTTCTTATTAGCAAACTATAGTTTTGGCAAGTTGGTTGCATGATAAGATATTTTTCCAACAATTGTTTACAGACAGATTATTTCACTTATAATTCACTGTATCACAATTCCAGTGAGTCAGAAGTTTACATACAGTAAATTGACTGTGCCTTTAAACAGCTTGGAAAATTCCAGAAAATTATGTCATGAAGCTTCTGATAGGCCTAATTGACATAATTTGAGTCAATTGGAGGTGTACCTGTGGATGTATTTCAAGGCCTACCATCAAACTCAGTGCCTCTTTGCTTGACATCATGGGAAAATTAAAAGAAATCAGCCAAGACCCCAGAAAAACAATTGTAGACCTCCACAAGTCTGGTTCATCCTTGGGAGCAATTTCCTAACGCCTGAAGGTACCACGTTCATCTGTACAAACAATAGTATGCAAGTATAAACACCATGGGATCACGCAGCCGTCATACCGCTCAGGAAGGAGACGCGTTCTGTCTCCTAGAGATGAATGTACTTTGGTGCGAAAAATGCAAATCAATCCCAGAACAGCAACAAAGGACCTTGTGAAGATGCTGGAGGAAACCAGTACAAAGTACGGTTTGCAACTGCACATGGGGACAAAGATCGTACTTTTTGTCCTCTGGTCTGATGAAACAAAAATAGAACCGTTTAGCCATAATGACCATCGTTATGTTTGGAAGAATAAGGGGGAGGCTTGCAAGCCAAAGATTACCATCCCAACCATGAAGCACGGAAGTGGCAGCATCATGTTGTGGGGGTGCTTTGCTGCAGGAGGGACTGGTGCACTTCACAAAATAGATGGCATCATGATGATGGAAAATTATGTGGATATATTAAAGCAACATCTCAAGACATCAGTCAGGAAGTTAAAGCTTGGTCACAAATGGGTCTTCCAAATGGACAATGACCCCAAGCATACTTTCAAAGTTGTGGCAAAATGGCTTAAGGGCAACAAAGTCAAGGTATTGGCATGGCCATCACAAAGCCCTGACCTCAATCCTATAGAACATTTGTTGGCAGAACTGAAAAAGCATGTGCGAGCAAGGAGGCCTACAAACCTGACTCAGTTACACCAACTCTGTCAGGAGGAATGGACCCAAATTCACCCAACTTAATGTGGGATGCTTATGGAAGGCTACCCAAAACGTTTGACCCAAGTGAAACCATTTAAAGGCAATGCTACCAAATACTAATTGAGTGTATGTACACTTCTGACCCACTGGGAACTAGATGAAAGAACTAAAAACTGAAATAAATAATTCTCTCTACTATTATTCTGACATTTCACATTCTTAAAATAAAGTTGTGATCCTAACTGACCCAAGACAGGGGATTTTTTTTACTAGGATTAAATGTCAGGAATTGTGAAAAACTGAGTTTAAACGCATTTGGCTAAGGTGTATGTAAACTTCCGACTTCAACTGTAATACATCTGTTAAAGTGTGTATGCGACGAATAAACTTTAATTGAATTTTCAATATGTACTGTTTGAGGTACTCGAGGACCGGAGTTGGGAAACACTGCACTCTAGTTATATGATAAATAGAATTACGCCAGAACAGCCATTAAACATTTGAATGTGAAGGTCCATTCTATTAATTTTATTTCTATGCATCGGCTACTCATTAGTCATCAATATTAATTTTGAATGGAAATCATGTCTATGAATTTTACATATATGCTTTGATTACTCACCACATTCCAGAAGAAAGGGTTGAAGATGATGGCGATGACAGCAACACAGAACCTGGGGTCATAAACGTCTATGTGCTTCAGAACATCCTCCATTACTGACATGTCCACCTGACAGACATAGAAACAGAGAAATATCAGAAGCACAGAAATAGAATTCTATGTCAAAGTTCAAAAGACAGTTTAACTTTGACCTTTGGAGTTTTTTTTACTGATGAGTGCCTAGAGGTTTTCTTTGAGTATATTAACAGAGTTGTAGGCCTTTTCTAGATGGGAAAATGAACTGTAGGTATTTTAATTCGGTCAGAGTGTTAAATAGTATTTCAGTATGACTAATGTGATCAATTTTGGATATCATTCACAGCTTTATGCAGAATATTTATAGGGCAGCAGGTAGCCTAGCGGTTAGAGCATTGGGCCAGTACATAAGGGTACATCTGTCAATGCGCCCTTGAGCAAGGCACTTAACCCTAATTTTCTCCAGGGGCACCGTCCTACTATGGCTGACCCTGTAAAACACATTTCACTGCACCTATCCGGTGTATGTGACAATAATATACAGTACCAGTCAAAAGTTTGGACACACCTAATCATTCAAGGGTTTTTCTTTATTTTTACTATTTTCTACATTGTAGAATCATAGTGAAGACATAACAACTATGAAATAACACAATTGGAATCATGTGGTAACCAAAAAAGTGTTAATAAAAACATATTTTATATTTGAGATTCTTCAAAATAGCCACCCTTTGCCTTGATGACAGCATTGCACACTCTTGGCATTCTCTCAACCAGCTTCATGAGGTAGTCACCTGGAAAACATTTCAATTAACAGGTGTGCCTTGTTGAAAGTTAATTTGAGGAATTTCTTTACACTTAATGCATTTGAGCCAATCATATGCGTTGTGATAAGGTAGGGGTGGTATACCCAATTTGTTAAAAGACCAAGTCCATATTATGGCAAGAACAGGCCCAGTGATAACAACTTAGCCATTTTTAAAAATGTATTTGGAACCTTTAGGAACTTTTGAAAAGTTACTCAAATGCTAAAATGCACACAATTTCCCTCTAAATGACACAAAAACGATTTTCTTTGTCAAACACTCACAACACAACTGCCTGGCTGCAAAAGTGCATTGAGAGTAATGTCAGCAGCAGGCGCTCAGCTCGTGCACAGGCAGAAGCAGGCCAGCAGCAATTTCAGCAAATTGCAAATCATTGTTGGCTGACGGCAGCAGCAAGATTGTAGGCGTTCAACGAGACAAACCCAATGAATATAAACTCAGAAGAAAAAGGAATGTCCCCTTTTCAGGACCCTGTCTCTCAATGATAATTGGTAAAAATCAAAATAACTTCACAGATCTTCATTGTAAAGGGTTTAAACGCTGCTTGTTCAATGAACCACAAACAATTAATGAACATGCACCTGTGGAACGGTCATTAAGACACTCACAGCTTAAGGTCAGTTAAGGTCACAGTTAGGACACTAAAAAGAGGCCTTTCTACTGAGTCTGAAAAACACCAAAAGAAAGATGCCCAGGGTCCCTGCTCATCTGTATGAACGTGCCTTAGGCATGCTGCAAGGAGGCATAAGGACTGCAGATATGGCCAGAGCAATATATATATATTGCAATATATTGCCTAAGACAGAGCTACAGGGAGACAGGATGGACAGCTGATCGTCCTCGCAGTGGCAGACTACATGTAACGACACCTGTACAGGTTCGGTACATACGAACGTCACAGCTGCAGGACAGGTACAGGATGGCAACAACTGCCCGAGTTACACCAGGAATGCACAATCCTTCCATCAGTCCCAGACTTTCCGCAATAGGCAGAGAGAGGCTGGAGAGGCTGGACTGAGGGCGTGTAGGCCTGTTGTAAGGCAGGTCCTCACCAGACATCACCGGCAACAACGTCACCTCCGGGCACAAACCCACCATTGCTGGACCAGACAGAACTGGCAAAAAGTGCTCTTCACTGACGGGTCGCGGTTGTGTCTCACCAGGGGTGATTGTCGGATTCGCGTTTATTGTCGAAGGAACGTGCGTTAAACCGAGGCCTGTACTCTGGAGCGGGATCGATTTGGAGATGGAGGGTCAATCATGGTCTGGGGCGGTGTGTCACAGCATCATCAGACTGAGCTTGTTGTCATTGCAGGCAATCTCAATACTGTGCGTTACAGGGAAGACATCCTCCTCCCTCATGTGGTACCCTTCCTGCAGGCTCATCCTGACATTACCCTCCAGCATGACAATGCCACCAGCCATACTGCTCATTCTGTGCGTGATTTCCTGCAAGACAGGCATGTCAGTGTTCAGCGAAGAGCCCGGATCTCAATCCCATTAAGCACGTCTGGGACCTGTTGGATCAGAGGGTGAGGGTTAGGGCCATTCCCCCCAGAAATGTCCGGGAATTTGCAGGTTCCTTGGTGGAAGACTAGCGTAACATCTCACAGCAATAACTGGCAAATCTGGTGCAGTAAATGAGGAGATGCACTGCAGTAGTTAACTTCTCTAGGATAGGGGGCAGCATTCGGAATTTTGGATAAAAGCGTGCCCAGATTAAACTGCCTGCTACTCATCCCCAGAAGATAAGATAGTCTACTAATAATATGCCTCTCTTTAGTCTACTAAAGTCACTCTTTTCAATGGCTTTTCATTGGGAATCCAGATTTCTTGCAGTTCCTATCGCTTCCACTGGATGTCAACAGTCTTTAGAAATTGGTTGACGTTTTTCCTTTGTGCAATGAAGAAGTGTCACTGTTCAGAATGAGGCTAGAGTGAAGAGGACTCTTTGTTCGAGGTGGGTGGCCTGAAAGCTAGCTACAGTTTGTTTTCCTACTGTATTGAACACAGATCATCCAGTCTTCAATTTATCAATTATTTACGTAAAAATATACCTAAAGTTCTATTACAAAAGTAGTTTGAAATGTTTTGGCAAAGTTTTACAGGTAACTTTTGAGATATTTGTAGTCACGTTGCGCAAGTTGAAACCGGTGTTTTTCTGGATCAAACGCGCCAAATGGACATTTTGGATATATATCGACATAATTAATCAAACAAAAGGACCATTTGTGGGACATGTTTATGGGACATATTGGAGTGCCAACAAAAGAAGCTCGTAAGGCATGAATTATATCTTTATTTCTGACTTTTGTGTCGAGCCTGCAGGGTTAAAATATGCTTTTCTGTCTGTGTTTATTGGGGTGCTATCCTCAGATAATAGCATTGTTTGCTTTCGCCAAAAAGCCTTTTTGAAACCTGACATGGCGCTCTTCATTTTCACTGGCTTTTGGCCAGGTGAGACGCTAGCATCCCACATATCCCAGAGAGGTTAATGCAGCTGGTGGCCACACCAGATACTGACTGTTACTTTCGATTTTGACCGCGCCCCTTTGTTCAGGGACACATTTTTCCGTTTCTGTTAGTCACATATCTGTGGAACTTGTTCAGTTTATGTCTCAGTTGTTGAATCTTATGTTCATACATATATTTACACACGTTAAGTTTGCTGAAAATAAACAGTTGACAGTGAGTGAGATGTTTCTTTTTTTGCGTTTAGTTGGTCACAAATGTTTGATCTTGAACAGAACTTACATCAACCAACATGTGTCAATCAAAAGAGTCTGTACTGTACCTGAATTTAAAGGGTGGCTGAAGCCAGTAATTGGGGATGATTGTCGGGCATACCGTGCGTACTGCAAATCAGATGTACTTGCAAAAATGTATGACATCAAAAAACATTGTGCTACAGCAAAGCATATAAATAAATCAAAACCGTACAACCCCACAACGCAGTCTACATTACCAGTTGGTTAAGAAAGTGGATAACTGCAAAAGCACAGAAGCTACTATGGCAATGGCCATTGCGGAGCATTGTTCGCTGCTAGCATGTGACCATTTAGGTATGGCTTGCAAATCTGCCTTTTCAGATTCTGTGGCAGCAACAAACTTCCAAATGCACCGCACCAAGCACACAGAAATGATTAGGGGAGTACTGGCTCTTTATTTTCTCAAAAGGGTAACATCAGATGTGGGGGATGAGAAGTTCAGTCTCCTTTTGGATGAGTCCACTGAAGTCAGTGTCTCGAAATACCTGGGTGTGGGGATTTGGTATTTCAGTGCTAAAAAAAAAAAATAACAAAAATAAATAAAAAATAAAATAATAAAAATAACCACATTTCTCAGGCTGGTTGAATTGGAGGGGGAGGGGCAGGGGGCGATGCCAGATCAATAGCAAAAGCGGTAGTTGAGTTTCTTGAGAAGTGTAACCTTAAAAAAGAGGATCTTGGGGGCCTCCCGGGTGGCGCTGTGGTCTAGGGCCACCAGAGACTCTGGGTTCGCGCCCAGGCTCTGTCGCAGCCGGCCGCGACCGGGAGGTCCGTGGGGCGGCGCACAATTGCCCTAGCGTCGTCCGGGTTAGGGAGGGTTTGGCCCGGGATATCCTTGCCTCATCGCGCACTAGCGACTCCTGTTGCGGGCCGGGGGGCAACTGGTTTTCGATTTCCCCAAAACGATGTGAGGTGTACAAAGCAGTGTATGCCACCATTAATTGTGGCCAGAAACCCCTGCAGATCACCAAAGTGTGTGCCACACGTTGGCTATCGATTGAGCCTGCGGTAACTCGTATATTAAGCCAGTGGGAATACGTGAAACTCCACTTTGAGTTGACCAAGGCCAGTGAGCATTGCTCTGCATGACGGATGTGCTCCATGCCATGTGCAAGACCAAATATGTCTACCTGACATTCTTTAAATCAATCTTGTCTGACATACAAGTTGCAGTAAAGTAATTTGAGGGAGAGCAAACAGATCCTGTCAAGCTTTTGGACAATCTGGTACACCTCTTAACATCAATTTGCAGCAGAGTAGTCAACCCTACGGAAAAACTGATTGTGTTGAAGGATGCCATTGATGGACATCTCAGTCCATCACCATACCTTGGGTACCTTTTTGAGAGCACGGTGTACCAACTCAGTCTTGCACCAGAGGACGAAAAGGTCATTTGGAGAGAGTGCATCAACTACATTGTTGCTTTAAGCAAGGAGCTGCAAGCAAGGCTCCCAGACATCCTAGAAGCCTTGCAAGACATGGCCTTGTTCAGTGTTAAGGAAACGCTAAAGCACAATAAAGGCACCACTGAAATTATTAAAGTAGTTGAGTTACTGGGGTACCAGCCCCAAACAATTGATACAATTGTTTCCCAATGAAATGTTTAGGTGGGACTCAGTCGAGTTTTGGAGTGAAGTGAATAACTACACAGACTCTTCCGGGTCAAATCCATTTGAAGAACTGTGCAAAGCTGCACCCGCTGCCCTCTCCTTCTCAAACCCAAATGCGAAGGTTGAATGGCTGTTCAACCAAATGAGTGTGGTCAAGTCAAAGTTAAGAAATAGAATGTCACTGCACACTCAACTCCATACTCCCGGTGCGGTATGGACTGAAGCTGGCTGGTGATACCTGTTACCAGCATAAACTACCAAGTGAAGTTCTGCAGCAGTTTGGCACCACAGCAGCACACAGCTTAAAGGGCACTCCATCCTCTTCTGCTGGTTCTAGCTCCGTGACAATGCAGTTGGACAGTGAAGATGAAGAGGATTTCATTGCCGATCTATGATCATGTTCATCATACTTACAGTACGTATGCAAGGATTGGACTTTCTGGAACTGGCGGAGACACAGCTGATGTGGCAGTGTGCACTGCAGTGTAAGCGAGAACAGTGGAAATATTTGGAGGAAACCACCGAGCAGCTAGCCAGCCAGAAAGCACAACAACCTGGAGAGAGATGCCTAGCGCACACATCATTATTTGAGTTAAGTTGCTTGTTCAATACCATAGCATACCTTGTTATTAGCTTGTACCTCTAATTGTTGATCAGTTAGGTACCATGTTAACGAACTACCAATACACTGCTGAACGTTTAAGGATAGAGGGCAGCATTTTTACTTTGGACACTATTAATGGACATTATCAAACAAAACAACGATTTATTGCGGAACTAGGATTCCTGGCACTGCATTCTGATGAAACATCAAAGGTAAGGGAATATTTATGATGTAATTTCGTATTTCTGTTGACTCCAACATGGCGGAGAAATATTCTGTACCTCTGAGCGCCGTCTCAGATTATTGCATGGTATGCTTTTTCCGTAAAGTTTTTAAAAAATCTGACACAGCGGTTGCATTAAGTGTATCTTTAATCATATGTAAAACATGTATCTTTCGTCAAAGGTTATGATGAGTATTTCTGTTATATGACGTGGCTCTCTGTAATCACTCTGGATATTTTGGAGGCATTACTGAACATGGCGCCAACGTAAACCGAGATTTGTGGATGTAAATATGCACATTATCGAACAAAAAATAAATGTATTGTGTAACATGATGTCCTATGAGTGTCATCTGATGAAGATTATCAAAGGTTAGTGATTAATTTTCTCTCTATTTCTGCTTTTGTAACTATCTTTGGCTGGGAAAATGGCTGTGTGTTTTTTTGGATTTGGTGGGGATCTAACATAAATATATGTTGTGTTTTTGCTGTAAAACATTTTAAAAATCAGACACGATGGGTAGATTAACAAGATGTTTATCTTCCATTTGCTGTATTGGACTTGTTAATGTGTGAAAGTTGAGTATTTTCAGCGGAATGTTGGGGGGTTCCGCTAGCGGAATGTGTGTCCTAGACAGGTTAAACTATAATTAATTCAGAATGTGTAGGTTTACTAGTTAAGTAAATTAAATGTAATTGTTCAATAATTCAATGTGTTTAAAAATAAAAAAAATCATATAAAATGTGTTGTGTTTATATTACTTTAACAAATAAAAATATGTGATAATAAAGAAACAAATCTAAACTAAAAAATGTCAAATCATATTTTGCCGTGATGGCCAGTCAATTTGAGTAACGTTGTTGTGTATTCTACATAATGACGCAGTTTTACGTTATTACGTAATGACGTCATCACGCAATGATATCACAACTTCATTTAGCAAAAAAAATCGACTTGCCTCTAGCAACTTCCCCTGAAAATTAGTTGTCAACACTGAGAACAGCTCAAATAAGCAAAGGTTAACAACAGTCCATAATTTAAAACCTCTCTGGCGCAGGCGTTCTGATAGCGACCCACCTCAACAACATCCGGTGAAATTGCAGAGTGCCAAATTCAAAATACAAAACAGGCAATATTAAACATTCATGATAATACAAGTGTCAAACATGATTCTTTAGCTTAGAATCTTGACAATCTAACCGCATCGTTGGATTTCAAAAAGGCTTTACGGCGACAGCATAGCAATTGATTATCTGTGGTCAGCGCCTCACAACAGCATATTATCCAAACAAGCACAGGCGTCACAAAATCCCATATAGCGACAAAATAAGTCACTTACCTTTTGAAGATCTTCCTCTGATCGCAATCACAAGAGTCCCAGGAACACAATAAATTGTTGTTTTGTTCGATAAATTCCTTCTTTATATCCCACATTGAGTTCAGTAATCCACCCGTTCAGAATGCAGACATAGGAGTTCCAAAAGTTACCAGTAAAATTTGTCCAAACAAATCAAATTACGTTTCTAATCCATTATTAGGTACTCTAATATCTAAATAAACAATCATATTTCATACGGAGCTAACTACTTTCAATAGGAAAGGAAAAGAACGAAGCTCGCACGCAAGGAGACTAGTTTTGCCATAGGACTCCGTGAGGATAAACAACTATTCCTCGTTGGTTTTTCAGAATACAAGCCTGAAACCATGTACAACTGTTGACATCTTGTAGAAGACATAGGAACTGCAATTTGGGAGGTGGAAGTCTTTGTTTTCAATAGCTTAACCTTTGAATTGGCTGGCAGGTCAACAGAAAGTGTCCTTGGGTTTTAGCCTGCCAAATCAGTTCTGTTATACTCAGAGACATGACTTTAACATTTTTAGAACCTGTAGAGTGTTTTATATCCAATACTACCATGCATATGCATATCCTAGCTTCTGGGCCTGAGTAGCAGGTAGTTTACTTCGGGCACCTCAGTCATCAAAACTTCCGAATACTGCCCCATATCCCGAACAAGTTTTAAAACACGATGGTCAGTCAATCTGGCAAATGTCTTGAACTTTGAAAGTGTCTTCAAGTGCAGTCGCAAAAATCATCAAGTGCTATGATGAAACTGGCTCTCATGAGGACCGCCACAGGAAAGGAAGACCCAGAGTTACCTCTGCTGCAGATGATAAGTTCCTTAGAGTTACCAGGCACATAAATTGCAGCCCAAATAAATGCTTCAGTTCAAGTAACAGACATCTCAACATCAACTGTTCAGAGGAGACTGTGTGAATCAGGCCTTCATGGTTGAAATTGCTGCAAAGAAACCACTACTAAAGGACACTAATAAGAAGTAGACTTGCTTGAGCCGTGAAACACGAGCAATGGACATTAGACCGATGAAAATGTGTAATTTGGTCTGAGGAGTCCAAATTTGAGATTTTTGGTTCCAACCTCCGTATCTTTGTGAGATGCAGAGTTGGTGAACGGATGATCTCTGCATGTGTGGTTCAGACCGTGAAGCATGGAGGAGGTGCAATTCTGGTGACACTGTGATTTATTTAGAATTCAAGACTCACTTAACCAGCATGGCTACCACAGCATTCTGCAGCAATAAGCCATCCCATCTGGTTTGAGCTTAGTGGGACTATCATTTGTTTTTCAACAGGACAATAACCCAACACACCTCAGGCTGTCTAAGGGCTATTGAACCAAGAAGGAGAGTGATGGAGTGCTGCATCTGATGACCTGACATCCACAATCACCCGGCATCCACAATCACCCGACCTCAACCCAATTGAGATGGTTAGGGATGAGTTGGACTGCAGAGTGAAGAAAAAGCAGCCAAACCAGATGGGATGGCATATCGTTGCAGAATGCTGGTTAAGTGTGTCTTGAGATCTAAATAAATCACTGACAGTGTCACCAGCAAAGCACCCCGTCACACCTCCATGCATCTCGGTGGAAACCACACATGCAGAGATCATCCATTCACCTACTCTGCGTCTCAAAAATATATGGCGATTAGAAGCAAAAATCTAAAATTTGGACTCATCAGACTAAAGGACAGATTATCACCGCTCTAACGTCCATCGATCGTGTTTCTTGGCCAAAGCAAGTCTCTTCTTATTGATGTCCTTTAGTAGTGGCATGGTAGGTTTATTTGAACAGTGAGAGACACAATAACAACAAAAAAATCCAGAAAAATGCATGTCAAAAATGTTACAAATGGATTTGCATTTTAATGAGGGAAATAAGTATTTGACCCCTCTGCAAAACATGACTTAGTACTTGGTGGCAAAACCCTTGTTGGCAATCACAGAGGTCAGACGTTTCTTGTAGTTGGCCACCAGATTTGCACACATCTCAGGAGGGATTTTGTCCCACTCCTCTTTGCAGATCTTCTCCAAGTCATTAAGGTTTCGAGGCTGATGTTTGGCAACTCGAACCTTCAGCTCCCTCCACAGATTTTCTATGGGATTAAGGTCTGGAGACAGGCTAGGCCACTCCAGGACCTTAATGTACTTCTTCTTGAGCCACTCCTTTGTTGACTTGGCCGTGTGTTTTGGGTCATTGTCATGCTGGAATACCCATCCACGACCCATTTTCAATGCCCTGGCTGAGGGAAGGAGGTTCTCACCCAAGAATTGACAGTACATGGCCCCGTCCATCGTCCCTTTGATGCGGTGAAGTTGTCCTGTCCCCTTAGCAGAAAAACACCCCAAAATCATAATGTTTCCACCTCCATGTTTGACGGTGGGGATGGTGTTCTTGGGGGTCATAGGCAGCATTCCTCCTCCTCCAAACACTGCGAGTTGAGTTGATGCCAAAGAGCTCCATTTTGGTCTCATCTGACCACAACACTTTCACCCAGTTGTCCTCTGAATCATTGTTCATTGGCAAACTTCAGACGGGCATGTAGATTGGCTTTCTTGAGCACATATACGGGTACTGCATGATTTCAGTCCTTCACGGCGTAGTGTGTTACCAATTGTTTTCTTGGTGACTATGGTCCCAGCTGCCTTGAGATCATTGACAAGATCCCCCCGTGTAGTTCTGGGCTGATTCGTCACCGTTCTCATGATCATTGCAACTCCACGAGGTGAGATCTTGCATGGAGCCCCAGGCCAAGGGAGATTGACAGTTCTTTTGTGTTTCTTCCATTTGCGAATAATCGCACCAACTCTTGTCATCTTCTCACTAAGCTGCTTGGCGATGGTCTTGTAGCCCATTCCAGCCTTGTGTAGATCTACAATCTTGATCCTGACATCCTTGGAGAGCTCTTTGGTCTTGGCCATGGTGGAGAGTTTAGAATCTGATTGATTGCTTCTGTGGACAGGTGTCTTTTATACAGGTAACAAACTGAGATTAAGAGCACTTCCTTTAAGAGTGTGCACCTAATCTCAGCTCGTTACCTGTATAAAAGACACCTGGGAGCCAGAAATCTTTGATTGATAGGGCGTCAAATACTTATTTCCCTTATAAAAATGCAAATCAATTTTTAACATTTTTAAATAAACCTACCATCAAAATTATAGACTGATCATTTGTTTGTCAGTGGGCAAATGTACAGAATCAGCAGGGGATCAAATACTTTTCCCCCTCACTGTAACTCTGGGTCTCCCTTACCTGTTGCGGTCCTCATGAGAGCCAGTTTCATCATAGCGACTGCACTTGAAGACACTTTCAAAGTTCTTGAGATTTTCTGGATTGACTGACCTTCATGTCTTAAAGTAATGACGGACCGTCATTTCTCTTTGCTTATTTGATCTGTTCTTGCCATAATATGGACTTGATCTTTTACAAAACAGGGCTCTCGACTATATTCCACCCCTACCTTGTCACAACTGATTGGTTCAAATGCACTAAGGAAATAAATTCCTCAAATTAACATTTAACAAGGCACACCAGTTAATATACACACTTTAAAAAAAAAAAAAAATTTAAACATTGAATGAGTAGGTGTCCAAACTTTTGACTGGTACTGTATATATATTTTTTTTATTGCAAACCCAAGACCCTTGCACGACTGAGTAGTGACACCATGTTCACCTCCAATTCAAACATACGTCGCTGCTTGTTTGGGTTTCCCCACATTGAGGCATAGTGCCTTCTTCACCTGATACTTGTTGTTTTTAGACATACCTGACTTTGAACTGGGCTTTGAATGGGGGAGGAGAGGGGCCAGGGTTCAGTCAATTTTTGAGTTCCATTACCACAAGGCAAACACTTTATTTTTCATTTTGAAAAGAGCTTTTGACGCCCCCACATAGACACAATGACCTAGCCTGAAAAGGCCAGCAAACTACTTGAACTGGTCATGTCCAAGCCTACTCTGTGGTGATACGGAATTAAGTAGCCTACAGTACATCAGTTGACCATGTGTACCCACCAGCACGTGTTACTGGTTTGACTCTGTTAAACACCCGCTATAATTTGCACTAGTAAATGTAGCCTACATTTCCAGCATGTTGTAGGAAACGATGGTTTAAGCAGGTGGGCTAATACTTCAGTTCAAGGTCTGCTTATAACCAAACCATCATCAGATATTTCTTATCCACTGGTTGTTTGTAAAGCATTAGTCTAGATATCAATTGTTAGTCATTAACAAGATTCAAAACCATTGTATTATGAAGGACAGTAGGCTAATCCTTTGTTAATCATGTAAGAGGCTAGTGGTTAAATGATTAAATAGGTAGCCAGTTTATAAGTAGACATTAAACCTACCTCATCCCCATATGTGTTTATTCCTGCTCTTTCGCACACCAGTATTTATACTTGCACATCCTCATCTGCACATATAGCACTCCAGTGTTAATTGCTAAATTGTAATACCTTCACCACTATGGCCTATTTATTGCCTCACCTCATTTGCACACACTGTATACAGATTTTCGATTGTGTTATTGACTGTACATTTGTTTATCCCATGTGTAACTCTGTTGTTTTTGTTGCACTGCTTTGCTTTTTATCTTGCCCAGGTCGCAGTTGTAAATGAGAACTTGTTCTCAACTGGCCTACCTGGTTAAATAAAGGTGGAAAATAAATAAATAAATAAATAAAGGCTTACGTGCAGGCTGGTCTCATAGGCAAGACGTAACATTGTAAACAAAAATCCATGACCTCAAATTAGTATGACATGTTATGTTTGATATGGTTACTTTAGACAGAAGGTCGGGGTGGGAATATAATGCAAACATCAGGAGGATGGTTGTTCGGGATGGACGGGTGAGGGTATAACGTGAACGTCTAGCAACCCAAAGGTTGGATGTTCAAATCTCATCATGGACAACTTTAGCATTTTAGTAACTACTTAATAGTTTTTAGCTACTTTGCAACTACTTAGCATGTTAGTTAACCCTTCCCTTAACCCAGCTAATGTTAGCCACCTTGCCACAACAAATTGGAATTTGTAACATATCATACGTATTGAAAATGTGTAACATATTGTACAAATTGTCATTTAGAAAATATAAACGGTACCTTTAATACATACCTTACAAAATCTAACATTTCATTCTAATTTGAGTGTCCCTGACTTACTATGTTACGTCTAACCCCGGAGTCCAGGTTGCAAAGTGATACCCAGAGACGGTCCAGCCATGCAGGCTTGAGCAATATTCAGAAGCAGTAGGCTATAATATTATTTGTATAAGCTGTCAGACCCACAACTCTCCAGCAGCTTGACTCTACACCATGGCGACACTGTAGCCTGCTACCTAAAACGTGTTATGCACTGCGTTGTTGCTAAACCAACTCGGTCACATCTCACATACACTCACGGAATGCAACACTGCGCAGTGTGCACTGAACATTATTATCTATGACAGAGACAATGGTCGATGTCACGTTATAGCGGTTGTGTGGCAATTCATTCGTTTCGATACATTCTTTGTCTAAAACGGGTTACTTGTGTGGCGAATGACAACAAATCAACGATATTTAGTTGTTGAGTAGACCATCCCAATTTTTGCCCTCTCTGAATGTCATGCGCACACACGAGTACCATATGTATCACCCACTCACTCGTGTACCTTACTGTAATCCACGTTATTCAGCCCTCCGCAACAATCCAGCACGGGATTTCTCTTGTCGGCAACGCCGCTCATACACACACCACGGTAGAAAGAACGACTGACTGAGAACTTGAATGCTTTATATGTGCTGATAGCAACGCATTTCAGAATAACTGAGCTAAATGTATGACAACATCTTAACCAAGATTAGTAGGAGAACAGATACAACAGCCAACTCTAACCCACTGAAGCCAACAGCGCGGTGTTTTCTGGGTAACGCGGTTCAAAGGTCATCGTCATTGAGCAACGACAGACAGAACCGCGAGACACAACCAGATAGGCCATCTATTTACCAGAATCACTGTTGCGATAACCAACATTTTAGTATGAAACGCATTGTATACCGCGTAGCCAACTGAAATGTTCTGCAGGCAGACACAGTCTAACAGGTTGCTGTATAACATGCATTGATATTACTCAAAAACATTATCTGGATCTCACTACTGCCATCTAGCCTACTGCCATGAGTGCTTGCAGGCTAAGTTTGACACTAAATGCATTTAAAGTAGGGGATGAATGAGACCACAATGGAAATTAGTCTCTTACTTTATTGTGCTATCCTGGTCACGTTTTTAAAATGTATGTACTGTATATGTACTTTTTTCACTGGCAAATGAAAAGCAATCAATGATGGATACATTAATACATTTATTTTCTGTGGATGATTACATTAAGTAATAAACAGAGGCATGATCCCATATCTTAGCCTGTCAACACTAAATTCTTCCACTGCTCACCTTTATTTAACCAGGTAGGCTAGTTGAGAAGAAGTTCTCATTTGCAACTGCGACCTGGCCAAGATAAGTCTGGAAGGTGAGTTTACAGTCTAACCAGACACCTAGGTATTTGTAGTTGTCCACATATTCTAAATCAGAACCGTCCAGAGTAGTGATGCTGGACGGGCGGGCAGGTGCGAGCAGCGATCGGTTGAAGTGCATGCATTTAGTTTACTTGCATTTAAGAGCAGTTGGAGGCCACGGAAGGAGAGTTGTATGGCATTGAAGCTCACCTGGAGGGTGTCCAAAGAAGGGCCAGAGGTATACAGAATGGTGTCGTCTGCGTAGAGGTGGATCAGAGAATCACCAGCAGCGAGAGCGACATCATTGATGTATACAGAGAAGAGAGTCGGCCCGAGAATTTAACCCATCATAGAGACTGCCAGAGGTCCGGACAACAGGCCCTCCGATTTGACATACTGAACTCTATCAGAGAAGTAGTTGGTGAACCAAGCGAGGCAATCATTTGAGAAACTAAGGCTGTTGAGTCTACCAATAAGAATGTTGTGATTGACAGAGTCGAAAGCCTTAGCCAGGTCGATGAATACGGCTGCACAGTAATGTCTCTTATCAATAGCGGTTATGATATCGTTTAGGACCTTGAGCATGGCTGAGGTGCACCCATGACCAACTCTGAAACCAGATTGCATAGCGGAGAAGGTACGGTGAGATTCGAAATGGTCGGTAATCTGTTTGTTAACTTGGCTTTCAAAGACCGTAGAAAGGCAGGGTAGAATAGATATAGGTCTGTAGCAGTTTGGGTCTAGAATGTCTCCCCCTTTTAAGAGGGGGATGACCGTGGCAGCTTTCCAATCTAAGGCTATAAGAACTGGCTGTCTAGCACGTTTGGAACAGAGAGTAAAGGGAGCAGGTTTCTGGACACGATAGCATAGATTCAAGGCATAATGTACAGACAAAGGTATGGTAGGAAGAGAGTACATTGAAGGTAAACCTAGGCATTGAGTAATGATGAGAGAGATATAGTCTCTAGAGTCGATTAAACCAGGAGATGTCATCGCATATGTGGGAGGTGGAACAACATGGTTGGTTAAGGCATATTGAGCAGGGCTAGAGGCTCTACAGTGAAATAAGACAGTAATCACTAACCAGGACAGTAATGGACAAGGCATATTGATATTAGGTAGAGGCATGCGTAGCCAAGTGATTGTATGGGTCCAGTGAGTGGTTGGGCTGGCTGGGGACACAGCGATTCAGACAGTTAGCAGGCCGGGGCTAGCAAGATAGCCGTTAGCATAAGGGCCTTAGAGGAACGTTGCGATGGGGGAAAGTATGTTTTTGCCTCCTTGTGCAGTGATTTCGATAGACCAGTCGTGGGATTAGTAGGGTTCCAAGTACCAGAGGGGTCCAAGTCCAATTGGCAAAATGGGTAAAGTGGTTCAAGAAACTGGCCGATGGATCAGCTAACAGTCCAATATGCTCTATATAGCTAGCATGCCGCGGTTAGTAGAACGGGCCTTCAGGGGACGTCGCGCCTGAGGGGCCTGTTGGGATCCTCAGGCAGATTATGTCGGTATTCCAGTCGTGAAGGATCGGCAGGGTTCCCCGTACCGGCATTACAAGGGGTCCGGATATTGTAGCCGAGGAGTGGGCTTTAGGAGTAGCCCAGGAGCCCTAGCCGGGAGATGGGTCTAGCATGGGCTAGCTCCAGGCTAGTTGGTGCTTGCTCCGGATTTGGTTAACGTTAGCCAGGAGTAGTCAAACTGGGTTGCGGTTAGCTAACTGCGGTGAATCAGATGAAAAGGTTCAGAGTTTGCAGTAGGAATCCGGCGATATGGAGAGAAAAATAGGTCCGGTATGCTCTGGTTTGAAACGCGATGTATGAACTGATGAGAGCTTTCGGAGCTAAAGCTGATGACCACTAGCAGTGGTTAGCTGACTGATAGTTGGTAGCTAGCTAGCTTCAGTTGAGGTATTCCAGTTCGGAGGTAAATAGAAATACTTTAGGGAAATAAACAGATCCACACCACATAAGGTGAGGTGGGATGCAGGAGAGTATTTTGAAGTTGAGGTTTAGGAAAAATATTAAAAAGAATGCAAAGAAAAATATATAAAAGATATATACATGGGACGAGACAAGACAAAGACGTCTGACTGTTATGCCATCTTAGAAACCAAGTACTTTAGTCTGAGACTTCCATCAATCAAGTAGTTTCTGGTGACGCGGGGCACGAGGGGCATTGTACAAAATAAAGTAATCAGCGATAGAATCGTCTTTAACCAACCAAAGCCAATGGTGAATTTGTTTGCATTCGGTGAAGGTTCAGGGAGGTACTCCGAAACCAGACTCATTACAAAGAAGACCATGTGGAGACAAGAAGTTTCAAGTTTTAATGTCACGTGCACAAGTATAGTGAAATCCCTTTATTGCAAGCTCCAAAGAATATGATATTCAGCAGCATAGCAACAGTATATTTATCACTCTGGTAAATTAATCTTTATTTTATTCATATTGGCCCAGTACAAGCAGATACATCCATCTCTCAGAGAACAATGGGTAAACATGCTGGATGAAACCTTATCTTATACCTTTGTTTGGTTCCTGTATATCCCTCTCTCGCTGCTCATCTCCATGGTTAAGCGTGCGTAAGAGTTAAGCGTGCGTAAGAGTTAAGCGTGCGTAAGAGTTAAGCGTGCGTAAATGGAACTTATTTCCTTTTTTATGCTATTTTCTCTATGCGTATTCTGACCTTGAACTTGAGCATGAAAATAGCATGCTATTCACCCGCTATTCGTTTAAGATGGAGCTCGAATAAACTAATGTGTGGCGGAGGTGTGTCTAGAGATGTGCCGTAATATGACCTTGACTTAATTCCACCACCTTTACGCGCGAGGAAATCATGAATAAAGTCGAGCGAACCTGTCGGTTCCAAGTGGAAAACCATATACTTATAAATAACTGCAATCTCCATGCACTGTCATTTCTAAATTGATAAGATCTATTGATAAGAGCTACGTAAATAAGTCATCTGATTGGAGAAGGGGATTGTAAATACACATAGCAATCGTTTTAGATTATTTTTCCTCGTGGAGATAAATATGAAACCAGCCATATGGAAGTAAACTGAAAATCATATCAACTTTTCCGCAGTTAAATAAGATGTAAATAGCTGTGCCGTTCTTCAGAATTTGAATTGTGTGCCCTCATTATTTGCATGGGTAAAATGTGGAGACCCAGGCTATAGGCTTCTGGAGGGCTGGACCTGCTGAGTTGATGTATGCACTTGAGAATGTTTTGATTATATTCCGGGCTTTTCTATGTTTTATTTTACAATTTATATCATGTTAAATATGAGCTATTATTGGGAGACACCGTCAGTAATGACCACATACAGTGCATTCAGAAAGTATTCAGACCCCTTCACTTTTTCCAAATGTTGTTACGTTACAGCCTTATTCTAAAATGTAGTTAAAAAGTTAAAATCATCAATCTATACTCAATATCCCATAAAGACAAAGCAAAAACAGATTTTTATAAATGTTTGCAAATCTCTCTAAAAAAATTAATGAAATATTTATTTTACATTAGTATTCAGACCCTTTACTTTGTTGAAGCACCTTTGGCAGCGATTACAGCCTCAAGTCTTCATGGGTATGATGCTACAAGCTTGACACACCAGTATTTGGGGAGTTTCTCTCATTCTTCTCTGCAGATCCTCTCAAGCTCTTTCAGGTTGGATGGGGAGCATCGCTGCACAGCTATTTTCAGGTCTCTCCAGAGATGTTCGATCAGGTTCAAGTCCGGGCTCTGGATGGGCCACACAAGGACATTCAGAGACTTCTCCCGAAGCCCCTCCTGCGTTGTCTTTGCTGTGTGCTTATGGTCATTGTCCTGTTGGAAGATGAACCTTCACCCCAGTCTGAAGTCCTGAGCGCTCTGGAGCAGGTTTTAATCAACTGTGGGACCTTATATAGACAGGTGTGTGCCTTTCCAAATCATGTCCAATCAATTGAATTTACCACAGGTGGACTCCAATCAAGTTGTAGAAACATTTCAAGGATAATAAATGGAAACAGGATACACCTGAGCTCAATTTCGAGTCTCATAGCAAAAGGTCTGAATACGTATGTAAATAAGGTATTTCTGGTTTTTATTTTTTAATCAATTTTAGAATAAGACTGTACTTTCCGAATGCATTGTAGGTAAGTCACAGAGGCTAAGAAATACAGTATATAATCATATACAGCAAGACATTTCCAAACACTTTTATCCAAAGCAACTTAGTCATTCGTGCATATATTTTTACATATGGGTGGCCCCAGCTGAAATCAAACCCACAACCATTGGCGTTGCAAGTGCCATGCTCTACTGACAGAGCCACACAGGACCACAAAGTCAACAGCCTTTGACGCTAAATGACAGTAGGTGTAGACAGGATGAGATATGGATAGGCACAGAGGATGATGATAAAAGAATGAACTGATTTTCCCTGGATGATTACGTTAAGGAAGCAACAGAGCCGTCATCCCATATCTCTAGCCATTTACGGTATGCTCTTCTGAATCATCTTCAGGGATCATCTGGCCAGAGCTCAATGACTAACCACAGGGGATCTCATTAGGACGGTAAGTGTCGTAAGCCTTCCTCCTCCTCTCCCTCCGTTTACCTCAACTCACCTTTCCAGCATTACTGACTGAGCGCATGGTGTTCACTCATCAACATCTTCAAGTTTTTCTGAGGTAGCTGCCTCTTACGTGTTGATTCTTTTCACCTGAGAAAGTACACAATATCCTATAGCATATCCTGTTTGATGAGTGATGTTTCTCAGGGCACACTTCTATCAACACCTCCCATCATTACATCCGTTTACCTATAGGCATCCATGTGTGGTGATGTGAAGTGCGAGGACCTTTTCATTAGAATTTTGTATTTATTCATTGTTATTCTTTTTATTTTTGTATCTTGCTCTTTGAACTGGAGATCAGTCACAGTATATAACACGTGCACCAAGAGGGAAACGCAGGTGTAATCGTAAGAAAACGTTGTGAACACGAAAAGACATGCGGTAGCCTGTACACTGCATGTGTTTGGAAAGATGCTAGGCTTATAGGCAGGGGCGGATCCAGAGGGGTGTCCAGGGTGGCACTGGACACCCCTGACATCTGATTGGCCACTCCGGGTGCCAGCGCAAAATTTCATTCGCTACTGGCAGTTTGATGCTGATTGACATCTCATTTCACCTCTTATTGAAAGAAACATTTATTTTGACGTTCAGCTGCACATTTTTGAAATCGAGGATGAGGAAGAGAGAATATTAACGTTGGTTGCGAGATACATATAAACAAGAAGAACATTCAGAAGAAGAAGAGAGAATATTTCCACAGCTCCACGAGCTCTTTTCGCGATTGGCGAAAGCATCATATTTGAAGTAAGTTTTAAGGTTTAGCATCGGGTTTACGTTTCTTGAACAACTTTTACGAAAGTTGAGTCGCTGTGTAAGTTAACGTTAGACCTTTGGCTCTGTTAACAGACAGTTAATCAGATAAGAGAGACATTATGTTTACATCTGTGCTAGAAATACACGCATATACAGTACAGTGTCGTAAGTTACAGTATACGAATGTTTACCTAATGTGGGGTAACTAGTAGACTACAGATGTCAGTGTTCAGCAAGTTAACATTCAGCAATTTGAAATCCATTAACTCAGTTAGATTTTCGTACTTGAACTCGAAACAAACAATTGTTATTATCAATCTGTTAAAGTTACTCAAAAAATGACCACAATTTGCAGATAGCCTGTTTGTTATCGTAAAGATGTAAGAAATTATAGCTAGCTAAGTTACTTACTGCAGAGTAGGGCTAGCCATGATCTATCTAGTAACTTAGGCTGGTAGTTGATTTTAAGGTAGGACAGAAAAATAGTGACCAAAGTGTTGGTGAGAGCTTCCAAAGAGCTGTCTCTTATCAGGTGCTTGACAGTCTCACAGCTGAGCTGCAGAGGCGTTTTTCAAAGAAGAAGAGTGCAACATTCTTGAATGAGGAGCCTCTGTTTGACTTTGCTTAGATCTTTGAGTCAGATTTAGAGGACCTCAAACATGAGGTTCATCAAACCAAGCGGCTTCTTGATAGGAGAGAGAGAAGTGGAAGGGACAGACCTTCTACTCTCTATGACTTTGTTGTGTTTCTAGAACCTTATAAAGAGGTTTTCCATGAGCTATTTCGACTTTGTAAGGTTTCTGTTGTTACACCAGTCAGCAGTGCTTCTTGCGAGAGAAGCTTCTCAGCTTTAAAACTGATTTAAAACCCACCTTAGGACAACAATGGTTGATGACAGGTTAAGTCACCTTGGAATTCTCAGTGTTGAGTCAAGGAGGGCACTCTCCCTCAACATGGATTAGTTTGTGAAACATTTTGCTAGTTCTCACCAGAACCGCATAATTATGCAGATTTAAATCTACCTTGGAAAATTTGGCACGTAGGGGGTCCCTCTGGTCATGATTAAAACCTGCAATGTGTACTAGCTAGTACACTGACATTCTAAAACGATAAATCCAAAGGGTATCATGTCACACAGATTTAATTGATTAGGCCAATTCTAAAACGGTAAATCCAAATGGTATCATGTCACACAGATTTAATTGATTAGGCCAATTCTAAAACGGTAAATCCAAACGGTATCATGTCACACAGATTTAATTGATTAGACCAATTCTAAAACGATAAATCCAAATGGTATCATGTCACACAGATTTAATTGATTAGGCCAATTCTAAAACGATAAATCCAAATGGTATCATGTCACACAGATTTAATTTATTAGGCCAATTCTAAAACGATAAATCCAAATGGTATCATGTCACACAGATTTAATTTATTAGGCCAATTCTAAAACGATAAATCCAAATGGTATCATGTCACACAGATTTAATTGATTAGACCAATTCTAAAACGTTTCTTCACTATTCGTTTACATAATACATACGAGCATAAATATTATACTGTACGTTTGTAATATTGATGGGCACCAAAATATTTTGTTTTTTAAAGTTTAATTTATGCAATAGACCCAGATTATATATTCATGAAAACAGAGTGACCAAGTCTCTCCAGTGCGTGTGTGTGTGTGTGTGTGTGTGTGTGTGTGTGTGTGTGTGTGTGTGTGTGTGTGTGTGTGTGTGTGTGTGTGTGTGTGTGTGTGTGTGTGTGTGTGAAATTGAGCTGCAGTTCTGTGTGTAGAGACACTGACTAGTCATAGTATGTTAAAGAAATTGAGCTGTAGTTCTGAGGTAGAGACACTGACTAGTCATAGTATGTTAAAGAATTCTAGTGAAGTAACCCTTTTGGACCACACTATCTGCCATGTTGAATTCTAGTGAAGTAACCCTTTTGGACTACACTATCTGTCATGTTGAATTCTAGTGAAGTAACCCTTTTGGACCACACTATCTGTCATGTTGAAAAACTCTGGGTTAAGTGAATTATCACTTCTACCTCTAATCAGCAATCATAGGATTCATTCACGCTCCTTAGATGCCAGGTTAGGGTTACACACACATTTTATGTCATGGTCTATGGACCCCCTGAAGTAGGGGCCACCCCATGTATAAAACTCTACTTCCGTCACCGCTTAACAGACACTGCACATTTATGAAATTGCTTATTTGTGTTGCTGTCACGTTCTGACCTTTATTTTCCTTTGTTTTGTCTTTATTTAGTATGGTCAGGGCGTGAGTTGGGGTGGGCAGTCTATGTTTTGTGTTTCTAGGTTTGGTTTCTGTTTCGGCCTAGTATGGTTCTCAATCAGAGGCAGGTGTCGTTAGTTGTCTCTGATTGAGAATCATAATTAGGTAGCCCGGGTTTCACTGTTGGTTTGTGGGTGTTTGTTTCCGTGTGTGTGTTTGTCGCCACAAGGTACTGTTTCGGTTTGGTTAATGTTCACATTTATTGTTTTTTATTTCTTAGTGTTCAGTTTATGTTTTATAATAAACGATATGGACACTTACCACGCTGCGTTTTGGTCCGATCCCTGCTACATGAAGAGGAGGAAATCTGCCGTTACAGTTGCTAATAAGCATGCACCCATTAAGAAAATTACTGTGAAAACTATTAAATCCTTGTGGATTGATGAGGAATTGAAAAATGGTATGGTTGAGAGGGGTGAGGCAAAAGGAATGGCAAATAAGTCTGGCTGCACAACCGATTGGTAAATTGAGAAATCATGTGACTAAACTGAATAAAAATAAACTATACTATGGAACAAAGTTAAATGAAATAAAGAATGATAGTAAAAAGCTTTGGATCACCTTAAATTAATTTCTGGGAAAAAAGGCAAACTCAGCTCCATAATTCATTGAATCAGATTTCTCATTCATCACAACAACAAGTGATATTGCCAACTACTTTAATGATTTTTTCATTGTCAAGATTAGCAAATTTAGGCATGACATGCCAGCAACAAATGCTGACATTCAAGTATATCTGACCAAATTATGAAAGACAACCATTATAATTTGAAATTTAAAATAATTTGAAATAAAATGGAAGAGGTGAAGAAATTATTGTTGTCTATCAACAATGACAAACCACCAGGGTCTTACAACTTGAATGGAAAATTACTGAGGATAATAGCGGACAATATTGACACTCCTATTTGCAATTTAAATCCTACTAGAATGTGTGTCTAGGCCCATTACTTCTTTCAATCTTTACTAATGAATTGCCACGGGCATTGAGGAAAGCCAGAGTGTCTATGTATGTGGATGACTCAACACTATACATGTCAGCTACTACAGCGACTGAAATACTTTTTATTTAACCTTCATTTAACTAGGCAAGTCAGTTAAGAACAAATTCTTATTTACAATGGGAACAGTGTGGTAACTGCCTTGTTCAGGGGCAGAACAACACATTTTTACCTTGTCAGCTCGGGGATTCAATCCAGCAACCTTTCGGTTACTGGCCCAATGCTCTAACCACTTGGCTACCTGCCACCCAAAGAGTTACAGTTAGTTTCAGAGTGGGTGGCAAGGAATAAGTTAGTCCTAAGTATTTCTAAAACTAAAAGCATTGTATTTGGGCCAAATCATTCACTAAACCCTAAACCTCAACTAAATCTTGTGGAAATTGAGCAGGTTGAGGTGACTAAATTACTTGGAGTTACCATGGATTGTAAACTGTCATGGTCAAAACATATTGATACTGGGGAGAAGTCGGTCTATAATAAAGTGTTGCTCTGCATTCTTAACAGCATTATCAGCAAGACAGAACCTACTGGCCCTAGTTTTGTCGCACCTGGACTACTGTTCAGTCGTGTGGTCAGGTGCCACAAAAAGGACAAAAAGCTTCCCAGCTTCCCGGAGTCGCCTCTTCACTGTTGATGTTGAGACTGGTGTTTTGCGGGTACTATTTAATGAAGCTTCCAGTTTAGGACTTGTGAGGCGTCTGTTTCTCGAACTAGACACTCTAATGTACTTGTCTTCTTGCTCAGTTGGGAACCGGGGCCTCCCACTCCTCTTTCTTTTCTGGGTAGAGCCAGTTTGCGCTGTTCTGTGAAGGGAGTAGTACAGGGCGTTGTACGAGATCTTCAGTTTCTTGGCAATTTCTCGCATGGAATAGCCTTCATTTCTCAGAACAAGAATAGATTGATGAGTTTCAGAAGAAAGGTCTTTGTTTCTGGCCATTTTGAGCCTGTAATCAAACCCACAAATGCTGATGCTCCAGATACTCAACTAGTCTAAAGAAGGCCAGCATATTGCTTCTTCAATCAGAACAACAGTTTTCAGCTGTGCAAACATAATTGCAAAATGGTTTTCTAATGATCAATTGGCATTTTAAAATTATAAACTTGGATTAGCTAACACAACGTGCCATTGGAACACAGGAGTGATGGTTGCTGATAATAGGCCTCTGTACGCCTATGTAGATATTCCATTAAAAATCAGCTGTTCCAGCTACAATAATAATTTACAACATTAACAATGTCTACACTGTATTTCGGATCAATTTGCTGTTATTTTAATGGACAAAGGACATTTCTAAGTGACCTCAAACTTTTGAATGGTGGTGTAGATCCTGGATGGCAGGAAGCTTGGCCCCAGTGATGTACTGGGCCGTACACACTACCCTCTGTAGCACCTTATGGTCAGATGCCGAGCAGTTGCCATACCAGGAGGTGATGCAACCGATCAGGATGCTCTCGATGGTGCAGCACAGACACATGCATACACACACACACACACATGATAGCATACGCACTATACACACATGTACACATGGATTTTGTACTGTATATATGTGGTAGTGGTGGAGTAGGGGCCTGAGGGCACACAGTCTGTGAATGTATTGTAATGTTTTTTAAATTGTTTAAACTGCCTTCATTCTGCTGGACCACAGGAAGAGTAGCTCCTGCGTTAGCAGCAGCTAATGGGGATCCATAATAAATACAAATACTACAGATGATCTATAACTCACTAACTAGCCAAGGATATGAACAAAATGTGCACGTGGCTACAAGCGCATCTACTCACAACCACAGCTGTTAACACAGTCCAGTACAAAGTAAACCGCACAGATTTATGTATGGCAATGGACTATTTGCATATAGGCCTACTGCGGCTCTGATTGGTTATACCGCACAGGTCTGTGTAGAGTACGGGCTGCGCAACAGTCCTGCGCAATAGAATCCTACTCCGATGTATTGTGCTTTCAACAAAATCTCTTGCATAGATCGTTTTGTTTCGGTATGATGCATTGAACGTGGCTAATATTGCGTTGACTCGATCACAATTGCTACAGTAAAGGGAAATGTTGATACTGTTAATTTACAGGGGAAAGTCTAGAAAGTTGAGTGAAGTTCAATCTCGTGCTTCTCTCCTTGGGCTGATATTTCTTCTCATGCACTCTGTGCAGTAGTCCTGGGGAGCTGCACAGCAGGCTCAAGGCTACTGCGCGGCACGCACGCACACAGTTTAGAGGGAACATTGGTTGTAATAGAGGTTGGTGCATGGGTGGATGTTTATGAATGGCAGACCTTGAGATATAGAAAAGAGAACAAAGCAAATACTATTTCTTAGAGACATTTTAATTTGTCTTTAAGCATATGATCTGTATGCAGTACCTCGTCTTTCCATTTAAAAGACTGAATGCACAGCAATGAATGACAGTTACAGTACTGTGTATCCTAAAACTAGTAATCGAAGAAGCCTATACACAACAGTTAAGTCTGATAATTTCCTTAAAGTTTTCTCATGATGTACAGTACCAGTCAGACGTTTGGACACACCTACTCATTTCAGGGTTTTTCATTATTTTTTAAAACTAGTTTCTACATTGTAGAATAATAGGGAAGACATCAAAACTATGAAATAACACACATGGAATCATGTAGTAACCAGTGTTAAACAAATCAAAATATATTTTATATTCTTCAAAGTAGCCACCTCTTGCCTTGATAACAGCTTTGCACACATTGCAAACTATTGACTGGTACTGCATATCCTTTTTCAGACATCAAGCAGACTAACATCCTGCCATGCAAGATGGTCGGTTTCACTTTAAGAAGGTCAGCTTGTTTGTGAATGTGCTTTATCACAACAAGAAGACCAGTAGAGATTGGGCAAAAGGAGATTATACATTTGTACTTCTGAGCTGATCAGTCAGACAGAGGAAGAGGATAAAGGAAGAGTTATGCTCGAAAAGAGATAGAAACAGAGTGATCGATAAAGGGAGAAGTAGAAGACAGAGAGAGATGAAGGGAACAGAGATTGACTGAGAGCCATGAGCAATGTTCTGCATTTCTAATACTCCAAGCGTACTGATACCCACGGACTCACTCCCTCCTGCCTCCCACCCGGCAACAGTGTGATGTTCGTGGCCTGCCACCTCTTCCCTATACGCACACAGACACGTGCAGACTGAACGGCACTGCACTCAACCCCCTCCCTACCAACTAATCCCTCTCCCCCTTCGATTTGGCACTGGTTAAAGACAGTGCACAGTACATTAGCGACTACACTACAGGGGTCATAGAGAAAGCAAGAGAGAGTGGGAAATAAAAGAGAGGTCAGGTGCTTCTACAGTTAATACCTATCTCACAGCAAGCAGATTATCCAGCTGTAAATGGGAATCTTCAGCCGGGCCCACTGCCTGGGACTCTTTACCAAGCCCTGGCCCCCTGCAGGTCCCGCAGAACCACATTGACGTAACACAGAGGTGTGATTATAGGGACGATAGTGACCCATCCCTATCTTGTTGCACACGTATGATAGCTATTGATTAGGATTCATTTTTTGTCTTTTGTCACAGATCGGGAAGCTATGACATGATTCTGTTGGAGACGTAAGTAGTGAGAGGTTTTGGATGGGGGTAGAAATACATTTACATTTTAGTCATTTAGCAGATGGTCTTATCCATACCCAGTGGGCAAAAACTGGTTGAATCAACGTGATGACGTTGAATCAATGTGGAAAACATATTGGATTTGCAAAAAGTCATCAACATAATGGCATTTTGGATATTTTTCACTTAACTTTTAACCTACACTGAACAAAAATATAAACACAACATGTAAAGTGTTGGTCAGGGGTGGCATATCAAGAAGCTGAATAGACAGCATGATCATTACAGGTGCACCTTGTGCTGGGGACAATAAAAGGCCACTCTAAAATGTGCAGTTTTGTCACACAACACAATGCCACAGATGTCTCAAGTTTTAAGGGAGCATGCAATTGACAAACTGACTGCAGGAATGTCTACCAAAGCTGTTAATTTCTCTACCATAAGCCGCCTCCAATGTTGTTTTAGAGAATATGGCAGTACGTCCAACCCGTCACAATCTTCACCTGCGGAATCGTCTGAGACCAGCGACTGGACAGCTGATGAAACTGAGGAGCATTTCTGTCTCTAATAAAACTATTTTGTGGGGAAAAACTAATTCTGATTGGCTGGGCCTGGCTCTCCAGTGGGTGGACCTGGCTCCCAAATGGGCGGGCCTATGCCCTCCCAGGCCCATCCATGGCTGCGGCCCTGCCCAGTCATGTGATATCTATACATTAGAGCCTAATGAATTCATTTAAATTGACAGATTTCCTTATATGAACTGTAACTCAGTAAAATAATTGAAATTGTTGCATGTTGTGTTTTATATGTTTGTTCATTAAAAATCCAATGACATGGTGCTATTTTTTGTTGATTTCACATTAAATTCACAATAGTTGACAACTCAACAAAATGTAAATCAAAAATAAACGTTGTACTGACATCTGTGCCCAGTGGGGAGTGACTTATAGTTAAGGTAGCTAGGAGAGCCTCCCGAGTGGCACAGTGGTCTAAGGCACTGCATTGTAGTCCTAGCTGTGCCACTAGAGAGTCTGGGTTTGAGACCAGGCTCTGTCGCAGCTGGCTGTGACTGGGAGACACATGGGGCGGTGCACAATTGGCCCAGCATCGTCTGGGTTAGGGGAGAGCTTGGCTGGCAGCGATGTCCTTGTCCCATCGCGCACAAACAACTCCTGTGTCAGGCTGGGCACAGTGCACGCTGACACGGTTGCCAGGTGTATGGTGTTTCCTCTGACACATTGGTGTGGCTGGCTTCTGGGTTAAGTGGGCATTGTGTCAAGAAGCAGTGCGGTTGGGTTGTGTTTAGGAGGATGCGTGGCTCTCGACCTTCGCCTCTCCTGAGTCCGTACGGGAGTTGCAGCAATGAGGCAAGACTGTAACTACCAATTTGGATACCACGAAATTGGGGAGCTGCTTTTTTTTTTTAATTAGCTAGGAGAGCCAACCTTGTATCACAGTTACAGTATCAGCAAAGTTAGTGCTATTAAGAAAAGACAAGTACGAGTGTTAGTGAAAGAAATGTTATAAATATTTTTTTTAATTGTGCAATTAGCAATGAATATTAGTAATTTAAACACCTGTTTTCGCAGCTATAAACTGAAATGAAGGCGGTTTTGCCTAGTTGTTCTGCAGAATTATTTGAGGAAAGAAAGAGAGGAAGATTCCACACCACTCTCACTTGAGTATCTTACCTAGTTATTTTCAGATCTCATTCTGCTCTTTTGTAGCTTTGGCAACTACAGTATGTGTGTGCTTTTTAAAATCCCAATTCACTCCTCTCCCTCTAGGCTTTATAGACGCTCCCCACCCATTGGCTGCAATTCTTCTAATTTACTGTACCCTGCTCGCCCGACCCATGTGAAATTCCTGGTCTCTGGCAGCGTTTGGAACTACCGATCTGCAGTCAAGAACGCAGAGTTCATCTCAATTGAAATACATTCTAACAGTATTTCTGTCTTCTCAACTCACTATCACATACTTTTAATGTGGGGCTATGACAGTCAATTGCAAATTAGCCTGACATAATGTATCTTATCTCACCACCACTAATGAGATGTGCTTGATGCATGTTGCGTCAGAGTTTCTCAAAGTTAGGGAGCGTGGTCGACATTGCGCATCTCATCTCTGCTGTCACATTCAACCTGGATCGATATTTGGTTGTAATGCAAAGGAGAGCACTGTATTGAACTTCACACAGATATGAGCTGGTGAAGTGTACCATGAGTTTTATGGTGCTTTCAAGAAAACTGGGAATTCAGAAAAATACGAAATCATGACTTCAGTGATCTTGAGGTTGGAAAGACAGAGCTCTAGAAAGAGGCCTGAGTTCCTGAGTTGGAATATCGAGTTGGATAACTGTTCAAAAAATAACATCTTTTTTTCCCAGTTGTCTTGAACTTACTGAAGTTGGAAGTCTGAGATTTCTGAGTTCCCAGTTGTCTTGATTGCAGCATTAATGCTCAGAGGGAGAAGGCAGGGTATTCCATTTTAAGTCAGGAACCAAAACTCCTCCGTAGTGACGTGAACGTTGTCTGCAGCATTCGGTCACATGACAGCTTGATCATCTGTTCGATTTCGCTTACCGGCACATCAACTGAGCCAGGATCACAGTCAAACGGATTGGAAAGTAGGTCCCAAAGTTCTCTTCCATTCATTGGGGTGGCAGGGTAGCCTAGTGGTTAGAGCATTGGACTAGTAACCGGAAGATTGCAAGTTCAAACCCCTGAGCTGACAAGGTACAAATCTGTCGTTCTGCCCCTAAACAGGCAGTTAACCCACTGTTCCTAGGCTATCATTGAAAATAAGAATTTGTTCTTAACTGACTTGCCTAGTTAAATAAAGGTTAAAAAAAAAAAAAAATGGAGATGAGCAGCCTTCACTTGTGTGGGACACCGGCCTGGTCTCATAGCACCTGGGACACTTACTGATGCTGTGTTCTGTTAGATACATGCACAGCTGAATGGTTCACTTTTGAACGACTCTCCAATAGGGCTGCAAAGGGTCGGAAACTTTCCGGTAAATGTCCAGAATTTGTCCGGGAATTTGGGAAATGTTGCTGAAATTCATCCAAAAAGTTAGCTTATAACAATAATTAACCTTTATTTTCTGGGATACACATAAGGCAATTCTAGGCATATTTTGTTTAAACTATCACCAATTCAATGGAATTGCAACCCTCTGCATGCACAGTGCATTCTTCCATCACATGTGCTGTGCACTCTTCCATCATTCTCAAGATCTTGCACACTAATGAGATGATATTGATCCCACACTACTACACTGTCTGAGCCAAGGACTACATGCTTTCTGGTAAGTTTGATTACAATACTGGGTGGGGTAAATATATTTTATATGACATACATTATTTTTTGTTAACTCGTAAATAGTAGCCTACAGCAAAGTGTGTTTAAATCATTTCTAACTTGTTAACAATTTCTGCTAGTTAGGTTTTGCTACCATGTGGGTTTTAGCTTACTTGAGCCTGCTAACTGAGGAGTGTTATTTCACCTGTTTCCATACATGTTTCATTTTAAAACATTTATCTTACAAAGGAGTTGTTTCATCTAACTTCTTAACTATTTATCTGTACATGGAATTGTATTTGTTTTTTTTACTCATTTATTTTCTAATCTATACAGGAAAATGCCACGGGCACTATCTGATGTGTGGAGACATTTCACTGCAGTTAATGTAGAAGGAAAAGCTGTTTACATTTGCAAATACTGTGCCAAATCATATGTGAAGAATACAACAAAAATCATCTGGCCAAGTGCATAAAGTTCCCTCAACGCTCACAACAAGCAACCTCTGACAAAAGTCCCTCTACTTCTATTCAAGGTGAAAATGATGCATCAGACACCTTATCGATAGCAACAGCTCATGATCCTCCTGGAATCAGAAGTTTTTTTGACTCAATGGAGGAACGTAGTCAGAGAAATGCTGATGAATGTCTTGCTCGAGCTGTGTATGCAACTGGTTCACCTCTGATGCTCACAGGCAAAGTGTATTGGAAGAGATTTCTGAATGTTCTTCGCCCAGCATACACCCCTCCAACCAGACATGCTTTATCAACTAATTTGCTGGATGCAGAGTTCGACAGAGTTCAAGTGAAGGTCAAGCAAATCATAGAGAAAGCAGACGGAATTGCAATCATCTCTGATGGGTGGTTGAACGTTTGTGGGCAAGGAATAGTTAACTGCATCATCTCCATCCTTCAACCAGTATTATACAAGCGCACAGACAGAAGGGTCAACAGACACACCGATCTCTACATTGCAGATGAGCTGAAGGCAGTCATCAATGACCTTGGACCACAGAAGGTATTTGCACTTCCTCCTCCACTACACCCCGGGCATTACAGCCTAGCCCTAAGAAGATGCATTCCAGGTGACTGCCTCATGAAGCTCGTTGTGAGAATGCCAAGAGTGTGCAAAGCTGTCATCAAAGCAAAGGGTGGCTATTTGAAGAATCTCAGATATAAAATATATTTAGATTTTTTTTTAAACACTTTTTTGGTTACTACATGATTCCATATGTGTTATTTCATCGTTTTGATGTCTTCACTATTTTCTACAATTTAGAAAATTGTAAAAAATAAAGAAAAACCCTTGAATGAGTAGGTGTTCTAAAACTTTTGTCCGATAGTGTATAGCGAATCAAAGTCAATGCAGCTTATGCTTTGGAGAGCACAAGCTGGGGAGTTTGAGTTGTTCAGTAAGAATTTCCTCTTCATTGTTCGCAAAAGCATGAATTCTTTGTTTAACAGTGTTATCTGACAAAGGTATTGATATGAGTTTCTTTGCCTCTGCTTCCTCACACATTTTTCTCACCATATCAATTGCCCCATTTCTATCCATATCTGTCTAATATTGTGTGGTTTCATAGTGTAGCAGGCCTACCATTCACTGTGGGAATGGTTCAAGTGCAACAGTCAAGTGCAGACTTTTCCCATGATCTAAATGGCGCTATATGGTTGAAATGTACCTTTTATATTTTAATTATTTTAATTTAGATTTTTAAGGTTTAACCACATTACAATGATTTTGAGATATAAAGTCGATATTAGAAATTCTCCCACAACCCTATTTTCATATCAGGTGACCCCACATGGGGTAGGCCCCCCTAGTTTGGGATCCGGTGCCTTAGAGAGTTCCTCAATGAGCTTGACACCTTGATAAGCTCATTTCCTGATGGATGATGGCCTAGCGCTCTTTGTACTTGGCGACTTCAACCTCCTGACGTTCATATCCCCTCCCACTCACAAGGCAGGCAATATGCTTGACCTCATCTTCACTAGAGGCTGTTTGCCTACTAATATCACTGCAAACCCTTCTAGGTCTCTGATCACTACTTTGATTCCTTTTCTGTCTCCCTTTTCTCCAACTCTAGCCACTCAGCCCCTACCCAGATGGTCATGCGCCATCGCAATCTTCGCTTTCTCTTTCCCACCACACTCTCCTCTTCTTTTCTATCATCTCTTCCTTCTGCTAAATCCTTCTCGCTCCTGTCTCCTGATTCTGCCTCTTCAATCGCACTCCTCTCTTTCTGCATCCTATGATTCGCACTGTCCCAGGACAACACCCTGTCGTTTTCCGCAAACATCAAAGCAGTGACTCGCTTCTGCATGTTCATGCTCTACAACATCTGTAGAGTACGACCCTACCTCACAGAGGAAGCGGTGCAGGACCTAATCCAGGAAATTGTTCTCTCACATATGGACTACTGGAACTCGCAGTTGGCCAGGCTCCACGCTTGTGCCATCAAACCCTTGAAACTTCTCCAGAAGGCTGGTGTTCAACCTTCCCAGGTTCTCCCATGTCACCCCGCTCCTCCTCACACTCCACTGGTTTCCAGTCGAAGCTCGCATCCACTGCAAGACCATGGTACTTGCCTACGTAGCAGCAAGAGAAACTTACCTACCTTCAGGCTATGCTCAAACCCTTCACCCCAGCCCTAGCCCTCTGTTCTGCCACCTCTGGTCTCTTGACCCACGGGACGGCAGTTCCCACTCAGCCCAGTCCAAACTCTTCTCTGTCCTGGCACCCCAATGGTGGAACCAGCTTCCTGATCTAGGAAAGCAGAGTCCCCGCCAATCTTGCAAAACCATCTGAAAGCCTACCTCCTTCTTAAATAATCCCACAGCACCCCCCTCACACCACATTCTCACCCTGACCCCCCCCCCAAAAAAATCACGAACTAACACTCGTACTACTCTTTTTTTCCCCTTACTAGCTCTGCCTTTGCTGATAGCTACTTTATTGAGGAAAAATGTACTTACTATGCCTGTGAAATGTGGTTTTCCCACCTAGCTATCTTAAGATGAATGCACTAACTGTATGTCGATATGGATAAGAGCGTCTGCTAAATGACTGAAATGTACCAACATTTGTTTTCCAAAAAATATCCCTTAAATGTCTAAATATACCTTTTACTGTAACATATTTGAGACATCAGCAAACAGGACCTCATGAGTATCCAAAAGAAGTAGACTGCAGAAGAGGAAGCTTGTCACCTTTAGTGCACTACGGTAGAACTGTAGAAGACATGAAGAAATGTGACTGACAGTGAACAGAACAGTGAGTCAAGATGAGAATCTCTTCTCTGAGTGTCTGGAAAGTTATTTTAAGTCTAGACATTCATGTAAGATGGCCTATGACTGCATGCAACAGGCCTGAGCTTGCAGCTCCTGGTTTATATCTGGTTCTACAGAGACTGAGGGAAAACCAGAATAAAACAAGCTGTTTTGGTCCACCTTTCTTTGAACACGAAGGCAAATTACATTTTGTGGCTTGGTAGTGTATTTATTTTTAGACAATCTCTTATCTGCCAAGCAGCCTAATATTTGGTCATAGCTTTGATGATGAAGTAGAGACGAAGAGACTATGGCTTATGTCCATTCTTCCCAACACCCTCAGGAGAAATGTTTGGTAAGACGGTCATAGGGCAACATTCCAGACTGTCAATTCAAATTGTTACACACAGTTATAACTGTACCTCAGAACCCCAGGGCAGTCTGAACCACAAGGTTGACCCATCTGAAGGAGCTTAAAGCTTCTTTTTTTTTTTTACAACCAAATCTCTTCTTTTTTCCCCCTTAATGGCATGTTATAGAAGGGCCCTGACATTTTTTGTTTTTCAATTTCACTTATTTTTGAGATACTTACACACAACAAAATGTAACATCATTTTGCGGATAAAGTTCAGAATGACTTGTGTACAACATCTAAAGACGTGCATCACTATACTTCTGTTTCTAAAAGGACGTACAGTATTTTGGTGTTTTTGGAGCATCTGTTTATGTTTTTTCAGAGTCCTGCTTGTTTCTCACAAACAAGTGGAAAATAAAGTTTTATTTTAAAAAAGGGTCTGGACCCTTCTATAACATGCCATTTACATCAAAAATAGAGATTTGGTCATACAAAAGCTAAATTCTCCTTTAAGTTAGAGAAAGAGATAAAGTTCTTATGTGAATCATTTTTGTGTATGTCTGCTCGGAGTGAACCAGAATGACAGTAAACTGGTTCATTCTTGCCTGGATGCAAAGAGCAGATACATATTGAGGAATCCATGGCAACGGCTTTAGGCGAGGGCAGACCTGTCTGCTTTCAAAACAGACTGACAGACAAACGAACAGGCAGAGACAGACAGACAGACAGGTGGGAGTTATTCATGTCTACCCAAACAGACCGACTGATAGAAATATAGCCAGTATGATGTATTTTGCATCATATGATGCAAAATGCAGCATTGTGTGATGCAATAGGCATCATACCGGCTGTATTTCTATATTTTGAAAGTTATATATCTAGAAAACTTTATCTGACATGCAAAACATTTGGGGACTATATCAACAATGGACTAATGAAACAAATACCAAAAGAGTTTTCCTTTAACAAATGGAGCTTTTGTGTCAAACATTTTCTTCCACCTTTGTTTGCTACTTTTCAGTTATTTTCAGTTCTCTGTGGCTACATGTGTATGTTCCTCAGGTGGAGTTACTCATCTGTTCAGCGACCCCAGATCCTGGATTAGGGTTGTTAGAACAGACAAACTCCACAACCTTCAGAGCAGAAAACATACTGTATCATATGTCCTACACTAATATGCATATTGGAGTTGTATGTTTTCCACATTGCGTCAGAACAGAGTGGTCAGCTAAGTGATCAGTCAGAAAATAACCTTTGTGCGTGTGTGCGTGTGGGGGGTTCATGTGTTTTACATGTGTCTCTGCTGGAGCATCCAGCCCCAGCCTTGCCCCAGGCTCCACTGTGTGAATATTTTGATGCAATCGCTCCCATGTGTGTCACCCTCCTCAGCTCTTACAATGCTGAATGTGCTCAGGAGACCTGGTGTCACAAGGTGCTGGTGGGTCTCACAGTGTCTCGACCTCAGCACGGTAAGGAAAGTCCCTATTAATTAACTATGACTCAATGGAACAGTTCAACCCACTCTGAGTAGATTCACTCACAAGTTCTTTCAATAAATCAACGGAATGTCAATGTGAGAACCAGCAAAAGCTCATACATTTCAGTTGGTTTGCTGGGATTGAAAACAAAAACAACGTGCTCTGTATACATCACAGCTCTTTCTGGGAAAGCAGACAGTATGAATCAAGACTGCTATTGTTTGTACAGTAGAATGTCAAGAGCGTGCTCGTAACAGACGAACCAGGGGAGAAAACATCCACCAGATAAGGTAGGCCTATTCCACATTGGTTTCATCTCTCCCTCTCTTTGTTGACTGTGATGACTGTGAACCTACTACTGATAAAACTGAGATTGGTAGGAAAAAATGTCCTCTCAAATATTTTTCTATCAAAGCTCAAAACCAATGTCACCAAGGAAATCATCGCTAAGATCACCACTACAATGGTTACGGGGATACGAGCACAGGACAATGTGATTTAGACCTAGTATACGTCAGGGTGGAGATGGGCAGCTCGGTGTGTTTCAGAGGAGGTGTGCTTTCCACTAAATACACATGCCATGTCTTCAAACCATTTACATGGGACTCTGTCCTATTGTAACATGATACAGAGGGCGGAAGTTTGGTGAAAGCTAAAGGGAAGACAAGGAGCAGACATAAAAATAGAATCCTAAAATAGGTTGAATTCTAATCGGAATGTTTTGATGGATCATATCCAATTGTGTTATTTTGGGACTGGTTGATAGTGACACACCACACACCACCACACACCATAGTGTCACACACTCTCATGTCCAGCTTATTATGTGGTTGTTCCGACAAAATAGCAAAACTCTTAGCAGAACACACAATTACACCTTCAGTCAGGGTAGGCAACAACACATCTGCTACGCTGATCCTCAACACTGGGGCCCCTCAGTGGTGTGTGCTTAGTCCCCTCCTGTACTCCCTGTTCACCCACGACTGCGAGGCCAAACACGACTCCAACACCATCTTTAAGTTTGCTGACCACACAACAGTGGTAGGCCTGATCACCGACAACGATGAGACTATTGGGAGGAGGTCAGAGACAACATCCTCTCCCTCAACGTCAGCAAGACAAAGGAGCTGATCGTGGACTACAGGAAAAGACAAGCCAAACAGGCCCCCATTAACATTGACAGGGCTGTAGTGGAGCAGGTATAGAGTTTCAAGTTCCTTGGTGTCCACATCACCAACAAATTATCATGGTCCAAACACACCAAGACAGTTGTGAAGAGGGCACATCAACACCTTTTCCCACTCAGGAGACTGAAAAGATTTGGCATGGGTCCCCAGATCCTCAAAAAGTTCTACAGCTGCCCCATTGAGACTATCCTGACCGGTTGCATCACCACCTGATATGGCAACTGCTCAGCATCTGACTGTAAGGCGCTACAGAGGGTAATGCGTATGGCCTAGTACATCACTGGGGCCAAGTTTCCTGCCATTCAGGACCTATATACTAGGCCGTGTCAGAGGAAAGACCAAAAAATGGACTCTAGTCACCCAAGTCATAGACTGTTCTCTCTGATGACCTTTGACCCCCCCCATTTGTATTTGGAGCTGCTACTTGCTGTTTATTATCAATGCATCGTCACTTCACCCCTACCTACATGTACAAACTACCTCGACTAACCTGTACACCCACACACTGACTCGGTACCAGTACTCCCTGTATATAGCCTCGTTACTGTATTGTGTTACTTTTTTATAATTTTTTGGTAAATATTTTCTTAACTCTTTCTTGAACTTGTCACTGTTGGTTAAGGGCTTGTAAGTAAGCATTTCACGGTAAGGTCTACACCTGTTGTATTCGGCGCATGTGACAAATAAAGTTTGATTTGATTTGTCTCTTGCCTCCGCTCTATCACACACACACACACACACCGCGACTGCACAAACACCAACAAAACATGTGACCACCCACACAAATGAACACCTTTAGATGTTTGAGTGATTGACCTCTGACCCCTGCATGTTAGTAATGAAGCAGAGAGAAGAACAAAACACACTCTTCCTCTATGGTTTTAGCCATTAATGTGGGCCACTTACAGAGAGGGCAAACTAGGGCAGTCTGACAGCGATGAAGGCACCAAAAACAAGAGTGAGACGAATTTCCATGTTGCTATAGTAACACAAATAAATACAAAATGGATTGTGGATTAGAGAGAATGAAATGGAGAGACTACAATAGAAGAAGTATAGAGAGCACTAGATGTGGGGGGAAAAAATGAGACAAAGACGATATAAGCTCATATCAAATTTTATTTGTCACATACAAATGCTTAGCAGATGTTAATGCGAGTGTAGCAAAATGCTTGTGCTTCTAGTTCTGACAATGCAGTAATAACCAATGAGTAATCTAACCTAACAATTCCACAACAACTACCTTATACACACAAGTGTAAAGGGATGAAGAATATGTACATAAGAATATATGAATGAGTGATGGTACAGAACGGCATAGGCAAGATACAGTAGATGGTATTGAGTACAGTATATACATATGAGATGAGTAATGTAGGGTATGTAAACATTATATTAAGTGGCATTGTTTAAAGTGGCTAGTGATACATGTATTACATATAGATGGCAAGATGCAGTAGATGGTATAGAGTACAGTATATACATATGAGATGAGTAATGTAGGGTATGTAAGCATTATATTAAGTGGCATTGTTTAAAGTGGCTAGTGATACATTTTCACATCCATTTTTCCATTATTAAAGTGGCTGCAGTTGAGTCAGTATGTTGGCAGAAGCCACTCAATGTTAGTGGTGGCTGTTTAACAGTCTGATGGCCTTGAGATAGAAGCTGTTTTTCAGTCTCTCGGTCCCTGCTTTGATGCACCTGTACTGACCTCGCCTTCTGGATGATAGCGGGGTGAACAGGCAGTGGCTCGGGTGGTTGTTGTCCTTGATGATCTTTATGGCTTTCCTGTGACATCAGGTGGTGTAGGTGTCCTGGAGGGCTGGTAGTTTGCCCCCGGTGATGCGTTGTGCAGACCTCACTACCCTCTGGAAAGCCTTACGGTTGTGGGAGGAGCAGTTGCCATACCAGGCGGTGATACAGCCCGACAGGATGCTCTCGATTGTGCATCTGTAAAAGTTAGTGAGTGCTTTTGGTGACAAGCCGAATTTCTTCAGCCTCCTGAGGTTGAAGAGGCGCTGATTGCGCCTTCTTCGCCACGCTGTCTGTGTGGGTGTACCAATTCAGTTTGTCCGTGATGTGTTACGCCGAGGAACATAAAACTTACTACCCTCTCCACTACTGTCCCGTCGATGTGGATAGGGGGGTGCTCCCTCTGCTGTTTCCTGAAGTCCACAATCATCTCCTTTATTTTGCTGACGTTGAGTGTGAGGTTATTTTCCTGACACCACACTCCAAGGGTCTTCACCTCCTCCCTGTAGGTCATCTCGTCGTTGTTGGTAACCAAGCCTACCACTGTAGTGTCGTCTGCAAACTTGATGATTGAGTTGGCGGCGTGCATGGCCACGCAGTCGTGGGTGAACAGGGAGTACAGGAGAGGGCTCAGAACGCACCCTTGTGGGGCTCCAGTGTTGAGGATCAGCGGGTGGAGATGTTGTTACCTACCCTCACCACCTGGGGGCGGCCCATCAGGAAGTCCAGTACCGAGTTGCACAGGGCGGGGTTGAGACCCAGGTTTCGAGCTTGATGACGAGTTTGGAGGGTAGTATGGTTTTAAATGCTGAGCTGTAGTCAATGAACAGCATTCTCACATAGGTATTCCTCTTGTCCAGATGGGTTAGGGCAGTGTGCAGTGTGGTTGCGATTGCGTCATCTATGGACTTATTGGGGCGGTAAGCAAATTGGAGTCGGTCTAGGGTGTCATGTAGGGTGGAGGTGATATGGTCCTTGACTAGTCTCTCAAAGCACTTCATGATGACGGAAGTGAGTGCTACGGGGCAGTAGTCGTTTAGCTCAGTTACCTTAGCTTTCTTGGGAACAGGAACAATGGTGGCCCTCTTGAAGCATGTGGAAACAGCAGACTGGGATAAGGATTGATTGAATATGTCCGTAAACACACCAGCCAGCTGGTCTGCACATGCTCTGAGGACGCGGCTGGGGATGCCGTCTGGGCCTGCAGCCCTGCGAGGGTTAGCACATTTAAATGTTTTACTCACTTCGGCTGCAGTGAAGGAGAGTCCACAGGTTTTGGTAGCGGGCCAAGTCAGTGGCACTATATTGTCCTCAATGCGAGCAAAGAAGTTGCTTAGTCTGTCTGGGAGCAAGACATCCTGGTCTGTGACGGGGCTGGTTTTCTTTTTGTAATCCATGATTGACTGTAGACTCTGCCACATACCTCTTGTGTCTGAGCCGTTGAATTGCAACTCTACTCAGTCTCTATACTGACGCTTATCTTGTTTGATTGCCTTGCGGAGGGAATACACTGTTTCCGGTCACCTTGCCCTGGTTAAAAGCAGTGGTTCACGCTTTCAGTTTCGCGCAAATGCTGCCATCAATCCATGGTTTCTGGTTTGGGAATGTTTTAATAGTTGCTGTGGGTACGACATCGCTGATGCACTTGCTAATAAACTCGCACACCGAATCAGCGTATACATCAATGTTGTTGTTTGACGTAGTGCGGAACATATCCCAATCCACGTCATCGAAGCAATATGGAAGCGTGGAATCAGATTGGCCAGACCAGCGTTGAACAGACCTGAGCGCGGGAGATACCTGTTTTAGTCTCTGTCTATAAGCTGGGAGCAACAAAATGGAGTCGTGGTCAGCTTTTCCAAAAGGAGGGCGGGTGAGGGCCTTATATGCGCTGTGGAAGTTAGAATAACAATGATCCAGGGTTTTACCAGCCCTGGTAACACAATCGATATGCGGATAGAATTTAGGGAGTCTTGGTTTCAGATTAGCCTTGTTAAAATCCCCAGCTACAATGAATGCAGCCTCATGATATGTGGTTTCCAGTTTAAATAGAGTCAAATAAAGTTTGTTCAGGGCCATCCATGTGTCTGCTTGGGAGGGAATATATGCGGCTCTGATTATAATCGAAGAGAATTCTCTTGGTAGATAATGCGGTCGACATTTGATTGTGATGAATTCTAAGTCAGGTGAACAAAAGGACTTGAGTTCCTGTATGTTGTTATGATCACACCACGTCTCGTTAATCTTAAGGCATACCCCCCCGCCCCTCTGCTTACCAGAAAGATGCTTGTTTCTGTCAGCGTGATGCGTGAAGAAACCAGCTGGCTGTACCGACTCCGATAGCGTGTCTCGAGTGAGCCATGTTTCCGTGAAGCAAAGAACGTTAGTCTCTTATGTCTCTCTGGAATGCTACCCTTGCTCGGATTTCATCAACCTTGTTGTCAAGAGACTGGACATTGGCGAGTAGTATGCTCGGGAGCGGTGCGCGATGTGCCCGTCTCCGTAGCCTGACCAGAAGACCGCTTCGTCTGCCCCTTTTACGGCAACGTTGTTTTGGTTCACTGGCTGGGATCTGATCCATTGTCCTGGGTGGTGGGCAAAACAGAGGATCCGCTTCGGAAAGTTGTATTCCTGGTCGTAATGATGGTGAGTTGACGTTGCTCTTATATCCAGTTGTACCTCCCAACTGTATGTAATAAAGCCTAAGATTTCTCTCTGCTCCGATGTGAAATAGAGGATGTGGAGTGGAAAGAAAAACATGGTCTGTTATTGACTGTAAACATCTAATTGTCTTTTAAATTTACCACCGATCAGTGCACTGCGCCACAGGAGTCGCTGGTGTGCAATGAGACAAGGATGAGACAAGGATATCCCTACCGGCCAAACCCTCCCTAACCCGGATGACGCTAGGCCAATTGTGCGTCGCCCCACGCACCTCCCGGTCACGGCCGGCTGCGACGGAGCCTGGGCACGAACCCAGAGTCTTTGGTGGCACAGCTAGCGCTGCGATGCAGTGCCCTAGACCTGCAGACCTCTTCTAGACCTCTTCATCCTCACCAGGGTCTTGACCTGACTGCAGTTTGGCGTCGTAACCGACTTCAGTGGGCAAATGCTCACCTTCAATGGCCACTTGCACACTGGAGAAGTGTGCTCTTCACAGATGCATCCTGGTTTCAACTGTACTGAGCAGATGGCAGACAGCGTGTATGGATTCGTGTGGGTGAGCAGTTTGCTGATGTCAATATTATGAACAGAGTGCCCCATGGTGGCGGTGGAGTTATTGTATTGGCAGGCATAAGCTATGGATAATGAACACAATTGCATTTTATTGATGGCAATTTAAATGCACAGAGATACTGTGACCAGATCCTGATGCCCATTGTCGTGCCATTCATCCGCCGCCATCACCTCATGTTTCAGCATGATAATGCACAGCCCCATGTCGAAAAGGATCTGTACACAATTCCTGGTAGCGGAAAATGTCCCAGATCTTCCTTGGTTTGCATGATAGAGGTTGACACGGGAGTGAAAATTCATTCCTGTCCCGTGTTGTCAGTTTTATCCTGTACAGTCCTGATCCCACAACAGTTCTATACCCTCGAGAACTTTCCTGTACCCTTCCAGATAAAAACCACACCCGTCCTGTCCCGTGCTCAGTTTTGCGTGCAGAAATATGAGGCTATTGTGTTTGTATAGGAAGTATTGAAAATAATTTCAGTAATATGTGGTTGTCTTACCTGTTTTAGTTCAATGCACTGACTGTAGTTTCTCTGAATAAGAGCGTATTCTAAATTACCTAAATGTAGATGGTTTAAGCTGGAAGATGAGGACAGAGAACCCAGCAGAATGGTCTGCTCAGCACAGCACTGGCATGAATCTGTAGCCTACAGCTGAGCACTGTGCACATATGAACACTTACAACAGATTAACATTTACAACATGAACATAAAAAATACCAACAAAAAAGCAGAGCGGCTGTACTGCATAAATCAATCTAGTTTTATTTCACTCTTCACCTCAGATGGCACGGGTTTAGTTAAATACACAAACAATTGGGCTTGACGATAACGTTTTTAGGAGTAGAGCAGCTATGCCACTTGTCCCGCTCTCTGGTTGGTAGCCTATTTGATGAAACTACATCATTTTTTACAAGCAGTGTACTTGGTTCCTTCTTTGTCAAAGACAACTCCATCAAATTTAGCTAAAACATTGCTATTTGCTTGGCTCTAATGTTAATGTTAGTGATGGGTCCTGGGCTGCAACAAGACATTGCAATTCATCTATTGAAGGCCTCACCAGTTAGCCTACTGATGTCGGTTGGCATCTGAGGTAGCCTATTGACTAGCTACAACTGGGGCGAGGCGCGAGAGTGAGCTGACTGAACGGGGATGGGGGAAATTACCTTTTTTATTAAGTAAACTATATTAGGCCTAGCCTACCCTGTTTTTTAAAATTAAAATGCTCTAAACATGACATATTTCTGCCCAAAAAACTCCACTCATAACTATTCCTGTACTGCCCATTCCTGTAGACTGTTGCTCCTGTCCTGTCCTGTCCTGTCCCACATTTGACTCTCGACCTTGACTCTCATTCCTGCCAGAATCCTGTGGGACACGTGTTCTGTGTCAACCTCTACTGCATAATCACCAGACATGTCACCCCATTGAACATGTTTGGGATGCTCTGGATCGACGTGTAAAACAGTGTATTCCAGCTCCCGCCAATATCCAGCAACTTCGCACAGCCATTGAAGAGTGGAGCAGCATTCCACAGGCCACAATCAACAACTCAATGTGAAGGAGATGTGCCACGTCGCATGAGGCAAATCGTCACACCAGATACTGACTGGTTTTCTGATCCAAGCTCCTACTATTTAAAAATAAAATAGATTGTATCTATGACCAACAGATGCATATCTGTGTTCCCAGTCATGTGAAATCCATAGATTAGGGCTTAATGTGTCACGCCCTGACCTTAGAGCTTTTTATGTCTCTATTTTGGGTTTGGTCAGGGTGTGATTTGGTTGGGCATTCTATGTTCTATTTTCTATGTTTTTGTATTTCTTTGTTTTGGCCGGGTATGGTTCTCAATCAGGGACAGCTGTCTATCATTGTCTCTGATTGGGAACCATACTTAGGTAGCCCTTTCCCTCCTCCCTCTGTGGGAAGTTGTCTTTGTTTGTGTGCTGGTAGTTTGCACAACGAAGCTGTTTGGTCGTTGTATTCTTTATTGTTTTGTCTTTTCTAAAGTTTCACTTCGTTAATAAATTATGTGGAACTCAAAGTACGCTGCGCCTTGGTCTCATCCTTCATCCGACGACACCCGTGACATAATGCATTTATTTAAATTGACTGATTTCATAATATGAACTGTAACTCGTTACAATCTTTGAAATTGTTTCATGTTGCGTTTATATTTTTGTTCAGTGTAGCATTATGGAATATTTAAAGTTTTAATTACATGCCCATATCACAAGATATTTTTGAACTCAGGAAATCTGAGGAGAAGAGCAAGGAAACTGATAAGGAGGAACTATAATTAGAGAAACCCAGTTATATCCAGTTTTGATCACTGCATCCCAGCAGTGGAACCGAATGCATGCGTCAGAGTGTAACAGATAGATCCATTAGGAAAAATGAAGAATGGCTGGATATATCAAGCCTTCAGGTCCAAACAAACACTCAGCAGCCTTTTACCCTTGTTCTATCTTGACAAATCAGTGACGAGAAAAGGGGAAATAAACAAACCATTTAGTTCTCTTTTTGGTGCAGGAGATGGTCAATGGATAGCAACAAATTGATTCTCAACAAACAGATTTCCTTTGATGAATTTCCACGGTTTGCAATGCTCAAATGGTATCCCAAATGTTGGGCAATCAAAGCAATTTAAGAAGTTACACTTGTTCGTTAACATTTAATCCAGCAGTGGGTGTTTGTTGTATCATTGGAAATAAGTACACTTTATGACCAAAAGTGCTTGTTGAACATCTCATTCCAAAATCATGGACATTAATATGGAGTTCGTCCCCCCTGAACTGCTATAACAGCCTCTACTCTTTTGTGATGGCTTTCAGGCCAGTCAAGTTCTTCCACGCTTTTAGGCCAGTCAAGTTCTTCCACATCTCGACAAACCATTTCTGTATGGACCTCGCTTTGTGCATGGTGACATTGTCATACTGAAACAGGAAAGGGCCTTCCCCAAACTGTTGCCGCAAAGTTTGAAGCACACAATCGTCTAGAATGTCATTGTATGATGTAGCGTTAAGATTTCCCTTCACTGGAACTATGTGGCCTAGCCCGAACCATGAAATACAGCCCCAGACCATTATTCCTCCTCCACCAAACTTTACAGTGGGCACTATGCATTTGGGCAGGTAGCGTTCTCCTGGCATCCGCCAAACCCAGATTTGTCCGTAGGACTGCCAGATGGTGAAGCGTGAGTCATCACTCCAGAGAACTCGTTTCCACTGCTCCAGTCCAATGGAGTTTTACACCCCTCCAGCCGATGCTTGACATTGCACATGGGTGATTTTAGGCTTGTGTGCATGCGGCTGCTCAGCCATGAGAACCTATTTCATGAAGCTCCCGGACTAACAGTTGTGCTGACATTGCTTCCAGATGCAGTTTGGAAGTCAGTATTGAGTGTTGCAAACGAGGACAGACGATTCTTACACGCTAAGTGCTTCAGCACACGGGTGTCCCGATCTGTGAGCTTGTGCGGTCTACGACTTCGTGGCTGAGCCGTTGTTTCTCCTAGATGTTTCCACTTCACAATAACAGCAAGTACAGTTGACTGGGGCAGCTCAAGCAGGGCATCAATTTGACAAACTGACTTGTTGGAAAGGTGACATCCAATGACGGTGCCATGTTGAAAGTCACTGAACTCTTCAGTAAGGCCATTCCACTGCCAATGTCTACTGCCAGGCTATTTATACAAAACATGTGTATAAAACCTGTGTAAACTGTATACATGATTTATATGCCAATATTTTAGTTCGGCAATAATTCTATTACACAATTTCTGATAAATCACATGCCTTTGTTTTATTTTCCTGCATAAGTAAAATCTGTATTATGCCTGTATTGCCATTCATTCCAATTAGACTGGTTTGGATTTCTCCCTGACCGATATGGCTGCCATGTTCACCCCATTCTGGAACTTCAAGGACTTATGACAGCGCCCCTCTAGTAATTTAATAGGATTTCTATGGTGCACCCCCCCCTCCTTGAATTACAGGAAATTAGCTGTAAAACTGCTCCAAAAAACTGTGGTACGCAGCTGACAAGAGATGCTTTCTGCCCAGAGCCAAGACTTAATGTTGACTGCGGGGGCGAAATCTGGTTTACTTCCCGTGGGTGGTTGCATAATGCACTCTGCCCATCTCTTGGACAGGTATTGAATTACCAACATTTTAAAGTAGTCCTGACAAAGTAATGTAACCAGCGGTAATCATTGGGGCTTCTTTAGCATAGAGCCAGAAGAGGAGAGAGATGGCAGTTTTGCAACCTCAGTCTGGTACCAATTAAGATACAACAATAGCTTCAAAAAGAGTAGCATTTAAGATCACAAGATTTTAAATGCACTATACACTAGTGGCTCATAGACGTGTTCCCACAATGTTTAACTAATGTTTCACTGTAAAATATTCAATGGTTAATCCTAGGTCAACTACAAGGTGAGCCTTCATTGGAAGAAGGGATGAAGATCAAGAGGAAATGAGACGTCTGTTTATTGGAGGTGGGAGGCTATTAAAAAAAAATATTGACAAAGAAAAGGATGAAGTTAGCTAGTCAGACATATCAGCTGGTTGCCATGACGATATGAAGAGGACGGTTATCTCTGTAGAAAGTAGAGACATTATTTATTTATTTTTCGTAGCCGTATAGTGGACATTAGACAACATTCTAGGAATTTCTAAGAAACAAGGCCTGTATTTGGATGCTCTAAAATTCAACTGTTGCTCTCAACCTGAAAATGGGTTAACAGGTAGACATGGAGCATGACTTTATGAATTCTGACTGACTTAAAACCAATGTCATGGAATAAAGAATGATCCAGGTCTGTGTTACAAACTTCAGCTGTACAATTGAGCTAGGCATGGTGATGCACTTACAGTATTTTTCTATTCAATACAATTCTTTGTATTTGATTGTCCATTTGCTCTGACGTTTTCACATAGTTGCACACTGAATTTCTAAAATACGTCTCAACAATACACTAACCATATGAATATTTCCACAGCATTTGGTGGCACTATTTTTAAAAAACCTCTTTCAGTTGATTTAAAAGACCAACTCCCACTCAGTTAAATGGATGTTTGTACAGTACATCATGACTCATACCCAGTATATAAGGGAAAAATATACAGTAACAAAAGGCACAATCTGTTTTTCACTCTCCCAGTCTTGCTGGTCAAGGTCCTTTCTGATATGCCAATGTTTGTCAGCTCCATTACAATATATCATTACATTATGTCATTACATATTTGACATTTCATTTCCTGTTTTGGCCTGGGAGTATTGTATGCAACAGAGAGCCTCAGTTTTGTCCACAGAAGCCAAAGGAATGTACTAATTTGATGATTACGTAACAACAGCAGCTAACCTCCGCTCTTTCTATTCAGCCCCTAGTCACTCCTCCACACTAACACAAAGTCTTCACAGGAGTGAGAGCGAGCGAGCGAGCGAGAGAGAGAGAGATAGAGAGGGCTACCATATGTGAGAACAGGTGCAGAACAGCAATGCCTTCGAAGAAATACCTTTAAATCAATGCATTTGCAGCAACGTCTTTTAGCCAAAACCTTAACATCAAAGCCTTCTGTGAGGGTCACTTTATCCTTCAAGCTTACGTTTACAATTTAGTTGTTTAGCAGAAGCTCTTATCCAGAGCGACTTACAGTTAGTGCATTCATCTTATGACAGCTAGGTGGGACAACCACATGTCATAGTAAGTATACTGAACAAAAATATAAATGCAACATGTAAAGTGTTGTTCCCATGTTTCATGAGCTGAAGTAAAATATGCCAGAAATGTAACATTAGTACAAAAAGCTTATTTCTCTCAACTTTTGTGCACAAATTTGTTTACATCTGTTGTTAGTGAGCATTTTTCCTTTGCCATAACTGATGCTAATTGGCCGGGACTGGCTCCCCAGTGGGTAGGCCTTGCTACCAAGTGGATAGGCCTATGCCCTCTCAGGGGGGTTTATTATTTTATTTTTGTTCAGTGTATATATACATTTTTCCTCAATAGTGTAGCTATCAGCAAGGTCAGAGTTAGTAAGGGGGTACAAAAAAGTTAATGTTAATTCACAAAAGTATTTTTTGGGGGGTAGGAGGGATTATTTAAGATACTCTTTGAAGAAGTAGGGTTTCAGATGTTTTCAGAAGATGGGTAATGACTCTGTTGTCCTAGCTTCAGGGGAAAGCTGGATCCACAGTTTTGGTGCCAGCACAGAATAGAGATTGGACTGGGCTGAGGGGGAGCTGGCCTTCTTTAGGGGTGGGAGGGCCAAGAGAACAGAGGTGACAGAATGGAGTGCTCAGGTTGGGGTGTAGAGTTTGAGCATAGCCTAAAGGTAGGGAGGGGAACTTGCACTTACGTCTCCGTTTGCTCCACAGGAGTTTGTTGGCACAAGCAAGGAGCTCGGCCAGTAGTCCAGACAGGAGATGACAAGCGTCTGGATTAGGACCTGTGCCGCATTCTATCTGAGGTAGAGTTATACTCTACAGATGTTGTTGAGAATGAACCTGCAGGAGCGAGTCATTGCTTTGATGTTTGCAGAGAACAATAGGGTGTTGTCTAGGGTCACGCCAAGGTTCTTTACGCTCTGGGAGGGGGACACCGTGGCCTTCCCCAGGAAGAAAAGCAGCTCCGTCTAGTTGAGGGTAAGGTGTTGGGCCGACATCTAAATGGAGATATCTGCCAGGCACGCAGAGATGCGTGTCGCCACCTAGGTGGGAAGGAAAAAAGTAGTTGAGTGTCATCCCCATAGCAATGATAGGAGAGACCATGTGAGGATATGACAGAAGCCTGGGAGATGCCAGTAGTGAGAGTACGTGGTGCAGATCATCTCCACGTCACCTGGTAGGAGTGGCCTGCCAGGTAGAATGCAATCCAAGAGTCTCTAGAGCCTGAGAAGCCCAGCCCTGGGGGGGGATGTGATTGTTCACGGTGTTGAAGTTAGCGGATAAATCTAGGAGGATGAGAACAGAGGAGAGAGAGTCGGGCTTTGGCAGTTTGGAGAGCCTCAGTGACACAGACAAGAGCAGTTTCGGGTGAGTGACCCAACTTGAAGCCTGACTGGTTACAGTCAAGAAGATCGTTCTGAGAGAGATAGCACGAGAGTTGATCAGGGACAGCACGCACAAGTGTTTTGGAAAGAAAATAAAGGGATTCAGGTCTGTAGTTTTTGACGTCAGATGAGTCTAATGTTGTTTTCTTGATGAGTGACTCGGGCCATTTTGAAATCAGATGGGACGCAGCCAAGGGTCAATGATGTGCTGATGGAGGAATGGGAGATGGTCTCTGGAGATGTTATGGAGACGGGAGGAGGGGTTGGGGTCGAGTGGGCAGGTTGTCAGGCGGCCGGACCTCACTCGTCGCAGGATCTAGAGAGAGAGAGAAGAACGAGGTCAAGGCGTAGGGTAGTTGTGTGAGTGGGACCGGTGGATTCAATAGGCTGAGGGAATGAGGAGCGGATGTAATCAACCTTCTTTTCAAAGTGGTTGACAAAGTCGTCCGCAGAGAGGGAGGAGGTGGAGGATTAAGGGAAGAGAAGGTGGAAAAGAGTTTCCTAGGGTTAAAAAATGTAGAATGATAAAAAAGTGGATTTAGCAGTAGATACAGGTAGAGAGGAGGTAATGAAATGATGATAGGTCCTCCAGAAACAAACAGCAGACTGTTAGCCTGGGTTTCTGTATCCTCTCTAGGGTATTGGGATGCTAGCAGCCCATCTGGCCAACATCCAGTGAGATTGCAGAGCGCCAAATTCAAATACAGAAATAATCATTATAAAAATTCAGAAAACAAAACATATTTTATATAGGTTTATAGATGAACTTCTTGTGAATCCAACCACGGTGTCAGATTTAAAAAATGCTTTACGGCAAAAGCATACCTTACGATTATTTGAGAACATAGCCCAGTTGAGAAATTATTACAAATTTGACCAGTGACCAGCCAAGCAGAAGCATTACAAAACTCAGAAATAGAGATAAAATTAATCCCTTACCTTTGATGATCTTCATATGGTTGCACTCAGAAGACATTCAATTACTCAAATGTTCCTTTTGTTCGATAAAGTCTCTTTATATCCAAGAACCTCAGTTTTGTTCGCTCATTTTCTTCAGTAATCCACAGGCTCAAACGCAGTCAAAACAGGCAGTCAAAAAAATCCATTGTATCCTTAAAGTTCATAGAAACATGTCAAACTGATGTTTATATTCAATCCTCAGGTTATTTTTTCCTAAAGGATCTATAATATTTCAACCGGACAATAACGTTGTCAATATAAAAGGTAAACAAGAAATGCACTCTCTCGGGGTTGCACATGAAAAAGCTCTGTGACACGTCAGGGTCCACTCATCCAGACTGGTCTTACTCCCTCATTTATCAGAATACAAGCCTGAAACAATTTCTAAAGACTGTTGACATCTAGTGGAAGGCATAGGAACTGCAAATTGAGTCCTAAGTCAATGGATACTGTAATGGCATTGAATAGAAAACTACAAAACCCCCCAAAAAAATACTTCCTGAATGGATTTGTCTCAGGTTTTCGCCTGCCAAATCAGTTCTGTTATACTCACAGACACTATATTAACAGTTTTGGAAACGTTACAGTGTTTTCTATCCAAATCTACCAGTTATATGCATATCATATCTACTGGGCCCGAGTAGCAGGCTGTTTAATTTGGGCATGCTTTTCATCCAAAATTCCGAATGCTGCCCCCAACCCTAGAGAAGGTATAGCACTTTGTGACATCGGCTGATGTAAAAAAGGATTTAAAAAATGCATTTGATTGATTGATTGAAGGAACCAAGCAAGCTTCAAGCTTCATAAATAAGAATTTGTTCTTAACTGATTTGCCTAGTTCAATAAAGGTTCAATAAAACATAAAAACATGTAATTGCCTACACAACACTGCCCCCACGGCTATGGAAGGGATGATACGGAGCGTAAAATGCTCATGCGGCACGGGAGTACGTTGCATGTCAGAGCGCACTTCTACTTCTTCTTTGGTATCACAGTTGATAACCATGGCAATATATGCTAAGAAGCAAACCTTACTGAAGCACACATTCGTATCACTCTGTATTGGCCTATCTATCTCAATTCCGTTCAATTTCTTTCTTTCTATACATTGTTCCATAAATATAATTTTCTCTTACTTCATGCTAGTTACAATCGCACACAAACATATCAACACATCAAAGAAAACAAAAGGGGCATAGAAAGTGGTGCAGACCAGGAGGCAGGCATCAATTTCCTCAAGTTCTCATTTAAGCTTAAACTCCATTCGCTATGTGCTCTCACCAGACATAGAGCCACCATGCCTCTGGACTGCATCACTTCCTGTGGGCGCCTGCCTGGAACACAAAAACATGGGGGGTTTACACAGAGTTAAAGATAGCGTTCCCCTAATCATACGTTGCATGCATCAACCAATGGTTGCGTGCTACATCATAGACTGTGCTGTTGGGCACCAGATTGCTATAACATATTATGTGGTTAGCTGATACGTAAAATACCTATCCAGGCATGTGAGATCTGGCATGCGTCAGCAATGCCAGGGCAAAGGAATGTGCCCAATATCACAGAGTTAAAATCACATGATCTATAACCAATAAAAATGCTTTACTTAGTCCATGCAAATCTGTGACACATACAGTACGCTTATGCACACACAAGTGTGTATGTGTTTATTCATGCATGTGTATGCAAGTGTACCTGTATATCCTGTGCTTTCTGTGCCCTTACTTAGCTTTCTGAATGCACACACTTTATCCTTCTTGATGGAGAGTTAACATAAGACATCAGCTTCATATAGACCCGGGATAAACAGGGTCTATATGAAGGGTCCCTGTTTCAGTATTATATGTTGGATAAAAGAATCAAGACCGACACCAATGTCAAGTTCAATAGCCGTGTTCAAGCATTGTATAAGTCCCTACACACAGATTCAGGGGAACAGCCCTTCTAGTCGATTACCTATCAACTAGACTCTGTAACATCATCCTTTTCAATAGACAGTGCAAACATAATGGCAGAACATTCAAGTCATAACAATTGAAAAAACATTACATTTTCCTTTTACTTCAGTTGTCATCTTCCTCTTTTTGTTGCTGTATCATAAACAGAGGACAAGTTAACACAGTCCCTTGCTTACAGAGTAAGCCTGTCCGGTGGCTTGCAAAGCCGACCCACCCGTCAGTAAGTATGGGGTCTGATGGGTAGGATTTGGGCCACGAGCTGGAAAGCTTGGTGGGGTAGATGCCTCGCCTTCAGTTGGCTCATGTCTCAATTCTGCGCCCCTTGACCTTAGGCCTGGACTGTGATCCAGCTCATCTAGGTGAGTGTATGGTGTGTTCTGGTTGGTCTGCTCTGCTACTCGCAGATCCACCCAATTGCGATGATAGCCACCAACATCCACCCGGTTAGAATGTGGTGCAACTCTCTGTAGGCACATGCCCAGCCTTCAAAGTCCTGTGTGTTCACCCTGCAGCGGTTTCATCCTTCATCTTTTCACCCACGTCCAGCTCTGGTAGGTCTCGTGCAGTGCAGTTGTAGAAGCACTTAGTGAGCTGCTTTCTGTGTTGCAGTTTGTCCATGACGCCAACCATGACACAGGGCTCAAGTAGCTTGTTAGCTACCGGGATGGTAGTCTTCAGATGTCGGGACAGAAGGTGTTGCGCTGGGCTGTTAATGTTCCTCCACTAAGATGGCTTTCCATGGGCCGTTGCTGTCACGCAAGGCCCTGCTTAACAGGTTTTTTGCAATCTTGACAGCTGACTCTGCCTTGCCATTTGCCTTTGGGTGTCTTGGAGAGGAGGTCACGTGGACAAACTCCCATTCTGAGTCGAAACGCTTGAACTGTGCAGCGAATTGTGGGCCATTAACCGTGATGACCTTGTCAGGCTGGCCTTGCCTTGCAAACTGCGCCTTGCAGCGCTTTATGACCCTCTCTGCAGACAAGTCAATTTCCCCAAAACCAGAGTAATGATCAACAATGAGAAGATATTTTGTCTGTCAATTTGTCTGTGCCTGAATAAGTCCATGCTGACGATTTGCCAGGCCCTTGTGGGCAGTTTGTGGTTTCCTTTTGCTGTTCATGAGCGTACTCGTTGCATGTGGTGCAGCTGCTGACATAGTCTTTAATTTCTGCTTGCAATGTTTGACCAGTATAATGTTTCACGAGTAAAAGCATCTCTGGACGTAGTGATTTGGGGAAAATGACCCTCTGACCTCTGAACAAGATGCAATTTTGCATGCTGATCTCATCTCGAAAGGTCCAGTATTCTCTCACTGTGAAAGGTGTCTTATGTCATGCAATAAAATGCTAATTAATTACTTAAAAATCATACAATGTGATTTTCTGGATTTTTGTTTTAGATTCCATCTCTCACAGTTGAAGTGTGCCTATGATAAAAAATTACAGACCTCTACATGCTTTGTAAGTAGGAAAACCTGCAAAATCGACAGTGTATCAAATACTTGTTCTCCCCACTGTAAATGTCACTTTCACTGTTCTGAACACTGAGTGACATCATCAACACAGAACACAATCTTGTTCTCACTCTTCTTTTGCTTTTGACACACACATTTTTGCAAGTGATTATTAGTTCCACAAGCTCTGCATGGTTTTCCGTAGGCAGGGCAGTGCTCTTTCCCCCTGTGCATGTGCATTTCCACAGTATTTGCATGCTATGGGGCTCTCTGTGTTCACCATTTGCAGTGAATTACTCTGCCTCGATTGGTTTTGTCTGAATGTCTGAATGTCTGCCTGGAAACAGCGTGAACAGTATCAGCGTCTGAGCGTGGGGTTTCCATTTCCCTTGCTCTCATTCTCATGTCAGTGACTTCGGCAGTGCTGCACATTTCAATGGCAGTTAGTAATGTTAAGCCTCTCTCTTTTAGTAGATGCCGGCGTGTATCCTCTTTGCAATTCCCAGTACTATTTTGTCACAAATCAGTTCATCTTTCAATCCCCCATATTCACAAGTAGCGGATCTTTTTCTCAAATGGGGTACAAAGTTGTGTACTGACTCACCCTCTTCCTGTTTGCAGCTTCCAAAGGACAAACCGCTCGTAAATGCATCCAGTGCATCCAGTATAGCCTTTGAATCACTCTGTTGTTGTGCGGGTGAGATTGTGCCGGTAGATATGCCTGTATTCGCTGCCCATTAAGCTCCTCAGAGTTGCCGCTTGGACCTCGTTGGGTTTCTCATGTAGACCAGTGGCCAGCGCACAGTCCTCAAATTTATCCCTGAAGTTCTCCCAATTAGTATTTCAGTCCCCTATGAGAACCATGGGATTTGGTGGTAGAATGTTCGCTGCCATAACGATGAAATAGGAGATCTCTTTGCCTTCAGCCTTTGAGGTAGGTAGAGATGCTAGCTAGCCAGCTAACAACGAGTTGATCAGTGATGTAACTAATGCTAGCAGTAGGAAACGGCGCCCATACCGTACCCATACCGCCCATAAATCAAATCAAATCAAATCAAATCAAATTTTATTTGTCACATACACATGGTTAGCAGATGTTAATGCGAGTGTAGCGAAATGCTTGTGCTTCTAGTTCCGACAATGCAGTAATAACGAGCAAGTAATCTAACTAACAATTCCAAAAAAAACTACTGTCATACACAGTGTAAGGGGATAAAGAATATGTACATAAGGATATATGAATGAGTGATGGTACAGAGCAGCATAGGCAAGATACAGTAGATGATATCGAGTACAGTATATACATATGAGATAAGTATGTAAACCAAGTGGCATAGTTAAAGTGGCTAGTGATACATGTATTACATAAGGATGCAGTCGATGATATAGAGTACAGTATCAACGTATGCATATGAGATGAACAATGTAGGGTAAGTAACATTATATAAGGTAGCATTGTTTAAAGTGGCTAGTGATATATTTACATCATTTCCCATCAATTCCCATGATTAAAGTGGCTGGAGTAGAGTCAGTGTCATTGACAGTGTGTTGGCAGTAGCCACTCAATGTTAGTGGTGGCTGTTTAACAGTCTGATGGCCTTGAGATAGAAGCTGTTTTTCAGTCTCTCGGTCCCAGCTTTGATGCACCTGTACTGACCTCGCCTTCTGGATGGCAGCGGGGTGAACAGGCAGTGGCTCGGGTGGTTGATGTCCTTGATGATCTTTATGGCCTTCCTGTAGCATCGGGTGGTGTAGGTGTCCTGGAGGGCAGGTAGTTTGCCCCCGGTGATGCGTTGTGCAGACCTCACTACCCTCTGGAGAGCCTTACGGTTGAGGGCGGTGCAGTTGCCATACCAGGCGGTGATACAGCCCGCCAGGATGCTCTCGATTGTGCATCTGTAGAGGTTTGTGAGTGCTTTTGGTGACAAGCCAAATTTCTTCAGCCTCCTGAGGTTGAAGAGGCGCTGCTGCGCCTTCCTCACGATGCTGTCTGTGTGAGTGGACCAATTCAGTTTGTCTGTGATGTGTATGCCGAGGAACTTAAAACTTGCTACCCTCTCCACTACTGTTCCATCGATGTGGATGGGGGTGTTCCCTCTGCTGTTTCCTGAAGTCCACAATCATCTCCTTAGTTTTGTTGACGTTGAGTGTGAGGTTATTTTCCTGACACCACACTCCGAGGGCCCTCACCTCCTCCCTGTAGGCCGTCTCGTCGTTGTTGGTAATCAAGCCTACCACTGTTGTGTCGTCCGCAAACTTGATGATTGAGTTGGAGGCGTGCATGGCCACGCAGTCGTGGGTGAACAGGGAGTACAGGAGAGGGCTCAGAACGCACCCTTGTGGGGCCCCAGTGTTGAGGATCAGCGGGGAGGAGATGTTGTTGCCTACCCTCACCACCTGGGGGCGGCCCGTCAGGAAGTCCAGTACCCAGTTGCACAGGGCGGGGTCGAGACCCAGGGTCTCGAGCTTGATGACGAGCTTGGAGGGTACTATGGTGTTGAATGCCGAGCTGTAGTCGATGAACAGCATTCTCACATAGGTATTCCTCTTGTCCAGATGGGTTAGGGCAGTGTGCAGTGTGGTTGAGATTGCATCGTCTGTGGACCTATTTGGGCGGTAAGCAAATTGGAGTGGGTCAAGGGTGTCAGGTAGGGTGGAGGTGATATGGTCCTTGACTAGTCTCTCAAAGCACTTCATGATGACGGATGTGAGTGCTACGGGGCGGTAGTCGTTTAGCTCAGTTACCTTAGCTTTCTTGGGAACAGGAACAATGGTGGCCCTCTTGAAGCATGTGGGAACAGCAGACTGGTATAGGGATTGATTGAATATGTCCGTAAACACACCGGCCAGCTGGTCTGCGCATGCTCTGAGGGCGCGGCTGGGGATGCCGTCTGGGCCTGCAGCCTTGCGAGGGTTAACACGTTTAAATGTCTTACTCACTTCGGCTGCAGTGAAGGAGAGACCGCATGTTTCCGTTGCAGGCCGTGTCAGTGGCACTGTATTGTCCTCAAAGCGGGCAAAAAGTTATTTAGTCTGCCTGGGAGCAAGACATCCTGGTCCGTGACTGGGCTGGGTTTCTTCCTGTAGTCCGTGATTGACTGTAGACCCTGCCACATACCTCTTGTGTCTGAGCCGTTGAATTGAGATTCTACTTTGTCTCTGTACTGGCGCTTAGCTTGTTTGATAGCCTTGCGGAGGGAATAGCTGCACTGTTTGTATTCAGTCATGTTACCAGACACCTTGCCCTGATTAAAAGCAGTGGTTCGTGCCTTCAGTTTCACACGAATGCTGCCATCAATCCACGGTTTCTGGTTAGGGAATGTTTTAATCGTTGCTATGGGAACGACATCTTCAACGCACGTTCTAATGAACTCGCACACCGAATCAGCGTATTCGTCAATGTTGTCGTCTGACGCAATACGAAACATCTCCCAGTCCACGTGATGGAAGCAGTCTTGGAGTGTGGAGTCAGCTTGGTCGGACCAGCGTTGGACAGACCTCAGCGTGGGAGCTTCTTGTTTTAGTTTCTGTCTGTAGGCAGGGATCAACAAAATGGAGTCGTGGTCAGCTTTTCCGAAAGGGGGCGGGGCAGGGCCTTATATGCGTCGCGGAAGTTAGAGTAACAATGATCCAGGGTCTTTCCACCCCTGGTTGCGCAATCGATATGCTGATAAAATTTAGGGAGTCTTGTTTTCAGATTAGCCTTGTTAAAATCCCCAGCTACAATGAATGCAGCCTCCGGATAAATCGTTTCCAGTTTGCAGAGAGTTAAATAAAGTTCGTTCAGAGCCATCGATGTGTCTGCTTGGGGGATATATACGGCTGTGATTATAATCGAAGAGAATTCTCTTGGTAGATAATGCGGTCTACATTTGATTGTGAGGAATTCTAAATCAGGTGAACAGAAGGATTTGAGTTCCTGTATGTTTCTTTCATCACACCATGTCACGTTGGCCATAAGACATACGCCCCCGCCCGTCTTCTTACCAGAAAGATGTTTGTTTCTGTCGGCGCGATGCGTGGAGAAACCCGTTGGCTGCACCGCTTCGGATTGCGTCTCTCCAGTTAGCCATGTTTCCGTGAAGCAGAGAACGTTACAGTCTCTGATGTCCCTCTGGAATGCTACCCTTGCTCGGATTTCATCAACCTTGTTGTCAAGAGACTGGACATTGGCAAGAAGAATGCTAGGGAGTGGTGCACGATGTGCCCGTCTCCGGAGTCTGACCAGAAGACCGCTTCGTTTCCCTCTTTTTCTGAGTCGTTTTTTTTTTTTGGTCGCTGCATGTGATCCACTCGGTTACACTGGTTGTAAGGCAGAACACAGGATCCGCATCGCGAAAAACATATTCTTGGTCGTACTGATGGTGAGTTGACGCTGATCTTATATTCAGTAGTTCTTCTCGGCTGTATGTAAAGAAACCTAAGATGACCTGGGGTACTAATGTAAGAAATAACACGTAAAAAAACAAAAAACTGCATAGTTTCCTAGGAACGCGAAGCGAGGCGGCCATCTCTGTCGGCGCCGGAAGTTCCATACTGCTATAAAAATAACAAACGTGTGGTTTTTGAGCCACTTCTGAGGTAGTCACCTGGAATGCATTTCAATTAACAGATGTGCCTTGTTAAAAGTTAATTGTGGAATTTCTTTCCTTCTTAATGCTTTTAAGCAAATCAGTTGTGTTGTGACATGGTACGCGTGGTATACAGCAGATATCCCTATTTGGTAAAAGACCAAGTCCATATTATGGCAAGAACAGCTCAAATAAGCAAAGAGAAACGACAGTCCATCATTCCTTTAAGACACAAAGGTCAGTCAATGCAAAATATTTAAAGAACATTGAAAGTTCCTTGTACAGTCGCAAAAACCATCAAACGCTATGATGAAACTGGCTCTCATGACGAATGCAACAGGAAAGGAAGACACAGAGTTACCTCTGCTGCAGAGGATAAATTCAATAGAGTTACCAGCCTCAGATTGCAGCCCAAATAAATGCTTCAGAGAGTTCAAGTAATAAACACATCTCAACATCAACTGTTCAGAGGAGACTGCATGAATTAGGCTTCATGGTCGAATTGCTGCAAATAAATCACTAAAGGACACCTATAAGAAGAAGAGACTTGCTTGGGCCAAGAAACACGAGCAATGGACATTAGAATGGTGGAAATCTGTCCTTTGGTTTGATGAGTCCAAATTTGAGATTGTTTGTTCCAACCTCCGTGTCGTTGTGAGATGCAGAGTAGGATGAACAGATGATCTTTGCATGTCTGGTTCCCACTGTGAAGCATGGAGGAGGAGGTGTGATGGCATGGGGGTGCTTTGCTGGTGACACTGTCAGGGATTTATTTAGAATTCAAGGCACACTTAACCAGCATGGCTACCACAGCATTTTTCAGCGATACGCCATCCCATTTGGTTTTCATTTTTCAGCAGGACAATGACCCAAAGCACACCTCCAGACTGTGTAAGGCCTATTTGACCAAGAAGGAGAGTGGTGAAATGCTGCATCAAATGACCTGGCTTCCACAATCACTGACCTCAACCCAATTGAGATGGTTTGGGATGAGTTGGACTGCAGAGTGAAGGAAAAGCAGCCAACAAGTACTCAGGATATGTGGGAACCCAGTCAAGACTGTTGGAAAAGCATTCCTCACAAAGCTGGTTGAGAGAATACCAAGGGTCTGCAAAGCTGTCAAGGCAAAGGGTGGCTACATTGAAGAATCGAAAATCTAAAATATATCTTGAATTGTTTAACACTTTTTTGGTTACTACATGATTCCATGTCATATGTCATAGTTTTGATGTCTTCACTATTATTCAACAATGTGGAAAATAGTAAAAATAATGAAAAACCCTTGAATGAGTAGGTGTGTCCAAAATTTTAATTGGTACTGTACCTGATGCCTGTCAGTCAAGATGAGTGCACTAAATTGAGCCTCCTCTTCCTCGGTGAGAGTGGAAAAGATAATGGAAGTTGGTTTAATTAATTGGTGTACTTGCGTGACTCACCAACTCTTTCTATGACTGAGATAGTAACCACAAGACAGTCAGAAATATCTCTTTAATCTTAGAAATCACAGTCTGATTGCGTTACATCGAGGATATTACACATATAATGATACAATTTGAATGAATTAACTGGTCTAATTCTATGAGTAGAATTGCAGATATACCGCCCACGGAGAGATGACACACATCTCTGAATGTACTCAAGGAAGCAATCAAAGCTTGAATCAACTTCAATCGCTTACTTTCAGCCTTATACCCACAAATGGACCCATAACCCATGTAATAATTTTCCATCGGTCTGCTGCTGTGTCCACAGAGAGCCTATCAGCCGTATCAATCGGGTAAATAGGAGCACTCACCATCACTGTTTACTCATACCTGTTCCACAGCATATCTCAGCCAATCAAACAGGACTGTTGAGTATTGACTGGAAGTATTGACTGGAAGAAGGAGGGAGAGGGAGAAGGGGGAGTAGAGCGAGGGAAAGGGAGAAAGAAGAGCGAGAGATGGAAGGAGAGGGAGTGAAAGAGAAGAGGAGAGGGAAAGAGGCAGCGAGAGGGAAGGAGAGGGAGAGAAGAGCGAGAGGGAAGGAGAGGGAGCAAAACATAAGAGCGAAAGGGAAGGAGAGGAAGGGAAAGAGAAAGAGAGGGAGTGAGACAGAAGAGCGAGAGGGAGAGAACAGAGAGAGGGAAGGAGCGAGACAGAGGAAAAACCTCCCAACAAAACAATAAGGGAGCTCTGTAAGACAAACAAAATAGATGAATACTTGACATGAACGGTTTACTGGCTGATCCGCTGGATGAATATCTACTGTATCCAATCAAATCAATTCAGGAAACACGTTTCCGGTGATATAGCCTACTCCACTGAGAGCCCAAGACAATGTATTATCTGTCAATAGGCAATGTGCTACCTGCCTGGAAGAGAAGCACTCCAACCCAGAATACATTTATATCGTAATCGGATTTTGTATCTTTCTATGGTCTCTCCCAGCACTAGTCATAACCCAATAGAGAGTCTGTGATGAGGTTTCCTCCTCAAGATGATTGGTACTGCCTCTACTGTGGAAATATGTACAAACACACACGCACGCACGCACTTAAGTACGCACATGCATGCATTTAGACACTAATGTGTACACACACACACACACACAGGGTAAATGGATCTGCAGAGCATGTATCTCTGTGTAATACATTGTATTCCATAACCCTATCAGCTGATGACACAATCAAGCAAGTGACCAGATGCTTCCAAGGCATGCGTTCCACTCATTAAACTCTCATCTTTCTCTCTGTCCTTTCATTCTCTCATTCTCTCAATCTCTGTCCAGGGTCAATTGGTCCACCATCTGCCCTGTCAACATGTTGCCAATTGCTTTTTCCCAATTTGTTTCGAGTGAATTGAAGTGAACTTCCAATAGCTTTTTTCCCAATTTGATGCCTCTCCTTGCTAGTCCCTATTGAGCATGTGCATTCACTCTAACACTCACAATGTCATCTCTAGTACATCTAGTACATCTTATTTTAGAAAGAACACAGAGGACACAAATTAGGATTGGTCAGAGACGATGGAAACTATGGTGTAATAACGATGGGCACACGCACACAAAGAGAGACAGAGAGAGAGAGAGAGAGAGACAGACATCAATAGGGTGAGAGAGAGGTAAAAATAGGACAAGACAGAGTGTCAGAGAGAAAGAGTGACTCTCCAGTCACAATGTGTTGCTATGTGCTATATAACACCAGTCAGCTGAAACAGAATATTACATATGAAGACATCACAATACGTGACAGAGAAAATGCTATTCAAATAATGTTCATGGTGTCTTTGGAATCTGTCTCTGTGAGCCATAGTTTACTTTCATAAAAACCTTCACAATCCCCAGTCTTCTTCTAATAGGGTGTTGTTCAACAGGGGAATCCTTAAGTCCAGGTTGCCTCACCCTGTTTCAGTCCATTGTCTTCTGTTTTCTGCCAAATTAACACAACCCTGCTCTGGGCTACTCTATAATGCTGTTACTGGCTGGAGATGGGAAGGGAAGGGAAGTATGGCTAAATGACTAAATTACTTTGACCTTTGACTTCGTAGCGGATGAGACCTGAGGCTCCCCACAAATCAGAAAAAACGACTTCTGTTTCCATTCCATTGTTTCCACTGACTTGGTATTTGTATTTTATATTTATTATGGATCCCCTTTAGCTGCTGGCGGCAGCTACTCTTCCTGGGGTCCAGCAAAATTGAGGCAGTTTCACATTTTTTGTTTTTTTGTTTCCATTCACATAACAAAGGTCAGCAAATATACATAAATAAAATAGACACAGAATATAAATGATACCTAGAGGAGGTGAAATGTGTGTACGGTAAACGTGTGTAGATGTGTGGAGAGCACTTATTAGTTCTGTGGATGATTCAATACTCTCTATGGGAATATGGCGATTAGGCTTCGGCAGTAAATCAAACAGTGACTTCTGTTTGTCATTTTTCCCTTTCTCTCCTTTTCCATTGAAAAAGGCATATAGAGGAAATTATGTGGAGGAAACTCTGCTTGGATAGGGTGTGTTTAGCTGTGTACAGTACAGGTAGGTGTGTGTGTGTGTGAACATAGTCTCTTTCTCTATGCCTCTCCTTGACTTTCTGCCAACCTCATTCTCTTTCTCAGGTACCTTCTGCCTCTATGTTGCACACTCTCTCAGGTTGAATGGGGGTGTGAGGTTGAATGGGGGTGTGAGCATGTGTGGATGAAAACACAACCGTGATTTTCTCATTTACTCTACGGAAATGCAAACAATGTGTGTGTGTGCATAGGTCTGTTATGGAGACGGGAGGACCAGTAGCCACACAGACCCATTAAGATAAGCCCTGCCTCCCTTTCAGACAAAGTACATAAACAAACCCTGAGACCTCCTGCTGTGCTCCCGTCATATCTCTCTCTCTCACACACACACACACACACACACACACACACACACACACACACACACACACACACACACACACACACACACACACACACACACACACACACACACACAGTAGACCTACTATTCTCTACAGGCATAGAAAGGATCAGACACACATGTATTTATTCATTTAGTTATTTTTGATTTAACCTTTTAATTTACCTGGGAGTCATGCTGAGACCAAAGTTGGACCGCAGAGTGAAGTAAAAGCGGTCGACAAGTGCTCAGCATATTTGGGAACTCCTTTAAGACTTTTGGAAAAGCATTCCAGGTGAAGCTGGTTGAGAGAATGCCAAGAGTGTGCAAAGCTGTCATCAAGGCAAAGGGTGGCTACTTTGAATATAATTTGATTTTTTTAACACTTTTTTGGTTACTACATAATTCGATATGTATTATTTTATAGTTTTGATGTCTTCACTATCATTCTACAATGTAGAAAAATTTAAAAATAAAGAAAAACCCTTGAATGAGTAACTGTGCAAGAAATCATAGGGGGCAGAGAGATGCAGCAATATGGTGTCACGTTCTGACCTTTATTTCTTTTGTTTTGTATTTATTTAGTATGGTCAGGGCGTGAGTTGGGTGGGCAGTCTATGTTTGATTTTCTATGATTTTGTCACGGTCTGACCATCGTTCGTATGTGTTTCCCTTGTTTTAGTGTTGGTCAGGACGTGAGCTGGGTGGGCATTCTATGTTGTGTGTCTGGTTTGTCTATTTCTATGTTTGGCCTGATATGGTACTCAATCAGAGGCAGGTGTTAGTCATTGTCTCTGATTGGGAACCATATTTAGGTAGCCTGTTTTGTGTTGGGTTTTGTGGGTGATTGTCCTTAGTGTCCTTGTTCCTGTCTCTGTGTTAGTTTACACAAGTAAAGGCTGTTTCGGTTTTCGTTACGTTCTTTGTTTTGTAGTGTTTATAATTGATTCGTGTTTTACGTTTGTTTATTAAACATGGATCGAAATCTACACGCTGCATTTTGGTCCGACTCTCCTTCACCACAAGAGAACCGTTACAGATTTGGGATTTCTATGTTTCGGCCTAGTATGGTTCTCAATCAGAGCCAGGTGTCATTAGTTGTCTCTGATTGAGAATCATACTTAGGTAGCCTGGGTTTCACTGTTTGTTTGTGGGTGATTGTCTATGTTAGTGGCTTGTGTCAGCACAGGTGTCATTTGTAGCTTCACGGTCATATTTGGTTTATTGTTTTTTTGTTACTCTTTTGTATAGTGTTCAGTGTTCTCTTTATTAAAATTCACTATGAACACATACCACGCCGCATATTGGTCCTTTGATCCTTCTCGCCTCTCCTCTTCAGATGAAGAGGAGGAAGACCGTGACATATGGATCAAGAATATCAGCCCTAGTGGATTTTTTAAAACATAAATCTGCAAGTAATCTAGCACATCATGCATAGTACAGTGAGGGAAAAAAGTAGTTGATCCCCTGCTGATTTTTTTAACGTTTGCCCACTGACAAAGAAATGATCCGTCTATAATTTTAATTGTAGGTTTATTTGAAAAGTGAGAGACAGAATAACAGAAAAATCCAGAAAAACTCATGTCAAAAAATGTTATAAATTGATTTGCATTTTAAAGAAGGAAATAAGTATTTGACCCCCTCGCAATCAGAAAGATTGCTGGATCCCAGGTGTATTTTATACAGGTAACGAGCTGAGATTAGCAGCACACACTTAAAGGGAGTGCTCCTAATCTCAGCTTGTTACCTGTATAAAACACACCTGTCCACAGAAGCAATCAATCAATCAGATTCCAAACACTCCACCATGTCAGGGACAAGATTGTAGACCTACACAAGGCTGGAATGGGCTACAAGACCATCGCCAAGCAGCTTAGTGAGAAGGTGACAACAGTTGGTGCGATTATTCGCAAATGGAAGAAACACAAAAGAACTGTCAATCTTCCTCGGCCTGGGGCTCCAAGCAAGATCTCACCTCGTAGAGTTGCAATGATCATGAGAACGGTAAGGAATCAGCCCAGAAATACACGGAGGGGGATCTTGTCAATGATCTCAAGGCAGCTGGGACCATAGTCACCAAGAAAACAATTGGTAACACACTACGCCGTGAAGGACTGAAATCCTGCAGCGCTCGCAAGGTCCCCCTGCTCAAGAAAGCACATATACATGCCCGTCTGAAGTTTGCCAATGAACATCTCAATGATTCAGAGGACAACTGGGTGAAAGTGTTGTGGTCAGATGAGACCAAAATGGAGCTCTTTGGCATCAACTCAACTCACCGTGTTTGGAGGAGGAGGAATGCTGCCTATGACCCCAACATCACCATCCCCACCGTCAAACATGGAGATGGAAACATTATGCTTTGGGGGTGTTTTTCTGCTAAGGGGACAGGACAACTTCACCGCATCAAAGGGACGATGGACGGGGCCATGTACCGTCAAATCCTGGGTGTCGCAGCTGAGATAAAGGCTACTGCAAAAGGGATCAAAAGTTACATGGGCATTCACTATCTGACACTGTATTTGACTGACTTGGTATTTGTATTTTATATTTATTATGGATCCCCTTTAGCTGCTGGCGGCAGCTACTCTTCCTGGGGTCCAGCAAAATTGAGGCAGTTTCACATTTTTTTAAACATGCCAATACATTCACAACAGATTTTACAACATGTATGCCCTCAGGCCCCTACTCTACTACCACATATCTACAACACAAAACCCATGTGTACGTGTGTGTGTAGTGCGTATGTTATAGTGTGTTTGTATGCATGTGTCTGTGCTTATGTTTGTGTTGCTTCACAGTCCCCGCTGTTCTATAAGATGTATATCTATCTGTTTTTTAAATGTAATTTTACTGCTTGCATGAGTTACTTGATGGGCAATAGAGTTCCATGTAGTCATGGCTCTATGTAGTACTGTGCACCTCCCAAACTTGGAGACTGTGAAGAGACCTCTGGTGGAATGTCTTATGGGGTATCCATGGGTGTCCGAGCTGTGTGCCAGTAGTTCAAACACACAGCTTTGTGCAATGAACATGTCAATACCTCTCACAAATACAAGTAGTGATGAAGTCAATCTCTCCTCCACTTTGAGCCAGAAGAGATTGACATATTATTAATGTTAGCTCTCTGTGTACATCCAAGGGCCAGCCGTGCTGCCCTATTCTGAGCCAATTGGATTTTTGGAAGTGTTTACAAATTGGAAGTCCCTCTTTGTGGCACCTGACCACACGACTGCACAGTAGTCCAGGTGAGCCTAGGTGAGCCTAAAACTAGGGCCTGTTGATAGTTCTGTTAAGAATGCAGAGCAGCGCTTTATTATTGACAGACTTCTCCCCATTCTAGCTGCTTTTGTATCAATATGTTTACAAACCAGGGCTACTCCAAGCAGTTAAGTCTCCTCAAATTTCTCAATTACCATATTATTCATTACAAGATTTAGTTGGGTTTTAGGTTTTAGTGAATGAATTGTCCCAAATACAACGCTTTTAGTTTTTGAAATATTTAGGACTAATTTCTTCCTCGCCACTAACTGCAGCTCTTTGTTAAGTGTTGCAGTCATTTCAGTTGCTGTGATAGCTGACGTGTAGAGTGTTGAGGTGGTTGGGGAGTAACAGATTACAAGTCATTCGTTACATGTAAGAGATTACAAAAACCAGTAACTGTAATCCGTTACGTTACCAGCAAAAATATTGTAATCAGATTACAGATACTTTTGAAAAACTACATGATTACTTCGAGGACTACTTCTAAATTCAAAAAGGATGTTTGCAAAAAAGATATTTGACACATTTTTTATTTAACTAGACAAGTCAGTTAAGAACAAATTCTTAATTACAATGACAGCCTACCTCCGCCAAGCCCTAACCCGGACGACGGCATCACCATATTGAGATAAAAATGACGGCATTGGACCTTTAAGTACTTTTAGGGAATGATAGGCTAGCTAGCATGTTTCACATGTAGCAGTGACCCAAGACTCCACTCAACTACACTACATGAACATACAGGACTTGGAAGAGGTGGGGCTGGAATTCATTGCAGGGCACGTTATAATGTAGCGCACTATAACAGACTTTTAAAGGTAATTTACGATTGAGCCGACGTGCACAGTGTTTATCGTGAATGCGATCCCCGCAAACGTCTGGGAGAATGACGTTAAAAGCTTTCACGGGACTAGAATTCAATCTTAGTGCATCACAGCATGGAACAAGTCAAGAAAACATGCATGACGATTGTGTTCTGGCTTTGGGCTTACACACTGAAGGAAGGACCAATACAAACACAAACAGTAGTCACCTGATTTTAGTGGGCACCTGAATAAAACGCACCAGATGTGCCCTTTGAGTTAGACCCCACACCAACACAAGCACACACAGACACACAGGCATGCACACACACACACCCACACATGTACACACACACCACAGGAGGCTGCTGAGGGGACTACAGCTCATAATAATGGCTGGAATGGAGTAAATGGAATGGTATCAAACACATGGAAACCAAATGTTTGATGTGTTCAATACTATTTCATTTATTCTAGTCCAGCCATTACTATGATCCTGTCCTCCCCAATTAAGGTTTCACCAGCCGCATGTGACACACACACACACACACACACACACACACATCATTGAGTGATGTCATGGATTACTTGGAGACCATACATCAGGGCTGGTGTGAGAGTGTTGCTACTTAACTACAGTGAAGAGCAGTGAGCAGCTTGGTGAAGGGTGAAGCCACTCTAGTCATTGGGGTCATAACGCCCTCTAATACAGCTAATGAGCAAGCCAAGAAACAGATGTCCTGCTTGGCCTACACACACACACACACACACACACACACACACACACACACACACACACACACACACACACACACACACACACACACACACACACACCGTCATTGAAAATAAGAATTTGTTCTTAACTGACTTGCCTAGATAAATAAAGGTTAAAAAATATATATCGGATTGAGTTACTGAGTTTGGGTAATTCAAAAGTTCTGTTACTGATTTCAATTTTGGACAGGTACTGTAACGGATTACATTTATAAAGTAACCTACCCAACCCCGAGTATACATAGACACATTGGCCTCTTGAAACTAGGGGGCACTATTTTTTGGGGGGGAAAAATAACGTTCCCAAAGTAAACTGCCTATTTCTCAGGACCAGATGCTAGAATATGCATATAATTGACAGCTTAGGATAGAAAACACTCTAAAGTTTCCAAAACTGTAAAAATATTGTCTGTGAGTATAACAGAACTGATATTGCAGGCGAAAACCTGAGAAAAATCCAATCAGGAAAGTGACCCTTATTTTGAAACCCCTGTCTTTCTATGCATCCCTATTGGCCATTGAAAGGGATATCGACCAGATTCCTTTTTCTACGTATTCCCTAAGGCGTCTACAGCCTTTGGACATAGTTTCGCGCCTTTATGTTGAAGAATGAGCGTAAACGACTACATTGCGTAAGTGGCCAGCTGATGGCTCTCAGAGTGATTCTTGCGTAAAAGACAGGTAGTCATTTTTCCTCTCGCTCCTACTGAAAAGCCAATTGTCCCGGTTGATATATTATCGAATAGATATTTGAAAAACACCCTTGAGGATTGATTATAAAAAAACGTTTTCCATGTTTCTGTCGATATTATGGATATAATTTGGACATTTTTTCGGTGTTGTCGTGACCGCTATTTCCAGTGGATTTCTGAACATAACGTGACAAACAAACAGAGGTATTTTGGGTATAAAAATAATCTTTATGGAACAAAAGTAACATTTGCTGTCTAACTGGGAGTCTCGTCAGTGAAAACATCCGAAGATCATCAAAGGTAAACGGTTAATTTCATTGCTTTTCTGATTTTCGTGACCAAGCTTCCTGCTCCTAGCTGGACATAATGCTATGCTAGGCTATCGATAAACGTACACAAACGCTTGTCTTGCTATTGCTGTAAAGCATCATTTCAAAATCTGAGTCGACAGGGTGATTAACAAAAGGCTAAGCTGTGTTTCGCTATATTTCACTTGTGATTTCATGAATATGAATATTTTCTAGTAAGATTATTTGACCATTGCGCTATGCTAATTAGTGTAGTTGCTGACAATTCTCCCGGATCCGGGATGGGTAGTTCCAAGAATTAAAGCCAGTGGCATGTCATTAGTAAAGATTGAAAAGGGGGCTGAGACAGCTGCCCTGGGTAATTCCTGATTATACCTGAATTTTGTTGGAGAGGAATCCATTAAAGAACACCCTCTGTTTTCTGTTAGATAGGTAACTCTTTATCCACAATATAGCAGGGGGTATAAAGCCATAACACATACCTTTTTCCAGCAACAGACTATGACTGATAATGTCAAAAGCCGCACTGAAGTCTAACAAAATAGCCCTCACAATCTTTCAAGTCTGTTGTCAATTTGTTTACTGTAAAATAGCATTGTATCTGGTCAAACACAATTTTTTCCAAAAGTTTACTAAAGGTTCATTGGTCAGCTTTTTGAGCCAGTAAATGAGCCTTTACTATTCTTAGGTAGGTGAATAACTTTTGCTTCCCTCCAGGCCTGAGGGCACACAATTTCTAGTAGGCTTAAATTGAAGATGTGGCAATTCCGTCCTCTATTATCCTCAGTGGTGACATCATTATAACCCTATGTATAATGCAGAACACCAGAACACCTCTTAACCTTCAAATAAGTGAATGATTACAGTAAGCCTGCATTAGTTAAAGGCCCAGTGCAGTCAAAATGTAATTTCCCTGTATAATTTATATTTCCACACTATGAGGTTCTAATAATACTGTGAAAACCTTTAAGTACTTTTAGGTAATGATAGGCTAGACTTTTAAAGGTAATTTACGACTGAGCTGACGTGCAGAGCGTTTACCATGAATGCGATCCCCGCAAACGTCTGGGAGAATGACGTTAAAAGCTTTCACGGGACTAGAATTCAATCTTAGTGCATCACAGCATGGAACAAGTCAAGAAAACATGCATGACGATTGTGTTCTGGCTTTGGGCTTACACACTGAAGGAAGGACCAATACAAACACAAACAGTAGTCACCTGATTTTAGTGGGCACCTGAATAAAACGCACCAGATGTGCCCTTTGAGTTAGACCCCACACCAACACAAGCACACACACACCACAGGAGGCTGCTGAGGGGAGGACGGCTCATAATAATGGCTGGAATGGAGTAAATGGAATGGTATCAAACACACGGAAACCACATTTGATATGTTCAATACTATTTCATTTAGTCTGGTACACACACACACATAACATTGAGGGATGTCATGGATTACTTGGAGACCATACATCAGGGCTGGTGTGAGAGTGTTGCTACTTAACTACAGTGAAGAGCAGTGAGCAGCTTGGTGAAGGGTGAAGCCGCTCTAGTCATTGGGGTCATAACGCCCTCTAATACAGCTAATGATATGGAGAGCAAGCCAAGCAACAGATGTCCTGCTTGTCCTATACACACACACACATATGCATGCACACACACACACACACACACACACACACACACACACACACACACACACACATACACACAAATATTAGCCAGAACAAAGACAAGCCACAAGGCCACAACATGTACTTCGGCTTCGTTAGAGATATCATGCAGAGACTAACATAAAGCTGGGACAGAAAAATGATCTTTATTTTTTCCATCCTCATGTATCTCTCTAGCTCTGCGTTCCCTCTCTATCTACAGTGTGCACCAAAAGTATTGGGACAGTGCCACATTTGTTGTTGTTTTGGCTCTGTACTCCAGCACTTTGGATTTTAAATGATACTATGAGGTTAAAGTGCAGACTGTCAGCTTTAATTTGAGGGTGTTTTACAGCACTTTTGACACATAGTCCCAGATTTCAGATTATTTTGTGCCCAATGGAAATGAATGGTAAATAATGTTTTGTGTCATTTTGGAGTCCTTTTTATTGTAAATACGAATAAAATATGTTTCAAAAACACTTCTACATTCATGTGGATTCTACAATGATTATGGATAATCCTGAATGAATCATGAATAATGATGAGTGAGAAAGTTACAGATGCACAAATATCATACCACCAAGACATGCAAATCTCTCACCATTACCATAACAGGGGAGGTTAGCATTTTGATATTTGTACTTCTGTAACATTCTCACTCATCATTATTCACGATTCATTCAGGATTATCCGTAATCATGGTAGCATCCACATTAATGTTATTAAAGTGTTTAGAAACATGTTCTGTTCTTATTTACAATAAAATAATACATTATTTACTATTCATTTCCATTGGGCACAAAATAATCTGAAACACAAGCAAAACAAACAGCAAATGCATCCAACAAGTTTGTAGATTCACAAGCTTGATGTAGTCATTGCGTACTATGAATATGGGACCAAATACATTTTACTACCTTAATACACAAAAGTGAATTCGTCCCAAAACTCTCCTAAAACGGGGGGACGATGTCCCAATAGTTTTGGAGCTCACTGTATTTCTCTCAAAACATCAGTGAGAGTGGAAGCCACCCTGTTGTGGTGGAAATGGTTTCCCATGAGAAACTATGGTACAAGCCTGCCCTCAACTGTTCATTTGAGAGACGACACCCAATGCTGGATCAGAGACACACAAGGTCACTAAAGAGAGATGATTTTTGCTCTGTGTTGACATCAAATTAATCATGTTGTAGCTTTAATACAATTGAAAATGACATTGTCTGAGAACCAAAAGCAGAGGTGACAGGGGTAATTAATAATCAGTTAGTATTTATGTATTACACAGTCGTTACCCCGCTGAACTCTGTGCTTCCTTTTTATATTGCAGGAGTACACTTACAGGGCATGAGAGCTAGTCTAAGTCATCTAAGATATAGAACTTTAGCGATCTAACACTCTAGTTTAAGAGTGTTGTTTTGGCTCTGTGCCGACTTCTTGCTTTCGGACAAGCTAAACACCTTCTTTCGTCGCTTTGAGGATAAAACCGTGCCACCGACACGGCCAGCTACCAAGGACTGTGGGCTCTCCTTCTTCGTGGCTGATGTGAGTAAGACATTTTATCGTGTTAACTCTCGCAAGGCTGCCGGCCGAGGCGGCATCCCTAGCCGCGTCCTCAGAGCATGCGCAGACCAGCTGGCTGGAGTGTTTACAGACATATTCAATCTCTCCCTATCCCAGTCTGCTGTCCCCACTTGATGGCCACCATTGTTCCTGTACCCAAGAAAGCAAAGGTAACTGAACTAAATGACTATCAGTAGCACTTACTTCTGTCAACATGAAGTGCTTTGAGAGACTATTCAAGGATCACCTCTACCTTATCGGACACCCTAGTCCCACTTCAATTTGCTTACCGCCCCAATAGATCCACAGACGGTGCAATCGCCATCGCACTGCCCTATCCCATCTGGACAAGAGGAATACGTATGTAAGAATGCAGTTCATTGACTATAGCTCAGCATTCAACACTACCTGTCCTCCAGGACACCTACAGCACGATGTCACAGGAAGGCCAAAAAGATCATCAAGGACAACAACCACCTGAGCCACTGCCTGTTCACACCGCTACCATCCAGAAGGCTAGGTCAGTACAGGTGCATCAACACTGAGACCGAGAGACTGAAAAACAACATCTATCTCAAGGCCACCAGACTGTTAAATACGCCATCACCAGTACCTTAGAGGCTGCTGCCTATATACATAGACTTGAAATCACTGGCCACTTTAATAATGGAACACTAGTCACTTTAATAATGTTTACATATTTTGCATTATTCATCTCATATGTATATACTCTATTGTATTCTGTTCTGCTGTATCTTAGTCTATGCCGCTCTGACATTGCTCGTACAAATATTTATATATTCTTAATTCCATTCCTTCACTTAGATTTGTGTGTATTGTATGTATTATTGTGAAATTGTTAGATATTACTTGTTAGATACTACTGCACTCTAGGAGCTAGAATCACAAGCATTTCACAACACTCGCAATAACATCTGCTAAACACGCGTATGTGACCAATAACATTTGCTTTGATTTGATATGAGTGTATCTCAATAGTCTAAATTGGCTGGCTCTTGGAATCACCACACATACCCGCGTCTTCAGATCCCTGCAGATTAAGGAGAGAAGCTACAGGAAGGTGAGATGCACCGCTGAAGACGCATCATGATGCACTTGTACACTGTCATTCCTATGTCAAAAGGGCAGTTGAAAGTGTTACCAACAAAAAACAATCGCCACTGGAAGCTCATCTCAAAGTATATAGTTAGAGACATTTGAAGCAGACATAATCTACAGAACATAAGATAACAATATGCAACAAATAAGGTAACATACACAATAATGATTTTGAGTAAGGATGAAAACATTCTGAGCTTGGCAGTCATCTTTGTCTCTTTTTGTCTTTTTGTACAGGAGACACAGGATATATTTCATTACAATCCATTCATAAACGTTGATCCTGAGTTTTGAGACGTAACCATGTCAATGGCTGTCTTTTGGCACCAGTGTAGCCCCAAATCGGTCCCAAAATGCTGGGTATTGTTCTAGCTCTTCTGGCCAGTCCAGGTGGGACCTGATCTTCACCAGTCTGGCCAGTCCAGGTGTGTGGACAGCTGGCGAGGAGGGATGGCCTCCAAGAAGACCAGGATGAGGATCTCCCTGTGCTCCACCCGCAGCCGGTTAGTGGCCAGCTTCATCTCTAAAGAGCACCAGTTTCTGAGGAGGTAGTGGATGATGACCAAGGAGACGGTCCGGCAGCTACTGTAGAGACTCTCTGTGATATTGTCCACAATATCCTTCCCCAGCTGTTAGTCTCTGCTGTGTAGACATAAGCGCAGGAAAGGGGGACCTCCTTGTTCCAGCTTGGGCAGGTCCTCCTACACCTCCCAGCGCTTGTCTTTCCCGCTGTAGGGCGTAGTACCGGTACTGTCCCTTGTTCTTCCAAAACACGACCTCCTCCAACCAGCCGTGAGGGATTTGGAACAGAGCCAGACGATAGTGGCCAGCCAGGTGATGTAGCAGAACCACCAGCATGAAGAGCTGGAGGCCCAGAGAGGTGGAGACAAACTAAATAAATCCTGTCTCCACAGGAGGCCCAGAGAGGTGTAGATAAACTAAATGAATCCTGCGTCCACAGAAGGCCCAGAGAGGTGGAGACAAACTAAATAAATCCTGTCTCCACAGGAGGCCCAGAGAGGTGTAGATAAACTAAATGAATCCTGTGTCCACAGAAGGCCCAGAGAGGTGGAGACAAACTAAATGAATCCTGTGTCCACAGAAGGCCCAGAGATGTGTAGATAAACTAAATGAATCCTGTGTCCACAGGAGGCCCAGAGAGGTGTAGATAAACTAAATGAATCCTGTGTCCACAGAAGGCCCAGAGATGTGTAGATAAACTAAATGAATCCTGTGTCCACAGAAGGCCCAGAGAGGTGTAGATAAACTAAATGAATCCTGTGTCCACAGAAGGCCCAGAGATGTGTAGATAAACTAAATGAATCCTGTCTCCACAGGAGGCCCAGAGAGGTGTAGATAAACTAAATTAATCCTGTGTCCACAGAAGGCCCAGAGATGTGTAGATAAACTAAATGAATCCTGTGTCCACAGGAGGCCCAGAGATGTGTAGATAAACTAAATGAATCCTGTGTCCACAGGAGGCCCAGAGAGGTGTAGACAAACTAAATTAATCCTGTGTCCGCATGAGGCCAAGAGAGGTGTAGACAAACTAAATTAATCCTGTGTCCGCAGGAGGCCCAGAGATGTGTAGATAAACTAAATGAATCCTGTGTCCACAGGAGGCCCAGAGAGGTGTAGACAAACTAAATTAATCCTGTGTCCACATGAGGCCCAGAGAAGTGTAGACAAACTAAATGAATCCTGTGTCCGCATGAGGCCCAGAGAAGTGTAGACAAACTAAATGAATCCTGCGTTCACAGAACAATGCATGTGGGCGTATTTGCAATGTAATCCCTCAAAGGTACAGTACCAAAACATGACTGTAACGGCTCTCTTCTATCTCCTCCTCTGACGAAGAGGTAGAACAAGGATCGGACCAAAATGCAGCGTGGTGGTTACTCATGTTCTTTAATGAAAAAATAGCGATACATGAAATAATTAAATAAATACAAAAACAACAAACGAAACATGAAAACCTAATTACAGCCTATCTGGTGACAACTAACACAGAGACAGGAACAATCACCCACAAACACACAGTGAAACCCAGGCTACCTAAATATGGTTCCCAATCAGAGACAACGAGAATCACCTGACTCTGATTGAGAACCTCAGGCAGCCATAGACTATGCTAGACACCCCTACTCAGCCACAATCCCAATACCTACAAAAAAAAACAATACCACAACACAACACAAAATAACCCCATGTCATACCCTGGCCTGACCAAATAATTATATAAACACAAAATACTAAGACCAGGGCGTGACAATGACATTAACTTATTGATTCCGTTTTGCCCAGTTATGAAACCAAGCATTGTAAAATAAGCTATTGTATGAGCAGATACCTTTTCAGGGGCCAAGGGAATTCTTCCATTATCACAAGTTCACTGTTAATAATCAAACGTAATTCTATCTATTACTCTAAGGTCCTTTTCCAAGTAGTCGATCCTGCAGTTGTGAAACATGATCTCAAAACCAGTCTGCTGATTAAGATCTACTCCTGTTAAGTTGCAAATCCCTCAGGTGCACAAGTGTATTCAGACTGGTTAGATTCACAAATAAATCTGAGGGATTCGTTTCTAGCTTGAAGCATTGAAGGAACTTAAAAGTAGCTCCCAGCAAAGACTGACCCACACAGGATCCACTATGTTCAATGACAGCCTCTTGGAAAGGCCTCTCACTGTCCTGAAAAGAGACTGTCCCTTCCGTATGCAGGCCCAAGCCTGGGTTCAGGCCACCATTGCCCCCAATAATGAGAGTCATGGGCCTCATGCCAGGGCTGATGTAGAGCTATGTCAGTCCCCGAGGTATGCTGCCAAATACACACGTCAGATTGAGCTCAATCTTGGATTCTGGAGGGAACTTCTGGTCTCCAACAGGCATATTCTGTTTTGAACTAAGGTGAGCAAAAGATAACGCCTCACTGTTCACCAGTGGATTCACCTCCAGATTGAGGTACTCAAAGCAGCACAGATCAAATACATGTAATTATTGGATTTCAGATATGTGGTTTAAAACCTATAAGGCACAGTATTTCAAATCCAGTTCTTCCAGGTTTTTCATGCCACAGAATTGGCTATGATGTATGCTAAGACTATTATTGTACATCCATGAGAATACCTTTAACCACAAGATAGGACTGTGTTGAGTTTTACAAAGGGGATGTGACTCTTGTACTGTCCAAAGAAACAGACAAACTCTGGAGATTCCTCAAGACATGGATAAAACTCAGATCAATAAATATTTGTCGAACACCTTTGAATAGCAGACATTGACAAGTTGATATGGTCCGTCGTCAATGAAACATAAGAAGTTGAGAGCTGATAGAGTCAACATGCTCCTGACAGAATTCAAATGATTCCACTTGGCTGACACCCGACTGCAGTAGTTGCATCTGCAGTACATCATTTAGAGGTATGCTAAGAGATGAAATGTTTTTAAAACCTTCAAAACACGCCTCTACCTATGGTCTTCACACGACGGGAAGTCAAGACATCTTGAAGACCATAGAAACTTGGGTCATCATGAATAGAACCACTAGAGGTGGTGCAGTTTGGGATCCTCAAAGTGGCAATGTTGCCTGACAGGTGCAGGGAGTTATTAACATACAATAAACCTCTGACAAGCTGTTCATGGCTACCTGTTTCATCCCAGCAAATGCATCTACAGCTACTGCAGAGAACAAACATTGTATTCTTAACCGTTTAAGAGTATGTGAATCTTTGAACAGATTGGAATAAATGGATAAGATCAAAGAGCCAGGAAGACTCTGTCTGAACTTCCGAAAGCGCTCTGCATCTATTCCGACTGTATAGATGCAGATTTGCCTAAGATGAACCTGAAGACACAGCTACAGGAAATGCAGCTCAATGTGACAGCTGAGACAGTAGACAGACTATAATTGTCCCAGTATCAATGTTGACAGGAAACTTCACCTCACACTTGCCCTTCCAACCCCAACACACACACACACACACACACACACATACACATACACACAGGAGGTTTTATTTCAGATTCATCTCAACTTCTTCAAATTCTTATCAGAAAAGAAAAGTCTTTGACTGTGCTTCTGTAAGATATCGCGTGTTTGTGTTCTACCTTGTTATTTTTAGTACTACATTGTTGGGGTTAGAGCTGGCAGGAAAGGCATTTCTCTGTACATGTGCTCGTGACATTTAAACCTGAAACTTGAATGAAAATGTGACTGTTAAAAGATAACTGAGAAAGAAGCAGCAGTTATAGTTTTCCTGGGCATCTGTTTTTTTAAAGGTGAACATCATTTAATTTCAACTCAATACGGTATAAAGAGCCGAATAAATGGACTGCCGTCCTTGCCAACCATTTGAATGTGTCTTTAGCGCTCGCTTGATAATGGAAAGAACGTTCTTAGACTTGACTTGAACTGACCTAATGTGACCAGATGGCGGTGCTGTGGACTCACGCAGGGATTGGACTCAGATCTGAGGAAATCAAGATCATATTATTCACTACTGTGCATCTTAAACTTTATTGTGAGTACTGAAGTTACATAGAAAAAAATGTACTTACTGTGTCTGAGTGGATTATAGAAGTACAGTAGGTACACTCTTTTCTATAATCAAAACATTGAACGATTTGCTGCCCTCTGTACATTATTCAATATTCCAGCAATATTCTTTCATTGAGCATCATAGTACTTCAGTTAAACAGGAACAAAATACAGTATGAAACTCGATATCATTTACATTAGGCAATTACATACATTTCTCTTTATACGTCCAGAATGATGAATCCACTGAATTAAAGTGTTGTAAATCGATACGAAGGTCAGATTTGCGGAGTGCATCTCTTCAAAATACCATGGTTCGGAAAATAATGATATAGTTACAATTGTAGCATTTCTGAAATAAAGTCAAGGTAGGTATACTGAATAACAATACTGTATTCAAATACAGGACAGATGTTTTGCCTCCAGAATATCAATAACATGATGTTGGACACCCTGTACAGAAACACATAAACAACATTTAAACATTTGAACAAACCCTTCCATAGAGTGTTATAGATTTACAAAGATCCATATTGATATTATCTTGCCTCAATGCACATTTTGAATTGTATAAACAGCCCACAGTTTCTTGTTCTGCTACTTGACAATCTCTTGACTTTCTACATCACTTGACACCGTGTTCCATTTGGCCTCAACAGGACAACCATTTATAAGTAATGCAAACTATAAAGCTCTAGATTATACATTTCATTTAAAATATATACACCACATACTTTCTTAGTAATATTGCACAAAAGGACTCCAATGGATCATGAACGATGGATCCAAACGAGGATAGAGCGAAGGGGTACAAATGGGGACCGTTTAGATACATTCACAGCTGCAAGAAAAGGTGGGTCAGGAGAGTTCTGCAGTTGGGTGGGGGACTTGGATGAGTACACAAAATATCACCAGGAAGAGAAATCATCAGAGAATGTGTAAGATGACACAGAGGTACTGTAACATGAAATGCTCCGCCTTCATCTAGTGGGTGAACTTTGACAGGTTGCTGTTTGATGTCTACTTTGGTGGTCTTTACTGAATGAGTTTGATAAGATTAATAGGCTGTGATTCTTACTGTACTGATGCACTGAAACTGTCATCCTTTTATCATACAGTAGGGGGCAGAAGATGACGCATTATGAATTCACTCGTACACCATACACATACATACACAACCACCACTGTTAAAAACATATCACACAAATGCACATGGGGAAAAGGAAACAGCAACACACACTTTATACACCGGTAGACATATACACACACACACACGAGACAGACTCATAGCCAATAGGCCACAGCCACACACACACACACACACACACACAGAGAGAAAGAACAGGTTCATGTGCGGCAGCAACCAGCACTCTTCATCTCCTTGTTGACATAATCTTCAAGCTGAAACGTTGGTTCATCAGGCTCCTTCAGTGACCTGTGCTTCAGCTCTCTGAGAGAGAAGAGAAAAACAAAGGGCAGAGAAGGTAATAAAGAAAGAAGAAAAGGACGGGGAGATTCAATCTCGTTTCAGCATATTTACTGCATAGGTTTATACATATATGACAAAACAAAAAGGCATTGGTTGACATGTCATCTCTAGAGAACACAGCAGTGGTAAACATCCTACTCACCTGGCCACAGCTGTAAATGCCAGCTCCACGTTCAGGCCAGATTTAGCACTGGTCTCCATGAAGGGCACAGCAAACTCCTGCACAGGGTAGAGTGAGAGTCCACCAAGTTTTAGGGTATTAAGTACCTGGTGTGTTTGTGTGTGTTTTGTGTGTATACAATATTTTGTAAAAGCCGATAAATAAAACTGTTGCTGACCCCCCCCCCCAAAAAAATCCCATTGCATGGAAATATCGTTCTATAGGTTAATTTGCATAATTTTCATTACAAGTGCAGCAGGTTGTGAACTCTGCAAACAATGTTTCCACTCTGAGCCTGCCTGCCAGGGTTGGTCCTACAAAGCCAAAGCCCCCTGATGGGTGAGGATAATATACAAGGAATTTCTCAAAGCTGCTAATGAGAACCTTGTATGTGTGTGTGTGTGTGTGTGTGTGTGTGTGTGTGTGTGTGTGTGTCCCACATCTGATGCTATGGGGTAATGATGTTAGGGACACTATAGGATGAATCACAATAATTGTTTGCTAAAATAGTAACTGCTTGCCAAAAATGTACTCTTTGTAATGGCAATCCTGGGTATAGGTAACAATACTTCATATTAACTGCCTACATTATTACACATATTATTTGTGAATTGTGGAAATTAAGATACGCACATTTTTTAAATATGTAAATGTATTTTTTAGAAATATATATGATACAAAACGAGATGAGGGCATTGGAAATGATTATGGCAGTTGATCGGCTTCTGTTCTATGGGTGGCACTGTGTGCTCTTTTCGAAGTATGAGTCCCGGTCTCTCGGGCCCTGGGATCCGGGAGAACGGGGTGGTCTGCCGGTCACTAAAATGACAACCCAATTTGGGATGGTGGGGATGGGTTTAGCGGGTGGAACAGTGCAGAACAATTGGAGGTTTACTTGGAGGCAAAGCAAATATTATGGTATAGACACTCAATCACTATGGTACTTTTTAATATTTACGAACATATAGTACCAGTCAAAAGTTTGGACACACCTGCTGATTCAAGGGTTTTTCTTTATTTGGACTATTTTCTACATTGTAGAATAATAGTGAAGACATCAAAACTATGAAATAACACAAATGCAATCATGTAGTAACAAAAAAAGTGTTAGATTCTTCAAAGTAGCCTCCCTTTGCCTTGATGACAGCTTTGCACACTCTTGGCATTCTCTCAACCAGCTTCACCAGTTGTTGGCTTTCAAACAGTTGTTGGCTGTTTTTCCTTCACTCTGCGGTCCAACTCATCAAAAACGATCTCAATTGGGTTGAGGTTGGGTGATTGGGGAGGCCAGGTCATCTGATGCAGCACTCCATCACTCTCCTTCTTGGTCAAATAGCCCTTACACAGTCTGGAGGTGTGTTGGGTCATTGTCCTGTTGAAAAACATTTGAAAGTCCCACTAAGTGCAAACCAGATGGGATGGCGTATCGCTGCAGAATGCTGTGGTAGCCATGCTGGTTAAGTGTACCTTGAATTCTAAATAAATCACTGACAGTGTCACCAGCAAAGCACCATCACACCTCCTTCTCCATGCTTCACGGTGGGAACAACACGTGCGGAGATCCTCCGTTCACCTACTCTGTATCTCACAAAGACACAGCGGTTGGAACCAAAAATCCAAAGGACAGATTTCCACCGATCTAATGTCCATTGCTTGTGTTTCTTGGCCCAAGGAAGTCTCTTCTAATTATTGGTGTCCTTTATTAGTGGTTGCTTTGCAGCAATTCGAGGCCTGATTCACCCAGTCTCCTCTGAACAGTTGATGTTGAGATGTGTCCGTTACTTGAACTCTGTGAAGCATTTATTTGGGCTGCAATCTGAGATGCTGTTAACTCTAATGAACTTGTCCTCTGCAGCAGAGGTAACTCTGAGTATTTCATTCCTGTGGCGGTCCTCATGAGAGCCACTTTCATCATAGCGCTTGATGGTATTTGCGACAGTCCTTGAAGAAGTTTTCAAAGTTCATGAAATTTTACGCATTGACAGACCTTCATGTCTTAAAGTAATGATGGACTGTAATTTCTCTTTGCTTATTTGAGCTGTTCTTGCATTAATATGGACTTGGTATTTTACTAAATAGGGCTATATTCTGTATACACACGCCTACCTTGTCACAACACAACTGATTGACTCAAATGCATTAAGAAGGAAATAAATTCCACAATTAACTTTTAACAAGGCACGTCTGCTAATTGAAATGCATTCCAGGTGACTACCTCATGAAGCTGGTTGAGAGAATGCCAAGAATGTGCAAAGCTGTCATCAAGGCAAAGGGTGGCTACTTTGAAGAATCTCAAATTTAAAATATATTTTGATTTGTTTACCACTTTTTTGGTTACTTCATGATTCTATATGTGTTATTTATTAGTTTTGATGTCTTCACTATTCTACAATGTAGAAAATAGTAAAAATTAAGAAAAAGCCTGGAATGATTAGGTGTGTCCAAACTTTTGACTGGTAGTGTAAATATCTATACGTTTCCACTCCAAGAATGAGAAAGATAAATTACTGTAATTAATAAATGCATTAATAAAAATGTATGTAACTAAATTACAGGGATTAATGGTACATTTACTACTGGTGACATATGTAATGGGGAATTGATCAAAATCTAAAATCAATGGGAAAACAACTCACGCAAGGAAACAATGAATGTCCAGCATCACTTCTCTGGACGGCTCTGACTTAGAATACGTGGACAACTACAAATACCTAGGTGTCTGTTTAGACTGTAAACTCTCCTTCCAGATTCACATTAAGCATCTCCAATCCAAAATTAAATCTAGAATCTGCTTCCTATATCGCAACATAGCATCCTTCACTCATGCTGCCAAACATACCCTCGTAAAACTGACCATCCTACCAATCCTCGACTTCGGCGATGTCATCTATAAAATATCCTCCAGCACTCTAATCAAATTGGATGCAGTCTATCACAGTGCCATCCGTTTTGTCTCCAAAGTCCCATACACTACCCACCACTATGACCTGTACGCTCTCGTTGGTTGGCCCTCGCTTCATACTCGTTGCAAAACCCACTGGCTACAGGTCATCTACAAGTCTCTGTTAGGTAAAGCACCGCCTTATCTCAGCTCACTGGTCACCATAGCAGCACCCACTCGTAGCACGCGCTCTAGCAGGTATATTTCACTGGTCACCCCCAAAGCCAATTCCTCATTTGGTAGCCTTTCCTTGCAGTTCTCTGCTGCCAATGACTGGAACGAACTGCAAAAATCACTGAAGCTGGAGACTCATATCTCCCTCACAGAGCAGCTCACAGATCACTGCACCCGTACATAGCCCATCTGTAAACAGCCCATCTATCTACCTCATCCCCATACTGTATTTATTTATTTATCTTGCTCCTTTGCACCCCAGTATCTCTACTTGCACATACATCTTCTGCACGTCTACCATTCCAGTGTTTAATTGCTATATTGTAATTATTTCTCCACCATGGCCTATTTGTTGCCTTAACTCCCTCATTTGCCCTCACTGTATATAGACTTTTTCTACTGACTGTATGTTTGTTTATTCCATGTGTAACTCTGTGTTGTTGTATGTGTCAAACTGCTTTGCTTTATCTTGGCCAGGTCGCAGTTGTAAATGAGAACGTGTTCTCACCTAGCCTACCTGGTTAAATAAAGGTTAAATAAAACATATTTAAAAAATAAAAATGTGCAAGAATTGGCGGGAGACAGCTGAGACATTCTTGAGAGACTCGCCAAAATCTTTGCGGGCTTCCCAAATAGGCATAGGCCTACAAGCTTGTGATTTCAAACAATCCACAGCAATTTTTTTTAAAGAAGTTAATGGTCCTTGATTTCTCTGTCATGCTTTCTGGTGAAGTATTTTGAATGATTTAATTTATTTCTGTATAAACAGGAGCAATTATATAATGTCGGCAAATGTATATACATTTACTTTCCTATTGGACCCACCGCTATGCCATTTCTCTCCTCTTTAAGTTGTTTTCATATGGTGTTTTCCTAGGTCCGCTGTTTAGAATGGTGTTCTCCCAGGTCCGCTGTTTAGAATGGTGTTTTCCCAGGTCCGCTGTTTAGAATGGTGTTCTCCTAGGTCCGCTGTTTAGAATGGTGTTCTCCTAGGTCCGCTGTTTAGAATGGTGTTCTCCCAGGTCCGCTGTTTAGAATGGTGTTCTCCTAGGTCCGCTGTTTAGAATGGTGTTTTCCCAGGTCCGCTGTTTAGAATGGTGTTCTCCTAGGTCCGCTGTTTAGAATGGTGTTTTCCCAGGTCCGCTGTTTAGAATGGTGTTCTCCTAGGTCCGCTGTTTAGAATGGTGTTTTCCCAGGTCTGCTGTTTAGAATGGTGTTCTCCCTGTTTAGAATGGGTCCGCTGTTTAGAATGGTGTTTTCCCAGGTCCGCTGTTTAGAATGGTGTTTACCTAGGTCTGCTGTTTAGAATGGTGTTTTCCCAGGTGTGCTGTTTAGAATGGTGTTCTCCCAGGTCTGCTGTTTAGAATGGTGTTCTCCTAGGTCCACTGTTTAGAATGGTGTTTTCCCAGGTCCGCTGTTTAGAATGGTGTTTTCCCAGGTCCGCTGTTTAGAATGGTGTTCTCCTAGGTCCGCTGTTTAGAATGGTGTTTTCCCAGGTGTGCTGTTTAGAATGGTGTTCTCCTAGGTCCGCTGTTTAGAATGGTGTTTTCCCAGGTGTGCTGTTTAGAATGGTGTTCTCCCAGGTCTGCTGTTTAGAATGGTGTTCTCCTAGGTCCGCTGTTTAGAATGGTGTTTTCCCAGGTCCGCTGTTTAGAATGGTGTTTTCCCAGGTCCGCTGTTTAGAATGGTGTTCTCCTAGGTCCGCTGTTTAGAATGGTGTTTTCCCAGGTCCGCTGTTTAGAATGGTGTTCTCCTAGGTCCGCTGTTTAGAATGGTGTTTTCCCAGGTCTGCTGTTTAGAATGGTGTTCTCCTAGGTCCGCTGTTTAGAATGGTGTTTTCCCAGGTCTGCTGTTTAGAATGGTGTTCTCCTAGGTCCGCTGTTTAGAATGGTGTTTTCCCAGGTCCGCTGTTTAGAATGGTGTTTTCCTAGGTCCGCTGTTTAGAATGGTGTTTTCCCAGGTGTGCTGTTTAGAATGGTGTTCTCCCAGGTCTGCTGTTTAGAATGGTGTTCTCCTAGGTCCGCTGTTTAGAATGGTGTTTTCCCAGGTCCGCTGTTTAGAATGGTGTTTTCCCAGGTCCGCTGTTTAGAATGGTGTTCTCCTAGGTCTGCTGTTTAGAATGGTGTTTTCCCAGGTGTGCTGTTTAGAATGGTGTTCTCCTAGGTCTGCTGTTTAGAATGGTGTTTTCCCAGGTCCGCTGTTTAGAATGGTGTTTTCCCAGGTCCGCTGTTTAGAATGGTGTTCTCCTAGGTCTGCTGTTTAGAATGGTGTTTTCCCAGGTGTGCTGTTTAGAATGGTGTTCTCCTAGGTCCGCTGTTTAGAATGGTGTTTTCCCAGGTGTGCTGTTTAGAATGGTGTTCTCCCAGGTCTGCTGTTTAGAATGGTGTTCTCCTAGGTCCGCTGTTTAGAATGGTGTTTTCCCAGGTCCGCTGTTTAGAATGGTGTTTTCCCAGGTCCGCTGTTTAGAATGGTGTTCTCCTAGGTCTGCTGTTTAGAATGGTGTTCTCCCAGGTCCGCTGTTTAGAATGGTGTTCTCCTAGGTCTGCTGTTTAGAATGGTGTTTTCCCAGGTGTGCTGTTTAGAATGGTGTTCTCCCAGGTCCGCTGTTTAGAATGGTGTTTTCCCAGGTGTGCTGTTTAGAATGGTGTTCTCCCAGGTCCGCTGTTTAGAATGGTGTTTTCCCAGGTGTGCTGTTTAGAATGGTGTTCTCCTAGGTCTGCTGTTTAGAATGGTGTTCTCCCAGGTCCGCTGTTTAGAATGGTGTTTTCCCAGGTGTGCTGTTCAGAACACTGTTTTCCTGCAAATTTCATTTTGGTAAATGTTTGAAAATGACAGTTTATTGGCTGCCTCATTACATGAGTTACATGTTCTGGTGAGATGCATTATCATAATCTAAATGTGATTTTTGTCATTCTGAACACCGTGGATGGACCCGCTAATGTGGTATGCACTCAATGCACATGGGTCCAGTAAATTTCTTAAATGGACGGTAAATTAAAATCTTCCCGGTCACCTTGTCCGGCGCCACATTTTCCTAACAGAAACCCTGATGTGTGCCTGTGTGCGTGCGTGACAGAGGAGTTTTACTGTGTGTGTGTGCGAGAGTTTTGTAGGGATTTTTAAAAAGTTATTATTACACAGTCTGACAATAACAAGGGCATCTGACATCCGTCTCCCTTAGAGCGTACCAATGTGAAAAATACATTTTGCGAACTCACTTCAAAGACTCCAAACAAGGCCTCCCGAGTGGCGCAGAGGTCTAAGCAGTGCTAGCTGTGCCACTAGAGATTCTGGGTTAGAGTCCAGGCTCTGTCGCAGCCGACCGTGACCGGGAGACCAATGGGGTGGTGCACAATTGGCCCAGCGTTGTCCGGGTTATAGGAGGGTTTGGCCGGCAGGGAAGTCCATGTCCCATCTCAGGTGTGCTGTTTAGAATGGTGTTCTCCCAGGTCTGCTGTTTAGAATGGTGTTCTCCTAGGTCCGCTGTTTAGAATGGTGTTTTCCCAGGTCCGCTGTTTAGAATGGTGTTTTCCCAGGTCCGCTGTTTAGAATGGTGTTCTCCTAGGTCTGCTGTTTAGAATGGTGTTCTCCCAGGTCCGCTGTTTAGAATGGTGTTCTCCTAGGTCTGCTGTTTAGAATGGTGTTTTCCCAGGTGTGCTGTTTAGAATGGTGTTCTCCCAGGTCCGCTGTTTAGAATGGTGTTTTCCCAGGTGTGCTGTTTAGAATGGTGTTCTCCCAGGTCCGCTGTTTAGAATGGTGTTTTCCCAGGTGTGCTGTTTAGAATGGTGTTCTCCTAGGTCTGCTGTTTAGAATGGTGTTCTCCCAGGTCCGCTGTTTAGAATGGTGTTTTCCCAGGTGTGCTGTTCAGAACACTGTTTTCCTGCAAATTTCATTTTGGTAAATGTTTGAAAATGACAGTTTATTGGCTGCCTCATTACATGAGTTACATGTTCTGGTGAGATGCATTATCATAATCTAAATGTGATTTTTGTCATTCTGAACACCGTGGATGGACCCGCTAATGTGGTATGCACTCAATGCACATGGGTCCAGTAAATTTCTTAAATGGACGGTAAATTAAAATCTTCCCGGTCACCTTGTCCGGCGCCACATTTTCCTAACAGAAACCCTGATGTGTGCCTGTGTGCGTGCGTGACAGAGGAGTTTTACTGTGTGTGTGTGCGAGAGTTTTGTAGGGATTTTTAAAAAGTTATTATTACACAGTCTGACAATAACAAGGGCATCTGACATCCGTCTCCCTTAGAGCGTACCAATGTGAAAAATACATTTTGCGAACTCACTTCAAAGACTCCAAACAAGGCCTCCCGAGTGGCGCAGAGGTCTAAGCAGTGCTAGCTGTGCCACTAGAGATTCTGGGTTAGAGTCCAGGCTCTGTCGCAGCCGACCGTGACCGGGAGACCAATGGGGTGGTGCACAATTGGCCCAGCATTGTCCGGGTTATAGGAGGGTTTGGCCGGCAGGGAAGTCCATGTCCCATCTCACACGAGCGACTCTGTGGTGGGCCGGGCACAGTGCACACTGACACAGTCGTCGGGTGTACAGTGTTTCCTCCGACACATTGGTGCGGCTGGCATCCGGGTTAAGTGGACATTATGTCAAGAAGCAGTGCGGTTGGGTTGTGTTTTGGAGGACGCATGGCTCTTGACCTTCGCCTCTCCCGAGTCCGTACGGGAGTTGCAGCATTGAGACAAGACTGTAACTACCAATTGAATACCATGAAATTGGGTTAAAAAAAAGAAGAGAGAAAAAAAAGACTCCGAACAATAACAACAGAAGGTGCACCTATGAATAAATAAGTAGAGAGATCAAGACACACCCGGACTGTCACCCGTCTATGCAGACTAAAATAGATCGAAACCTAGACATCAAAAGGGTCAATACTGTGTGATTGAGTTGTGTATTTTCTTTCCTAACAGCGCACCTTGGCCAGTTTCTCTCCTTCCTCTCTCTTCACCACTCTCTCGTGTGTTGCATCAGCCTGTAAGAGATCACAAACATCTCCTGAAAACATTCTCTCCTTTCATCTATTCTCTGTTTCATCATCTACTCACACTAACAGCATCCTCTCCTTTATTTTCTGCAGAGACACATATCTACCTCCTTTCGCGCTCTCTCCATTGATAGTAATGCACTCATCATCCGTCCATCAATATCTACCTCGTTCTTTCTCTCTCTCAATGCATAGTAATGTACTTATTATCCATTCATCCATCCAGCCATTCGTCCGTCCTTTCAGTGGGGGGGCTGACCTTGTTCCCCAGCAGCATTAGCACCACGTCCTGCTGAGCATACTCATGGATCTCTGTCAGCCATGCCTGGAGAGAGGGAGGGAGAGAGGGAGAGAGAGAGGGGCAGAGAGAGAGAGAAAAATAAAGAGAGAGAGAGAGATACGTGACTCGTTTCAGGAAACTAGGCGTATGTTGCACATCACTGCTTCATAGGAGAGGCATTTGAATGTAAACATAGATTTTTTTTATAAAATGTTTTTTGCTGTTGGCAGAAATGCCTTCCGGAACATGTGAACTATCATGTGCCTTATTAACAAACGTGTATTCCATCTGTAAATACTAATGAAAATGGGCGTGGTTATGGCGTTGAACTGAGCGGATTCGTTTTTAGTGCTCTCCTGACAATTTCGGCTAAACTTCTTTTCATCTCTTCTTTTACATCCTCGTAACACGAACAGCAATTTTATTGGACAATTTCAGGCGTTTCTACATCCTTGATGAATCGACTTAAACATAGTCCTCCTAAAACAAGAAGAACATCTTTCAACGACAATGTAGTCGACGCTAGGCCAGTTAGCCCTGCTAATTCAGCTAGCTCTACTAACACAGTTAGCCCTGCAAGCTCCTCACACCACGAGTCCGACATGGCTACCAACGATGTAGACGACCTAAACCAGAAGCAGAACCAAGGGGTTTTGGAAGCAATCTCTGCCATGAGGGAGGACTTTTCCACCAAACTCAAAGGTGTCCTAACAGGGATTAGTGAGGTTAAACGTGACCTTCAAGCCCACTTCACACACTTGGACGAAGCAGAGCAACGCATTAGCATGGTGGAAGATATTGTCGTCACTGTCAAAACAACGAGCGAAAAGTTTGGAAAAACAGATGGCAGACCTTACTTCAAAACTAAGCTCGCTCGACAATCTACACAGGTAGTCTAATTTGAGACTGGTTAATCTACATGAAAAAGTGGAAAATGGTGACGCAGTTGGATTTCTCGAGAGTTGGCTTCCCGAGGCATTGGGGCCGGACAACTGCGCATTGAAAGAGCCCATTGGCTTCTGGCTCATACAAGCCCGAGAAACCACCCCTCTCCTTGAGACAAAGTCAGAGTGATGCGGAAAGCCAGGGCTATGGGAAAGGTGGTGCACAGGGACCAAGAGATCATGTTCTTCCCTGACCTATCTGAATGGCGCAGCAGTCTAAGGCACTACATCTCAGTGCTAGAGGCGTCACTATAGACCCTGGTTCGATCCCGGGCTGTATCACAACCGGCCGTGATCAGGAGTCCCATAGGGGGTGCACAATTTGCACAGCGTCGTCCAGGTTAGGGGAAGGTTTGGCGGGGGTAGGCTGTCATTGTAAATAAGAAATTGTTCTTAACTGACTTGCCTAGTTAAATACAGGTTAAATAAAACTTGCACGGAAAAAGAAAAGGCTACGACGGGTGTCATACGCCAGCTCAGGTCCCTCAACATTGCCTATGGAATAGCCTTCCCAGCTAAACTACGGCTGACTTGGATGGTCACACGAGTTTGCATCTCCCTCTCAAGTCGAGGTGTTCATCCCTGTCATACGTGAATCTTCTTCCTACTTATGTTGCCGCTGTGAATTTTACCACGACTCTGGACTAGGGAGAACTAAACCGTCTCGGATTATGTGAAGAGGAAAGCCCATAAAATTGTCAGAGACTCCAGTCACCCAAGTCATAGACTTTTCTCTGCTACCGCATGGCAAGCGGTACCGGAGCATCAAGTCTAAGACCAAAAGTCTCCTTAACAGCTTCTATCCCCAAGCCATAAGACTGCTGAACAATTAATCAAATGGCCACTGGACTATTACATTGACTGACCCCCCCTGTTTTGTACACTGCAGCTACTTGCTGTTTATTATCTATGCTAAGTCCTTTGACCCCATGTACAAATTACCTCAACTAACCTGTTTCCCCGTCAGACTCGATACCGGTACCACCTGTATATAGCCTCGTTACTGTTATGTTATTGTGTTACTTTTTATTATTTTTTATTTTATTTTTTAACTTTAGTTTATTTGGTAAATATTTTCTTATGTCTTCTTGAACTGCACTGTTGGTTAAGGGCTTGTAAGTAAGCATTTCACGGTAAGGTCTACACTTGTTGAATTCGGCGCATGTCACAAATAGAGTTTGATTTGAATCAGGTTTTTTTCCTTTGTTTAATGAAGAATAACATAGCTCAGAACGAGAGTCACTTCATGTGTACCTTTTGATAAAGGCGCGTAACCAGAAAAGTAGCTTCAGTTTGTTTTACTCCTGTATTGAACACAGATCATCCCGTCTTCAATTTGATTGATTATATATGTTTAGAAATACCTAAAGTTGTATTACAAAAGTAGTTTGTTTTGGCAAAGTTTACAGGTAACTTTTGAGATATTTTGTAGCAACGTTGCGTAAATTGGAAGCAGTGTTTTTCTGGATCAAACTCGCTAAATAAATGGACATTTTGGATATATATCGACGGAATTAATCGAACAAAAGGACCATGTGTGATGTTTTTGGGACATATAGGAATGCCAACAAAAGAAGCTCGTCAAAGGTAAGGCATGATTTGTATTTTATTTCTGTGTTTTGTGTCGCGCCTGCAGAGTTGAAATATGCTACTCTCATTGTTTACTATTGTGCTATCATCAGATAATAGCATCTTATGCTTTTGCCGAAAAGCCTTTTTGAAATCTGACATGTTGGCTGGATTCACAACGAGTGTAGCTTTAATGTGCTATCTTGCATGTGTAATTTAATGAAAGTTTGATTTTTATAGAATTGTATTTGAATTTGACGCTCTGCATTTTCCCTGGCTACTGGCCATGTGGGACGCAAGCGTCCCGCCTACCCCAGAGAGGTTAGCTCAGTTTCTTCTATATGACAGGCAAGATAGTTGAACGGTAGACGTCATGTTTAAGTATATTTTTGTTATGTTGATGAATCTCTTCCATTGGATTACATAAAACACTGTGAAATGCCGGCGAAGATGTTTAGCACCATGTAAACTGACACATCGGGACCATATTCATTCATCCTGCACCACCGAGAAGCATCTTAAGCAAACTTAAGTCTTTATATGAAGACTTAAGTTTCGATCATATCCTTGGACTAAAATGATTGACACTCACGTGCAAGCCTGACATCAGCATCCTGTGCAAGGGCCTTTGGGTTACGTAGCACATATTCAATGGCATATTTTTTTCTCACGTAGCCTGTCAATTTCTGATCTTTGATACTTTCTGGAGTTTATATGTTACCATGGTATACTACGTTAACGCTATACAGTTGAAGTCGGAAGTTTACATACACCTTAGCCAACTACATTTAAACTCAGTTTTTAACAATTCCTGACATTTAATCCTAGTAAAAAAAACTGTCTTAGGTCAGTTAGGTTCACCACTTTATTTTAAGAATCTGAAATGTCAGAATATTAGTAGAGAGAATGATTTATTTCATCTTTTATTTCTTTCATCTCATTCCCAGTGGGTCAGAAGTTTACATACACTCAATTAGTATTTGGTAGCATTGCCTTTAAATTGTTTAACTTGGGTCAAACGTTTTGGGTAACTTTCCACAAGCATCCCAAAATAAATTGGGTGAATTTGGGCCCATTCCTCCTGACAGAGCTTGTGTAACTGAGTCAGGATTGTAGGCCTCCTTGCTCGCACACACTTTTTCATTTCTGCCAACAAATGTTCTATAGGATTGATGTCAGGGCTTTGTGATGGCCACTCCAATGCCTTGACTTTGTGTCCTTAAGTGATTTTGCCACAAATTTGGAAGTATGCTTGGGGTCATTGACCATTTGGATGACCCATTTGTGACCAAGCTTTAACTTGCTGACTGATGTCTTGAGATGTCTCTATAATATATCCACATACTTTTCCATCCTCATGATGCCATCTATTTTGTGAAATGCACGAGTCCCTCCTGCAGCAAAGCACCCACACAATATGATGCTGCCACCCCCGTGCTTCACGGTTGGGATGGTGTTCTTCGACTTGTAAGCCTCCCCCTATTTCCTCCAAACATAACGATGGTCATTATGGCCAAACAGTTCTATTTTTGTTTAATCAGACCAGAGGACAAAAAGTACGATCTTTGTCTCTCAGTCTGGCTTTTTTATGGCGGTTTTGGAGCAGTGGCTTCTTCCTTGCTGAACGGCCTTTCAGGTTATGTCGATAAAGGACTCGTTTTACTGTGGACATAGATACTTTTGTACCGGTTTCCTCCAGCATCTTCACAAGGTCCTTTGCTGTTATTCTGGTATTGAGTTCCACTTTTCGCACCAAAGTACGTTCATCTCTAGGAGACAGAATGCGTCTCCTTCCTGAGCAGTATGATGGCTGCGTGGTCCCATGGTGTTTATACTTGCGTACTACTGTATTGACAGATGAACGTACCTTCAGGCATTTGGAAATTGCTCCCAAGGACTTGTGGAGGTCTACAATTTCTTTGTCTGAGGTCTTGGCTGATTTCTTTTGATTTTTCTATGATGTCAAGCAAAGAGCCAGTGAGTTTTAAGTTAGGCCTTGAAATACATCCACAGGTGCACCTCCAATTGACTTAAATTATGTCAATTAGCCTATCAGCATTTTCTAAAGCCATGACATCATTTTCTGGAATTTTCCAAGCTGTTTAAAGGCACAGTCAACTTAGTGTATGTAAACTTCTGACCCACTGGAATTGTGATACAGTGAATTATAAGTGAAATAATCTGTCTGTAAACAATTGTTGGAAAAATTACTTGTGTCATGCACAAAGCAGATGTCCTAACCGACTTGCCAAAACTATAGTTTGTTAACAAGAAATTTGTGGAGTGGTTGAAAAACGAGTTTTAATGACTCCAACCTAAGTGTATGTAAACGTCCGACTTCAACTGTAATTGTATGGGCCATTTTACTAGCAGCAGACCATATGTTGTGGATCATCTACAACTATTTTGGACTGTCCATACTGTAATGGTAACGTTAGTCAGGCTTCACTAACTAGCGTTACTGTTTTCGGTGGAGGAATTCTTTGCTACTTTTCAAATGAATACTACGTGACATTTCACATATCATCTTGCTGGATGTGCCTTTTGTTGTGATATTTCACATATCATCTTGCTGGATATGCCTTTTGTTGTGATATTTCACATATCATCTTGCTGGATATGCCTTTTGTTGTGATATTTCACATATCATCTTGCTGGATGTGCCTTTTGTTGTGATATTTCACATAACATCTTGCTGGATGTGCCTTTTGTTTCGTTCGTGAGGAGTAATGGCTGAGAGAAGACAGGAGACACTTTGTTTTGTTTAGTCGCTTAGGTTAAGCTGCTCCCTTTAATGGATCAGTCATCCAGCAGGCTACACTCTACGATTAGGGGGAGGGGGGAGAGAAAGCGTTGGGTGTCTCGTTTAGGGAGACAAGGGAATGTGGTTTAGTGTTTTACTATTATGGATTTGTTTGTTCCAACAGATCTATACATATTTTCCTCACTACAAAATATTCATCCGGTCCTTTTGGTTACTAAACATATTTTAGATATGCCTTTTTGCTATAGCGTATTCAATTTTTTACATCTTTGGTTAAATGACTTCAAATGTAAAACTGAAATTTACTTTGTGGAATGTCCGTGGAGTTTGTAAACTATCCAAGCTGAAACAGGTTATTACTAGGCTTAAACAACGACATTCATCTATTGTGTTCCTTCAAGAAACGCAAGATCCTTGTTGAAGGATGAGCTACTTAAAGTACGCAGGAGATGTCAACGGCAAGTAATAGCATCCTGTTCCTCCTCTCATTCTTGTGGTGTGATGGTATTAATTCACAAATATGTTCTGTTTCAAGTGGATAATATTATAACTGTACAGGTAACTCGTTTTGACGTATTAATCTGCTTAACGTTTATGGTCATAATGATGGCAATTCCAAATTGTTTGAGAATGTATTTCTGTTGATAGCCTCCCTTCCTGGTAAAGTCCTAATGGCAGAGGATTTTAATTGCACTCTTGATCCTCATCTAGATCGCTCCTCTGGTTTAGACACTTCCTACTTGAAGAGTGGAAAGAAATGACAGGATTTCATTAAGGACTTAAATCTATGTGAACCTTGGAGGACTCAGAACCCGGGTAAAAGGGAGTATTCATGTTACTCGTCGACATTTAAATCATATTCTCATATAGACTACTTTTTAGTTTCTTGCTCATTGCTTCCCAATGTAGCAGGAAGTGGATATGATAGTATTGTTCTGAGTGACCATTCCCCTGTGTCATTATTCTATAGGGATACAAAACTAGTAAAAGGATCCTCTAGATGGTGTTTGCATCCCAGATCGTTACAGGACCCAGACTACTTACACTATGTTGGAGTGCATATAGATGTATATTTTACATTGAATACTGGCCAAATGTCAGCGAGTACCAGATGGGAGGCTTTCAAAGCACATATCAGGGGGCAAATTATACATTTTACCAGTTTCAAATCAAATCAATTCAATCTGAAAATGAGAGAGACAGCAATATCAGAGAATTGGAGAGGGAAGCTTTATTGGATAACTCAGTAGAAGTAAACAAGGAATTATTTGCTCTTAAAGCTCAGAATGAAGAACTTTCTACCTCAAAGGCTGCAAACAGCTTAACGAAGCAGAAACGGTCCTTCTATGATCAAGGTGAAAAACCTGGTAAATTGCTGGCATGGCGCATTAAGAAGTTAAATTCAGACAGAGACATTAATACAATTCATAATTTACAAGAAAAATGATCAATCGATCCTGTAAAAATAAACTAAACATTTGCGTCCTACTACAACACACTTTACAACTCTGAGTCTCATGAGAACTTAACTAATCAGACATCATTTTTGGATGGTCTTGAGTTTACAGCTATTTCAGAAGACACAAAATTGGATCTGGAAAAGGAATGCTGTTGAAATATCTGATGTTATTTCCAATATGAAGGAAGGTAAAGCAGCAGGTCCAGATAGGCTCCCAATAGATATTTAAGGACAAACTTCTAGGTCCACTTTTGGATATGTATTCTGAATCCTTTCAGCAAGGTTGTTTCCACCTCTCTCTAAGGAGTGCTATAATCACTCTCATTCTGAAGCCTGATAAATCCCCAACAAAATGTGAAAGTTACAGACCGATTTCTATTCTGAACTCCGACTCAAAAACAATTGCTAAAGCTTTAGGCAAGAGAATGGATAGAGTGCTCCCATATCTAATACACAAAGACCAAAATGGCTTCCTGAAAAACCATCAAGGTTTTCACAACGTGAGGAGAGATCTAAACATAGTGCATGTGTGAAGGGTCCCCTGATAGTGCCATACTCTCACTTGATGCAGATAAGTAATTCGATAGAGTTGAGTGGTCAACTCAAATTGTATCTGGAGCAACAGAAAACCAAGGCTTAGACTTTCTCTTCTTTATTTGCCCTATGACAGAGGGGGGTTGCAACTTCCAAACCTACAGTGGTATTACTGGGCTACACAGTTTAGAGCTGCAATGTTTTGGTTCTCCAAGAAAGCAAACTTACCCTGGTCGCAGACTGAAATGCTGTCCACAAAAGGCTTGACTTTGGATGGATATTTGTACTCTGCTCCCTTTAAGAAACTAAAGAATAATACTACTAATCACTTCGTTAAAAACATCCTAACTATATAGCACAAAGTATAGCAATATCTGATCCCCTGTATTATCCAGTTTTACACCAATTTGGGGCAATAACAATTTCATAACAGGTAAAAATGACTTTGGGTTTAAAGAATGGGCAAGAAAAGGTATTGTTAAAGTAATGGATTTATACAATGAAAAGGGATCATGTCATTTGAAGAACTAAAGGGAAGATTTAATTGACCACAAAAGCATTTTTTCAAAAACTTACAATTGAGAAGCTTTATTTTTTCCAGTCTAAAACAATCTGCCCTACAACCTCCTTTGACCACTTTAGAAACACTCTCTGTTAATATGTGCTATGGGAGAACGGCCGCTACTCATAAAGACAACTCTGATAGTAAGAGACTTCAGTGGATACAAGATATTCAGGAAGATGTTTCAACAGAGGCCCAGGGTATGATATGCTCTAGAGCTTAGATACAGACAATAAACACCCACCTGAGAATGTTGCTTTTAAGCTCCACAAATTTGACCGTAATATCCCAGACCTGTGTGTTAAATGTAACACGCATTTTTGAACATTGTATTATTGCCTGTGGGAATGTGCTGAGATACAAAAGTTTTGGAGCTCAGTACTGCACTATACCTCTACTCCAATATCTCCAATCCCTAAATGTTGCATCCTAAATCTTAACCCAGGGAATATCACTTTACATAGGAGAGAAAAGAAAATGGTTGACCTCTGTCTATTACAAGCTAGAGGTTCAATTGCTCTCCACTGGAAGTATGTCAGTTCCCCCTCACTTGGTCATTGGTTAAAATAATTAACGTCAAGCCTGGCTCTTGAAAAAAAAAGTACAATTGTTAAATTACGAGTCTAGTTGGTTTAGCCACGGAAAAAGCCAGGAACCTTCCCGCTAGCCATGATTGTCTGAGATAATGGATGGGCTGGACATGCCAGGGGATGAGTTTGGATTGGTCTGCCATGTAGCATGCTTCTGTCTATAACGTGAGCTGGTCAGTATGTGTTGAAAGTCCTTTCTACCGTGCCATTTTTGAAAGATATAACAGACATCGATAACTACACAAGTGTTGTAACTTTTCTCAACAACATCGATGCCCCGAATTTAGCAGGTGCTATCCACAGATCAGTTGAAAAAAGTGACTGGCTACTTTCTGACACGTTAATATGTAAAGGACCTTATATTTTAACGAACAAATGATTGGTGAATATGCATACAAATCACATGTAGCCTATCTGTCTTCAGCCAAAATAAATGTTGGGGAGTTTCAAAGAAGAGAAAGTGCACGATGTTGTGATCACATCCAACGTGGATCAAAAAAACGACTTTCTGAAATGATCCTACAGAGATTCCTCCAGGTCAGATTTGTTATTTCTTTACATGATCGGACAGAGACGATTTTACTCCCTCTTATAGCAAAACGATTATGACATAGGCTCTGTTTAAAAAATGTTTTAAACGTTATATGACAGAGGTTCCATCCATTTGTGACACTCAAAATATCTCTTCTATTTTATTCTGTAATCTTCCATTATATTAATTCTAACTCTAAAATATAGACCCTATGTGTGTTAACTGTGATCACGGCATGGGGATGTATGCTAACTGCGTCACTATGTATGCTAACCGCGTCACTATATATGCTAACCGCGTCACTATGTATGCTAACTGCGTCACTATGTATGCTAACCGCGTCACTATGTATGCTAACCGCGTCACTATGTATGCTAACTGTGTCACTATATATGCTAACTGCGTCACTATGTATGCTAACCGCGTCACTATGTATGCTAACCGCGTCACTATGTATGCTAACCGCGTCACTATGTATGCTAACCGCGTCACTATATATGCTAACTGCGTCACTATGTATGCTAACTGCGTCACTATGTATGCTAACCGCGTCACTATGTATGCTAACCGCGTCACTATGTATGCTAACCGCATCACTATATATGCTAACCGCGTCACTATGTATGCTAACTGCGTCACTATGTATGCTAACCGCGTCACTATGTATGCTAACCGCGTCACTATGTATGCTAACCGCGTCACTATGTATGCTAACCGCGTCACTATATATGCTAACCGCGTCACTATGTGTATGCTAACCGCGTCACTATGTATGCTAACCGCGTCACTATGTATGCTAACCGCGTCACTATGTATGCTAACCGCGTCACTATATATGCTAACCGCGTCACTATGTGCTAACCGCGTCACTATGTATGCGTCACTATGCCGCGTCACTATGTATGCTAACCGTGTCACTATGTATGCTAACCGCATCACTATGTATGCTAACCGCGTCACTATGTATGCTAACAGCGTCACTATGTATGCTAACCGCGTCACTATGTATGCTAACCGAGTGCATTTTGGAACGCATCCTCATTTTATTTATTTTATTTTTTTGAACCTTTATTTAACTAGGCAAGTCAGTTAAATTCTTATTTACAATGATGGCCAACTTGTAAAGCCCCCTGGCCAAACCCTCCCGTAACCCAAACGATACAGGGCCAATTGTGCGCCGATCTATGGGACTCCCAATCACTGCTGGTTGTGATACTCCCGTGATCGAACCTGGGTCTGTAGTGACACCTCTAGCACTGCGACGGGAGGCTAATTGCTATTGAATGTGAAGAAATGAAAGTAGTGGAAGGTCTGAATTTGAACAAGAGGAATTTAGAACATGCAGCTGTCAGGTTACCTTGACAACGGTTGCAACAACAGGGTCAATGTTAAATGTCTCTTTCTCCTTCCCGACAAAAGCAATGGCTATATAAAAGGTGCATGCTGACAAGAAAGAGGTAAAAAAAATAGGGCTGTTTGAAAGAAACAGTTGTCACCCCTGTTGTCAGTCTGAGTAGTGCACTACTAGCATCTTCCTTTCTCCTCCCCCACAATATGTCTTATTTCAAATACAGGTTAGTGGTCCCTGGCCGCCCTTTTAGCTATTCTGGTTAAATAGAGGTTAGTGTCTCTGGGGAACCATGATAGATTTCATGAAGGAAACCAGTCAAACACGCCACCATTACTCCTTCTATGAATCCCTCTGTTTACACACCTCCCTCTCCATCATTTCATTATCTGTCCATTAGGATGGTCCACTCCATTAGGATGGTCCACTCAATCTCTTCTCTCTCTTCTATTCACTCTCCATCTTGCTTTCTCTCCCTCTACTCTGTCTCTCTCATCTAAGGCAGCTCCAATCATCCGTGCTTCATGTCCCTCGTTCCTCAGCACTTAATGCCACCGGTCTTCCTACTGTCTGATTGGGAGTCTCAGGCACACCTGAAAGCAGTAGAGGCTTATGGGACACACTCTGTGACACTGTTCCTGTGATTAGTTTTGATGTCAGGAGGCTGAATAGAGGGAGAGGGAGATGAGAAAAGAAGTGAGTGAACACATGAGCTAGCCATTTGTCCTGCTGTGCTGTCTCCTTCTCTACCTGTTAGAGCAGAGCTCCATGTGAAACTCCTGCTAATGACAGCAGTGTTCTCTTATCTAATCACAGGGTGCTGGTCTACATGAGTGTTTTTCATTAACCCACATAATGAGACATATTGTCAGTTATGGTAATTACTTTCCATTAGGTCTACTTTAGATCTGTGGCAGAGTGATCAGTGCTGGGAGGGAGGGTTGCTTGTGTTTAGAGATTGTGACCAAATCTATCGCAGTGTGTCTGAGTAAGTGCTTGTGTGTGTGTCCACATGCATGCTTGTGTGTAGCTCTAATTAACAGAAAGTAACAAATGAAAATAACCCCAAACTATATTTGAAAATATACTGTATCTCTGTCTTCCATCTCACTCCTTAGTAGCTACTATCCTATCACTGTGATGAGACTGTGGATGGATGAATAAGCAAGCCAGCTCTACCGCTCGCCTGGAGCATCTCTCTCCTCTACACAAGCATCAAACCACGGTTACCACAGTCATCGAGGGGAAAGGGGGAGGAGGTAGAGGAAGAGAGAGAGACAGAGAAAGGGGGAGGAGGGAGAGGAAGAGAGAGAGAGGAGGGGAGAGTGATAAAGAGAGAGAGAGCAGGGATTCTATATCACAAAGGAACAATAATTGATCGTTTTCAATTCAAAAGGTCAACAAAAATATATAAGCTTCTTAGCAAAGGGCAATTTATCAAGCAAGAATTTTGCCAGGACTGTGTGGGAGTGTTCTGAGCGGGGAGGGGAAAACTGAAAATGTGCTGTTATTGGCAGAGGTTTGGAACTCTCTCTCTTATTGGTGTATTCACTAATTTACCACATAGGGATTTCACCATGGAAGGCCAAAACTCCATCCCACCAAAAGGGGGGATCTTTTCAAACAGCTTTTACACTAAAAGGGCATTATCATAATTTTCACAATTTCACAGTGCAATATACACTGCATTCAGAAAGTATTCAGACCCCTTCACTTTTTCCACATTTTGTTACTTTACAGTCTTATTCTAAAATGTATTAAATAAAAACAATTCTTCATCAATCTACACACAATACCCCAGATTGACAAATCGAAAATAGGTTTTTAGAAGTTTTTGCAAATGTATAAAAAAATAACAACAGAAATACCTTATTTTCATAAGTATTCAGACCATTTGCTATGAGATTCTAAATTGAGCTCAGGTGCATCCTGTTTCCATTGACCATCCTTGAGATGTTTCTACAACTTAATTGGAGTCCAACTGTGGTAAATTAAATTGATTGGACATGATTTGGAAAGGCACACACCTGTTTATATAAGGTCCCACAGTTGGCAGAGCATGTCCTAGAGCTGGCCGCCCGGCCAAACTGAGTAATCAGGGGAAAAGGGCCTTGGACAGGGGAGGTGATCAAGAACCCAATGGTCACTCTGACAGAGCTCCAGAGTTGGGAGAAGGGAGAACCTTCCAGAAGGACAAACATCTCTGCAGCACTCCACCATGGTAGAGTGACCAGACTGAAGCCACACCTCAGTAAAAAGCAAACTCTGCTTGGAGTTTGCAAAATGCACCTAAAGGACTCTCAAACCATGAGAAACAAGATTCTCTGGTCTGATGAAACCAAGATTGAACTCTTTCGCCTGAATGCCAAGAGTCACGTCTGGAGGAAACCTGGCACCATACCTACGGTGAAGCATGGTGGTGGCAGCATCATACTGTGGGGATGATTTCAGCGGCAGGTTTATTTAAAAAAATATTTCACCTTTATTTAATTAGGCAAGTCAGTTAAGAACAAATTATTATTTACAATGAAGGCCGACCAAAAGGCAAAAGGCCTCCTGCGGGGACGGGGGCCGTGGATTAAACATGTAAAATAAATACAATATAAATATAGGACAAAACACACATCACAACAAGAGAGACAACACCACACTACATAAAGAGAGACAACACTACATAAAGAGAGACCTAAGACAACAACATAGCAAGGCAGCAACACATGACAACACAGCATGGTAGCAACACAACATGACAACACAGCATGGTAGCAACACAACATGGCAGCAGCACAAAACATGGTACAAACATTATTGGGCACAGACAACAACACAAAGGGCAAGAAGGTAGAGACAACAATACATCACACAACGTAGCCACAACTGTCGGTAAGAGTGTCCATGATTGAGTCTTTGAATGAAGAGATGGAGATAAAACTGTCCAGTTTGAGTGTTTGTTGCAGCTCGTTCCAATCGCTAGCTGCAGCGAACTGAAAAGAGTAGCAACCCAGGGATGTGTGTGCTTTGGGGACCTTTAACAGAATGTGACTGGCAGAACGGGTGTTGTATGTGGAGGATGAGGGCTGCAGTAAATATCTAAGATAGGGGGAGTGAGGCCTAATAGGGTTTTATAAATAAGCATCAACCAGTGGGTCTTGCGACTGGTATACATAGATGACCAGTTTACAGAGGAGTATAGAGTGCAGTGATGTGTCCTATAAGGAGCATTGGTGGCAAATCTGATGGCCGAATGGTAAAGAACGTCTAGCCGCTCGAGAGCACCCTTACCATAACACCTGTGGGACCTGTGGGAGGAGGGGCGTTCTTCTTACCAAACCATATGGCCTTTGTTTTGGAGGTGTTCAGAACGAGGTTAAGGGTAGAGAAAGCTTGTTGGACACTAAGAAAGGTTTGTTGTCGAGCATTTAACACAACATCCGGGGAGGGGGGCCAGCTGAGTATAAGAATGTATCATCTGTATCATCTCAAATGGATGAGAGAACTTCCTACTGCCTGAGCTATGTTGTTGATGTAAATTGAGAAGAGTGTGGGGCCTAGGATCAAGCCTTGGGGTACTCCCTTGGTGACAGGCAGTGGCTGAGACAGCAGATTTTCTGACTTTATACACCGCACTCTTTGAGAGAGGTAGTTAGCAAACCAGCCCAAAGACCCCTCAGAGACACCAATACTCCTTAGAGGGCCCACAAGAATGGAATGGTCTACTCTATCAAAAGCTTTGGCCAAGTCAATAAAAATAGCAACACAATATTGCTTAGAATCAATGACAATGGTGACATCATTGAGGACCTTAAAGGTTGCAGTGACACATCCATAACCTGAGCGGAAACCAGAATGCATACCTGAGAGAATACTACAGACATCATGAAAGCCAGTCAGTTGATTATTGACAAGTTTTTCCAACACTTTTGATAAACAGGGCAAAATAGAAATTGGCCTATAACAGTTAGGATCAGCTTGATCTCCACCTTTAAATAAAGGACGAACCGTGACTGCCTTCCAAGCAATGGGAACCTCCCCAGAAAGGAGAGACTGTTGCGTATACGCACTGAATGTAGGTGAGGAGTCAAACGCAGGAGAGCAGAGATGTCAGTGTAGTGTATTTTAATAAAGGCAGGTCTGCTCCTTACTATAATAAACACATGCGTAATACACTGAGGAAAGCCTACACAAGCAGCAAGAAAATACAAATAATCCCACACAAACCTAAGCAGACAACAGGGGTAATTATACACACAGAAATTAAAGGAAATTAAACCAGGTGTGAAAGAAACAAAGACAAAACAAACGGAAAAGGAAAAATGGATCGGTGATCGCTAGTAGGCCGGCGACGCCGACCGCCGAGCACCGCCCGAACAGGGAGAGGAACCACCTTCGGTGAAAGTCGTGACAGAGACAGGTTAAAAAGGTTGGGGATATGTTTGGTGATGATAGGGGCAGCAACCTTAAAGAAGACAGGGTCTAAACCATCTGACCCAGATGGTTTTTTTGGAGTCAAGTTTAAGTAGCTCCTTTATCACCTCAGACTTAGTGACTGCCTGCAGGGAGAAACTTTGTAGCAGGGCAAGGGAAAAAGAGAGTGTAGCATCGGGGATAGTCGCATTAGAAGGGTGGGAGATGAGGAAATGTTGGACGGGCAAGGAGGCATGGCTGAGTAAAATAGGAATCCTGACTTAATGAAGTAGTGATTAAAGAGCTCAGCCATGTGCTTCTTGTCAGTAACAACCACATCATCAACATTAAGGGACATGGGCAGCTGTGATGAGGAGGGTTTATTCTCCAGGTCTTTAACCGTTTTCCAGAACTTCTTGGGGTTAGACCCAGAGAGAGAGAATGGCTCCTTAAAGTAACTTCCGGATAGCCTGAGTGCACTTACTTATCATTTGCCTGAACGATAGCCAGTAAGCCTGAGTACGCGTGTGCCTTTCGCCAAATGCAATTCTTGAGGTGGAATAACTGTTTTTAATTCTCAATTTCTTTATGGAGGCGTGTTTGTTAACAATACCACTGAAAATTTCAAAAAAGAAGGTCCAAGCAGCTTCGACAGAGGGGATCAAGCTGACTCTATTCCAATTTAAAGATACTAGGAGGTACTGGGAGACTTGTCAGGATCAAGGCAAAGATGAACGGACAAAGTACAGAAAGATCCTTGATGAAAACCTGCTCCAAAGCGCTCAGGACCTCAGACTGGTTCACCTTCCAACAGGACAGTGACCCTAAGCACACAGCCAAGATAACGCAGGAGTGGCTTCGGGACAAGTCTCTGAATGTCCTCAAGTGGCCCAGCCAGAGCTCGGACTTGAACCCGATCAAACATCTCTGGAGAGACCTGAAAATAGCTGTGCAGCGATGCTCCCCACCCACCAATCCAACAGAGCTTGAGATGATCTACAGAGAATGGGAGAAACTCCCCAAATACAGCTGTGCCAAGCTTGAAGCGTTATACCCAAGACTCGAGGCTGTAATCGCTGCCAAAGGTGCTTCAACAAAATACTGAGTAAAGGGTCTGAATAGTTATGTAAAAGTGATTAAAAAAACGTTTAAAAAAATGTCTAAAAACCTGCTTTTGATTTGTCATTATGGGGTATTGTGTGTAGATTGATGAGGGGAAAAAACAATTTAATCAATTTTAGTATAAGGCTGTAACATAACAAAATGTGGGAAAAGTCAAAGGGTCAGAATACATTCCGAAGGCACTGGACATACCACCCACACACACACACACACACACACACACACACACACACACACACACACACACACCTGCATGCACACCCACATTCCATTGATGATGTCATTGTATCTCATTGTGCTTATTCAATACTGCTGCACGTTTGCACTGCATAATCTCATGTCAATTTCTTTACTTTTTCTATACTTATCAAAACAACATGCTTTTTAGATGATCACATTCATATTAATATTTGTATTTATTTAATTTCTTTACATTTCAAATAGAAATTGGAATATTTATATACACTGAACAAAAATATAAATGCAACATGTAAAGTGTTGGTCTCATGTTTCATGAGCTGAAATAAAACATCCCAGAAATTTCCATACGTTAGTGAGTATTTCTCCTTTGCCAAGATAATCCATCCACCTGACAGTTGTGGCATATCAAAAAGCTGATTAAACAGCATGATCATTACACAGGAGCACCTTGTGCGGGGGACAATAAAATGCCACTTTAAAATGTGCAGTTATGTCACACAACACAATGTCACAGATGTCTCAAGTTGAGGGAGCGTGCAATTGGCTTACTGACTGCAGGAATGTCTACCAGAGCTGTTGACAGATAATTTAATGTTCATTTCTCTACCATAAGCTGCATCGAACGTCATTTTAGAGAATTTGGCAGTATGTCCATTCCAACCAGCCTCACAACCGCAGACCACGTGTATGGCGTCGTGTGGGCGAGCGGTTTGAATGGCCTTACTGAAGAGCTCAGTGACTTTCAACGTGGCTCCGTCATAGGATGCCACCTTTCCAACACGTCAGTTCGTCAAATCTCTGCCCTGCTAGAGCTGCCCCGGTCAGCTGTAAGTGCTGTTATTGTGAAGTGGAAACAATCGCTCAGCTGCGAAGTGGTAGGCCAAGCTCACAGAACAGGACTGCTGAGTGCTGAAGCGCGTAGCTCGTAAAAATCATCTGTCCTCAATTGCAACACTCAATATATAGTCCCAAACTGCCTCTGGAAACAACGTCAGCAAAATAACTGTTCGCCGGGAGCTTCATGAAATGGGTTTCCATGGCCGAGCAGCCGCACACAAGCCTAAGACCACCATGCGCAATGCCAAGCGTCAGCTAGAGTGGTGTAAAGCTCGCCACCATTGGACTCTGGAGCACTGGAAACGCGTTCCCTGGAGAGATGAGTCACGCTTCACCATCTAGCAGTCAGATGGACAAATCTAGGTTTGGCGGATGCCAGGAGAATGCTACCTGCCCGAATGCATAGTGCCAACTATAAAGTTTGGTGGAGAAGGAATAATGGTCTGGGGCTGTTTTTCCATGGTTCAGGCTAGGCCCCTTAGTTTCAGTGAAGGGAAATCTTAACGCTGTAGCATACAATGACATTCTAGACGATTGTGTGCCCATCGAACACATTTTGGATGAATTGGAACGCCGACTGCGAGCCAGGCCTAATCGCCCAACATCAGTGCCTGACCTCACTAATGCTCCTGTGGCTGAATGGAAGCAAGTCCCCGCAGCAATGTTCCAACATCTAGTAGAAAGCCTTCCCAGAAGAGTGGAGGCTGTTACAGCAGCAAAGGGGGGGGGACCAACTCCATATTAATGCCCATGATTTTGGAATGAGATGTTCGACGAGCAGGAGTCCACATACTTTTGCTGATGTAGTGTATATATATACTTTTTTTTACTGTTGTTGTTGATGTCATTACCTCACTTCGCTTTAGCAACAGTGGGTTTGTCATTCATGCTAATAAAGCTTATCTGAATCTGAAATCTGAAAGAAATGTGGAAAGAGGGAGAGAGATGGGGAGAAAAGGAGAGTACATGGTGCTGTACCTAATGGGTCTGTACTTAATAAGAGTCAAGGCCAGAAGCAGGGTGGGACGGCTTCTCATTCTCATTAAAGAGCTTTTCCAGCTGACGTGAGAGCAGAGAGCAAGGGGAGGATTTGTGCTGCTCGCTCCCACAGAACTAGAGTAAATCTGGTGTTTGTCTGTAAGAACTCCTGCATACACACAAGCACACTTTCGCATAAAACACACACAAACCTATTAGGTATACCTTACTGAACCAACAAACCAAGTTAGGATCCAATTAACTGGCTGTGCAGGTTTGTGTCAAAACTCATGAGTATTGATCAATATTGTCTTTGTCTTTGGGGAGGAAAATACAGAAAACACAAGAGCTGAAACTGTGAACTGAATTTCAAGGAGAGGAATGTGACTGGAATAACATCAGAAGTTTAAAGGGAGGGGGAGTGGGAGCCATTACATATCCAACACACTTTATGTACTGTATAATGCATGAATATGTTATAGGTAGTAAATACTGGAAACTAAGATCCTCGTTGGTCAACCACTGGAGGTCTGTTGACTGATGTCCTTAACAGAGCATTAAAAATAAGATCTGCAGTGATATGCTGGTGAAATCTGCAAGGCACAAGGAATCAATGTGATCCCGAATATACACTGTTCAAAAAAATAAAGGGAACACAATGTAACACAAACAACACAATGTAACTCCAAGTCAATCACACTTCTGTGAAATCAAACTGTCCACTTAGGAAGCAACACTGATTGACAATAAATTTCACATGCTGTTGTGCAAATGGAATAGACAACAGGTGGAAATTATAGGCAATTATAGGCAACACCCCCAATAAAGGAGGGGTTCTGCAGGTGGTAACCACAAACCACTTCTCAGTTCCTATGCTTCCTGGCTGATGTTTTGGTCACTTTTGAATGCTGGCAGTGCTTTCACTCTAGTGGTAGCATGAGACGGAGTCTACAACCCACACAAGTGGCTCAGGTAGCGCAGCTCATCCAGGATGGCACATCAATGCGAGCTGTGGCAAGAAGGTTTGCTGTGTCTGTCAGCGTAGTGTCCAGAGCATGGAGGCGCTACCAGGAGACAGGCCAGTACATCAGGAGACGTGGAGGAGGCCGTAGGAGGGCAACAACCCAGCAGCAGGACCGCTACCTCCGCCTTTGTGCAAGGAGGAGCAGGAGGAGCACTGCCAGAGCCCTGCAAAATTACCTCCAGCAGACCATAAATGTGCATGTGTCTGCTCAAACGGTCAGAAACAGACTCCATGAGGGCGGTATGATGGCCCGACGACCACAGGTGGGGGTTGTGCTTACAGCCAAACACCGTGCAGGACGTTTGGCATTTGCCAGAGAACACCAAGATTGGCCAATTCGCCACTGGCGCCCTGTGCTCTTCACAGATGAAAGCAGGTTCACACTGAGCACGTGACAGACATGACAGAGTCTGGAGACGCCGTGGAGAACGTTCTGCTGCCTGCAACATCCTCCAGCATGACCGGTTTGGCGGTGGGTCAGTCATGGTGTGGGGTGGCATTTCTTTGGGGGGCCTCACAGCCCTCCATGTGCTCGCCAGAGGTAGCCTGACTGCCATTAGGTACCGAGATGAGATCCTCAGACCCCTTGTGAGACCATATGTTGGTGCAGTTGGCCCTGGGTTCCTCCTAATGCAAGACAATGCTAGACCTCATGTGGCTGGAGTGTGTCAGCAGTTCCTGCAAGAGGAAGGCATTGATGCTATGGACTGGCCTGCCCGTTCCCCAGACCTGAATCCAATTGAGCACATCTGGGACATCATGTCTCATCATGTCTCGCTCCATGAAGTGTACCTATGAAGTGTACCTATGATGAAAATTACAGGCCTCTCTCATCTTTTTAAGTGGGAGAACTTGCACAATTCGTGGCTGACTAAATACTTTTTTGCCCCACTGTATATGTATATAGAGAGAGATACTACAGCAACAACAAGCGAGACATGTAAATAAAAAAGTATTTAATAAGAATATTTCATTCATTCAGATCTAGGATGTGTTATTTTAGTGTTCCCTTTATTTTTTGGAGCAGTGTACATTCTTGAGTGATTCAACTGCAGACACTGTAAAAGATCATTCTAGGCAACAACTCTGTGTGAGTGAGCTTGGTTTTATGTGTGTGTGTGTGTGTGTGTGTGTGTGTGTGTGTGTGTGTGATATATACAGTACCAGTCAAAAGTACACCTAATCATTCAAGGGTTTTTCTTTATGTTTACTATTTTATACATTGTAGAATAGTAGTGAAGACATCAAAACTATGAAATAACACATATGGAATGATATAGTAACCCAAAAAGTGTTCAAGTAACAGACACATCTAAACATCAACTGTTCAAAGGAGACCGCGTGAATCAGGCCTTCATTGTCAAATTGCTGCAAAGAAACCACTACTAAAGGACACCAATAAGAAGAATAGACTTGCTTGGGCCAAGAAACACGAGCAATAGACATTAGACCAGTGGAAATCTGGCCTTTGGTCAGATTAGTCCAAATTTGAGATCTTTGGTTCCAACCAGTGTCTTTGTGAGATGCAGAGTAGGTGAACGGATGTTCCCACCGTGAAGCATGGAGGAGGAGGTGTGCTGGTGTGGGGGTGCTTTGCTGGTGACAATGTCAGTGATTTACTTAGAATTAAAGGCAAAATTAACCAGCATGGCTACCACAGCATTCTGCAGTGATACACCATCTCATCTGGATTGCGCTTCAACAGGACAATGACCCCTCCAGGCTATGTAAGGCCTATTTGACTATCAGATGACCTGGCCTCCACAACCAACCGACCTCAACCCAATTGAGATGGTTTGGGATGAGTTGGACCGCAGAGTGAAGCAAAAGCAGCCAACAAGTGCTCAGCATGTGTGGGAACTCCTTCAAGACTGTTGGAAAAACAATCCTCATGAAGCTTGTTGAGAGAATGCCAAGTGTGTGCAAAGCTGTCATCAAGGCAAAGGGTGGCTACTTTGAACAATCTCAAATATAAAATAAATGTTTAACACCATTTTTGGTTACTACATGATTCCATATGTGTTATTTCATAGTTTTGATGTCTTCACTATTATTCTACAATGTAGAAAATAGTAAAAATAAAGAAAATACCCTTTAATGAGTAGGTGTGTCCAAACTTTTGACTGGTACTGTATATATCTCACTCACTCACACACAGTTGTTGTCCAGAACTATAGAACTATCCTTTACAGTGTCTGCAGTTTAATAACTCAAGAATGTATATTCGTGATCACACCGATTCCGGGTGCCTTGCAGATTTCACCAGCATATCATTGCAGATCTTATTTTTAATGCCCTGGAGAGTGATGGAGTGCTGCATCAGATGACCTGGCCTCCACAATCACCTGATCTCAACCAAATTGAGATGGTTTGGGATGAGCTGGACCATAGAGTGAAGGAAAAGCAGGTGCTGAGCAAGTGCTCAGCCTGTTGAATAAGCATTCCAGGTGACTCTGGTTGAGAGAATGCCAAGAGTGTACAAAGCTGTTATCAAGAGTGGCTACTTGGAAGAATCTCAAAAATAAAATATATTTAAATTTGTTTAACACTGTATTGGTTACTACATGATTCCATATGTGTTATTTCATTTCATTTCAAACCCATGAATGAGTAGATGTGTCCAAAATGTTGACTGGTACTGTATGTACAATTGAAGTCGGAAGTTTACATACACCTTAGCCAAATACATTTAAACTCAGTTTTTCATAATTCCTGACATTTAATCCTAGTAAAAATGCCCTGTTTTAGGTCAGTTAGGATCACCACTTTATTTTAAGAATGTGAAATGTTAGAATAATAGTAGAGAGAATGATTTATTCAGCTTTTATTTATTTCATCACATTCCCAGTGGTTCAGAAGTTTACATACACTCAATTAGTATTTGGTAGCATTGCCTTTAAATTTTAACTTGGGTCAAACATTTCAGATAGCCTTCCACAAGCTTCCCACAATAAGTTGGGTGAATTTTGGCCCATTCCTCCTGACAGAACTGGTGTAACTGAGTCAGGTTTGTAGGCCTCCTTGCTTGAACACGCTTTTTCAGTTCTGCCCACAAATTTTATATAGGATTGAGATCAGGGCTTTGTGATGGCTACTCCAATACCTTGACTTTGTTGTCCTTAAGCCATTTTGCCACAACTTCGGAAGTATGCTTGGGGTCATTGTCCATTTGGAAGACCCATTTGCGACCAAGCTTGAACTTCCTGACTGATGTCTTGAGATGTAGCTTCAATATATCCATATAATTTTCCTACCTCATGATGCCATCTATTTTGTGAAGTGCACCAGTCCTTCCTGCAGCAAAGCACCCCCAAAACATGATGCTGCCACCCCCGTGCTTCACAGTTGGGATGGTGTTCTTCGGCTTGCAAGCCTCCCCCTTTTTCCTCCAAACATAACGATGGTCCTTTCTATTTTTGTTTCATCAGACCAGAGGACATTTCTCCAAAAAGTATAATCTTTGTCCCCATGTGCAGTTGCAAACCGTAGTCTGGATTTTTTATGGCGGTTTTGGAGCAGTGGCTTCTTCCTTGTTGAGCGGCCTTTCAGGTTATGTCGATATAGGACTCGTTTTACTGTAGATATCGATACTTGTGTACAGGTTTCCTCCAGCATCTTCACAAGGTCCTTTGCTGTTGTTCTGGGATTGATTTGCATTTTTTCGCACCAAAGTACGTTCATCTCTAGGAAACAGAATGCTGAGCGGTACGACTGCTGTGTGGTCCCATGGTGTTTATACTTACGTACTATTGTTTGTACAGATAAACGTGGTACCTTCAGGCGTTTGGAAATTGCTCCCAAGGATGAACTAGACTTGTAGAGGTCTACAATTATTTTCTGAGGTCTTGGCTGATTTCTTTTGATTTTCCCATGATGTCAAGCAAAGAGGCACGGAGTTTGAAGGTAGGCCTTGAAATACATCCACAGGTGCACCCCCAATTGACTCAAATGATGTCAACTAGCCTATCAGAAGATCCTAAAGCCATGACATCATTTTCTGGAATTTTCCAAGCTGTTTAAAGGCACAGTCAACTTAGTGTATGTAAACTTCTGGCCCACTGGAATTGTGGTACAGTGAATTATAAGTGAAATAATCTGTCTGTAAACAATTGTCTGAAAAATTACTTGTGTCATGCACAAAGTAGATGTCCTAACTGACTTGCCAAAACTATAGTTTGTTAAGAAGACATTTGTGGAGTGGTTGAAAAACAAGTTTTAATGTTCCCAACCTAAGTGTATGTAAACTTCTGACTTCAACTGTATATATATATATATATATATATATATATATAGAGAGAGAGAGATACTACAGCAACAACAAGAAAAATACAGTATAGGCACATGTTCTTGGCAATCAGCCACAAAACGCAAAGTGAAGTGAAGTTGAGTACTGTGGGGGCGATCTCTCTCTCGCTCTCGACCTGTTCTCCACCAGCCCAGTGGACCTGGCTGCAATCAGCTGAATAGAGGTGGTGATTCTGTTGTGTGATGGATGAAGGCACCAGGTTGGCCAGCCCAGACCCACTTCCACCAGCCAAACGCAGAGGCTCAAAGCAACGGGTATGTAAAGCAGCAATCAGGGATAACTTTGTTCTGAATTGCAGCCAAATTCAGGGGAGGGCTATCTGAGCAGCTAACCGATCGCTGCAGCTGTACATAGCCCAACTGTAAATAGCCCATCCAATCTACCTACCTCACTACTATGGCCTATTTATTGCCTAACCTCCTCATGCCATTTGCACACACTGTATATAGACTTTCTTTTGTCTATTGTGTTATTGACTGTATGTTTGTTTATTCCATGTGTAACTCTGTGTTGTTGTTTTAGTCACCCTGCTTTGCTTTATCCTGGCCAGGTCACAGTTGTAAATGAGATCTTGTTCTCAACTAGCCTACCTGGTTAAATAAAGGTGAAATAAAAAAGGACAGGACATAGTGGAAGAGAAGTATGAATAAACATGGACACAATTAAATGCAAATGTTTTGGTTTTGTGGGAGTACTGTACAACTCGGAGACAATAAATCAAATCAAATGTTATTTGTCACATGCGCTGAATACAACCTTACCGTGAAATGCTTACAAGCCCTTAACCAATAATGCAGTTCAAGAAATAGAGTTAAGAAAATATTCACTAAATAAACTAAAGTTAACTTCTTGGTGACAGGGGGCAGTATTTTCACGTCAGGATGAAATGCATGCCCAAATTCAACTGCCTGCTACTCATCCCCAGAAGATAAGATATGCATATTATTCGTAGATTTGGATAGAAAACACTCTGTTTCTAAAACTGTTTGAATCATGTCTGTGAGTAGAACAGAACTTATTTAGCAGGCGAAACCCCGAGGACGAACCATTCAGATTTTTATTTTTGAGGTCACTCTCTTTTCAACGAGTTTTCATTGGGAATCCAGATTTCTAGGGGACCTTCTTGCAGTTCCTATCACTTCCACTGGATGACACCAGTCTTTAGAAATTTGGAACTGGTGTTTTTCTGGATCAAACGCGCCAAATAAATTGACATTTTGGATATATATATCGACGGAATTAATCAAACAAAAGGACCATTTGTGATGTTTATAGGACATATTGGAGTGCCAACAGAAGAAGCTCGTCAAAGGTAAGGCATGAATTATATTTTTATTTCTGCGTTTTGTGTCGCGCCTGCAGGGTTGAAATGTGGTTAGCGTCCCACATATCCCAGAGAGGTTAAAAATAAATGTAATCAATTAAAAAGGAACACAATAAATGTACATAACAATAATGAGGCTATATACAAGAAAAAACGACATCGTTGTCAAAAGCAAACTGAATCTAGGCTTCTTCCCCCCCAGGAAGAGAAATGCTGATGTGTCAGAAAAACCAGAATAGTACATCAAATATGCTTTAGACAGAGAGAGAGAGAGAGAGAGAGAGTACCAGATGCTGGAATGTGTGCTTTAGACAGAGAGAGAGAGAGAGCAAGTACCAGGTGCTGGAATGTGTGCTTTAGGCAGGCTAGTAGAGGGATTATGCCACACAGTTCCTCTAAGACATTATGCTGCACATATGGTAAGAAAGAAAGACACTAACACCTCCACACACAGCACTATCCTCCAAATCTAACGGCTCCATATGAGTCCCTGTCATTAACACGTCGAGATGTCCTCTTATCAAGGCACCAGGTCCAGAGACACACATTTCTGACATGCTTTGTCTTATGCAAAAGTCCACCAAGCCATGGTTCTCTAAACCAGAGTTAAGTAATATTGAGCCAGGGCTCATTGGTGAATGTTTAACACCAGTCTCTTGTGTGTCATGGCTTAGGACTGGGTTGTGGCCAGACATGTTTTTTTTAATGTATTTGGTGGCTCACAAAAAGACTGAGATGGCTTTAAGTGGGCAACAACAAAGAGAAGATTGGGACCCTCTGCTTTAATCCAACTGTTTCTGGACCTGATGCAAAACACAAGGGGATGATGCAAGACTTCTAACCTTCCAATTACTTTTCAGGATTCCAAGTCAAAGTTAGATAAAACATTTACGGAGAACAGAATCAAGCCAGGAAACATTGAAGTGATCATCAGCCTCCCCCCACTCCCTCCATCCCTGAGAGAAGAAAGAGAAGAGGTGTTTCATCTTTCAGATAGAATGTTAAAACTAGAGGCAGAAGAGGATGAGAAGAGAGGGAGAAGTCATAACACTGTCTCTGATTAGGGTTGGGTTTGAAGGTGTTGCAACACAGCATGCAGTGTGTGTGTGTGTGTGTGTGTGTGTATGCGTGTTTGTGTGTATGCGCGTGTGTATGCGTGTGTGTGTGTGTATGCGTGTGTGTGTGTGTATGCATGTGTGTGTGTGTGTGTATGCGTGTGTGTGTGTGTGTATGCGTGTGTGTATGCATGTGCGTGTGTGTGTATGCGTGTGTGTGTGTGTGTTTGTGTGTGTGTGTGTATGCGTGTGTGTGTGTGTGTGTGTGTGTGTGTCAATACAAAATCCCGAAATAACCAATTACTTTAGCCAACACAGTTACCTCTTGTTCCTTAAATCTCCTACCCCTCGTCTTATCCATATTAATGTGACATATTCTTGCCAATTTATGCTGCCTTCCTAATACTGTCTGATCAGGAGAAGACTGGAAAAGAAAATGAATTCTCTCTAATTGGCGACAAGAAGCGATGACGATGTTAGCCTTGTGCGGAAGAGAAACACTAAAGGTTTTAGATGTGGTCTTGATAGAAGAGAGACGGTCTAAGAACAGAAGAAATTAACCAGACGGAGGCAGAGAGAAACGAGAGGGAGAGAGGCAGAGACAACATAGAAAGAAGGTTAGGTAACCATTGTGAGAAAGAAAAAAAGGGAGAGGGGAGAAAGAGAGAAAGTGAAGTGTGAAGAGTTGCTGTGTAGCGGCTCTGAAAGGTTGATTACTCTGTAAAGGGCTGTAGACAGCATATAATCTCCACCTCTCTGTCAATCAACATGACAGCATGTGAAGAGACGGCATAAACCTACAAAAAATGGATATGCAGCACTACTCAACAGCAGTACTTGATAAACAAAGTCTCATTTTAACACTGTCATTCTGTGATCAATTCAGAAATATACTGAACAAAAATCTAAAACGCAACATGCAAGGATTTCAAAGATCTTCAAAGATTTTACTGAGTTACAGTTCATATAAGGAAATCAGTCAATTGAAATAAACTCATTAGGCCCTAATCTATGAATTTCACATGACTGGGCAAGGGGTGCTGCATGGGTGGGCCTGGGAGGGCATATGTCCACCCACTGGGGAGCCAGGCCCAGCCAATCAGAATTAGTTTTTCACCACAAAAGGGTTTTATTACAGACAGAAATTCTCAGCACCAACCCCACGCTTCCTCAGACGATCCCGCAGGTGAAGAAGCCGGATGTGGAGTTCCTGGGCTGGCGTGATTACACGTGGTCTGCGGTTGTGAGACTGGTTGGACGTTCTGCCAAATAATCTAAATCGACGGAGGCGGCTTACGATAGAGAATTGAACATTCAATTCTCTGGCAACAGCTCTGGTGGACATTCCTGTAGTCAGCATGTCAATTGCACGCACCCTCAAAACTTGAGTTATCTGTGGCATTGTGTTGTGTGATAAAACTGCAACTACATTTTAAAGTGGTCTTTTATTGTCCCCAGCACAAGGTGCACCTGTGTAATCATCATGCCGTTAAATCAGCTTCTTGATATGCCACACCTGTCAGGTAGATGGATTATCTTGGCAAAGGAGAATTGCTCACTAACAGAGATGTAAACAAACGTGTGCACAAAATTGAGAGAAATAAGCTTTTTTTTGCTTATGAAACATGGGACCAACATTTTACATGTTGAGGTTATATTTTCGTTTAGTGTAGGTGACAGCTGTATCAGGGTCATAATTTCCCATGGTCAAAATAATGTATGTCCGCTGTATCAATAACCAATGTGATCATTTCCCATGGTCTCAGCATCTGTCAGCTGTATCAATAACCAATGTGATCATTTCCCATGATCTCAGCATCTGTCAGCTGTATCAATAACCAATGTGATCATTTCCCATGGTCTCAGCATCTGTCAGCTGTATCAATAACCAATGTGATCATTTCCCATGGTCTCAGCATCTGTCAGCTGTATCAATAACCAATGTGATCATTTCCCATGGTCTCAGCAGTATTGGTAGATAGAGTACACCACAGGAGGTTGGTGGCACCTTAATTGGGGAGGACGCGATCGTTGTAATGGCTGGAGTGGAATTAGTGGAACGGTACGAAATACATTAGACATTCCATTCGCTTCGTTCCAGGCATTATTATGAGCCGTCCTCCCCTTAGCAGCCTCCACTGGTACATGTATTCCGAGACTACATATAGCTTATCACATAAACCATTTCCTATTAGGGCTATTTGCGCATTTTGAATTGCTGATGTCTTTTCTTATGCAAAGTAACAAATATCCTTACGGACCCTTGCAGCATCTACCACACTAAGCAGTACCTTTCATCACACACAGGCTACCACACTAAATCTTATTTATGACTTTGGGCACTTTGAAAATGTACCCCCTGGGTCACTCCATTACTCACGCTGTCTTAGAGCAGGTAAGCCACGCTGATACCCAGCTTGTTGTGAGCTACTGATGTGCTGCTTTGGTTTCAGTTCCTGGCTCAGCCATCTATTTTAATAGGAGCTATGTAAATGATGATGATGCGTGTGAGCATTGTGTGTGTGTGTGTGTGTGTGTGTGTGTGTGTGTGTGTGTGTGTGTGTGTGTGGTGTGGTGTGGTGTGTGTGTGTGTGTGTGTGTGTGTGTGTGTGGTGTGGTGTGGTGTGTGTGTGTGTGTGTGTGTGTGTGTGTGTGTGTGTGTGTGTGTGTGTGTGTGTGTGTGTGTGTGGTGTGGTGTGGTGTGGTGTGTGTGTGTGTGTGTGTGTGTGTGTGTGGTGTGGTGTGGTGTGTGTGTGTGTGTGTGTGTGTGTGTGTGTGTGTGTGTGTGTGTGTGTGTGTGTGTGTGTGTGTGTGTGTGTGGTGTGGTGTGTGTGTGTGTGTGTGTGTGTGTGTGTGTGTGTGTGTGTGTGTGTGTGTGTGTGTGTGTGTGTGTGTGTGTGTGTGTGTGTGCGTGTGTGGTGTGTGTGTGTGTGTGTGTGTGTGTGTGTGTGTGTGTGTGTGTGTGTGTGTGTGTGTGTGTGTGTGTGTGTGTGTGGTGTGTGGTGTGGTGTGTGTGTGTGTGTGTGTGTGTATCACATAAACAGTGAGCAGCAGCTGCAGGGATGGTGATATGAGGCAAGACAATAGACATATCTTTACAACCTCTCTGTGTCATTGGTTTCAACAGCCTGTCAACACTCCAGAGGGGTGACTCTGTAACAGGTGAGCATGTAACGTGTCTGTGGCTGTAGATGTGGCGGCTTTCATGTCTGTGTTCATTTCAATGAACCTTTTACTGCTGTGTGCTAAATCAGGGTCACACAGTGTAGTTTGAGACAAATGTATACACCTCACACACGTGATAATGATTTGATTTGATGGGCAGATAAAAAGACCTCTACCATGTCAGATATAGAGTTGAAAAGTAATACATTTGGAGTTTGCATCCCAATATTACACATCACAGATGACTGAACAATAACAGCAGATTTTCAGCGTTTAAAAAAAAAAAAACGTTTATTATGAAACATTCCACCCATGAGGCTACAAGGTCATTTGACTGCATGAAAGGGCCCTAAGATCAGAATCAATACGTCAGGACATGGACTCTACAAGGTGTCGAAAGCATTCCACAGGGATCCTGGCCCATGTTGACTCCAGAGCTTCCCACAACTGTGTGAAGTTGGCTAGATGTCCTTTAGGTGGTGGACCATTCCTGATACACACGGGAAACTGTTGAGCGTGAAGAACCCAGCAGCGTTGCAGTTCTTGAGACACTCAAACCGGTGCGCCTGGCACCTACTACCATACCCCGTTCCAATACACTTAAATATTTTGTCTTGCCCATTCACCCTTTGAATGGCACACTAAAACAATCCATGTCTCAATTGTATCGAGGCTTAAAAATCCTTATTTAATCTGTCCCCTCCCCTTCATCTACACTGAGTGGATTTAACAAGTGACATCAATAAGGGATCATAGCTTTCACCTGGATTCAACTTGCCAGCCTATGTCATGGAAAGAGCAGGTGTTCCTAATGTTTTGTACACTGTGTAGATCACTGTGTATAGAGAGAGAGAGAGAGAGAGAGAGAGAGAGAGAGAGAGAGAGAAAGCGAGAGAGAGAGAGATGAGAGAAAGACACGAGGGAAAGAGACAAGGGAAAGTGAGAGAGAGAGAATGAGAGAGAGAGAGAGATGGTGAGATCCAGGGGAGAAGATTGAATCTCAGATCTGGGGAGACAGTTGATATCAGACTGGTATATCTGTGGTACATCTGTTATTTTTACTGAGGGAGAGGGCAGCCAAGATGGAGATTGAAAAGTATTTTCTGAGATAAATACCTTTTGGCCTGTACTGGGTCTGTCAGAATGACTCCCACCTCTACAGTCAGTTCTGATCAAATTACAACCTTTCCATCCTGATGGACCATTTCTGCCTACTAATATTGATAGACAGAAATACCTAGCGCAACCTTGATTGGAATACCTAGCGCAACCTTGATTGGAATACCTAGAGAAACCTTGATTGGAATACCTAGAGAAACCTTGATTGGAATACCTAGAGAAACCTTGATTGGAATACCTAGCGCAACCTTGATTGGAATACCTAGAGAAACCTTGATTGGAATACCTAGAGAAACCTTGATTGGAATACCTAGAGAAACCTTGATTGGAATAGGGAATAGTCCACGTCATCGGCCCCCAGGGAGCAGTTGCTGTTGTGGTTTTACTGCCTTGCTCAAGGGCAGAACGACAGATTCTTCCACCTTGCCTGCTCGGGGATTCAAACCAGCGACATTCTGGCTACTGGCCCAATTCTCTTAAGCGCTAGGCTACCTGCCGCCTGCTGGTGTGCAAGCTGGTGTGCTAGCTGGTGTGTGTGTGTGTGTGTGTGTGTGTGTGTGTGTGTGTGTGTGTGTGTGTATAATCATCGCAACAGAGGGAACAGGGGCAACAAATGACCCATCAGCCAATAACAAGCTCAGCAGGGAAGTTTCTTTCAAATCAGGCTTCCCACACGACTGCCCCCAGTCTCCGTCTGTCTTAGACCAGACACACCACAGGGCACAGGTCTCACATTAACATCTGAAGAATAACTATGAACTGAGAAATTATTTAAATCTCCAATAGTCTGTCTGTTTTGTCCTGTAATTCTCTCTCTTCTCCCTTCCCCTCTATTCCTCACCCTATACCCGTCTCCCTTCCCCTCTATTCCTCTCCCTATACCCCTGTCTCCCTTCCCCTCTATTCCTCTCCCTATACCCCTGTCTCCCTTCCCTCTATTCCTCTCCCTATACCCCTATCTCCCTTCCCTCTATTCCTCTCCCTATACCCCTATCTCCCTTCCCCTCTATTCCTCTCCCTATCCCCCTATCTCCCTTCCCCTCTATTCTTCTCCCTATACCCCTATCTCCCCTCCCCTCTATTCCTCTCCCTATACCCCCATCTCCCTTCCCCTCTATTCCTCTCCCTATACTCCTCTCCCTTCCCCTCTATTCCTCTCCCTATACCCCTGTCTCCCTTCCCTCTATTCCTCTCCCTATACCCCTGTCTCCCTTCCCTCTATTCCTCTCCCTATACCCCTATCTCCCTTCCCCTCTATTCCTCTCCCTATACCCCTATCTCCCTTCCCCTCTATTCCTCTCCCTATCCCCCTATCTCCCTTCCCCTCTATTCTTCTCCCTATACCCCTATCTCCCCTCCTCTATTCCTCTCCCTATACCCCCATCTCCCTTCCCCTCTATTCCTCTCCCTATACTCCTCTCCCTTCCCCTCTATTCCTCTCCCTATACTCCTCTCCCTTCCCCTCTATTCCTCTCCCCCTCCCTCTATTCCTCTCCCCTCCTCCCTTCCCTCTATTCCTCTCCCTATATTCCTCCCCTATCCTCCTCTCCCTTCCCCTCTATTCCTCTCCCTATACTCCTCTCCCTTCCCCTCTATTCCTCTCCCTATACTCCTCTCCCTTCCCCTCTATTCCTCTCCCTATACTCCTCCTCTCCTTCCCTCTCTATTCTCCCTTCCCCCTATTCTCTCCTATACTCCTCTCCCTTCCCCTCTATTCCTCCCTTCCCCTCCTTCCTCTCCCTATACCCCCTCTCCCTTCCCCTCTATTCCTCTCCCTATACCCCTATCTCCTTCCCCTCTATTCCTCTCCCTATACCCCTCTCCTTCCCCTCTATTTCCCTATACCCCTATCTCCCTCCCCCTATTCCTCTCCCTACCCCTCTCCCTTCCCCTCTATTCCTCCCCTATCCCCCTATCTCCCTTCCCCTCTATTCCTCTCCCTATACCCTCTCCCTTCCCCTCCCCTCTATCTCCCTTCCCCTCTATTCCTCTCCCTACCCCTCTCCCTTCCCCTATTCCTCTCCCTACCCCTCTCCCCCTATTCCTCTCCCTATTCCCTCTCCCCCTCTATTCTCTCCCTATACCCTCCTCTCCCTTCCCCTCCCTATTCCTCCTCCCTATTCTCTCCCTATACTCCTCTCCTTCCCTCTATTCCTCTCCCCTTCCCCCTATTCCCTCCCTATTCCTCTCCCTATACCCTCCTCTCCCTTCCCCTCTATTCCTCTCCCCTCCTCTCCCTTCCCCTCTATTCCTCTCCCTATACCCCTCTCCCTTCCCCTCTATTCCTCTCCCTCCTCCCCTCTCCCTTCCCCTCTATTCCTCTCCCTATACCCCTCTCCCTTCCCCTCTATTCCTCCCTTCCCCCTATTCCTCTCCCTATACTCCTCTCCCTTCCCCTCTATTCCTCTCCCTATACCCCTCTCCCTTCCCCTCTATTCCTCTCCCTACTCCTCTCCCTTCCCCTCTATTCCTCTCCCTATACTCCTCTCCCTTCCCCTCTATTCCTCTCCCTATACTCCTCCCCCCCTCCCTCTATTCCTCTCCCTTCCCCTTCCCTATTCCTCTCCCTATACTATTCCCCCCTATTCTCTCCCTTCCCCTCTATTCCTCTCCCTATACTCCTCTCCCTTCCCCTCTATTCCTCTCCTATACTCCCTCTCCCTTCCCCTCTATTCCTCTCCCTATACTCCTCTCCCTTCCCCTCTATTCCCTCCCTATACCCCTCTCCCTTCCCCCTATCCTCTCCCTCTCCCCTTCCCCTCTATTCCTCTCCCTATACTCCTCTCCTTCCTCCCTACTCCTCTCCCTTCCCCTCTCCTCTCCTCTCCCTTCCTCCTATTCTCCCTTCCCCTCTATTCCTCTCCCTATACTCCTCTCCCTTCCCCTCTATTCCTCTCCCTATACTCCCTCCCTTCCCCTCTATTCCCTCCCTCCCTCTCCCTTCCCCTCCCTATTCCTCTCCCTATACTCCTCTCCCTTCCCCTCTATTCCTCCCCTCTATTCCCTATACTCCTCTCCCTTCCCCCTATTCCTCTCCCTATTCCCTCTCCCCTGCTCCTCTCCCTTCCCCCCTCCCTCCCTTCCTTCCCCTCTATTCCTCTCCCCTACTCCTCTCCCTTCCCCTCTATTCCTCTCCTATTCCTTCCCCTCTATCCCCTCCTATTCCTCTCCCTATACTCCTCTCCTTCCCTTCCCCTCTATTCCTCTCCCTATACTCCTCTCCCTTCCCCTCTATTCCTCTCCCTATACCTCTCCCTTCCCCTCTATTCCTCTCCCCCTCTCCCCTCTATTCCTCTCCCTATACTCCTCTCCCTTCCCCTCTATTCCTCTCCCTATTCCTCTCCCCCCTCTCCCTTCTCCCCCTCTATTCCTCTCCCTATATTCCTCTCCCTATCCTCTCCCTTCCCCTCTATTCCTCTCCCTACTCCTCTCCCTTCCCTCTATTCCTCTCCCTACTCCCTTCTATTCCCTCCCTACTCCTCTCCCTTCCCCTCTATTCCTCTCCCTATATTCCTCTCCCCTCCTCTCCCTTCCCCTCTATTCCTCTCCCTATTCCTCTCCCTACTCCTCTTCCCTATTCCTCTCCCCCTCTCCCTTCCCCTCTATTCCTCTCCCTATACTCCTCTCCCTTCCCCCTATTCCTCTCCCTATTCCTCTCCCCTATTCCTCTCCTCTCCCTTCTATTCCCTCCCTATTCCTTCCCCCTATTCCTCTCCCTATACTCCTCTCCTTCCCCTCTATTCCTCTCCCTATTCCTCTCCCTTCCCCTATTCCTCTCCCTATACTCCTCTCCCTTCTATTCCCTCTATTCCTCTCCCTATACTCCTCTCCCTTCCCCTCTATTCCTCTCCCTATACTCCCCTCTCCCTTCCCCTCTATTCCCTCTATTCCCCTTCCCCCTATTCCTATTCCTCTCCCTATACTCCTCTCCCTTCCCCTCTATTCCTCTCCCTATACCCCTCTCCCTTCCCCCCTCCCTATTCCTCTCCCTATTCCTCTCCCTATACTCCTCTCCCTTCCCCTCTATTCCTCTCCCTATACTCCCTCCCCCCTATTCCCCTTCCTCTCCCTTCCCTCTATTCCTCTCCCTATACTCCTCTCCCTCCCCTCTATTCCTCTCCCTATACTCCTCTCCCTTCCCCTCTATTCCTCTCCCTATACTCCTCTCCCTTCCCTCTATTCCTCTCCCTATACTCCTCTCCCTTCCCTCTATTCCTCTCCCTTCTCCTCCCTTCCCCCTATTCCTCTCCCTATTCCTCTCCCTCTATTCCTCTCCCTCCTCTCCCTTCCCCTCTATACTCCTCCTCTCCCTCCCTATATTCCTCTCCCTCTCCCTTCCCTTTCCCTCTATTCCTCTCCCTATACTCCTCTCCCTTCCCCTCTATTCCTCTCCCTATACTTCCCCCTTCCCCTCTATTCCCTTCCCCCTATCCTCTCCCCCTCTCCCTTCCCCTCTATTCCTCTCCCTATACTCCTCTCCCTTCCCCTCTATTCCTCTCCCTATACCCCTCTCCCTTCCCCTCTATTCCTCTCCCTATACTCCTCTCCCTTCCCCTCCTCTCCTTCCCCTCTATTCCCTTCCTCTCCCTTCTATTCCTCTCCCTATACTCCTCTCCCTTCCCCTCTATTCCTCTCCCTATACTCCTCTCCCTTCCCCTCTATTCCTCTCCCCTTCCTTCCCCTCTATTCCTCTCCCTATACTCCTCTCCCTTCCCTCTATTCCTCCCTCCCTCCCTTCCCCTATTCTCTCCCTTCCCCTCCCTTCCTCTCCCTATACTCCTCTCCCTCTATTCCTCTCCCCTTCTCCCTTCCCCTCTATTCCTCTCCCTATACCCCATCTCCCTTCCCCTCTATTCCTCTCCCTATACTCCTCTCCCTTCCCCTCTATTCCTCTCCCTATACCCCCCTTCCCCTCTATTCCTCTCCCTATACTCCTCTCCCTTCCCCTCTATTCCTCTCCCTATACTCCTCTCCCTTCCCTTCCCCTCTATTCCTCTCCCTATACCCCCTCTCCTTCCCCTCTATTCCTCTCCCTATACCCCCTCTCCCTTCCCCTCTATTCCTCTCCCTATACCCCCTCTCCCTTCCCCTCTATTCCTCTCCCTATATTCCTCCCCTCCTTCCCCTCTATTCCTCTCCCCTATACTCCTCTCCCTTCCCCTCCCTCCCTACTCCTCTCCCTTCCCCTCCTCTCCCTATACTCCCTTCCCTTCCCCTATTCCTCTCCCTATACCCCTCTCCCTTCCCCTTCTATTCCTCTCCCTATACTCCTCTCCCTTCCCCTCTATTCCCTCCCTATACCCCCATCTCCCTTCCCTCTATTCCTCTCCCTATACTCCTCTCCCTTCCCCTCTATTCCTCTCCCTATACTCCTCTCCCTTCCCCTCTATTCCTCTCCCTATATTCCTCTCCTCTCCCTTCCCCTCTATTCCTCTCCCTATACTCCTCTCCCTTCCCCTCTATTCCTCTCCCTTCCCCTCTATTCCTCTCCCTATACCCCTCTCCCTTCTCCTATTCCTTCCCCCCCCCTATTCCTCTCCTTCCCCTCTATTCCTCTCCCTATCTCCCTTCCCCCTATTCCTCTCCCTATACCCCTCTCCTTCCCTCTATTCCTCCCTATACTCCTCTCCCTTCCCCTCTATTCCTCTCCCTATACTCCCTCCCTTCCCCTTCCCCTATATTCCCTTCCCCTCCCTCTCCCTATACTCCTCTCCCTTCCCCTCTATTCCTCTCCCTATACTCCTCTCCCTTCCCCTCTATTCCTCTCCCTATACTCCTCTCCCTTCCCCTCTATTCCTCTCCCTATACTCCCTCCCTTCCCCTATTCCTCCCCTATACCCCCTCTCCCTTCCCCTCTATTCCTCTCCCTCCTCTCCCTTCCCCTCTATTCCTCTCCCTATACCCCTCTCCTTCCCTCCCTTCCCCTCTATTCCTCTCCCTATATTCCTCTCCCTATACTCCTCTCCCTTCCCCTCTATTCCTCTCCCTTCCCCTTCCCCTCTATTCCTCTCCCTATACTCCCTCCCTTCCCTTCCCTCCCTATTCCTCCCTTCCCTATACTCCTCTCCCTTCCCCTCTATTCCTCTCCCTATACTCCTCTCCCTTCCCCTATTCCTCTCCCTATACTATTCCCTCCTCCCTCCCTTCCCCTCTATTCCTCTCCCTATACTCCTCTCCCTTCCCCTCCCTATACTCCTCTCCCTTCCCCTCTATTCCTCTCCCTATACTCCTCTCCCTTCCCCTCTATTCCTCTCCCTATACCCCCATCTCTTCCCCCTTCCCTCCCTATACTCCTCTCCCTTCCTCTCCCTATACTCCTCTCCCTTCCCCTCTATTCCTCTCCCTATACCCCTCTCCCTTCCCTATTCCTCTCCCTATACCCCTCTCCCTTCCCCCTATTCCTCTCCCTATACTCCCTCTTCCCTTCCCCTCTATTCCTCTCCCCTATCCTCCCCTATCTCCTCCCTTCCCCTCTATTCCTCTCCCTATACCCCATCTCCCTTCCCCTCTATTCCTCTCCCTATACTCCTCTCCCTTCCCCTCTATTCCTCTCCCTATTCCTCTCCCTTCCCTCTATTCCTCTCCCTATACCCCTCTCCCTTCCCCTCTATTCCTCTCCCTATAGTCCTCTCCTTCCCCTCCTTCTCCCTCTATTCCCTCCCTATTCCTCTCCCTTCCCCTCTATTCCTCTCCCTATACTCCTCTCCCTTCCCCTCTATTCCTCTCCCTATACTCCTCTCCCTTCCCCTCTATTCCTCTCCCTACTCCTCTCCCTTCCCTCTATTCCTCTCCCTATACTCCTCTCCTTCCCCTCTATTCCTCTCCCTATACTCCTCTCCCTTCCCCTCTATTCCTCTCCCTATACTCCTCTCCCTTCCCCTCTATTCCTCTCCCTATACTCCTCTCCCTTCCCCTCTATTCCTCTCCCTATACTCCTCTCCCTTCCCCTCTATTCCTCTCCCCTCCTCTCCCTTCCCCTCTATTCCTCTCCCTATACTCCTCTCCTTCCCCTCTATTCCTCTCCCTATACTCCTCTCCCTTCCCCTCTATTCCCTCCCTACTCCTCTCCCTTCTCTATTCCTCTCCCTATACCCCCTCTCCCTTCCCTCTATTCCTCTCCCTATATTCCCTCTTCCCCCTATTCCTCTCCCTATACCCTCCCCTTCTATTCCCCCTCTATTCCCCCCTCCTATTCCCTTCCCCTCTATTCCTATTCCTCCCTATACTCCCATCTCCTTCCCTCTCTCCCTCTCCCTTCCTCTATTCCTACTCCTCTCCCTTCCCTCTATTCCTCTCCCTATACTCCTCTCCCTTCCCCTCTATTCCTCTCCCTATACTCCTCTCCCTTCCCTCTATTCCTCTCTTCCTCTCCCTCCCCTCTATTCCTCTCCCTCCTCCTCTCCCTTCCCTCTATTCCTCTCCCTATACTCCTCTCCTTCCCCTCTATTCCTCTCCCTATTCCTCTCCCTTCCCCTCTATTCCTCTCCCTATACCCCCATCTCCCTTCCCCTCTATTCCTCTCCCTATACTCCTCTCCCTTCCCTCTATTCCTCTCCCTATACTCCTCTCCCTTCCCCTCTATTCCTCTCCCTATACCCCCGTCTCTCTCTTTACCACTCCTTATTTTGAGTGTAAAATACTGTTTACCTGCACTGTGTCACGACTTCCGCCGAAATTGGCTCCCCTGCCTGTTCGGGGGGGGCTCGGCGGTCGTCGTCACCGGCCTACTAGCCGCCACCGATCCCTTTTTCGTTGTCTGTTTGTGTTGTCTTATTAGTTGCACCTGTGACCGTTTGTGTGCTTGATGGGCTTCCTTATTTAAAGTACGTTTACCCGCCCTTGTTTTGTGCAGGATTATTCTTGTGTTACGTGTGTGCGTTATTTAGGTGTGTTCGTGTTCTAGACTTGGTACCCTGTGTTTTGGGTGGTCCATTTATTTCCGCGCCCTGTGTTGTGGGCCTGGCTTTTGTGCTGCATTAAAGTGTACATTTCCCTGTGGAACTCTCTGCTCTCTGCGCCTGATTCCTCCTCACACACCTAGTCCCGCATGACACACTGTGGCTCTCTCGAACCTAATATTGTGGTACAGTTAAAAAAACACACTAACACAAATTCACAAAATTGTCTGGGTGCAAACCAGGTCAAGCTAGTGACAGTCTCCAATCTCCCAACAGTCTTGCCAAGGTCCCTCTTCAAACCCATCCATTCAAACTAACAGAGCTCTGAAGGCCCTTCACGTCTTTACAGATGACTCAACTATCAACATATGTATTCTTTTCTCCAAGGTTAGAGGTTAGAGAGATGAGGGAAAGAGAGAGACAAGGGAAAGCGAGAGAGAGAGTGAGAGATGAGAGAAAGAGACGAGGGAAAGAGAGACAAGGGAAAGCGAGAGAGAGAGAGAGAGAGAGAGATGAGGGAAAGAGAGTGATGGAGGGATGGTCATGCAGAGTGGAGTGCTTGTAAAAACAGAACGGATGAAAGACGGTGGATTTTTGTGGCCCTGTCGAACCCACACCTTGAGCTCCAGCATCCCGTCACGGCTATGGTGTTGTGAACATGGTAACACAAAGAAAACATATGTATTACATACTCTACAAAGCACATACTATTGCAGAATGTACATGAATTATCGTGTAGGATGGAGAAAGACTTTCTGTTGACTGACCAAAATGAAACATCCAAATGTACCATGATCCAGATGCATTCAAATCAAATCCATTTATATAGCCCTTCGTACATCAGCTGATATCTCAAAGTGCTGTACAGAAACCCAGCCTAAAAACACCAAACGGCAAGCAATGCAGGTGTAGAAGCATTTAGAGTGTAATAGTTACAGATGATAAGAAAAAGTCCAAAGTGAAAACTAATTTGAATAAAACAAGTCGATGGTTGCCCTGGGGATAGCTCCCCCGCAGATGTAAAGTAATAAGCAATAGAATTGTAGTGTAATAAACTAGGTGGTTTGTTCCTCACTAAGTGCATTCGGTCCTGCTTTCCGAAATGCTTTCAACCTCTCGTGGCACTATGCGCTGCACTCTCTGCTGGTTACTCCCACACACTTGGCCATGCGCAAGTGAACACACACACACACACACACACACACACACACAATCTGCCAACCATGGCCTTTATTCTCTGCACTTCAATCACTGTGGTTACCATTGATTAACATGTATATGCCTGCATTGTGACGTGTGTGAACGCGTGCGTGCGTGTGCGCGCGCGTGTGTGTGTGTGCGCCCCTACGTATAGAATAGCTGAACAGGTGTACTCTCTCAACCTGCCCCAGGTGGACCTGCACCAAACCCCACCACGTCTCTCTCAACACACATTCTCTGAAGCATGAAACAGCACCTGCTTGAAATGTAAATGCTGCCGCGAACTATACTCCAGTATTTGGGTGAATCTCCATGTTGAGGATGTAGATGGGCATAATATGCATGGGAGAGATAAGCAGGTTGGGATCCACCAAATTCAAATGGGAACGGCTGATTATCATACTGTAATCTGCAGTACGGACAGATAGGAAATAAACATAAATGTCATAGTGATGTATTGTCTATGAATGAGAAGGAGGAGGGAGTTTACAGTGAAAAGGAAAAATAGATACAGTACCGGTCAAAAGTTTGGACACACCTACTCATTCAAGACTTTTCCTTTATTCTGTCTATTTTCCACATTGGAGAATAAATGTGAAGACATCAGAACTACGAAATGACTTGTATGGAATCACGTAGTAACCAAAAACTATTAAACAAATCAAAACATATTTTAGATTTCAGATTCTTCGAAGTAGCTACACTTTTTCTTGACGACAGCTTTGCACACGCTTGGCATTCTCTCAACCAGCTTCATGAGGTAGTCACCTGGAAGGCCTTGTTAAAAGTTAATTTGTGGAATTTCTTTCCTTCTTAATGCGTTTGATCCAATCAGTTGTGTTGGGACAATGTAGGGGTGAAATACAGAAGATAGCCCTATTTGGTAACAGACCAATGCCATTATATGGCAAGAACAGCTCAAATAAGCAAAGAGAAATGACAGACCATCAATACTTTAAGACATGAAGGTCAGTGAATACAGAACATTTCAAGAACTTTAAAAGTTTCAAGTGCAGTTGCAAAAACCATCAAGCACTGTGATTAAACTGGCTCTTATGCGGACCGCCACAGGAAAGGAAGACCCAGAGTTACCTCTGCTGCAGAGGAGAAGTTCATTAGAGCTACCAGCCTCAGAAATTGCAGCCCAAGTAAATGCTTCACGGAGTGCAAGTAATAGACACATCACAACATCAATGGTTCAGAGGAGACTGCATGAATCAGGCCTCCATGGTCGAATTGCTGCAAAGAAACCCCTACGAAAGGACACCAATAACAAGAGGAGACTTGCTTAGGCCAAGAAACACGAGCAATGGACATTAGATCGGTGGAAATCTGTCATTTGGTCTGATGAGTCCAAATTTGAGATTTTTGGTTACAACTGCCGTGTCTTTGTGAGACGCAGAGTAGATGAATGGATGATCTCTGCAAGTGTGGTTCCCACCATGAAGCATAGAAAAGGAGGTGTGATGGTGTGGGGGTGCTTTTCTGGTCTGTGATTTATTTAGAAATCAAGGCACACTTAACCAGCATTGCTACCACAGCATTCTGCAGCGATATGCCATCGCATCTGCTTTGTGCTTAGTGGGACTATCGTTTGTTTTTCAACAGGACAATGATCCAACACATCTCCAGGCTGTGTAAGGGCTATTTGACCAAGAAGGATGCATCAGATGACCTGGCCTCCATAATCCCCCGACCACATCCCAAACCATCTCAATTGGGTTGAGTTGGACCGCAGAGTGAAGGAAAAACAACCAACAAGTGCTCAGCATATGTGGTAACTCCTTCAAGACTGTTGGAAAAGCATTCCTCAGGACCTGGTTGAGAGAATGCCAAGAGTGTGTAAAGCTGTCATCAAGGCAAAGGGTGACTACTTTGAAGAATCTCAAATATAAAATATATTTGGATTTGTTAAACACTTTTTTTGGTTACTACATGATTCCATATGTGTTATTTCATAGTTTTGATGTCTTCACTATTATTCTACAATGTAGAAAAAAAATCACCCAAAAAACCAACCCTTGAATGAGTAGGTGTGTCCAAACTTTTAACTGGTACTGTACCTCAACTCAAAACATGTAAACCGTATACATTTTAAGGAAAAATACAAACGTATACTAATTCATTTCATAGTAATACTGAGCTCTACTGAACAAATTTTACACATTAATAAATGAGTGCTACACATTTGTGGTGAATGTGATGCTTTCCCCTTTATATAACCTGGTGGAATACACTGCATAAATAGCCAACCATTATTACGGTCTTCATCAACGCCAGCCGAATTGAGTGTAAGTAACCTGCGCTGTTGATCTGATTAAGTCAAAGTATGTGAGAGTAATCACACTGTCTCTGCTTTCTAGGGCCCTGCGTATCTCCTGTATCAGAACAAGCTGCAGTTCCACAAGTGGAAACAGACGGCTCTGCAGCTACACGACATAGCTTCTCTTTGATGACTACACACCATTTGAGGCCATTTAACAGCCCACGTCTCTTTAAACCCCCCTGTCGCGAAGACTTCTTGCCCTTTAATGTTCATCAAAGGACTAACATAGCTGTGGAGAGGACTGAGGGGGTGAAAAGATTACGGCTGAAATGGCCTCCAGATCACAGTCTTATTAGAGAGCAGTCTGCAACGGCGGAGAGATGACACCATTTTGTGTCCTGACAGATCTGTTCCAACATTTTGGAAAATAATTACCTGTGATCTGCATCTACACACTCCATTCATCATCATCATAATCATCAGATCCAACTCTGACCTCACAATGGGCTCTATTTCAAAATGGTAGAATACAAAACAAGACAGCGCCATCATACTGTTCTTCTACACAGCTAATGGTACCAGCTCGTCACACGTCACATCACACAGGGTGGAAAGAAATAGAGGGAGAAAGAGGCCGCGGCACTTAGATGAGGCAGAAATGGAGGAAGGGATTGAATAGGATGGACGGTAAGGGAGACATGGAAGGAGACGGTAGAGGGATGACAGAGGTCAATGGAAGAGAAATAAAGGACGTGAAGAGAATGGAGGGATGACTAGGGAACTTTGCCAAGACCCAAACGGCGTTCCATAGATGACGCAGGTTAGACAATGCCAGATATATAGAGGTGGGAAAGATGATGAAAAGGAGAACCTTTATGCAGTGTTAAAGATCTGTCCCACAGATGGGACTTGACACCGGACTGAGTCTTACCTTGATGTTGTCAAAGGAGGCCTTGTTAGTGACGTCGTAGAGCAAGAGGAGAGCTGGGGAGAGATCACAGACACAGAGCATATCAACAGGCTATCTACGGATGGCGTCCACTAGAATCACTATCATGAGACTTGACAGGAAGTCAAAGTCAAACAAAGGAAAACTTCCATTTGTGGACTTTAAAACCTTTTAAATTGATCATACATATTTGGCGCAATGTCATGAAATTAGAACAGAATATAGAGTAGTGCAGAACCTGATTGTCTATCTGCGGTTGGAAATTCTGAATATGTAATCAGCAGAGCCAGAATGATCATGTTTCAACCACAGTGAACAAAGCCCACTGATGGCCTGTACCACAGTGATACAGTGCCTTGCGAAAGTATTCGGCCCCCTTGAACTTTGCGACCTTTTGCCACATTTCAGGCTTCATACAAAGATATAAAACTGTATTTTTTTTGTGAAGAATCAACAACAAGTGGGACACAATCATGAAGTGGAACGACATTTATTGGATATTTCAAACTTTTTTAACAAATCAAAAACTGAAAAATTGGGCGTGCAAAATTATTCAGCCCCTTTACTTTCAGTGCAGCAAACTCTCTCCAGAAGTTCAGTGAGGATCTCTGAAGGATCCAATGTTGACCTAAATGACTAATGATGATAAATACAATCCACCTGTGTGTAATCAAGTCTCCGTATAAATGCACCTGCACTGTGATAGTCTCAGAGGTCCGTTAAAAGCGCAGAGAGCATCATGAAGAACAAGGAACACACCAGGCAGGTCCGAGATACTGTTGTGAAGAAGTTTAAAGCCGGATTTGGATACAAAAAGATTTCCCAAGCTTTAAACATCCCAAGGAGCACTGTGCAAGCGATAATATTGAAATGGAAGGAGTATCAGACCACTGCAAATCTACCAAGACCTGGCCGTCCCTCTAAACTTTCAGCTCATACAAGGAGAAGACTGATCAGAGATGCAGCCAAGAGGCCCATGATCACTCTGGATGAACTGCAGAGATCTACAGCTGAGGTGGGAGACTCTGTCCATAGGACAACAATCAGTCGTATATTGCACAAATCTGGCCTTTATGGAAGAGTGGCAAGAAGAAAACCATTTCTTAAAGATATCCATAAAAAGTGTTGTTTAAAGTTTGCCACAAGCCACCTGGGGGACACACCAAACATGTGGAAGAAGGTGCTCTGGTCAGATGAAACCAAAATTGAACGTTTTGGCAACAATGCAAAACGTTATGTTTGGCGTAAAAGCAACACAGCTCATCACCCTGAACACACCATCCCCACTGTCAAACATGGTGGTGGCAGCATCATGGTTTGGGCCTGCTTTTCTTCAGCAGGGACAGGGAAGATGGTTAAAATTGATGGGAAGATGGATGGAGCCAAATACAGGACCATTCTGGAAGAAAACCTGATGGAGTCTGCAAAAGACCTGAGACTGGGACGGAGATTTGTCTTCCAACAAGACAATGATCCAAAACATAAAGCAAAATATACAATGGAATGGTTCAAAAATAAACATATCCAGGTGTTAGAATGGCCAAGTCAAAGTCCAGACCTGAATCCAATCGAGAGTCTGTGGAAAGAACTGAAAACTGCTGTTCACAAATGCTCTCCATCCAACCTCACTGAGCTCGAGCTGTTTTGCAAGGAGGAATGGGAAAAAATGTCAGTCTCTCGATGTGCAAAACTGATAGAGACATACCCCAAGCGACTTACAGCTGTAATCGCAGCAAAAGGTGGCGCTACAAAGTATTAACTTAAGGAGGCTGAATAATTTTGCACGCCCAATTTTTCAGTTTTTGATTTGTTAAAAAAGTTTGAAATATCCAATAAATGTCGTTCCACTTCATGATTGTGTCCCACTTGTTGTTGATTCTTCACAAAAAAATACAGTTTTATATCTTTATGTTTGAAGCCTGAAATGTGGCAAAAGGTCGCAAAGTTCAAGGGGGCCGAATACTTTCGCAGGGCACTGTATATCATCATTCATTAATACATAACATTCATAATGTCATTTCCACCTCTGAAGTCAATACACAATAGTGACATGACAGCCTTTACATAAGCAACTATAGTATGCATTGGTTGAAGCTCAATCTTAAATTCCCTACCATCATATCTAAGCCACTATGGCACCAATGTCGATGAAAATTCACAAATGAACTTGATTGGAGGTACACAACACACTCTTCGCCTCAGGGTGGTTAGCATTAGGGACGTCAGAAATGTCAAACATAGCTCAAATTCTAGACGTTGGATTAAAATGAGGCTACAGCATCAATAAGGGAACCATTAGACTTAGATCCATTTAGACTAAATACGTTTGTATGTGCAACAGTTTTGATTAAATTCACAGTTTTACCACTCACGTGCACATTTCTGTCCAATAAAAACCAATGATATGCTACCTTTTTGTAGCATTTCTGTCAATGCTAACAACTAACAGCTGAATCTTAGAGCGCATATGGCTGAAATCATCTGTGTAAACTGCTGACCAGGAAACTTGTGTGTAATCAGAGCACAAATAAGATAGTGGACGTCCTTGGCTGCTATTATAGCCAGACTTTGGGAACTTTGGGAAAACTGCCATGCTGCTAATTTATAACACATGCACACACCAGAACAGACGCGTCACTGTTAGAAGATCCAGAGCAATTCCTAGCGCTAAACTTATGCATTAATTATGCAATTTTCTTCTTGTCATTATGATTCAACTTTGTGCTGACTGATCAACACAGTGTCAAGTTACTTTTTAGCGTGTTCCAGAAGTCGCCATCCACAAGTAAAAAGAAGCAGGCGTGCGGGTTGCACACAAAGCACCTAGGTAAGACAACATGCTTGCTAACCTGGTTAGCTATGTTGTAAAACCAACTGTTAGACAAAAACACATTTTAACAAGCAAGAGACATAAAACGTTCAACGCACTGAGTGACTGAACAACGACATTATGGAACAAACGTGTTCCGACTTCACCAGACTGTCCATTTAAACAGTGCCAAGTTAATGTATCTACAGAATAACAGTGTCTGAAGTGTAACGGTTTGTGTCACCACCCCGAGCCTTTGGGTTCGTTGAGCATCGTTGAATGGCAAGAGACAGACAGTGTGACTAGTACTGGTTTGCAAGTCTTTTATTTTATTGAACCTTTATTTAAACATTGAGATTAAAAATCTATTTTACAAGAGAGCCCTGTATATATTACAATAAAAACCAGAATCATAAAACATACACATATGTGTGTGAAACAATATAACTCAGCATACAATAACAAAATAAACATATTTAATAAAAGCAAATCACATTCAACTACATAGAGTTCCTCAATCAATCATTTAAAACTGCCTGTGTGGCACCAGCACACGTAACTGCACTGAACTCTGCAGATTGTTGCACAAATTAGAGAGGGAGGGGGAGAAACAACGATTTTCCCAAATTGTGGAAGGGTGTGTAATGTAACAGTAATATTTAGACTTATGGATGACACCCGTTAGATAAAATACGGAACGGTTCCATATTTCACTGAAAGAATAACGTTTTGTTTTTGAAATGATAGTTTCCCGGATTTGACCATATTAATGACCTAAGGCTCGTATTTCTGTGTGTTTATTATGTTATAATTAAGTCTATGATTTGATATTTGATGGAGTAGTCTGACTGAGGGGTGGTAGGCAGCAGCAGGCTCGTAAGCATTCATTCAAACAGCACTTTCCTCTCTTAGCAATGCTTGAAGCACAGCGCTGTTTATGACTTCAAGCCGATCAACTCCCGAAATTAGGCTGGCAATACTATAGTGCCTATAAGAACATCCAATAGTCAAAGATGTATGAAATACAAATGGTATAGAGAGAAATAGTCCTATAATTCCTATAATAACTACTATAATAACTGCCTTTTTTCAACCAAATTGAACATGTTTCATTATTTATTTGAGACTAAATAGATTTTATTTATGTATTATATAAAGTTAAAATAAAAGTGTTCTTTCAGTATTGTTGTAATTGTCCTTATTACAAATATATATATATAAAAATCAGCCGATTAATTCGTATCGGATTTTTTTGATCCTCCAATAATCGGTATGAGTATTGAAAAATCATAATCGTCGACCTCCAATCTCAACATCAGCTGTGTGGAGGAAACTGTATGAATCAGACCTTCATGGTCGAATTGCTACAAAGAAATCACTACTAAAGGACGCCAATAAGAAGAAGAGACTTGCTTTGGCCAAGAAACACAAGCAATGGACATTAAATCGGTAGAAATCTGTCTTTTTTCAACAGGACAATAACCCAACACACCTCCAGGCTGTGTAAGGGCTATTTGACCAACAAGGAGAGTGATGGAGTGCTGCATCAGATAACCTGGTCCCCACAATCACCTGACCTCAACCCAATTCAGATGGTTTGGGATGAGTTGGACTGCAGAGTGATGGAAAAGCAGCCAACAAGTGCTCACCATATGTGGGAAGACTGTTGGAAAAGCATTCCTCATGAAGCTGGTTGGGAGAATGCCAAGAGGGTGCAAAGCTGTGTTTTTCATAGTTATGATATCTTTACTATTATTCTACAATGTAGAAAATAGTCAAAATAAAGAAACCCTTAGATGAGTAGGTGTGTCAAAACTTTTGACCTCACATAAGGGTTTACAAGAAATTGCTCCACACAGACTTAGCTAGACTCTCCTCAAAACAATTAGGAATTAATGTTTCCATCCATCCAACCCCCCTCAACCCGCTCCACATCTCCCTATGGCATTTCACGCCCAATTTATTTATGGTTTAATTAATTTATTCTGTTTTAGTTTTTGGGGGTGGGGAGGGGGAACAATTCCATGAAGGGTGCATAATTAGCTTATGACTGGGGAGAAGGAAGCCGTAGCCTGCTCCATTTCGCTCACTGATAACACAGCCATGGCTTTTTACACACCACCAGTGGAGTGGGGGAGGGGGGTTCTGTCTACTGGGATAAAGCAGCCTTGAACAGAACAGACAAGAAAAGTACAGACCAACAAACTAGAACAGAAAGGAACAGTCCACAACAGAACAGACCAAAGCAGAACAGACCAAAACAGACCAGACCATGTCTGAATGCAGCACGTCTTTATCAGCCTCTAACAGATGAGGGAGGGAAGGAGAAAATTTAAAAATCCTCTCCTCTCCTTCCCCCTCTCCAATCAAATTAACTCTCCTGAAACAGTGGGAGGAAGAGGGGAAGGTTCCGGTGGAGGTTCAAGGGAACTAAAGTTTGGTAAACTGTTGCTCCCAGGTGTTCCTTGTCAAATCCAATCAAATTGTATTGTCATATACACATATTTAGCAGATGTTATTGCAGGTGTAGCGAAATGCTTGTGTTCCTAGAACCAACAGTGCAGTAGTATCTAACAGTTCACAACAATACACAAATCTAAAAGTAAAACAATGGAATTAAGAAATGTATAAATATTAGGACGAGCAATGTCGAAGTGGCATTGACTAAATTACAGTAGAATAGAATACGGTATATACAGTTGAAGTCAGAAGATTATACACCTTAGCCAAATACATTTAAACTCAGTTTTTCACAATTCCTGACATTAAATCTTAGTAAAATTACACTGTCTTAGGTCAGTTAGGATCACCACTTTATTTTAAGAATGTGAAATGTCAGAATAATAGTAGAGAGAATGATTTATTTCAGCTTTTATTTCCTTCATCACATTCCCAGTGGGTCAGAAGTTTACATACACTCAATTAGTATTTGGTAGCATTGCCTTTAAATTGTTTAACTTGGGTCAAATATTTTGGGTAGCCTTCCACAAGCTTCCCACAATAAGTTGGGGGAATTTTGGCCCATTCCTCCTGACAGAGCTGGTGTAACTGAGTCAGGTTTAGTGGCCTCTGTGCTAGTACACGCTTTTTCAGTTCTGTCAACAAATTTCTATGGGATTGAGGTCAGGGCTTTGTGATGGCTACTCCAATACCTTGACTTTCTTGTCCTGAAGCCATTTTTCCACAACTTTGGAAGTATGCCTGGGGTCATTGTCCATTTGGAAGACTCGTTTGCGACCAAGATTTAACTTCCTGACTGATGTCTTGAGAAGTTGCTTCAATATATCCAAATCATTTTCCTACCTCATAATGCCATCTATTTTGTGAAGTGCACCAGTCTCTCCTGCAGCAAAGCACCCCCACAACATGATGCTGCCACCCCCGTGCTTCACGGTTGGAACGGTGTTCTTCGGCTTGCAAGCCTCACCCTTTTCCTCCAAACATAACAATGGTCATTATGTCCAAACAGTTCTATTTTTGTTTCATCAGACCAGAGGACATTTCTCCAAAAAGTACGATCTTTGTCCCCATGTGGAGTTCCAAACCGTAGTCTGGCTTTTTTTTATGGCGGTTTTGGAGCAGTGGCTTCTTCCTTGCTGAGCGGCCTTTCAGGTTATGTCGATATCGGACTCGTTTTACTGTGGATATAGATACTTTTGTACCGGTTTCCTACAGCATCTTCACAAGGTCCTTTCCTGTTGTTCTGGGATTGATTTGCACTTTTCGCACCAAAGTACGTTCATCTATAGGAAACAGAATGCATCTCCTTCCTGAGCGGTATGGCGGCTGCGTGGTCGCATGGTGTTTATACTTGCATGCTATTGTTTGTACAGATGAACATGGTACCTTCAGGCATTTGGAAATCGCTCCCAAGGATGAACCAGACTTGTGGAGGTCTACAATTTTTGGCTGATTTAAAAAAACATTCCCATGATGTCAAGCAAAGAGGCACTGAGTTTGAAGGTAGGCCTTGAAATACATCCACAGGTACACCTCCAATTGACTCAAATTATGTCAATTAGCCTATCAGAAGCTTCTAAAGCCATGACATTATTTTCTGGATTTTTCCAAGCTGTTTCAAGGCACAGTCAACTTAGTGTATGTAAACTTCTGACCCACTGGAATTGTGATACAGTGAATTATAAGTAAACAATTGTTGGAAAAATGACTTGTGTCATTGTCACGCCCTGATCTGTTTCACTGTTTCTGTTATTGTCTCCACCCCCTCCAGGTGTCGCTTATTTTCCCCACTGTATTTATCCCTGTGTTTCCTGTCTCTCTGTGCCAGTTCATCTTGCATGTTAGTCAAGTCAACCAGCGTGTTTGTCTCGTACTCCTTCAGCTTTTCTCTTTTTGATAGTCTTCACGGTTTTGACCCCTGCCTGACTCTGGACTACGTTCCTGCCTGCCTGATCATCCTGCCTGCCTGATCATCCTGCCTGCCCTGACCTTGAATCTGCCTGCCCTTCGGTACCTTTTGGACTCTGAACTGGTTTTGACCCTTTTGCCTGTACACGACCATTCTCTTACCTTCCCCTTTTGGATTAATAAATATTGTAAGGCTCCAACAATCTGCCTCCTGTGTCTGCATCTGGGTCTCGCCTTGTGTCATGACAGTCGTGCACAATGTAGATGTCCTAACCGACTTGCCAAAACTATAGTTTGTTAACAAGGAATTTGTGGAGTGGTTGAAGAATGAGTTTCAATGACTTTAACCCAAGTGTATGTAAACTTCCAACTTCAGCTGCACATATACATTATTAAATTGACCAGTATTTCCATGTCTATGTACTGTATATATGGCAGCAGCCTCTAAAGCTTGGATCTAAATATGTTTAAATCATGGGAATTTCTATAAGGGAGGAATGGTGTCTCAAGATACATTAAGGAAATGTCCAACCGTGGCAAGTTGGGGTTCAAACAGTAATCATTTGCACAACACACACAGATAATCTAACATACCCACTTACAACAATGTATTACCATTAAATTATTGAAAGGAAATAAAACTTCAGACAAGCATCCTGTAGTCAACCCAGTGTAAAATTCCAGCCATGAGCCAGGCCTGTCCATTGTGAATAGATGGACGCTTTGCGCTTGATACTGACATCTGTATGCCCATTTTCTGTTGCCTAAAGAGAGACTAGGGCGGTGTGACAGTGCTTAAACGGTGTGTGAGTGGACGCCAGGATCCGGAAGAGACCCAGTGAAACAGGCAGAGAATGCTGCTGTCTGACTGTCTGTGCGTGTGTTGAGTGTACGTGCCTGCTTGTACGTGCCTGCTTGTACGTGCCTGCTTGTACGTGCCTGCTTGCCTGTGTCTGGAACTCTGAGAAGTGCCAAGTCATCACCACCCACATGCATATCAACAGGTAATCATCAGCACAATTCATAACGGAAACATCCTCACAAAACAATCCGTTTTCCCATTCTGATAACCACTACGACTTCTTTGGATTAGTAATCAAATCTTAATCCCCATTTTACCAACATCTTTCAATATTTCAGCTTTCAGGGATGTGAAATAACAAGCAAAAATGTATTGATGAGTTTTGATTAATTCATTTTCAGACTAAGATCAAATTTAGAAAGAATAACGTGCATTAGAAATTAGCACCTTAAATTACAAGAGATATCACTTCAATATGTATACAGATGTAGGATCTTAATTTGAACCAGTTTGCTACAGCAGGAAAATAATCTTGCAGAAACAGGAAATGTAAATTAATATGTGGATTTTAATGAATTGACATTTTTGTAGGGGTTAATACATTATCTAATACATTATCCATAAGGGAAAATCAAGTCTGAAATTTGAACGTTGAAATTACAAACTTCCAAAGCCTTTTTAAACCTCAAATACACTACTTGCAGGAAAGTTATCCTGCAACAGGGCGATCATATTAAGATCATACACCTGTATAACACATCCTGATTTCTGGTGAGTGTCTGTTTAGATCACGGAAAGAATGGATCAATCACTGTGACAACTGCATTCCTAATTCCTCTGAATGGAGCTGCTGTCTTCAGATAACCATTTTGGTGATGGAGAGAGGAGAGGAGAGAGAGGGGGAGAAAGTGAGAGAGGAGAAGGGGAGATAAACAAGGGTGATGGAGAAAATGAGAGGCAGGGTAGTAGAGGAGGATACTCTGCTGGAGGGTTCAGAAATGTGAGAAAACGTCTGAGTATCCTCCACTCACTTCCAATATAATAAAGCCCTGGTCCTTCATCCAGTGACCTGAACATCCTGGTCTGGCCTGTTCTTTTTTCTCTCTCTCTCTCTCTCTCTCTCTCTCTCTCTCTCTCTCTCTCTCTCTCACTCACTCTCTCTCTCTCTCTTACTCCCTGTCCCCCTGAGATATGACATATTTCTCCTGGGGCTGCGGTTGAGAAGGATGCATAGGCCGCCATTAGGGAGGAGAGGAGCAACTAAAGATGGAGACAACGAGCCAGAAAAGGAGAGGAGTGGTTGGACACACTGTATCATGCAGTGACAGTGCCGAGTGCGCTCCAAACTGTGATACTCCAAATCAGCCCACTACATGTATCTCTTAATCTCTATCAATCACTTCAATAGGTTCTTATTCTTGATTGCTATTTAATTCAAAATATCCCACATTCGTCTGAGAAGTAAGACTTTAGAGGACAACTCTAATGGTGGGCAGAACACAATAAACAACAACGCTAAATCATTTCCCTTTGTTCCATCCTTTCCTCCTCTTCTTTTTCTCTCTCTATCTATGCGTGTGACACGCCTTCCATCAGGCCCCACATCAAGCCACACTCATAACAGTTTGGCCTGCATTAGAGGCACAAGCACGCATCTACAAGCCCTCATTCACACCGTGCTCACAGACCAGTGAAGCTGACAACGCTACTCCTCCGGTGCAGTGCAAAGATAAAAGTTACATTCCCCAGCCCAGAAAGCACTGACAAACAGAGAGACCATCAAAGAGACGAGCAGCACGTCTCCTATTAGAGTTGCAGTATGGAAGGCTTGTAGGCAGAAGAAAGGAAATAAAGAAAGAGAGAGAGAGAAAGAAATAAAGAGAGAGAGAGATGCTGTATCATTATACTGTATCACACTGTTCTCTACGTTCATTATACTGTATCACATTGTTCTCTACGTTCATTATACTGTATCACACTGTTCTCTACATTCATTATACTGTATCACACTGTTCTCTACGTTCATTATACTGTATCACACTGTTCATTATACTGTATCACACTGTTCTCTATGTTCATTATACTGTATCACACTGTTCTCTACATTCATTATACTGTATCACACTGTTCTCTACATTCAATATACTGTATCACACTGTTCATTATACTGTATCCCTGTTCTCTACGTTCATTATCCTGTATCACACTGTTCTCTACGTTCATTATACTGTATCACACTGTTCTCTACGTTCATTATACTGTATCACACTGTTCTCTATGTTCATTATACTGTATCACACTGTTCATTATACTGTATCACACTGTTCTCTACATTCATTATACTGTATCACACTGTTCATTATACTGTATCACACTGTTCTCTACATTCATTATACTGTATCACACTGTTCATTATACTGTATCCCTGTTCTCTACGTTCATTATACTGTATCCCTGTTCTCTACATTCATTATACTGTATCACACTGTTCATTATACTGTATCACACTGTTCTATGTTCATTATACTGTATCACACTGTTCATTATACTGTATCACACTGTCCACTACGTTCATTATACTGTATCACACTGTTCTCTATGTTCATTATACTGTATCACACTGTTCTCTACGTTCATTATACTGTATCATACTGTTCATTATACTGTATCACACTGTTCTATGTTCATTATACTGTATCACACTGTTCATTATACTGTATCACACTGTTCTCTACGTTCATTATACTGTATCACATTGTTCATTATACTGTATCACACTGTTCTCTACGTTCATTATACTGTATCACATTGTTCTCTACGTTCATTATACTGTATCACACTGTTCTCTACGTTCATTATACTGTATCACACTGTTCATTATACTGTATCACACTGTTCTCTATGTTCATTATACTGTATCACACTGTTCTCTACATTCATTATACTGTATCACACTGTTCTCTACATTCATTATACTGTATCACACTGTTCATTATACTGTATCACACTGTTCTCTACGTTCATTATACTGTATCACACTGTTCATTATACTGTATCACACTGTTCTCTACGTTCATTATACTGTATCACACTGTTCTCTACGTTCATTATACTGTATCCCTGTTCTCTACGTTCATTATCCTGTATCACACTGTTCTATACATTCATTATACTGTATCACACTGTTCTCTACGTTCATTATCCTGTATCACACTGTTCTATACATTCATTATACTGTATCACACTGTTCTCTATGTTCATTATACTGTATCACACTGTTCATTATACTGTATCACACTGTTCTCTACATTCATTATACTGTATCACACTGTTCATTATACTGTATCACACTGTTCTCTACGTTCATTATACTGTATCACACTGTTCTCTACATTCATTATACTGTATCACACTGTTCTCTACGTTCATTATAGTGTATCACACTGTTCTCTACGTTCATTATACTGTATCACCCTGTTCTCTACGTTCATTATACTGTATCACACTGTTCTCTACGTTCATTATACTGTATCACACTGTTCATTATACTGTATCACACTGTTCTCTACGTTCATTATACTGTATCACACTGTTCTCTACGTTCATTATACTGTATCCCTGTTCTCTACGTTCATTATACTGTATCCCTGTTCTCTACGTTCATTATACTGTATCACACTGTTCTCTACATTCATTATACTGTATCACACTGTTCATTATACTGTATCACACTGTTCTCTACATTCATTATACTGTATCACACTGTTCATTATACTGTATCACACTGTTCTCTACGTTCATTATACTGTATCACACTGTTCATTATACTGTATCACACTGTTCTCTACGTTCATTATACTGTATCATACTGTTCATTATACTGTATCACACTGTTCTATGTTCATTATACTGTATCACACTGTTCACTACGTTCATTATACTGTATCACACTGTTCTCTACGTTCATTATACTGTATCACACTGTTCTCTACCTTCATTATACTGTATCACACTGTTCACTACGTTCATTATACTGTATCACACTGTTCATTATACTGTATCACACTGTTCACTACGTTCATTATACTGTATCACACTGTTCTCTACGTTCATTATACTGTATCACACTGTTCTCTACATTCATTATACTGTATCACACTGTTCTCTACATTCATTATACTGTATCACACTGTTCATTATACTGTATCACACTGTTCTCTACGTTCATTATACTGTATCACACTGTTCTCTACATTCATTATACTGTATCACACTGTTCTCTACGTTCATTATACTGTATCACACTGTTCTCTACGTTCATTATACTGTATCACCCTGTTCTCTACGTTCATTATACTGTATCACACTGTTCTCTACGTTCATTATACTGTATCACACTGTTCATTATACTGTATCACACTGTTCTCTACGTTCATTATACTGTATCACACTGTTCATTATACTGTATCACACTGTTCTCTACGTTCATTATACTGTATCACACTGTTCATTATACTGTATCACACTGTTCTCTACATTCATTATACTGTATCACACTGTTCATTATACTGTATCACACTGTTCTCTACGTTCATTATACTGTATCACACTATTCATTATACTGTATCACACTGTTCTCTACGTTCATTATACTGTATCACACTGTTCTCTACGTTCATTATACTGTATCACACTGTTCTCTACATTCATTATACTGTATCACACTGTTCTCTACGTTCATTATACTGTATCACACTGTTCTCTACGTTCATTATACTGTATCACACCGTTCTCTACATTCATTATACTGTATCACACTGTTCTCTACGTTCATTATACTGAATCACACTGTTCATTATACTGTATCACACTGTTCTCTACGTTCATTATACTGTATCACACTGTTCATTATACTGTATCACACTGTTCTCTACGTTCATTATACTGTATCACACTGTTCATTATACTGTATCACACTGTTCTCTATCACACTGTTCATTATACTGTATCACACTGTTCTCTACGTTCATTATACTGTATCACACTGTTCTCTAGCTGTTCATTATACTGTATCACACTGTTCACTACGTTCATTATCCTGTATCACACTGTTCTCTACGTTCATTATACTGTATCACACTGTTCTCTACGTTCATTATACTGTATCACACTGTTCTCTACGTTCATTATACTGTTCACACTGTTCATTATACTGTATCACACTGTTCTCTACGTTCATTATACTGTATCACACTGTTCATTATACTGTATCACACTGTTCTCTACGTTCATTATACTGTATCACACTGTTCTCTACTGTTCATTATACTGTATCACACTGTTCTCTACGTTCATTATCCTGTATCACACTGTTCATTATACTGTATCACACTGTTCTCTACGTTCATTATACTGTATCACACTGTTCTCTACGTTCATTATACTGTATCACACTGTTCACTACGTTCATTATACTGTATCACTGTATCACACTGTTCTCTACGTTCATTATACTGTATCACACTGTTCACTACGTTCATTATACTGTATCACACTGTTCTCTACGTTCATTATACTGTATCACACTGTTCACTACGTTCATTATACTGTATCATACTGTTCTCTACGTTCATTATACTGTATCACACTGTTCATTATACTGTATCACACTGTTCTCTACGTTCATTATACTGTATCACACTGTTCTCTACATTCATTATACTGTATCACACTGTTCATTATACTGTATCACACTGTTCTCTACGTTCATTATACTGTATCACACTGTTCATTATACTGTATCACACTGTTCTCTACGTTCATTATACTGTATCACACTGTTCTCTACGTTCATTATACTGTATCACACTGTTCTCTACGTTCATTATACTGTATCACACTGTTCACTACGTTCATTATCCTGTATCACACTGTTCTCTACGTTCATTATACTGTATCACACTGTTCACTACGTTCATTATACTGTATCATACTGTTCTCTACGTTCATTATACTGTATCACACTGTTCATTATACTGTATCACACTGTTCTCTACGTTCATTATACTGTATCACACTGTTCATTATACTCACACGTTCATTATACTGTATCCCTGTTCTCTACGTTCATTATACTGTATCACACTGTTCTCTACGTTCATTATACTGTATCACACTGTTCTCTACGTTCATTATACTGTATCACACTGTTCATTATACTGTATCTACATTCATTATACTGTATCACACTGTTCATTATACTGTATCACACTGTTCTCTACGTTCATTATACTGTATCACACTGTTCTCTACATTCATTATACTGTATCACACACTGTTCATTATACTGTATCATACTGTTCATTATACTGTATCACACTGTTCTCTACGTTCATTATACTGTATCACACTGTTCTCTACATTCATTATACTGTATCACACTGTTCATTATACTGTATCACACTGTTCTCTACGTTCATTATACTGTATCACACTGTTCATTATACTGTATCACACTGTTCTCTACGTTCATTATACTGTATCACACTGTTCATTATATACTGTATCACACTGTTCTCTACGTTCATTATACTGTATCACACTGTTCTCTACGTTCATTATACTGTATCACACTGTTCTCTACGTTCATTATACTGTATCACACTGTTCTCTACGTTCATTATACTGTATCACACTGTTCTCTACGTTCATTATACTGTATCACACTGTTCACTATCACACGTTCATTATACTGTATCATACTGTTCATCTACGTTCATTATACTGTATCACACTGTTCATTATACTGTATCACTGTTCTCTACGTTCATTATACTGTATCACACTGTTCTCTACTGTTCATTATACTGTATCCACTGTTCTCTACATTCATTATACTGTATCCCTGTTCTCTACGTTCATTATACTGTATCACACTGTTCTCTACATTCATTATACTGTATCACACTGTTCATTATACTGTATCACACTGTTCTCTACATTCATTATACTGTATCACACTGTTCATTGTACTGTATCACACCGTTCTCTACGTTCATTATACTGTATCACACTGTTCTCTACATTCATTATACTGTATCACACTGTTCTCTACGTTCATTATACTGTATCATACTGTTCATTATACTGTATCACACTGTTCATTATACTGTATCACACTGTTCACTACGTTCATTATACTGTATCACACTGTTCTCTACGTTCATTATACTGTATCACACTGTTCTCTACCTTCATTATACTGTATCACACTGTTCACTACGTTCATTATACTGTATCACACTGTTCATTATACTTCATTATACTGTTCACTACGTTCATTATACTGTATCACACTGTTCTCTACGTTCATTATACTGTATCACACTGTTCTCTACATTCATTATACTGTATCACACTGTTCATTTCTACATTCATTATACTGTATCACACTGTTCATTATACTGTATCACACTGTTCTCTACGTTCATTATACTGTATCACACTGTTCTCTACATTCATTATACTGTATCACACTGTTCTCTACATTCATTATAGTGTATCACACATGTTCTCTACGTTCATTATACTGTATCATACTGTTCTCTACGTTCATTATACTGTATCACACTGTTCTCTACGTTCATTATACTGTATCACACTGTTCATTATACTGTATACTGTATCACACACACTCATTATCTGTATCACACTGTTTCATTATCTGTTATACTGTATCACACTGTTCATTATACTGTATCACACTGTTCTCTACATTCATTATACTGTATCACACTGTTCATTATACTGTATCACACTGTTCTCTACGTTCATTATACTGTATCACACTGTTCATTATACTGTATCACACTGTTCTCTACGTTCATTATACTGTATCACACTGTTCTCTACATTCATTATACTGTATCACACTGTTCATTATACTGTATCACACTGTTCTCTACATTCATTATACTGTATCACACTGTTCATTATACTGTATCACACTGTTCTCTACGTTCATTATACTGTATCACACTATTCATTATACTGTATCACACTGTTCTCTACGTTCATTATACTGTATCACACTGTTCTCTACATTCATTATACTGTATTACACTGTTCATTATACTGTATCACACTGTTCTCTACGTTCATTATACTGTATCAAACAGTTCTCTACATTCATTATACTGTATCACACTGTTCATTATACTGTATCACACTGTTCTCTACGTTCATTATACTGTATCACACTGTTCTCTACATTCATTATACTGTATCACACTGTTCATTATACTGTATCACACTGTTCTCTACGTTCATTATACTGTATCACACTGTTCTCTACGTTCATTATACTGTATCACACTGTTCTCTACATTCATTATACTGTATCACACTGTTCATTATACTGTATCACACTGTTCTCTACGTTCATTATACTGAATCACACTGTTCATTATACTGTATCACACTGTTCTCTACGTTCATTATACTGTATCACACTGTTCATTATACTGTATCACACAGTTCTCTACGTTCATTATACTGTATCACACTGTTCATTATACTGTATCACACTGTTCTCTACGTTCATTATACTGTATCACACTGTTCTCTACGTTCATTATACTGTATCACACTGTTCTCTACGTTCATTATACTGTATCACACTGTTCACTACGTTCATTATACTGTATCACACTGTTCTCTACGTTCATTATACTGTATCACACTGTTCTCTACATTCATTATACTGTATCACACTGTTCTCTACGTTCATTATACTGTATCACACTGTTCACTACGTTCATTATACTGTATCATACTGTTCTCTACGTTCATTATACTGTATCACACTGTTCATTATACTGTATCACACTGTTATCACACTGTTCATTATACTGTATCCCTGTTCTCTACGTTCATTATACTGTATCCCTGTTCTCTACGTTCATTATACTGTATCACACTGTTCTCTACATTCATTATACTGTATCACACTGTTCATTATACTGTATCACACTGTTCTCTACATTCATTATACTGTATCACACTGTTCATTATACTGTATCACACTGTTCTCTACGTTCATTATACTGTATCACACTGTTCTCTACATTCATTATACTGTATCACACTGTTCTCTACGTTCATTATACTGTATCATACTGTTCATTATACTGTATCACACTGTTCATTATACTGTATCACACTGTTCACTACGTTCATTATACTGTATCACACTGTTCTCTACGTTCATTATACTGTATCACACTGTTCTCTACCTTCATTATACTGTATCACACTGTTCACTACTGTATCACACATTATACTGTATCACACTGTTCATTATACTGTATCACACTGTTCACACGTTCATTATACTGTATCACACTGTTCTCTACGTTCATTATACTGTATCACACTGTTCTCTACATTCATTATACTGTATCACACTGTTCTCTACATTCATTATACTGTATCACACTGTTCATTATACTGTATCACACTGTTCTCACACTGTTCTCGTTCATTATACTGTATCACACTGTTCTCTACATTCATTATACTGTATCACACTGTTCTCTACATTCATTATAGTGTATCACACTGTTCTCTACGTTCATTATACTGTATCACCCTGTTCTCTACGTTCATTATACTGTATCACACTGTTCTCTACGTTCATTATACTGTATCACACTGTTCATTATACTGTATCACACTGTTCTCTACGTTCATTATACTGTATTACACTGTTCTCTACGTTCATTATACTGTATCACACTGTTCATTATACTGTATCACACTGTTCTCTACATTCATTATACTGTATCACACTGTTCATTATACTGTATCACACTGTTCTCATTATACTGTTCATTATACTGTATCACACTGTTCTCTACGTTCATTATACTGTATCACACTGTTACATTCATTATACTGTATCACACTGTTCATTATACTGTATCACACTGTTTCTACATTCATTATACTGTATCACACTGTTCATTATACTGTATCACACTGTTCTCTACGTTCATTATACTGTATCACACTATTCATTATACTGTATCACACTGTTCTCTACGTTCATTATACTGTATCACACTGTTCTCTACATTCATTATACTGTATTACACTGTTCATTATACTGTATCACACTGTTCTCTACGTTCATTATACTGTATCACACTGTTCTCTACATTCATTATACTGTATCACACTGTTCATTATACTGTATCACACTGTTCTCTACGTTCATTATACTGTATCACACTGTTCTCTACATTCATTATACTGTATCACACTGTTCATTATACTGTATCACACTGTTCTCTACGTTCATTATACTGTATCACACTGTTCTCTACGTTCATTATACTGTATCACACTGTTCTCTACATTCATTATACTGTATCACACTGTTCATTATACTGTATCACACTGTTCTCTACGTTCATTATACTGAATCACACTGTTCATTATACTGTATCACACTGTTCTCTACGTTCATTATACTGTATCACACTGTTCATTATACTGTATCACACAGTTCTCTACGTTCATTATACTGTATCACACTTTTCATTATACTGTATCACACTGTTCTCTACGTTCATTATACTGTATCACACTGTTCTCTACGTTCATTATACTGTATCACACTGTTCTCTACGTTCATTATACTGTATCACACTGTTCACTACGTTCATTATACTGTATCACACTGTTCTCTACGTTCATTATACTGTATCACACTGTTCTCTACATTCATTATACTGTATCACACTGTTCTCTACGTTCATTATACTGTATCACACTGTTCACTACGTTCATTATACTGTATCATACTGTTCTCTACGTTCATTATACTGTATCACACTGTTCATTATACTGTATCACACTGTTCTCTACGTTCATTATACTGTATCACACTGTTCTCTACGTTCATTATACTGTATCCCTGTTCTCTACATTCATTATACTGTATCCCTGTTCTCTACGTTCATTATACTGTATCACACTGTTCTCTACATTCATTATACTGTATCACACTGTTCATTATACTGTATCACACTGTTCTCTACATTCATTATACTGTATCACACTGTTCATTATACTGTATCACACCGTTCTCTACGTTCATTATACTGTATCACACTGTTCTCTACATTCATTATACTGTATCACACTGTTCTCTACGTTCATTATACTGTATCATACTGTTCATTATACTGTATCACACTGTTCATTATACTGTATCACACTGTTCACTACGTTCATTATACTGTATCACACTGTTCTCTACGTTCATTATACTGTATCACACTGTTCTCTACACTGTTTCATTATACTGTATCACACACTACGTTCATTATACTGTATCACACTGTTCATTATACTGTATCACACTGTTCACTACGTTCATTATACTGTATCACACTGTTCTCTACGTTCATTATACTGTATCACACTGTTCTCTACATTCATTATACTGTATCACACTGTTCTCTACATTCATTATACTGTATCACACTGTTCATTATACTGTATCACACTGTTCTCTACGTTCATTATACTGTATCACACTGTTCTCTACATTCATTATACTGTATCACACTGTTCTCTACATTCATTATAGTGTATCACACTGTTCTCTACGTTCATTATACTGTATCACCCTGTTCTCTACGTTCATTATACTGTATCACACTGTTCTCTACGTTCATTATACTGTATCACACTGTTCATTATACTGTATCACACTGTTCTCTACGTTCATTATACTGTATTACACTGTTCTCTACGTTCATTATACTGTATCACACTGTTCATTATACTGTATCACACTGTTCTCTACGTTCATTATACTGTATCACACTGTTCATTATACTGTATCACACTGTTCTCTACATTCATTATACTGTATCACACTGTTCATTATACTGTATCACACTGTTCTCTACGTTCATTATACTGTATCACACTATTCATTATACTGTATCACACTGTTCTCTACGTTCATTATACTGTATCACACTGTTCTCTACATTCATTATACTGTATTACACTGTTCATTATACTGTATCACACTGTTCTCTACGTTCATTATACTGTATCACACTGTTCTCTACATTCATTATACTGTATCACACTGTTCATTATACTGTATCACACTGTTCTCTACGTTCATTATACTGTATCACACTGTTCTCTTCATTCACTTATACTGTATCACACTGTTCATTATACTGTATCACACTGTTCTCTACGTTCATTATACTGTATCACACTGTTCTCTACGTTCATTATACTGTATCACACTGTTCTCTACATTCATTATACTGTATCACACTGTTCATTATACTGTATCACACTGTTCTGTTCTACGTTCATTATACTGTATCACACTGTTCATTATACTGTATCACACTGTTCTCTACGTTCATTATACTGTATCACACTGTTCATTATACTGTATCACACTGTTCTCTACGTTCATTATACTGTATCACACTGTTCATTATACTGTATCACACTGTTCTCTACGTTCATTATACTGTATCACACTGTTCTACGTTCATTATACTGTATCACACTTCATTATACTGTATCACTGTTCACTGTTCTCTACGTTCATTATACTGTATCACACTGTTCTCTACGTTCATTATACTGTATCACACTGTTCTCTACGTTCATTATACTGTATCACACTGTTCTCTACATTCATTATACTGTATCACACTGTTCTCTACGTTCATTATCCTGTATCACACTGTTCACTACGTTCATTATACTGTATCATACTGTTCTCTACGTTCATTATACTGTATCACATTGTTCTCTACGTTCATTATACTGTATCACACTGTTCACTACGTTCATTATACTGTATCACACTGTTCATTATACTGTATCACACTGTTCTCTACATTCATTATACTGTATCACACTGTTCATTATACTGTATCACACTGTTCTCTACGTTCATTATACTGTATCACACTGTTCTCTACGTTCATTATACTGTATCACACTGTTCTCTACATTCATTATACTGTATCACACTGTTCTCTACATTCATTATACTGTATCACACTGTTCTCTACGTTCATTATACTGTATCACACTGTTCATTATACTGTATCACACTGTTCTCTACGTTCATTATACTGTATCACACTGTTCTCTACGTTCATTATACTGTATCACACTGTTCTCTACATTCATTATACTGTATCACACTGTTCTCTTCATTATACTGTATCACACTGTTCTCTACGTTCATTATACTGTATCACACTGTTCATTATACTGTATCACACTGTTCATTATACTGTATCACACTGTTCATTATACTGTATCACACTGTTCATTATACTGTATCACACTGTTCTCTACATTCATTATACTGTATCACACTGTTCACTACGTTCATTATACTGTATCACTGTTCTCTACGTTCATTATACTGTATCACACTGTTCTCTACGTTCATTATACTGTATCCACTGTTCTCTACTGTTCTCTACGTTCATTATACTGTATCACACTGTTCATTATACTGTATCACACTGTTCTCACGTTCATTATACTGTATCACACTGTTCATTATACTGTATCACACTGTTCTCTACGTTCATTATACTGTATCACACTGTTCTCTACGTTCATTATACTGTATCACACTGTTCTCTACATTCATTATACTGTATCACACTGTTCTCTACGTTCATTATACTGTATCACACTGTTCATTATACTGTATCACACTGTTCTCTACGTTCATTATACTGTATCACACTGTTCTCTACGTTCATTATACTGTATCACACTGTTCATTATACTGTATCACACTGTTCTCTACGTTCATTATACTGTATCACACTGTTCTCTACGTTCATTATACTGTATCACACTGTTCTCTACATTCATTATACTGTATCACACTTTTCATTATACTGTATCACACTGTTCTCTACGTTCATTATACTGTATCACACTGTTCATTATACTGTATCACACTGTTCATTATACTGTATCACACTGTTCATTATACTGTATCACACTGTTCATTATACTGTATCCCTGTTCTCTACATTCATTATACTGTATCACACTGTTCACTACATTCATTATACTGTTTCACACTGTTCTCTACGTTCATTATACTGTATCACACTGTTCTCTACGTTCATTATACTGTTTCACACTGTTCTCTACGTTCATTATACTGTATCCCTGTTCTCTACATTCATTATACTGTTTCACACTGTTCATTATACTGTATCACACTGTTCACTACATTCATTATACTGTTTCACACTGTTCTCTACGTTCATTATACTGTATCCCTGTTCTCTACATTCATTATACTGTTTCACACTGTTCATTATACTGTATCACACTGTTCACTACATTCATTATACTGTTTCACACTGTTCTCTACGTTCATTATACTGTTTCACACTGTTCTCTACGTTCATTATACTGTATCACACTGTTCTCTACGTTCATAACACTGTTCGCTACATTCATTATACTGTATCACGCATACTGGACTGCAAATCTTATCAAGTATCAACTTCATCATTTGCTTAATATCTTTGTGAAGAAGATATTTTAGTGAAGAAGCACCCTGTGGTGGAACTACATTCTGCAGATGGCTGTAAGGGAGTGAGTGACTTTCTCACTAGTCCTGGGAGAGAGAATTCTGTCTGGTTTTGGATGCGACAGGATGAACACAGATGGGTTCAACAGCTTGCAGGCATTGTGGGAGCAGTTGAAAAACTAATTCCTCCATTTGTTTACTTGAGATTTTCATGTTCACTCGTTAGTAGCGTAATTGATGGATTTGGGCCAACGGATGCCCTGGCACTGCCCAAAATGGAAAGGGCGCAAGTCACTATGTACTTAGCACTAATGGTTCTCCCGAGGACAACATGATGCCTGTGTGTGTCTATGATGCCTATAAAAAAATCCTTGGAGTTGGTGATATCATTGACCAGTATGGTGTCAAACATATGGCTTGTGGGGTGGTTTGAGTAAAAAAAATATATAATAATAACGAACTCAATATACTTTAAAATGACTAAAACCAAATCAAAACTGTAGAAATTATAATGGACCTATATCCTTGACTTTCCAGCTCGCTAATAATCTCTGTGCACTGTCATTGGACCTACATTCATACAGTTTATTGACTGTCCAGCTTGCTAATAATCACTAGACAGTCAGGAAGCATCTAAAACTCCAAAAACATTGGATAGAGGACAATTGTTTTTTATTATATTGACTGCAAGGAAATATACCCAATTTTCAGTGCGGCTCTCGGGACCTTGTTGAAGACCGGATGTGGCCCCCGGACAAAATGAGTGAGACACCCCTGGTCTAGATAGAAAATACCTATGATGAACTCCATATTGGTAAAGGGGTGATTTCCAAATCAACACAATTAAATTAATTTATACATTTCTATGGTAAAGCCACGTGGTTTCTAGGCCCATCAAAACTTACACAAGGTTTCAAGTACAGGGTGATTTCTGGCACTATTGAACATTTATCTGTCTTACTTTACATCCTCAGGCATGACATTTAGCAAATGATATATTCTCAACACCTCTATGAACAAGTTCAGGCTTCCATTAAAGGCCTAAACCGGAGTGGGAGCCATCTTTATCCAGCGGTTCGCAGGAAGTGACAGCGTCCATGACCAGCAGTCTGAAAGCATCCACTGCTGCAGTTCTGACAGTCATTTTGAATGAGCTTTATTTAAAAAGGTATGTGAGACGAGTGAACGCTCCCTGAAGATCAGTGAACACAGAGCACTGTTCTGACAGATCAGCCCAGAACTGGCTCTCTGCCCAGCTCGAGATACTGGATGTGAGAATGTGAGAATACATACTGAACACACACACATACTTTCACTGTCACTTCTTCTCTACATCTGCATTAGACTTGACGACAAATACAACACAGTCTAACTGGTGTAAACACAACAATCATGCGTCTTCTCAAGTCGGTAAATGTTTACCTCCTTAGTCCCTGACATTACTAAGGAATGCTCCATTTTCCCCAAACTGAACTGTTGTCCCCACCAGCAGTAAACACTACTTGTCTGTGTCTCATTCCAGTTGTGTACCAGAGAGGAGCCCACCTTACCACCTTCCCATCAGCAAGCCTCACAGCAGGAGGCAGAGGAAAATCTGTCAGCGATCTGCTGCTGGAGAACCAGAGAAAGTCATCTTCACATTAGAGGTAGACCGATTAACCTGTTGAGTGTAGGTGGCAGTATTTTGATGTTTGGATGAAAAACGTACCCAAATGAAACGGCCTATTTATCAGGCCCAGAATCTAGAATATGCATGTAATTAGGATAGAAAACACTCTAAAGTTTCCTAAACTGTCAAAATATTGTCTGTGAGTATAACAGAACTGATATTGCAGGCAAAAACCTGAGGAAAATCCAACCCGGAAGTGCTGTTTTTCCTGAAAGCCCTCTGTTCCATAGCCTGCCTTCGCTCCATTTATAGGGATATCAACCAGATTCCTTTTGCTATGGCTTCCCCATGGTGTGAACAGTCTTTAGACATAGCTTCAGGCTTTTATTTTGAAGAATTAGCGAGAAAGATCACATTGCGTCTGTCACGTTCTGACCTTTATTTCCTAGTTGGGGTGGGCAGTCTATGTTTGTTTTTCTATGATTTTGGGATTTCTATGTTTCTAGTATGGTTCTCAATCAGAGGCAGGTGTCATTAGTTGTCTCTGATTGAGAATCATACTTAGGTAGCCTGGGTTTCACTGTTTGTTTGTGGGTGATTGTCTATGTTAGTTGCTTGTGTCAGCACAGTTCTCATTATAGCTTCACGGTCGTTATTCGTTTATTGTTTTGTATAGTTTGTATTCAGTGTTCAGTGCTTTCTTTAATAATTCAAATCATCATGAACACATACCACGCTGCATTTTGGTCCGCTCCTTACGACGATCGTGAGAGCGTCATTGTATGGCTGGGTGCCAGCAGCGTTTTGCATGCGCAACAGCTTGGAGCAGACATTTTCTTTCTCTCTCCTATTGAAGAAGCTACAGTCCCAGTTCAAATATTATCGACTATATATGTAAAAACTGAGGATTTATTATAAAAAACGTTTGACATGTTTCTACGAACTTTACGGATACTATTTGGATTTTTCGTCTGCCCGGTCTGTGTATTTCTGAACATAACGCGCCAACCAAATGGAGGTATTTTGGATATAAAAATAATCTTTATGGAACAAAATGAACATTTATTGTGTAACTGGAAGTCTCAAGTGCAAACATCCAAAGATCATCAAAGGTAAGCGATTCATTTTATTGCTTTTCTGACTTTCATGACCAATCTACTTGGCTGCCAGCTGTTTGTAATGTTTTGTCAACTGAGAGAGATGTCCTTACATAAACGCTTGGTATGCTTTTGCCGAAAAGCTTTTTTGAAATCTGAGATGCCAGGTGGATTAACAACAAGCTAAACTGTGTATAATATAAGCTGTGTGTAATATTTTTAGTAATTTAATTTGAATTTGGCGGTCTGCATTTCAGCGGACGTTGACGAAAATGATCCCGGTAATGGGATGGGTGCATCAAGAAGTTAATCGAAATGGCCGATTAATTAGGGCCGATTTCAAGTTTTCATAACAATCGGAAATCTGTATTTTTGGGCAGATTTGGCCAATTTTTTATATTTTATATTTTATATTTTTTATATTTTTTTACACCTTTATTTCATCTTTATTTAACTAGGCAATTCAGTTAAGAACACATTCTTATTTTCAATGACGGCCTAGGAACGATGGGTTAACTGCCTCGTTCAGGGGCAGAACGACAGATTTTTCACCTTCTCAGCTTGGGGGATTCAATCTTACAACCTTACAGTTAACTAGTCCAACGCTCTAACCACCTGCCTCTCATTGCACTCCATGAGGAGACTGCCTGTTACGTGAATGCAGTAAGCCAAGGTAAGTTGCTAGCTAGCATTAACCTTATCTTATAAAAAACAATCAATCAATCATAATCACGAGTTAACTAAACATGGTTGATGATATTACTAGTTTATCTATCGTGTCCTGCTTTGCATATAATCGATGCGGTGCGTATCGTTGCTCCAATGTGTCCCTAACCATGAACATCAATGCCTTTCTTAAAATCAATACACAGAAGTATATATTTTTAAACCTGCATATTTAGCTAAAAGAAATCCAGGTTAGCAGGCAATATTAACCAGGTGTAATTGTGACACTTCTCTTGCGTTCATTGCACGCAGAGTCAGTGTATATGCAACAGTTTGGGCCGCCTAATTTGCCAGAATTGTACGTAATTATGACATAACATTGAAGGTTGTGCAATGTAACAGGAATATTTAGACTAATGGATGGCACCCCTTAGATAAAATAAGGAACGGTTCCGTATTTCACTGAAAAAATAAATGTTGTCACGTTCTGACCTTTATTTCCTTTGTTTTGTATTTATTTAGTATGGTTAGGGCGTGAGTTGGGTGGGCAGTCTATGCTTGTTTTTTTATAATTTGGGTATTTCTATGTTTCGGCCTAGTATGGTTCTCAATCAGAGGCAGGTGTCATTAGTTGTCTCTGATTGAGAATCATACTTAGGTAGCCTGGGTTTCACTGTGTGTTTGTGTAGTGAGCACTAGATCTCCCGTGCTTACCCACAGCCCGGTTCAACCTATGCCTGCACTCTGGAGGGTCCGGGCTAGAGTAGTTGTCCAGCCTGGGGAAGTGGTGCCAAGGTTGCGCACCAGAGCTCCAGTGCTCACCCACAGCCCGGTCCTTCAGGTGCCTCCTCCTAACACCAAGCCTCCTGAAGGTCTCCCCAGCCTGGTGGTTCCTGTGGCAGCCCCACGCACCAGGCTGTCTCTCTGTCTCCTCCCTGCAGGTGGTCCTGTCTGTCCGGCCGCCGCTGTCCGGCGCCGCTGCCTCCCGCCTGTCCGGCGCCGCTGCCGGAGTCTCCCGCCTGTCCGGCGCCGCTGCCGGAGTCTCCCGCCTGTCCGGCGCCGCTGCCGGAGTCTCCCGCCTGTCCGGCGCCACTGCCGGAGTCTCCCGTCTCCCGCCTGTCCCGCCTGTCCGGCGCCGCCGGAGTCTCCCGCCTGTCCGGGCGCCGCTGCCGGAGTCTCCCGCCTGTCCGGCGCCGCTGCCGGAGTCTCCCGCCTGTCCGGCGCCGCTGCCGGAGTCCCGCCCGCCTGTCCGGGCGCCGCTGCCGGAGTCTCCCGCCTGTCCGGCGCCGCTGCCGGAGCCTCCCGCCTGTCCGGCGCCGCTGCCGGAGCCTCCCGCCTGTCCGGCGCCGCTGCCGCCGGAGCCTCCCGCTCCCGCCTGTCCTCCCGCGCGGCGCTGCCGTAGCCTCCCGCCTGTCCGGCGCCGCTGCCGGAGTCTCTGTCCGGGCGCCTGTCCGGCGCCGCTGCCGGAGTCTCCCGCCTGTCCGGCGCGCCGCTCCCGCCTGTCCGGCGCCGCTGCCGGAGTCTCCCGCCTGTCCGGCGCCGCTGCTGGAGTCTCCCGGCTGTCCAGGCGCCCTCAGCCCCGGCGTCCAGAGCCCCTCAGCCCAGAGGCGCCAGAGCTTCTGCCCCTCTGTCCCGAGCTTCTGCCCCTCTGCCCAGAGCTTCTGTCCCTCTGTCCAGAGCTTCTGTCCCTCTGTCCAGAGCTTCCGCACCTCTGTCCCGAGCTGCTCCTCTGTCCCGAGCTGCTCCTCTGTCCAGTGGGGTCATTGAGAGGGGTGGCCATGGTTAGAAAGCCACGGAGGCGGACAATGAGGCGGACTAAGACAATGGTTAAGTGGGGTCCGCGTCCCGCGCCAGAGCCGCCACCGCGGACAGATGCCCACCCAGACCCTCCCCTATAGGTCAAGGTTTTGCGGCCGGAGTCCGCACCTTTGGGGGGGGTACTGTCACGTTCTGACCTTTATTTCCTTTGTTTTGTATTTATTTAGTATGGTCAGGGTGTGAGTTGGGTGGGCAGTCTGTTTGTTTTTCTATAATTTGGGTTTTCTATGTTTCGGCCTAGTATGGTTCTCAATCAGAGGCAGGTGTCATTAGTTGTCTCTGATTGAGAATCATACTTAGGTAGCCTGGGTTTCACTGTGTGTTTGTGGGTGATTGTTCCTGTCTTTGTGTTTTGCACCAGATAGGGCTGTTTAGGGTTTCACACGTTTATTGTTTTTTTGTAATCAGTTGTTCATGTTTACGTATTTAAAAAACCATGGACACTTACCACGCCGCATATTGATCCTTTTCGCCTCTCCTCTTCGGAAGAAGATAAAATACTTAACGCTTCCGTATTTCACTGAAAGAATAAATGTCTTGTTTTTGAGATGATAGTTTCCGGATTCGACCATATTAATGACCTAAGGCTCGTATTTCTGTGTGTTATTATGTTATAACTAAGTCTATGATTTGATAGAGCAGTCTGACTGAGCGGTGGTAGGCACCAGCAGGCTCGTAAGCATTCATTCAAACAGCACTTTTGTGTGTTTTGCCAGCAGCTCTTCGTTGTGCATCAAACATTGAGCTGTTTGACTTCAAGCCTATCAACTCCCGAGATTAGGCTGGTGTAACCGATGTGAAATGGCTAGCTAGTTAGCGGGGTGCGCGCTAATAGCGTTTCAAAAGTCACTCGCTCTGACACTCAGAGTGGTTGTTCCCCTTGCTCTGCATGGGTAATGCTGCTTCGAGGGTGGCTGTTGTCGTTGTGTTCCTGCTTCGAGCCCAGGGAGGAGTGAGGAGAGGGACGGAAGCTATACTGTTACACTGGCAATACTAAAGTGCCTATAAGAACATCCAATAGTCAAAGGTTAATGAAATACAAATGGTATAGAGAGAAATAGTCCTATAATTCCTATAATAACTACAACCTAAAACTTTTTACCTGGGAATATTGAAGACTCATGTTAAAAGGAACCACCGGCTTTCATATGTTCTCATGTTCTGAGCAAGGAACTTAAACGTTAGCTTTCTTACATGGCACATATTGCACTTTTAGTTTCTTCTCCAACACTTTGTTTTTGCATTATTTAAACCAAATTGAACATGTTTCATTATTTATTTGAGGCTAAATTGATTTTATTGATGTATTATATTAAGTTAAAATAAGTGTTCATTCAGTATTGTTGTAATTGTTACAAATAACAGCCGATTAATTGGTATCTGCTATTTTGGGCCTCCAATCGGTGTCGGCGTTGAAAAAATCATAATTGGTCGACCTCTACTTCACATACACACACACACACACACACATAAATATGAATCACACACACCGAGCTTGATGAACAATCACCAGGCAATGTGTACCAATGGAGGAGATAAAATGCAGCCAGGGTACTGTATGGTGCTCCTAAACACACACACAACTTACCATGAGCGTCACGGTAGTAGGCGTGTGTGACGCTGCGGAATCTTTCTTGCCCAGCAGTGTCCCAGATCTGAGTAGGAAGACATATGACATCATCATCATCCCTCTCCCACTCTATAATGACTGTTCTCACTCATCAATGGGCCTACAGCCGCTACCAGCAGCTCAATGAATGAACTGTTAGGAATAGAGGATCTGAGATATGAACCATGTACATTAAATGCATTTTTCTCTTTGGGAAAAAGCCCATTTATAGTAACAATGACTATAATCCATTTTAAATTCACAACGGCAACACCAAGCACTGCTCCTGTGTACAGTCCTGAAGGGTTGGCTGAGGACACACCTGATTGGCAATGAGCACTTGTTCTCTCTCAAATACACCTTTACAGTTGTTGGTTAGCTAGCTAGCAAATTGTAGCCATATTAGCATTGATGTGAAATCAGTCAAAACACCTCAACACAAGACATGGTATGAAGAACAAGATGAAATGAGTCACTTACGATTCCCCATGTGGCAGTTTCTTGCTATTGTTGGTAGCTATCTGGCCATTCAGAATCACAACAACTCACAGACTTCTGCTCCATTGAAGCGTGCACATCATTTCCGTGACGTCAACTAACCCATCTTTATGCATTTGTATCCGTTTTATATTTTAAGTAGAAATTGTGCACAAATATTGCATTTTAAAAGTTATATTAAATGAAGTGACCTTTAATATAGACCACATTGAAAATTCAATTAAATCAGATTTTTTATTTAAATAAAGACTTGCTAAAGTGCCAAAATTCTGCATTTTGACATGTCCCTCTATGCATCATTATCTGTACTTTACTATTTACTCCACACTGCCCTTTCCCACCTGGACAAAAGGAACAACTATGTGAGAATGCTGTTCATTGACCACAGCTCAGCGTTAAACACCATAGTGCCCTCAAAGCTCATCACAAAGCCAAGGACCCTGGGACTAAACACCTCACTATGTGACTGGATCCTGAACTTCCTGAGGGGTAAGGGAGGGCAACAACACATCTGCCACGCTGATCCTCAACACGGGGGCCCCTCAGGGGTGCGTGCTTAGCCCCCTCCTGTACTTCCTGTTCACACACGACTGCGTGGCCAAGCATAACTCCAACACCATCATTAAGTTTACCGATGACATAACGGCCTGATCACCGACAATGAGACAGCCTATAGGGAGGAGATACTTTACTTTATTTAGTTAATATTTTCTTAACTATTCTTTTTCTTAAAACTGCATTATTGTTTAAGGACTTGTAAGTAAGCATTTCACAGTAAGGACTACACCTTTCGTGACAAATACAATTTCATTTGATTTGATCAGTGTTACCCTCTGCCCTTCCAATGGCACGCTATTTCTCTCTCACACTATCCCTCTATCCATCTACCCATCTGGGCCTGGTTTCCCAAAAGCATCTTCAGGTTACGTTCATCATTAGAACCTTTGCAGGCGCATCCGTTAGATCTCCGAGGCTGTTTCTTATAACCCTCGTTACTAAAGTTGCTCTTGAAAAGGCTCGTTGTTTTTTTGTTTTACTTGCCTCACACTTTAATCCCCCCAACTATCACTGACTTTACTGATAGCGACTTTATTGAGGAAAAATGTACTTAACATGATGGAGATATATGGTAGTCTCACCTAGCTATCTTAAGGTGAATGCACTAACTGTAAGTTGCTCTGGATAAAAGCGTCTGCTAACTGACTAAAATGTCAAATGTAATGAGAGATGGGTATGAATACTAAATGTAGAGAGAAGGGAAGGCAAGGCAGATGACACACACAGACACACAGGCGTGGACAAAGACACACACTTAGACATGCAAACATGTAAGTATATACACCCACACACACAAGTGAACAGGCACACACAGACACACATACACCCAGACATTGCATTGCAGTCATGTCCAGTCTATCATGATTACCTTTCCTACTTTCAAAATACCAATCACCTTCAGCGTCTTTTATGCAAAATCAGACACCAGGAGTCATTCAAGTGTGATTGGTGTCTTTGAACTAAGCAATGGACACATTTTTTTAAATATATTTTTTTATTTTTTTTAACCTTTATTTAACCAGGCAAGTCAGTTAAGAACATATTCTTATTTTCAATGACAGCCTGGGAACAGTGGGTTAACTGCCTGTTCAGGGGCAGAACGACAGATTTGTATATTTGTACATTTGTACATTCTCAGCTCGGGGGTTTGAATTCGCAACCTTCCGGTTATTAGTCCAACGCTCTAACCACTAGGCTACGCTGCAGCTTCTATACCAGCATTACAGATGTAGGACTTTCCTGCAATGCAGGACATTTAAAACGTAGTGTATTGAGGTTTAAAAAGGCTTCTGAAGTTTGTCATTTCTACTTTGACAATTCAGACTTAACTTTCCCTTACGAAAAATGGATCAACCCCGAACAAACGTTTATTAATTATAATCCACATAAGAAATTACGTTTCCTGTTGCTGCAGGAGATCTTTTTCTGCTGTGGCAAACTGACATATATTAAAATCCTACATCTGCATGATTACACAACACTGATAAGAGTGTGTGTCTGACAAACAGAACAGAATAATCCTAATGGACAGTGTAATATCTACAGAGAGTCTTCAGGCTACGTCCCAAATAGCACTCAATTTCCTTTATAGTACACTACTTTTGACCAGAACCCTATCGGTCTTGGTCAAAAGTAGTGCACTAAATAGGGAATAGGATGCGATTTGGGACAATGTCTTCAGTCTGGAACCCAGCGGGGCTAATCGACTGTTAGAGATAAACGATGGACTTCATTAAAGCCTCATTTAAAGTTGACGTCATCCTACCTCTGTCTGTCTGGAGATGGAGACGTATGCAGAGTATTTACATAGAGAGGACAATGCTGGAACAGCAGAATATTGGCACCTGCTAACTCTGACAGAGATTTGGCACAAACCCACACACACCCACACACACACACACACACAGAGAGACAGACGCACAAACACACAATATTCAAGAACGAACATGAAATGAAAATGCGTTAAGGTAAAAAAAAAAAAAAGCTATTTGTCATACCTGCAGTTTGACCTTCAGCGCATCAATGTTCAACACTTTATTCTGAAAGATAAAAGGACAGAAAAAAATCATATGTTTTCAAACAGAAAAACATTGAACGGAACAGAATATGTCCTTTGGTTCAGATGGAGCTCTTGGCAAAACAAGGACAACATTTGGATTACTGTTCAAAGGAAGTGATGCTTATATAACAGTATGAAGATCCTTGCTTGGAGACAACATGTTATGAAGTGAAATATTCTTGGAAGTATTTCCTTTTATTTACATGCTCAGGGTGTGTACGTGCCCCCCTCACCCCACCTGGTTGACTTTGATCACTGCTATCACCAGTATAACTGTACTGGCTCAGACCGTAAGGCTCACAGTCACACTGCTGCCTGGCTGTTACACAGTGTTTCATCACCTCAACCCTCAGCCATGGCTAAGCAGTTTTGGCCAACACTGCTATGACAAACACACGTCGGCATGTGAGCACACACACACACACACACACACACACAAGCACGCAGGCGTGGGTACACACATATCATGCTGTTGTGCATTCACACACACACTCTCATACACAGAGTGAGTTACAGGGCATTGGGGGGGTCACAGTCAAGGCTACCACATTGTGTCTTGATCATTTGGTTGGGCCTGTATGGGGCAGGTTACAGTGTCCTGTAGCAGACAGACAGTCACACCTAAATGGCCAGGTGTTAATGTTACTGCTCTGCTATTAAACTGTCTCTATGGGGATATGACTGTTTTACAGTTACCGGGAGACTGTATGGAGCAGCTGTTCCACAGCACGATGATAGGACTGGCCACCCCACATAGCCTGGCACCAAGATAGCATTGCATGAGCTGTATTCCGCCATAAGCAAACAAGAAAACGCTCAACCAGAGGCGGTGCTCCTAGTAGCCGGGGACTTTAATGCAGGGAAACATAAAACAGTTTAACCTAATTTCTATCAACATGTTAAACGTGCAACCATAGGAAAAAGATCTCTGGACAACCTATACTCCACACACAGAGATGCATACAAAGCTCTCCTTCGCCCTCCATTTAGGAAATCTGACGATAATTATATCCTCCTGATTACAAGCAGAAATTAAAACAGAAAGCACCAATGACTAAATTTTTAAAAAGTGGTCAGATGACGCAGATGCTAAGCTACAGGACTGTTTTGCTAGCACAGACTGGAATATGTTCCGGGATTCTTCCTATGGCATTGAGGAGAACACCACATCTGTCATTGACTTCATCAATAAGTGCATCGATGACGTCATCCCCACAGTGACCGTACGTACAAACCCCAATCAGAAACCATGGATTACAGGCAGCATCCACACTGAGCTAATGGCTAGAGCTGCAGTATTCAAGCTTATAACAAATCACATTATGCTCTCCGACGACCCATCAAACAGGCAAAGCGTCAATACAGGACTAAAATCAAGTCGTACTACACCGGCTCTGATGCTCGTCAGATGTGGCAGGGCCTGCAAACCATTACAGACTACAAAGGGAAGCACAGCCGAGAGCCGCCCAGTGACACGAGCCTACCAGACGAGCTAAACTACTTCTATGCTCGCTTCGAGGCAAATAACACTGAAACAAGCATGAGAACACCAGCTGTACCGGAAGACTGTGTGATCATGCTCTCCACATCCGATGTGAGTAAGACAAGACAGCCTATAGGGAGGAGATCAGATACCTGGCCGTGTGGTGCCAGGACAACAACCTCTCCCTCAAAGTGATCAAGACAATAGAGATGATTGTGGACTACAGGAAAAAGGGGACAGAGCACGCCCCCATTCTCATCAACGGGGCTGCAGTGGAGCAGGTTGAGAGCTTCAAGTTCCTTGGTGTCCACATTACCAACAAACTAACATGGTCCAAGCACACCATGAGAGTCGTGAAGCGGGCATGACAAAACCTATTCCCCCTCAGGAGACTGAAAAAATTTGGCATGGGTCCTCAGATCCTCAAAAGGTTCTACAGCTGCACCATCGAAAGCTTCCTGACTGGTACGGCAATTGCTCGACCGCAAGGCACTACAGAGAGTAGTGCAAATGGACCAGTACATCACTGGTGCCAAACTTCCTGCCGTATAGGACCTCCGTGGAAGGTGGTGTCAGAGGAAGGCCTTGAAAATTGTCAAAGACTCCAGCCACCCTAGTCATAAACTGTTCTCTCTGCTACCTCACGGCAAGCAGTACCGGAGTGCCAAGTCTTGGTCCAAGAGGCTTCTAAACAGCTTCTACCCCCAAGCCATAAGAGTTCTGAACATCTAGTCAAATGGCTACCCAGACTATTCACATTGCCCCCACCCCTCAACTCTCCACACCACTGCCACTCTCTGTTGTCACCTATGCATAGTCACTTTAATTAAGTCTACCTACGACTTGAGGTTTTTGAGGACAGATAATGGCGGACGGAAGACAGGGTGGTGCGGTGCCGCTTCACATACGAATGCTGTTATTTTATCTAAAACATCAGGTGTACGCCGACCCCAGCTAAGTAACTCATGCAAAGTGTTAAAGCGCAATTATGTGTTTTATCTCCAGTACTTTGGGATGACACAATAAATCTACTGCCGGAGAATACCAACACCAAACACATTGGTTCACCATTCCACGGGAGCGGACAGTACACAGCATACCATAATGTTCTGAATAATGGCCAAGTCTACCTCGCTCCCTATTCCACTGAACCGCTTAGGCGTAACAAACACAAGTTCAACATTTATCGTTAACTGTTAAACTACCTGTTCACTACCCTCCTGTTCTCCGGGGATGTGCAACTCAATCATGAGCCTAACATCACCGAGCCAGCGATACTCACCCGAGTGGAAAGCAGTGGATGGCCTCACCCACTGATCGTCGCCGCTGTGGAAGTGGGTGAGTGCTATGGTCCCATGGTTTCTCTCGACTCACCCGGCTCCAGGATAGATTTTGACTCTTCAAACATACCCAAGTCGCTATATGCGATCCCTGACTCTGCTTGTGTTTTAATTAGTTCCCCGCAACCAGTGCAGGCAGGAGGGATTGTTAATTGCGCTACCGAACTACCCCTAATCCAAACGAAACAAAACGACCTAAACCCAGCCGTCAGAAAACACCGAAAATGTAACTTTTTTCAATGTGTCAATCACTCTCGAGTCATCTGGGACCAACAAGCTAAGCCCAAGGGACTACTAGGTGGGCACTTGAACATTCGTAGTGTCATTCCAAAAAGTGATCAAATTCAACATCTTCTCACAGACTCCAACCTTGACTTCTCCCTCTCAGAGACGTGGCTCCATAAAACCTCTCCATATGCTGCTTTGATTGTGCCTGGCTACAATGTTTTCAGGAGAAACAGGATTGAAGGAAGAGGAGGAGGTGTGATGATTTACATTAAAGAACATATCCGATGTAAACAAATTGAGTGGTCATGTGATAATGAACTAGAATGTATTGGCCTGAACGTTACACTGTCTCCCCAAATGTCTTTTACCCTTATTGGAATGTACAGGCCACCTTCCACCAAAAGTGTGTTTTACCCTTATTGGAATGTACAGGCCACCTTCCACCAAAAGTGTGTTTTTTGATCAGTTTAATAACATGCGTAGGGAATGTGATTTTGGGAAAGAGGTCATCTTAATGGGAGATTTTAATATTAATTATGAAGACAAGTCTTGTAGGAAAACCCTCAAACGGATCACTAATACCTTTGACCTTACACAGCTAGTGAAAGGGCCAACCAGGGTGACCTGTTGCTCTAAAACACAGATTGATTTGGTGTTCAGTAATAAACCAGAGAGGGTGACTAAATCATTCAATATGGTTACTGGGCTATCTGATCATAATCTGACACTTATAGCCAGAAAGCTGTCTAAGAGCAGGTTTAACCTCTCTACTGTTAGAAAGCTGGATCAACTAAGAATACCTAAGAGTGAATTAAACTATTTAGAAAACGCAATTAAGGGAATTAACTGGAATGATCTCTTGTCCTATACAGACGTGGAAGCTGATAGTCAGGTTTTTCTATCCACAATCCAGACTACAATAGATGGTTTCCTAAAGAAAATCAAATCCAAACCTGGCAAAAAGAGCACTTTTCTTTGGCTAAATGGAGAAATCTGGAAATTGATGAAAGAATGAGATTATACTCTAAAAATAGCCCTAACATCCAAATTAGAGCAAGACAGAGGTAGGATTACCATGTTGAGAAATAAGGTGATGAAAGAAATCAGACAGGCCAAGGCAAACTTTTTTATTAACATCATTGGTGAAGCAAAGGGAAATTCTAAATTGATCTGGAATAATCTAAAAAAGTTAACAGGGAAAGACCATAGTAACACTGCAAAAAGACTAGAAATAATGGTGAATAAACAATCTAACACAGGATGCAGTCAAAATAGCAATAGCCTTCAATTCCTACTTTATTGATTGTCAGGGTACTGACACAGAACCCCTCCACTGGTTTCTTGGGCTCAGTGCTGGTGAATGACGCTCAAACTGTCCTCATCATAAGGGAGGTTTCTGAGTCAAAGGTGAACAAGGTGATTAGCTCACTAAAGAACTCTAAAGCCAAAGATGTGTTTGGGCTGGACTCTACCTTTCTTAATTAAAAACTACAAAGAGTCACTCATTTGCCCCATTACTAAGGTCACCAACACATCTATGGTCTGGGGGTGTTTCCAAGGGTATGGAAGTTGTTCATAGTAACGGCCATCTTTAAATCGGGCGACCCTGCTGATGTGAGTAACTACAGGCCCATTAGTATAATGGGAACCTATCTCTCTGATTTGGTCCTGCTGTACATACCTACACGTACGCTACGGTCACAAGACGCAGGCCTCCTAATTGTCCCTAGAATTTCTAAGCAAAGGCAGGGCTTTCTCCTATAGAGCTCCATTTTTATGGAATGGTCTGCCTACCCATGTGTGAGACGCAGACTCGGTCTCAACCTTTAAGTCTTTACTGAAGACTCATCTCTTCAGTGGGTCATATGATTGAGTGTAGTCTGGCCCAGGAGTGTGAAGGTGAACAGAAAGGCTATGGAGCAACGAACCGCCCTTGCTGTCTCTGCCTGGCCGGTTCCCCTCTTGCCACTGGGATTCTCTGCCTCTAACCCTATTACAGGGGCTGAGTCACTGGCTTACTGGTGCTCTTTCATGCTGTCCCTAGGAGGGGTGCGTCACTTGTGTGGGTTGAGTCACTGATGTGATCTTCCTGTCTGGGTTGGCGCCCCCCCCCTGGGTTGTGCCGTGGCGGAGATCTTTGTGGGCTATACTCGGCCTTGTCTCAGGATGGTATGGTAAGTTGGTGGTTGAAGATATCCCTCTAGTGGTGTGGGGGCTGTGCTTTGGCAAAGTGGGTGGGGTTATATCCTTCCTGTTTGGCCCTGTCCGGGGTATCATCGGATGGGGCCACAGTGTCTCCTGACCCCTCCTGTCTCAGCCTCCAGTATTTATGCTGCAGTAGTTTATGTGTCGGGGGGCTAGGGTCAGTTTGTTATATCTGGAGTACTTCTCCTGTCTTATCCGGTGTCCTGTGTGAATTTAAGTATGCTCTCTCTAATTCTCTCTTTCTCTCTTTCTTTCTCTCGGAGGACCTGAGCCGTAGGACCATGCCTCAGGACTACCTGGCATGATGACTCCTTGCTGTCCCCAGTCCACCTGACTGTGCTGCTGCTCCAGTTTCAACTGTTCTGCCTGCGGCTATGGAATCCGGACCTGTTCACCGGACGTGCTACCTGTCCCAGACCTATTATTTGACCATGCTGGTCATTTATGAACATTTGAACATCTTGGCCATGTTCTGTTATAATATCCACCCGGCACAGCCAGAAGAGGACTGGCCACCCCTCATAGCCTGGTTCCTCTCTAGGTTTTGGCCTTTCTAGGGAGTTTTTCCTAGCCAACGTGCTTCAACACCTGCATTGCTTGCTGTTTGGGGTTTTAGGCTGAGTTTCTGTACAGCACTTTGAGATATCAGCTAATGTACGAAGGACTATATAAATTGATTTGATTTGATTAGTATACTACCTGTGGTGTCAAAGGTTGTTGAAAAGTGTGTAGCAGAACAACTGATTGCCCACCTTGAAGGCAGAATTCAGTGTGTCAAAGTGAGCAATGAGCTGTCGCCCATCTTAGCTATGATGTGGGTGTACCCCAAGGGTCAATACTGGGGCCCCTCCTGTTCAGCCTGTACATTAATGAGCTGCCTTCTGTCCGTACTGGGTCTGAAGTTCAAATGTATGCAGATGATACAGTGATATATGTGCATGCAAAGAGCAAACAACAAGCTGCACAAGAACTCACTACTGTAATGGTCCAGGTTACAAAGCTGGCTCAATGACTTGTGTTTGTATCTCAATGTGAAAAAAACGGTTTGCATGTTCTTCACAAAGAGGGCAACAGATGCTACTGAGCCAGATGTCTATGTGTCAGGGGAGAAGCTCCAGGTGGTCTCTGATTTTAAGTACCTTGGCATCATACTTGATTCCAACCTCTCTTTTAAAAAGCATGTGAAAAAGGTCATTAAAATAACCAAATTCAACCTAGCTTTTTTCTGATTTATACGAAATTGTTTGACTACAGAGGTAGCAAAACTGTACTTCAAATCTATGATATTCCCCCATTTAACATACTGCTTGACAAGTTGGGCACAAGCTTGCTGTACAACATTAAAACTTATTCAGTCTGTCTACAAACAGGCTCTCAAAGTGCTTGATAGGAAGCCCAATAGCCATCATCACTGTTACATCCTCAGAAAGCATGAGCTCCTGAGTTGGGAAAATCTTGTGCAATACACCGACGCATGTCTTGTATTCAAGATCCTAAATGGCCTGGCTCCCCCTCCACTCAGTATTTTTGTTAAACAGAAAACCCAAACATATGGCAGCAGATCCACAAGGTCTGCCATGAGAGGTGACTGTATAGTTCCCTTAAGGAAAAGCACCTTCAGTAAATCCGCTTCCTCTGTGAGAGCTTCCCATGTCTGGAATACACTGCCATCAGACACACATAACTGCACCACATATCACACTTTCACAAAATCTATGAAGACATGGCTAAAGGTCAATCAGATTTGTGAATATAATCCCTAGCTGTGTATTGCCGCTTTCATTGTTGTCTGTTCTCTGAAGCTTGTGAGGTGTGGAAACACTGTTGCTTTTATGAATTTTGTCTTGCTGCTTTTTATTCTATGTTGCTCTGTCTGTATGCTATGTCTTGCTTGTTCTATGTTGCTCTGTCTGTATGCTACATCTTGCTTGTCCTATGTTGCTCTGTCTGTATGCTACGTCTTGCTTGTCCTATGTTGCTCTGTCTGTATGCTACGTCTTGCTTGTCCTATGTTGCTCTGTCTGTATGCTATGTCTTGCTTGTCCTATGTTGCTCTGTCTGTATGCTATGTCTTGCTTGTCCTATGTTGCTCTATGTCTTCCTTGTCCTATGTTGCTATGTCTTGCGTGTCCTATGTTGCTCTGCGTGTGCTCACTGCTCAATGATTATCTATATTGTAATTGTTTTTAATAACCTGCCCAGGGACTGCGGTTGAAAATTAGCTGGCGGGCTAAAACCGGCACTTTTACTGAAACGTTGATTAATGTGCACTGTCCCTGTAAAAATAAAATAAACTCAACTTGTACATACTACCTCAGCTAACCGGTGTCCCTGCACATTGACTCTGTACCGGCACCCCCCTGTATATATTGTTATTTTTTACTGCTCCTCTTTAATTACTTTTAATTACGTTTTATCTCTTATTCTTATATGTATTTTTGAAACTGCACTGTCGGTTAGGGGCGCGTAAGTAAGCATTTCACTAAGGTAAAAATGTATTTGATTTGATCCTGAGGATGAAACTCTTCTGTCAGTTGGATGCCTATGCATTCCTCGGGTGTGTATGAGAGTACCTGTTGTGTTTATAGATGCCTGTGAATTGATCATTACCTATTCAAGTCAATGGGTCTGTGATGTATGGACGCTCGGCCATATTGAGTGTACACATGAGGGTGTAGTTAAACCGCCGTGGTCTTAGGTGCTTTTCCAATTCTAGAGTTTCCATGGAAGCAACCCCCATGCTGTGAGGTGAACCTAAAATTAATGTTCTGACACTAATTATATCTACAACACTGTAAAACTCTATAATACGGTGCAGTCATTTACATAAATCACCTAGATTGCATTCAAGCAGGCATTAGCCAGACATAATTAAATAACGAACACTTTAATTACCACTAGCCAAACAGGGCTGATTATATCAACACTTAATGTTTCTGAGCTGGGAGAGAACAAGAAACAGAGTGAGGAGAGACTTAAATCTATACCTGTCCCATGTCATAAAAATGTAGTGCAAGGAGTTTAATCAGGGCAGCAGGTAGCCTAGCGTTTAGAGGGTTGGGCCAGTAACCGAAAAGACAAGGTGAAAAATCTGTTGATGTCGACTTAAACCTAATTTGATACAGGGGCGCCGTACTACTATGGTGGACCATGTAAAACAACACATTTTACTGCACCTATCTGGTGTATGTGACAATACAACTTTTTATGTGGTGAGAAGAAATTCCTGGCCCTAGTACTTTCTGCAGGTGTTTGGTTTTCTTACTAATTCTCCTCAGCTTGTGTAACCCAGACATACATGAGGGTAGCTGCCATGTTGGCTTAGTGCTGTGCCAACAAGTCTGGAGGAAATGGACCTGTGTTTGAGATAACACACACGTGCATACACACACACGCACGCACGCACACACACAAACAGAACACAGGCACATGCACACACATTCACACTCCTTCCTCTAAAGCATGAAACACACTGAGAGTCTCACTGCCGATAGACTGCTGAGAGGTACTTATCACAGTGGTAGGCCGTTCCTTCTCTTGCTAGAACAAAAGCAGTACCTGCTGTGTGCCGAGACCGGCTAGCGACGAACCTACCGATTCTACTTGTAGATTCGCAATGCTCGTCAGTCACCAACAACTTGACCATGAGCCAATCAGAGAGGGCAAAATGTTATCTGTACAGCCAGGCACACTTCATATACAATGAAGCTATGGGATGGTAGCTAGCTAAGTGCACAGACGTAATGCACACATCACTTAATACTTCCTCAAAGCTAGCTAACTACTGTAGCTAGTAATGACATTATAATTAAATCACAATGGATTAGTTCGTTTACATGAAACAGCTGTCTACGTTAGCTGCCGAATTCGTGCAGTGTCCTTAAATAGCTAGCTAATTGTTGTGCTAGCTAGTGAATATGCTAATGTTAGCTACCTAGCTAAACATTTGGCTACGGGCTGGCAGTATGGATTATGAAGAGTGAATTAAATTGTCTCTTCTTCATCTTGCTAAGAAGTTATCTAGCTGTGGTCATCTAGCTAGTATCAAAAAGGGCTTTCTACCAAATCGCAACATTAGCGCAGATAGCTTGGAATATAGACAATAAGCAATACGCACGGATATGCATTGCCAAGCAACGCCACTGTCACCTTCTGGTTTGGAGTATTTTAACAAGCTTGAGTGGCTGACGACTTCCAAGGTCTTTGCTGTGTGAACACAAAAGAGATTGACTTCCGACAATCTGTTCAGCGGTGCTAAGTACTATCGGTTGGCAAATGTTTGACAATCCTACCACTGTCTGATCCAATGCAGCCATTTTTATCTCAATATCAAATCATTTCTGGGTAACAATTGTGATTGTTTTCAAATCAAATATAGTGGTCACATGCATGAAATACAACAGGTGTTGTCACGCCCTGACCATAGAGAGCCCTCGGGGTTCTCTATGGTGCAATAGGTCAGAGCGTGACTGGGGGGGGGTTTCTAGTTATTATAGTTCTATGTTGGTGTGTGAGTATGGTTCCCAATTGGAGGCAGCTGAATATCGTTGCCTCTAATTGGGGATCATACTTAGTGTGTCCCTTTTCCCACCTGCGTTGTGGGATATTGTTTTGTTTAGTGCCTATGTGCGCTACGTACTGCACGTTCGTTAATTCTTTGTTGTTTTGAAGTTTCACTGTAATAAATATGTGGAACTCTACTCACGCTGCGCCTTGGTCCGATTTATTTATATAACGATTGTGACAGGTGTCGGCTTACCGTCAAATGTTTTCTTACGAGCCCATCCCCAACCCAAAAAATATTTGCTAAATAAAAAAAGGAAAAGTAACAGTAAAATAACAACAACGAGGCTATATATGGACATGGAGTACCAGAACCAAGTCAACGTGCAGGGGTACAAGGTAGTTGAGGTAATTCAGTACGTACAGTTGAAGTCGGAAATGTACATACACCTTAGCCAAAATTACTGGTGTCATATGCACAAAGTAGATGTCCTTACCGACTTGCCAAAACTATAGTTTGTTAACAAGAAATTTGTGGAGTGGTTGAAAAATGAGTTTTAATGACTCCAACCTAAGTGCATGTAAACTTCCGACTTCAACTGTACATGCAGCTAGGGGTAAAAGAGACAAGGCAATCAGGATATAAAACAGTAGCAGCAGTATGTGAAGAGTGTGAAAGAGTGAGAAAGTTTGTCTGTAAGTGTGTTTGTGGTATCAATATGTGTGTTTTGTGTGTGTGAGCATATGTAGTGTGTGTGTGTGTGTGTGTGTGTGTGTGTATGTGTGTGTGGGTGTGTGTGTTGGAGTGTCAGTGTAGTATGTGTGGGTAAAGTCTAGTAAGTGTGCATAGAGCCAGTGCAAAAAAAGCTGGTCAATGCAGTAGTCCAGGTAGCCATTTGATGAACTGTTCAGCAGTCTGAACGGTAGAAGCTGTTTAGGGTGCTGCTGATTCCAGTCTTGGTGCATCCGTACTGCTGGCTGTCCAGTAGCAGAGAGTCTATGACTTGGGTGGCTGGAGTCTTTTACCATTTTTAGGGCCTTCCTCTGACAACGCCTGGTATTTAGGTCCTGGGTGGGAGGGAGCTCAGCCCCAGTGATGTACTGGGCCGTACGCATTACCCTCTGTAGCACCTTAGATGCCAAGCAGTTGCCTTATCAAGCGTTGATGCAGCCAATAAAGATGCTCTCAATGGTGCAGCTTTTTAGCCTCCTGAGGAGGAAGAGGTTTTGTCATGCCGTCTTCACGACTATGTTGGTGTGTGTGGACCATGATAATTCCTTAGTGATGTGGACACCGAGGAACTTGAAGTTATAGACCTGCACCACTACAACCCTGTCAATGTGGATGGGGGCTTGCTCGGAGCGCCTTTTCCTATAGTCCATAATCAGCTCCTTTGACTTGCTGACCTTGAGGTAATGTCACACCCTGATCTGTTTCACCTGTCTTTGTGCTCGTCTCCACCCCTCCTCCAGGTGTCGCCCATCTTCACCAGTGTATTTATACCTGTGTTCTCGGTTTGTCTGTTGCCAGTTCGTTTTGTTCGAGAAACCTACCAGCATTTGTTCCTCTGCTCCTGTCTGTTTCTTGCTCTTGTTTCCTAGTCCTTCCCGGTTTTGACCCTTCTGCCTGCCCTGACCCTGAGCCTGCCAGACATTCTATACCTTGCCCCACCTCACTGGATTATTGACCCCTGCCTGCCCTGACCTTGAGACTGCCTGCCGTTCTGGATGGATGCAGGTAGAACATGTCCCGGTTCTGGAAGGCATTCTCTGGATGACTGACCCCTGCCTGCCTTTGACCTGTCATTTGCCTGCCCCTGTGTTAGAAATACACGTTTGTTTCTTCGACACTGCCTGCATCTGAGTCATACCTGACATGTGATAGATAAAGGTTGTGGTCTGGCACCACACTGCCAGGTATTTGACCTCCTCCCTGTATGCTGTCTCACTGTCGTCGGTGATCAGGCCTTCCACCCTCGTGTTGTCTGCAAACTTAATGAGGTTGGAGGAGTCGTGCACGGCCACAGTCGTGGGTGACCATTATGAAAAATGCAACACGTTCTACCTGTAGCCATGCCATCATGAGATTACTATCCACAATCACAAGAAAATAGGCACCCCATAACAACCCTTGTCCAGTACAAAACCTTTAAAACATGACTATACCATTACTGTACTTCAAAACCGATCAATAGCTACCCCAGTCTCCAGGCCCACCCACCGATATATAATGCATGGGCTTGACCTCCCCCAGAACAGCATGAGCCTTTCCCTCAGTCTTCCTCTTCACCTGCAGACAACAACATTGACGAATACGCTGATTCGGTGAGCGAGTTCATTAGAACGTGCGTTGAAGATGTCGTTCCCATAGCAACGATTAAAACATTCCCAAACCAGAAACCGTGGATTGATGGCAGCATTCGCGTGAAACTGAAAGCCCGAACCACTGCTTTTAATCAGGGTAAGGTGACCGGAAACATGACCGAATACAAACAGTGTAACTATTCCCTCCGCAAGGCAATCAAACAAGCTAAGTGTCAGTATAGAGACAAAGTAGAATCTCAATTCAACAGCTCAGACACAAGAGGTATGTGGCAGGTTCTACAGTCAATCACGGATTACAAAAAGAAAACCAGCCCCATCACGGACCAGGATGTCTTCCTCCCAGGCAGACTAAATAACTTTTTTGCCCGGGATAGGGCAGTGTGCAGTGTGATGGCGATTGCATCGTCTGTGGACCTGTTGGGGCGATATGCCAACTGAAGTGGGTCTAGGGTTGCAGGTAAGGTGATATGATCCTTGACTCGTCTCTCAAAGCACTTCATGATGACAGAAGTGAGTTCTACGGGGCGGTAGTCGTTTAGCTCAGTTACCTTAGCTTTCTTGGGAACAGGAACAATGGTGGCCATCTTGAAGCTTGTGGGAACAGCAGACTGGCATAGGAGTGATTGAATATGTCCGTAAACACACCAGGTCTGTGCATGCTCTGAGGATGCGGCTAGGGATGCCCACTGGGCCAGCAGCCTTGCAAGGGTTAACATGTTTAAATGTCTTACTCACGTCGGCCACAGAGAAGGAGGGGGGGGGCCCTCAGTCCTTGTTATCGGGCCGCGTCGGTGGCACTTTATTAACCTCAAAGTTTGTCTGGAAGGAATACCTTGGTGTCCGTGACGTGGCTGGTTTTCTTTTTGTAGTGCGTAATTGCCTGTAGACACTGCCACATACGTCTCGTGTCTGAGCAGTTGAATTGCAACTCCACTTTGTCCATATACCGATATTTTGCTTGTTTGATTGGCTTGCGGAGGGAATAACTACACTGTTTATATTCGTGTCACGCCTTGGTCGTAGTATATTATGTTTGTCTTCATTTATTTGGTCAGGCCAGGGTGTGACATTGGTTTTTGTGGTGCGTTTTTGTCTTGGGGTTTTGTGGGGTGTCTAGCATAGTCTATGGCTGCCTGAGGCGGTTCTCAATCAGAGTCAGGTGATTATCGTTGTCTCTGATTGGGAACCATATTTAGGTAGCCTGGGTTTCACTGTGTGTTTGTGGGTGATTGTTCCTGTCTCTGTGTTAGTTGTCACAAGATAGGCTGTATAGGTTTTCGCGTTACGTTTGTTGTTTTGTATTGTTCGTTTGTTCATTTTCATTAAAGAACATGAGTAACCACCACGCTGCATTTTGGTCCGCTCCTCTTTCAACAGACGAACGCCGTTACAATTTGGCCATATTCCCAGTCCTTTTTCCAGCATCTCCATTGCACTTCCTTCTAAACTCATTTACCGAGTCAGCGTATAAATCGATGTTATTCTCTGAGGCTGCCCGGAACATTTCCCAGACCGCCTGTTCTCAAATTTGCTTTGTTAAAATCCCCAGCTACAATAAATGCAGCCTCAGGATATATGGTTTCCAGTTTACATAGAGTCCAGTGAAGTTCCTTGAGGACGTCGTGGTATCTGCTTGAGGGGGTATATACACAGCTGTGACGATAACTGACAAGAATTCCCTTGGGAGATAATATGGTCGGCATTTGATTGTAAGGAATTCTAGGTCAGGTGAACAGAAGGACTTGAGTTCCTGTTTGCTGTTATGTTACACCACGAGTCGTTAATCATGAAGCATACACCCCTACCCTTCTTCTTCCCAGAGAAACATTTATTTATTTCGGCACGACGCATGAAGTAACCTGGTGGCTGTACCGACTCCGACAACATATCCAGAGAGAGCTTGTTACCGTGAACAGAGAACAATCACTGATCACTGATGTCTCTCTGTAAGGCAACCCTTGCCCTAATTTAGTCCACCTTGTTGTCTGGAGACTGGACATTGGTGAGTAGTATACTTGGAAGTGGTGGGCGGTGTGTACGCCTTCGAAGCCTGACCAGGAAGCCACTCCATCAACCTCTTCTGCGACGATGTGGTTTTGGGCCGGCCTCTCGGATTAGATCCAATGTCTTGGATGGTGGTCAGAACAAAGGATCCGCTTCGGAAAAGTCGTATTCCTGGTCGTAATGTTGGTAAGTTGACGTCGCTCTTATATCCAATAGTTCTTCCCGGCTGTATTTAATAAAACTTAAGATTTTCTGGGCTAACAATGTAAGAAATTATACATAAAAAAACTAAATACTGCATAGTTTCCTAAGGACCATCTCTGTCGGTGGTCAGAGGTCACCATGGTGATGTTAGAGGTCACTGGGTCTGTGATTATATTATCTTTTGGGTTTATCGCCCTAAAAGGTAACTGTCCCTTTGGACCACTTAAAATAAAACGTGAGCATGATGGGGGAGAATACAAATATTGAAGGGAGAGAGAAAAAGGCATCAGAATATTGAAACGTAATAAAATGGTGGTTTGTTTCCAGATGAACCATTTGAATGACTGTCTAGTCTATCATCCAGATTCGTCTCCATCTCAGCAAGTAGAGGAGAGGCACATCATTCAGTGTTGGCACAGCAATCTAAAGTTAATGAAACAGACATCACTGCAGTTATAGTAACACCTAAGAGACCACTACATCCAAGCTGCTTATAGTTCCAGATGAGGAAACACAGAGACTCATCTGTTTTGAAGTCTCTTCAGGCCATACAGGCTATTCAGCTTGCTGTATTTTGGTGTCAATTACCACTAACAGAGATTGATGTGACATTTACCATGGTATTACTATAGTCTGAGACAGAATGGCTGTGTGTGTGTGTGTGTGTGTGTGTGTGTGTGTGTGTGTGTGTGTGTGTGTGTGTGTGTGTGTGTGTGTGTGTGTGTGTGTGTGTGTGTGTGTGTGTGTGTGTGTGTGTGTGTGTGAACCTTACGTGTGCTGTAGTTGTAATGGGAAATTCCAGGTGAACCAAAAGGAGAGCAGTCGTTGATCAAATCCATCAGAAATCGATCCGGTTAATTACAAGTTGCAACAGGGAGACCCCACCAGAACAGAAGCAGAGAAAATATCTGACAGGCCTTCTCTGAGAAGGCCTTTATTTATTAATCACACAGCACTGAATGTTCTGTAAACACCTGCCCAAGAGGCTTGAACTATAAGAGTCAATACTGGCAGACATTTGATACTGGCAGTCAAACAGGTCAAATGGTAGAACATCAGTACTTAGTTACAACCGATAACTGTAGACTAAGAAGGGGAAACAATTTAATTAAATATGGTACTTAACCATACCTGGTTAACTTACTTCCCCCATAGGGAATGGGTCTTCCAGCACATCCAATCATCTTTATTACATATCAATCCATATCTGGTTAACTTCCTTCCCCCATAGGGAATGGGTCTTCCAGCACATCCAATCATCTTTATTACATATCAATACATATCTAGTTAACTTCCTTCCCCCATAGGGAATGGGTCTTCCAGCACATCCAATCATATTTATTACATATCAATCCATATCTGGTTAACTTCCTTCCCCCATAGGGAATGGGTCTTCCAGCACATCCAACCATCTTTATTACATATCAATCCATATCTGGTTAACTTCCTTCCCCCATAGGGAATGGGTCTTCCAGCACATCCAATCATCTTTATTACATATCAATCCATATCTGGTTAACTTCCTTCCCCCATAGGGAATGGGTCTTCCAGCACATCCAATCATCTTTATTACATATCAATCCATATCTGGTTAACTTCCTTCCCCCATAGGGAATGGGTCTTCCAGCACATCCAATCATCTTTATTACATATCAATCCATATCTGGTTAACTTCCTTCCCCCATAGGGAATGGGTCTTCCAGCACATCCAATCATCTTTATTACATATCAATCCATATCTGGTTAACTTCCTTCCCCCATAGGGAATGGGTCTTCCAGCACATCCAATCATCTTTATTACATATCAATCCATATCCACAGTATATAAAATATAGGAAATCATTTATCAAATCATTTCAGATTACAGTGGTAGATCAGTGACACTAATCTATTTCAAATCGGGGCAAAGCTGGCAGGTTAGATTGGTTAGGCGATCAATTAACAAGCCTGTGCATAGTGCCTGCTCCTCTCACAGAGGAAATGATGCAGTGACCCTCTCTCTCTGCGCTCCTCCCAGGAACGATTAATCATCAACGATCACATAATAATGATATCAACTAATCATCACGAACCACGGCAGCCTGAGCTGGATGAACCCTTTTTACATGTACATTTTCTCTCAGCGTCGGTCCTCGTCATTATCGACGTAGCCGCTTTCAGATGAACATTTATTTCAGACCAGAACGGTCGGACCTAGAACAAAAATGTCCAGTATCCAAACACCACGAGGCCGCCTGTGTTCTAGCCTGAGTCTAACCGTGTATCATCTCTCCCATCTGGCCTTGAACCCACCAAAGACCCCCATCACGCCTCCATGTATGTACTCTGTGCTCTGGTCTGATTCAATTTCCTCTTCGGATTGAATCTGAATGGAGTCTGGAGGTCGTCTATTCAGTCTTATTGAGTTTGGGCTCTTTGTGTGTGTGGGTGGGGGAACGGTGTTCTATAATAACAGTGCAAAACACAAACGATTCTGATGAGAAGCCAGAAAATGCAAGGACCTTAGCTAAGGGGTACAGTGTGGGGTACTGAAAGGACCTTAGCTAAGGGGTGCAGTGTGGGTTACTGGAAGGAAGGACCTTAGCTAAGGGGTACAGTGTGGGGTACTGGAAGGACCTTAGCTAAGGGGTGCAGTGTGGGTTACTGGAAGGAAGGACCTTAGCTAAGGGGTACAGTGTGGGGTAATTGAATGGGATGGAGAGAGCTGGAGGTGTCGTGGGAGGGTTCTCACATACATAAGGTCAGATGAAAGCTTCCCCTGCAGATTCCCTCTAGCACTGTCCTCAGCAGTTGAAATCAATCTCACTGTCTACTTGCAGTCCATGCAGTTCTCACACCTGTCTGAGGCAGCCAGTTTTCCTCTCTCTCAGGTTCCTACCCCTCAGCCCTCCTCAGAAGTAATAACGGCCTAATGAAGTCTCATAGGTATACAGTGTTCAGGCCCAGCATACCATCCACCCAGGACAACACACTCACCTGACTCTACAAACAGAGATGGGGGGGGTGATGATTCATAAAACAAAGTGTCCTGTCAGATCAGAGGGGAGTGTGTGTGTGTGTGTCATTGGGGGTGAAACAAACAGACAGGCTCAGCGGGTGTTGTTGTTGTCAGCACAGATGGCAACCCGCGGGTGCCCAAACACAACAGCGTCCTCCTCAGGTGGCAAGGACCGTTGAATTAATGACACATGGGCACAGGGGGCAGGAGGTGGCACACACACAACAACAGGGACACACACACTAAGGCAGCACGATAGGGGTATAGGGGTATAGAAATGCCGTGGCTCCCTGGTATCTATGCTAGACTCTGCCAGGATGTGTTTGAGTCACGTTGTCACGCTGGGTACCCCTCTTCAAAGAGAGGATTTGACACATTCTTAACTGTAATGTCTCCTAAAGCCAGACTCTGTGCTGATCCCTGTGACTCACTGACTGGCTTTGCTGACACCAATTATGACAAGTATAGTAACTGGAAGTGGAACTGAATTAAAGTATTGCAAAACAAAGGCGGTGGCGACAAATATGTAAAATCGTCTTAATTCACAGCATGACGGACAATTCCTGGTATAGCTAAGCTCTGTAAAAAAATTACCTAAGTATTAGATTCCAAATGCATCACATCTCAGAGACGCAGAAACATGCTTTCACAACAAAAATATACAATGATAAACTTCTAACATAAGCTTTAGCAACAAAATGTGTAAAGTAACTTCTGAAGCATGTTCTTCCTCCTCCGGTTCAACCATCCTCCCCCAGGGACAGTGTACTCCCAGAGACACGTCACCTGCCTGATGGTAGGATGTGGCTTGTGACCTGACATGCTGTTTGCCACCCTGAATGCTAACCACCCCACAGACTCCCAGTCTGGAGCCTTCCTGGAGTCCATGGAGGGGCAACCCAACTCACCCCCACAGATCTGAGCTTAACGCCAGGCTTCTCATCCAGATGGCTCCCCTAAACTCTTACCCTTGAGATGGCTCATCCTGCCTAAAAGAGATTGGTAGCCCTTTTTTAGTCTGATATTTACCTAGTATTTTGAAGAGATTCGGATTGGAAATTAGCTTAACGATCTTTAGCGCTCACTTGTTTTAATAGTGTACAAGCTGCTGTATTTTAAGACATAAGCTACAAATGTAGAAGAAAAACACAAGGAAATATAAGTTTATTGCGAATATAGGTTTATTGCGTAATATAGCTTCAACCACAGATACCAATCCCAATCAATACTTCAACACACAGAGAATCTGGCCGGCCAGCCAACAGTACCTCAACCAGTTGTAGTACGCGTACGCCTCACATGCATACGTAACAGAGAGACCGTTGTCAAGGTAATACGGCCATAACGGTCTCTGCGGCTCAAGGAGAGCTCGAGGAATCACATAACCAGGACGATAATGGGGTTCTAAAGGAGGGATAAACATGGTGGGGAGGGCCATCGCTCTGTGTGTGTGTGTGTGTGTGTGTGTGTGTGTGTGTGTGTGTGTGTGTGTGTGTGTGTGTGTGTGTGTATGTGTGTGTGTGTGTGTGTGTGTGTGTGTGTGTGTGTGTGTGTGTGTGTGTGTGTAATCACAACCCCCTGAGTCACCCCTCTCAGGCCAAACCTTTATTCCAATAGAACCTCTTTGCCTGTCCATTACATGTAACAATAAGTGAATTATATAAAGGAACACATTTGCATACACCAAAAACAGGAGCAGAACAGATCAGAAGAATAACTAATATGGAAAGATGGAAAGTCGAATAGTAATGAATGCTTACGCAACCACAGCGAAAGCTTGGCCTCAATTTTCAGCATGTTCTAGTGTTTTCTCTGTCGTGATAAGGGAGTGTGTTTTCCTCACATCTCCAAAGCTCCCCTTCATGTGAAATGAACATTTACGATCCCTCAGTGCGTAGAAAGTGAGTGTTTGTTTGAGACTTCATAAATCAAGTCTAATCGAAGTATGTGGACACCCCTTCAAATTAGTAGATTACACTATTTCAGCCACACCCGTTGCTGACAGGCATATAAAATCGAGCACACAGCCATGCAATCTCCATAGACAAACATTGGCAGTAGAATGGCCTTACTGAAGAGGTCAGTGACTTTCAACATGGCACCGTCATAGGATGCCACTTTTCCAGCAAGCAATAAGTCCGTTTGTGAAATTTCTGCCCTGCTATAACTGCCCCGATGAACTGCAAGGGCTGTTATTGTGAAGTGGAATTGTCTAGGAGCAACAGCAGCTCAGTCGCGAAGTGGTAGGCCACACAAGATCACAGAACAGGACTGCCGAGTGCTGAAACACGTAGCACGTAAAAATCGCCAGTCCTTGGTTGCAACACTCACCAGCAAGTTCCAAACTGCCTCTGGAAGCAACGTTAGCACAATAACTGTTCGCCGGGAGCTTCATGAAATGGGTTTCCATAGCCGAGCAGCCGCACACAACCCTAAGATCCCCATGCGCAATGCCAAGCGTCAGCTAGAGTGGTGTAAAGCTTGCCGCCATTGGACTCTGGAGCAGTGGAAACACGTTCGATGTACAAATCTGGGTTTGGTGGATGCCAGAAGAACGCTACCTGCCCGAATGCATAGAGACAACTGAAAAGTTTGTTGGAGGAGGAACAATGGTTTTGGGCTGTTTTTCATGGTTCGGGCTAGTCGCCTTAGTTCCAGTGAAGGGAAATCTTAACCCTACAGCATAAAATTACATTCTAGATGATTCTGTGCTTCCAACTTCGTGGCAACAGTTTGGGGAAGGCCCTTTCCTATTTCAGCAAGACAATGCCCCAGTGCACAAAGCGAGGTCCATACAGAAATGGTTTATTGAGATCGGTGTGAAAGAATTTGACTGGCCTGTAGAGAGTCCTGACCTCAACCCCATCGAACACCTTTGGGATGAATTGGAACGCCGACTGCGAGCCAGGCCTAATCGCCCAACATCAGTGCCTGACATCACCGATGCTCTTGTGGCTGAAGGAACACAAGAGCAGAAGGAACAGTCCGTCTACACGTCGAGACAACTCAGACCTCCTCCCAGACAGACAGACAGTAACTGCGATAGCAGAGATCGATTAATGACAAGGCTGACTATAAGCCCTGCAGCTCGGACCATCCGAGCAGCATGAGCACAAACCAGGGCGACAAGGACAACTATGTGATGGTGAAGAAGTAGAGGAGGAAAATCAAGACGGTGATGATGTTGATGACAATGACAACAACGATGACGGTCATGCGGATGAAGATGGTAATGATGCTAATGCCACGCTGTCAGCCACAGTGTATAAAGTCATCTTCCCTTGAAAGCAGCAGCTCCGAGGGCCCTGAGCTGTCTCCAGTACAGCCTTCACACAGAGCACAGAAACCACATTAGATCATTCTGTAATCTAAAAAGATATGACATTCTCCATGCATGCAGTACATGTTACATGAATAGAATGCAGTGAAATATGGTCATACACATACACACCGAAAGAGGTTCTATTGGACAAAAGGTTTGGCCTGAGAGGGGTGACTCAGGGGGTTGTGATTGCACACACACACACACACACACACACACACACACACACACACACACGGGAGAGAACATGTTATTTATTTTTACTATTTTCTATATTGTAGAAATAATAGTGAAGACATCACAACTATGAAATAACACATATGGAATCATGTAGTAACCAAAAAAGATTTAAATCAAAATATGTTTTATATTCTTCAAAGTAGCCACCCTTTGCCTTGATGACAGCTTTGCAAACTCTTGGCATTCTCTTAACCAGCTTCACATATACTGAGTTCCCACATATACTGAGCACTTGTTGGCTGCTTTTCCTTCACTCCAACTCATCCCAAACCATCTCAATTGGGTTGAAGTCGGGTGATTGTGGAGGCCAGGTCATCTGATGCAGCACTCCATCTCTCTCCTTATTGGTCAAATAGCCCTTCTACAGCCTGGAGGTGTGTTGGGTCATTGTCCTGTTGAAAAACGAATTAGTCCCACTAAGCACAAACCAGATGGCATGGTGTATTGCTGCAGAATGCTGTGGTAGCAATGCTTGATAAGTGTGCACTGAGTTCTAAATAAATTACTGACAGTGTCACCAGCAAAGCACCCCCAAACCATCACACCTCCTCCTCCATGCTTCACGGTGGGAACCACACATGTGGAGATCATCTGTTCACCTACTCTGCGTCTCACAATGACGATGTATCTGTTACTTGAACTCTGTGAATAATTTATTTGGGCTGCAGCTCTAATGAACTTGTCCTCTGAGGCAGAGGTAACTCTGGGTCTTCCTTTCCTGTGGCGGTCCTCATGAGAACCAGTTTCATCATAGTGTTTGATGGTTTTTGCGACTGCACTTGAAGAAACTTTCAAAGTTCTTGAAATGTTCCGCATTGACTGACCTTCATGTCTTAGAGTAATGATGTACTGTTGTTTCTCTTTGCTTATTTGAGCTGTTATTGCCATAGTATGGACTTGGTATTTTACCAAATAGGGCTATATTCTTTATCCCACCCCTACACACAACTGATTGGCTCAAATGCATTAAGAAGGAAATAAATTCCACAAAGTAACTTTTAACAAGGCACACCTGTTAATTGAAATTGAAATTCCAGGTGACTACTGTGCCTCATGAAGCTGGTTGAGAGAATGCCAAGAGTGTGCAAAGCTGTCATCAAGGCAAAGGATGGCTACTTTGAGGAATCTCAAATATAAAATATATTTAGATTTGTTTCACACTTTTTTGGTTACTACATGATTCCATATGTGTTATTTCATAGTTGTGATGTCTTCACTATTATTTCTACAATATAGAAAATAGTAAAAAATAAATAAAAACCCTGGAATGTGTAGGTGTGTCCAAACTTTTAACTGGTACTATACGTTCCAGTGGCTGAGTCCATAAAGTAGCCGATTGGTTGTCTGCTTCATTGGTTTGGCTCCTGGAGCACCGCGGCAGCAGATCAATAGTGTGTGACAGAGCCTCTTGGGCCAAGGAAGGAGTTACGGAAGTGTGGACGTGATTAACTATACTTGTGGGGACCAGAATTTGACCAACATGGGACATTTTGTTAGACACCACAATGTCAAATCCTATTTCTAGGGTTAGGGTTAGTTTTAGAGTTAGAGCTAGAGTTAGGTTTAAGGTTAAGGTTAGGTTTTGGGGTTATGGTTAGGGTAAGGGTTACGGTAAGGGTTACGGTAAGGGTTAGGGTGTGCCGGTGTGTATGACTGTGTGTGTGTGACTGTGTGTGTGTGTGTGTGTGTGTGTGCCTTTATATAGACCATAGAACACAAACTAATTGTGTAGCCATGCAGCATGAAAGACTGTGCTCTCTAGGGTCAAGCTCTGTAGGCTACAGACAAGGACATGATGGACCCTTTTAAAAAGACTGTAGGTCTATGCTCATTATGTGTTCTTTGTATCCTGTGTGTGTGTGTGTGTGTGTGTGTGTGTGTGTGTGGAATACCATGTTTTGTTTGCCTGTGTGTGTTTCTGGTTAATGTTTGTTTTGTAAATGTATATTTGTCTGGGTGCACTTGCACACCTGCACAATCACAAAACAAGACACATTACTTCAAAACAAATGCCTCTAAGAGTCTTGGTCTGAAAGGAAATGGAATCCCCCAGAGCCAGGCAGAGCATGAAGGACACCATAAACCTGCAGGGTGCTCGAATCACCATAACTCCTCTCATACGGAGCACGGACAGCAGATTAATGACAATCTGAGAATGAGGAAATGATGAGTCTCTCATTTTACTGAGGTTCTGGTTGTGATAAAACACATCCAGAGATACAGTATGTCACAGCGCATATAACAACCCCCTTAACATAGTGTGTGTGTGTGTACATGCGAACACGGCATCGACCAGACAGTTTATTATTATTATATATTAGATTAGATTTTCTCGACAGACGTTTTTATTGCATGCAAGTGCTGCACTTTTACAAGATGTATTAAACCCATTTATTGCACAGAATAATAGGGCTTTGTTCAAAAAGCCTAAACACAACATAAACAACAACCTTGAAGTACCAATAACCACTATCCTTCTCAGTAGATACTGTTAACAGACTATATGTTCAAGTCGTTGCTGTTGTTTGAGGAACTGTAACGGACACAATAAAAAGCCTACATTTATCATCAAACAATTCCATTCCCACCTCCACTCGGAGAGTTGTTCAAATAATAGATTCTCCAGTATCATTTGGAGTTTGATTTCCTATTGATTGGTCCTACCTAGACTACAATGACTCAGCAGAAGCCTATACTTCAGAGTGAAACGCAAACTTTAAAGTGAGCAATTTGTTTTCAATTCTATTCCCGTCTCCATCTCTTCTCCCAGAGGAACGGGTTAACGGCTCAGTCTAATTGTGCCCACAACACCTCAGACTGCCACACTGCAATTACCCCTGTCCCTGTGTGGTCACTGGTCAGCCTTGTCACGCTACACAACACACACAGAGGAGGTGTCGTGGCTCCGCCGGCATCCACGCTGGCTGCACAGCTCCTTTAATGATTAACTGGTGTACTGCTGCTATGAGTTACAGGACTCGAGGCTTGGGGGCTGGAAGAGAGGGGAGAGAGGGAGAGAGGGGGAGAGAGAGAGAGGAGAGAGGGAGAGAGGGGGAGAGAGGGGAGAGAGAGAGAGGGAGAGAGAGGAGAGAGAGAGGAGAGAGAGGGAGAGAGAGGAGAGAGAGAGAGAGAGAGGGAGAGAGAGAGAGAGAGAGAGAGAGAGAGAGAGAGAGAGAGAGGAGAGAGAGGAGAGAGAGGAGAGAGAGGAGAGAGAGAGAGAGGGGAGAGAGAGGAGAGAAGGGAGAGAGAGAGAGGAGAGAAGGGAGAGAGGGGAGAGAAGCCATCTGCTCAGAAGGCGTAGCTGAGAGGGCAACTCGCCACAGCTGAGCTAAATGATCCTCTGGGGAACCGTTTTAATTGAAAAAATAATGCAACAAACACAATGAAGAATGCGATCTGCTTTGTCTATGAACCTAGTGAACAAGTTGACTGCTGGTATTTATTTAAAAAGAACAACATTCAAAAGGTATGAAAAAACATGCTAAAACAGTTAACAGTATTGACGGTATTGGAAACCCTACTGTGTGTATTTTTTTGTTATGTTTTTTGTCCAATTTGATTTTGATTTTCAGACCATGCAAAAACATACATAGAAAGAAACTAATAGACAACTTAACATTTCACAACATAAATTTAAACTAACATTAATGACATCACACTTGCTCAAACCAACATGTTCCCACCGTATCCTCACACCCATCCTGCCCATCTGTCACGTTCTGATCTTCATCTCCTTTGTTTTGTCATTATTTAGTATGGTCAGGGTGTGAGTTGGAGTGGGCAGTCTATGTTTGTTTTTCTATGATTTGGGTATTTCTAGGTTTCGGCCCAGTATGGTTCTCAATCAGAGGCAGGTGTCATTAGTTGTCTCTAATTGAGAATCATACTTAGGTAGCCTGGGTTTCACTGTGTGTTTGTGGGTGATTGTTCCTGTCTCTGTGTTTGCACCAGATAGGGCTGTTTTGGTTTTGCACATTTCTTGTTTTGTTAGTTTATTCATGTATAGTGTCTTTATTAAAGTACCATGAATAACCACCACCATGTGTTTTGGTCCGCCTCTCCTTCACCTCAAGAAAACCACAAACTCACAATAGCACCTTCTCTCATCCTCATCTTTTGATATGTCCAGTGCCTGAAATACTTTATGCCATATAGCTTCAAATTGTACAAATGTATTTCATATTGTGGTTATTTACATGAGTATATGGTATACTGTATAGTGCCTTCAGAAAGTATACATACCCTTTGATTTATACCACATTTTGTTACAGCCTGAATTCAAAATGGATTAAATATTTTTTCCCCCTCAACCATCTACGCACAATACCCAATAATGACAAATTGAAAACATGTTTTTAGAAATGTTTGCAAATGTATTGAAAATGAAATATAGAGATATCTCATTTACAGAAGTATTCACACCCCTGAGTCAATACATGTTAGAATCACCGTTGGCAACGATTACAGCTGTTAGTCTTTCTGGGTAAGTCTCTATTTGCACCTTATTAAGTTGGTTTTTGATCATTGCTAGACAGCCATTTTCAAGTCTTGCCATAGATTTTCAAGTAGATTTAGGTCAAAACTATAACTAGGCCACTCAGGAACATTCAATGTCATCTTGGTAAGCAACCCCAGTGTATATTTGGCCTTGTGTTTTAAGTTATTGTCCTGCTGAATGGTGTATTTGTCTCCCAGTGTCTGTTGGAAAGCAGAGGTTTTCCTCCATGATTTTGCCTGTGCTTAGCGCTATTCCGTTTTTTTTATCCTGAAACAACACCCTAGTCCTTGCCGATAACAAGCATACATGTACCCATAACATGATGCAACCACCACCATGCTTGAAAATATGAAGCATGGTACACAGTAATGTGTTGCGTTGGACTTGCCCAAACAAAGGGCGGGGGTGGATGCTTTATGATTAACGACTCATGGTGTAATTATAACAACATTCAGGAGCTCAAGTCCTTCTGCTCACCCGAACTAGAATTCCTTACAATCAAGTGCCGGCCATTTTACCTACCAAGAGAATTATTGGCAGTTATCGTCACAGCTGTGTACATTCCCCCTCAAGCAGACACCAAAACGGCCATCAAGGAACTTCACTGGACAATTTGCAAACTGGAAACCATACATCCTGAGGCTGCATTTACTGTAGCTGAGGATTTTAACAAAGAAAATTTGAGATCAAGTCTACCTAAATTCTTCCAGCATATTGATAGCCCTACACGCATGCGCAATACCCTCGACCACTGCTACTCTATCTTCCGCAATGCATACAAGGCCCTCCCTCACCCTCCCTTCGGAAAATCCAACTACGACTCCATCTTGCTCCTACCGTCCTATAGGCAGAAACTCAAACCGGAGGCACCCGTGACAAGAACCATTCAACGCTGGTCCGACCAATTGGAAGCCACGCTTCAAGATTGTTTGGATCACGCGGACTGGAATGTGTTCCGGGCAGCCTCAGAGAACAACGTCGACCTATGCGCTGACACGGTGAGTGCGTTTATAAAGAAGTTCATTGGAGATGTTGTACCCACTGTGACTATTAAAACCTACCCTAACCAGAAACCGTGGATGGCGGCATTCGCGCAAAGCTGAAAGTGCGATCCGCATTTAACCATGGAAAGAGGTCTGGGAATATGTCTGAATATACTCAGTGTAGCTATTCCCTCCACAAAGGCAATCAAACAAGCAAAATGTCAGTACAGGGACAAGGTGGAGTCGCAATTCAACGACTCAGATATGATACGTATGTGGCAGGGTCCACAGGAAATCATGGATTACAAAAAGAAATCCAGCCACGTCACAGACACCGACGTCACGCTTCCAGACAAACTAAACACCTTCTTTGCCCGCTTTGAGAATAATACAATGCCACCATCGCGGCCCGCTAACAAGGACTGTGCCCCCACCCCTCATTCTCCGTAGCTGACGTGAGAAAAACATTTAAATGTGATAACCCTCGCAAGGCTGCTGGCCCAAACGGCATCCCTGGCAGTATCCTGAAAGCATGCACAGACCAGCTGCCTAGTGTGTTTACGGACATATTCAATCGCTCCCAATCCCAGTCTGTCCAAGTCCCCACATGCTTCAAGATGGCCACCATTGTTCCTGTACCCAAGGCGGCAAAGATAACTCAACTAAATGACTACCGCCCCGTAGCACTCACTTCTGTCATCATGAAGTGCTTTGAGAGACTAGTCAAGGATCATATCACCTCCACCTTACCGGTCACCCTAGACCCACTTCAGTTTGCATATCGCCCCAACAGGTCCACAGACGATGCAATCACCATCACACTGCCCTATCCCATCTGGACAAAAGGAATACCTATGTAAGAATGCTATTCATTAACTACTGCTCAGCATTCAACACCATAGTACCCTCCAAGCTCATCATCAAGCTCGAGGCCCTGGGTCTCAACCTCGCCCTGTGCAACGGGCCGCCCCCAAGTGGTGAAGGTAGGAAATAACATCTCCACTTCGCTGACCCTCAACACTGGGGCCCCACACGAGTGTGTGCTCAGCCCCCTCCTGTACTCCTTGTTCACCCACGACTGCATGGCCACGCGCGCCTCCAACTAAATCATCAGGTTTGCAGACGACACAATAGTAGTGGGCTTGATTACCAACAACGACGAGATAGCCTACAGGGAGGAGGTGAGGGCACTCGGAGTGTGGTGTCAGGAAAATAACCTCTCACTCAACGTCAACAAAACAAAAGGAGATGATTGTGGACTTCAGGAAACAGCAGAGGGAACACCCCCCTATCCACATCAAATGGACAGCAGTGGAGATGTTGGAAAGATTTAAGTTCCTCGGCGTACACTTCACAGACAAACTGAAATGGTCCACCCACACAGACAGTGAGGTGAAGAAGGTGCAACAGCGCCTCTTCAACCTCAGGAGGCTGAAGAAATTTGGCTTGTCACCCAAAACCATGGCAAAATTACAGATGCACAATCGAGAGCATCCTGTCAGGCTGTATCGCCCCTGGTACGGCAACTGCACCGCCCTCAACTGCAAGGCTCTCCAGAGGGTGGTGCAGTCTGCACAATGCATCACCAGGGGCAAACTACCTGCCCTCCATGACACCTACAGCACCCGATGTCCCAGGAAAGCCAAAAAGATAATCAAGGACATCAACCACTCGAGCCACTGCCGGTTCACAACGCTACCATCCAGAAGGCGAGGTCAGTACAGGTGCATCAAACATGGGACCGAGAGAAAAACAGGCTATCAGACTGCTAAACAGCAATCACAAACTCAGAGAGGCTGATGCCTCCATTGAGACCCCATCACTGGCCACTTTAATAAATGGATTACGAGTCACTTTATACAATGCCACTCTAAATAATGCCACTTTAACCATGTTTACATATCTTACATTACTCATATATATATATATATATATACACTGTATTTTATACCATCTATAGCACCTTGCCTATGCCGCTCGGCCATCCCTCATCCACCCCTTTAGATTTGTGTGTTTTAGGTAGTTGTTGGGGAATTGTTAGATTACTTGTTAGATATTACTGCACTGTCAGGTCTAGAAGCACCAGCATTTTGCTACACTCGCATTAGCATCTGCTAACAATGTGTATGTGACGAATAACATTTGATTTGTATTCAGGAAATAAAGTTAATTTCTTTGCCACATTTTTTGCAGTTTTAGTTTAGTGTCTTGTTGCAAACAGAATGCATGTTTTGAGATATTTTTATTCTGTACAGGCTTCCTTCTTTTCACTCTGTCATTTAGGTCAGTATTAAGGAGTAACTACAATGCTGTTGATCTATCTTCAGTTTTCTCCTATCACAGCCATTCAACTCTTCAAATGTTTTAAAGTCATGGTGAAATCCATGCGAGATTTCCTTTCTCTCCAGCAACTAAGTTATGAAGGACAGCTGTATATTTGTAGTTACTGGGTGTATTGATACACCATCCAAAGTGTAATTAATAACTACACCACATGCTCAAAGGGATATTCAATGTCTGCTTTATTTTTATCCATGTACCAATCGGTGCCCATCTTCGCAGGACATTGGAAAACCTCCCTGGTCTTGGTGTTTGAAAATCACTGTTCGACTGAAGGACCTTACAGATACAGTTGAAGTCGGGAGTTTACATACACCTTAGCCAAATACATTTAAACTCAGTTTTTCACAATTTCTGACATGTAATCCTAGAAGAAATTCCTTGTATTAGGTCAGTTAGGATCACTACTTTATTTTAAGAATGTGAAATGTCAGAACAATAGCATAGAGAATGATTTACTTCAGCTTTAATTTCTTTCCTCACATTCCCAGGGGGTCAGAAGTTTACATACACTCAATTAGTATTTGGTAGCATTGCCTTTAAATTGTTTAACTTGGGTCAAACGTTTCGGATAGCCTTCCACAAGCTTCCCACAATAAGTTGGGTGAATTTTGGCCCATTCCTCCTGACAGAGCTGGTGTAACTGAGTCAGGTTTGAGTCAGGTTTGTAGGCCTCCTTGCTCGGACACACTTTTTCAGTTCTGCCCACACATTTTCTATAGGATTGAGGTCAGGGCTTTGTGATAGCCACTCCAATACCTTGACTTTCACTATTTTGTGAAGTGCACCAGTCCCTCCTGCAGCAAAGCACCCCCACAACATGATGGTGCTACCCCCGTGCTTCACTGTTGGGATGGTGTTCTTCGGCTTGAAATCCTCCCCCTTATTCCTCCAAACATAACAATGGTCATTATGGCCAAACAGTTCTATTTTTGTTTCATCAGACCAGAGGACCTTTCTCCAAAAAGTACGATCTTTGTCCCCGTGTGCAGTTGTAAACCGTAGTCTGGCTTTTTTATAGCGATTTTGGAGCAGTGGCTTCTTCCTTGCTGAGCTGCCTTTCAGGTCATGTCGATATAGGACTCGTTTTACTGTGGATATAGATAGTTTTGTACCCGTTTCCTCCAGCATCTTCACAAGGTCCTTTGCTGTTGTTCTGGGATTGATTTCAATTTTTTGCACCTAAGTCCATTAATCTCTAGGAGACAGAACGCGTCTCCTTCTTGAGCGGTATGATGGCTGCGTGGTCCCGTGGTGTTTATCCTAGCATACTATTGTTTGCACAGATGAATGTCGTACCTTCAGGCCTTTGGAAATTGTTCCCAAGGATGAACCAGACTTGTGGAGGTCTACAATTTGTGTTCTGAGGTCTTTCTTTTGATTTTCCCATGATGTCAGGCAAAGAGGCACTGAGCTTGAAGGTAGGCCTTGAAATACATTCACAGGTACACCTCCAATTGACTCAAATGATGTCAATTAGCCTATCAGAAGCTTCTAAAGCCATTTCATAATTTTCTGTAATTTTCCAAGCTGTTTAAAGGCACAGTCAACTTCGTGTATGTAAACTTCTGACCCTAAGGAATTTTGATACAATGAATTATAAGTGGAATATCCGTCTGTACACAATTGTTGGAAAAAATACTTGTGTCATGCACAAAGTAGATGTCCTATCCGACTTGCAAAGACTATAGTTTGTTAACAAGGTATGTGTGGAGTGGTTTAAAAATGAGTTTTAATGACTCCAACCTAAGTGTATGTAAACTTCCGATTCCAACTGTAATTGTGGTACAGTGATGAGGTAGTCATTAAAAAAAGTGATACACTATTATAGCACACAGAGTGATCCATGCAACTTATTATGTGACTTGTTAAGCACATGTTTACATCTGAACTTATTTAGGCTTGCCATAACAAAGGGGTTGAATACTTATTGACTCAAGATATTTGATCTTTTCATTTCTAATTAAAAAACATGTCTAAAAACGTAATTCCACTTTGACATTATGGGGTATTGTGAGTAAACCAGTGACACAAAATCTACATTTAATCAATATTAAATTCAGTCTGTAACACCACAAAATGTGAAAAAGTCAAGGGGTGTGAATAGTTTCTGAAGGCCCTGTACGGTATACTGCCCAATTGTAGCATGGTGTATCGTGCTGGGTATCATTGGCCTGCTGCTGATGGAGAAAGTTTGGTCAACACGGACTAATTTTATGATGTTTACTGACATTAAATTGAGCTAGTATTGATATACACTGTTAACTGATTCTGATCCAAAGCCACCACACCAAAATTCTGCCTTCCTTTAGTTGTCTCAGGATTTGGCAAGCTAATCAAAAGGGGACCATCGCGCTCTCCCTGAGGTTTGGATGGTGCATAACAACCAGTGAATTCAGATAAATAAAAAGTTGTCATGGGTCTGCACTCAAAAATGTTGCATAAAGCTTATTTCATTTTTCAATGTTGTTATTATTTCCACTGCATCAGGGATAACGTACACAGACGCTATCGGCTTTGCAGCCATCACCCAAAACTACCCTCAGGTCCTCATACCCCGTATTTGGGATTGCAGTGTGCAGTAAAAAATAATTTGCCAATCAATAACAACGTAACTTTTAATGGCTACATTAACTTTGACCATTTGTGACGATACAAGCTCTCACGTCGAATTATGGTTCTCCCCACGAGCGCCAAGTTCAAACATTTCCATTTCTACAAATTCCATTACGGCCGTTACATTAAACTTAGGAGTGCACCATTAGTTTCTGCTATTAGCGGCAACACGGGCTCAAGAGACTCCTCCATTTCAGTTTATAAAAGAATGTGCTTTATTTGACTCATTTCCCTCCTTTTAATAATACCTGTTTGTTTGACAGCTTAGTTTGTGTCGGGCACCCATATCCCTACCTCTGTATGTCACTCAAGTTCTCAAATCAAAGTTTACTGATCGCTACACATACTTAGCAGACGTTATCACAGTCTCAGCAAAATGCTTATGTTTCTAGCGCCAACAGTGCAGTAATACCTAACAATACAGAAAATACACACAAATCCAAAACATTTCAAAGAAAACTAAGAAATATCAGAACGAGCAATGTCAGAGTCAGTATGGACAGTATATGAATAGAAAAAGTGTGTACAGCAGTAGTTGTATAATTTGTCATGACATTGGTTAGACCAGTAGTGAATTCATATTATATTCCTGCAAATATTAATTTGGTTGCTACATCAGCCACTGTAGCAATTGAGATGTATGTTTATTGCGTCTAATTCAGTCTATGTGACTGTGTCTAAAACGATTACATATACATGTATCCGTGTTAAGAGCACATTGGTATGGTTTCTCCGTAGCCTAACTGTGTGCGTCAGGGTATTGTGGGTATATAAGCCTGTTCTTTTCCATTCTCTTGAGGACTGCTGTGAAGGTAACATGTGTTGCTAAGTTCTCTAAACAAATTCTCAATTGACTGAGTTTTCTAGCATTGTTATAGGCTTGGCCTGATAGGCTCTATTGGCATTTTGATATGTTGCCGTTTGGTTTCTACTACTGCGATTGTTCTTTATTTTGACACTTCATAATTTCTATTGTCGACTGCAATTACTGAATATTATTTGTATAAAGTGCATTCAGAAAGGATTCAGACTCCTTCACTTTATCCACATTTTGTTACGTTACAGCCTTATTATAAAATTAATGATTTTTTTTCCCCCCTCTCATCAATCTACACACAATACCCCACAACGACAAAGTGAAAACAGGTTTTTGGACATTTAACCAAATTTAGTAATAAAAAAAAATAAAAAACGGAAATACATTATTTACATAAGATTTCAGACCCTTTGCTATGAGACTCGAAATTGAGCTCAGGTGCATCCTGTTTGCATTGATCATCCTTGAGATGTTTCTACAACTTGATTGGAGTCCACCTGTGGTAAATTCAATTGATTGGAAATTATTTGGAAAGGCACACACCTGTCTATATAAGGTCCCACAGTTGACAGTGCATGTCAGAGCAAAAAATAATTGTCCGTAGAGCTCCGAGACAGAATTGTGTCGAGGCACAGATCTGGGAAGGATACCAAAACATTTCTGCAGTATTGAAGGTCCCCAAGAACACACTGCCCTCCATCATTCTTAAATGAAAGAAATTTGGAACCACAAAGTCTTTTCCTAGAGCTGGCTGCCCGGCCAAACTGATCATCCAAACTGACAGAGCTTGAGAGGATCTGCAGAGAAGAATGGGAGAAACTCCCCAAATAAAGGTGTGCCAAGCTAGCGTCATACCCAAGAAGACTCGAGACTGTAATCGCTGCCAAAGGTCCTTCAACGAAATACTGACTAAAGGGTCTGAATACTTATGTAAATGTGACATTTCAGGGGTGTTTTGCTTTGTCATTATGGGGTATTGTGTGTAGATCGATGAGGAGGGAAAAAACAATTTGATACATTTTAGAATAAGGCTGTAATGCAACAAAATGTGGAAAAAGTGAAGAGGTCTGAATCCTTTCTGAATGCACCATTTTCATTGGACTGCACTGAAGGCTTCATTTTGCACCACGTTTGTATCTCTCAGTTGCGCTCAAACCCTCCTAAGTTAGACTGCCGGATCCCATTATTTACAACATCAACGGATCCCATTTAAATCACCTTCAAGGCCTGGAGAAAATAATTACGATCTTTGACCTTTTCTTTCATACGTGTGTCCATTTTGTGTGTGTGTGTGTGTGCTCACCCTGAAGTCAATGCCAACAGTAGAGATGAAGCTACCGGCCAAGAAAGCTCCGTCCTTGAAGCGAACCAACAGGCAAGTCTTCCCTACACCTGAGTCTCCCACCAACATCACCTGTAGAGGGACACAAATTACCTTATTTTTAATGTTCCATGGACTCTTGGAAGATTAGACCCATTACTGTGGGACTTATTCACAGCCTATCCCCCCCTTAGAGAGAGAAACAGAAATAAACATAAACAGAGATGGAGACAGAGACAGAGACAGAGAGAGACAGAGACAGACCAAAAGACATCTCCATCTTCTCTGAATACCTGTGGTAGCGGTTGATGAGCCCTCAGTAGTGGAGGTCAACGATCATAACACCATGAAACTCTACTCAACACAGTGAGGTGATTTGTCTAAGTTCGAGTGATGAGTCCGTCTCTGTGTCTGTCTGAGAATCTAGCCTGCCTTCAGACCTCTGATGGGGTAAACTTGGGGTCATGATTGGGGCTGCACCAAATGTTTGATGTATTATAATAATTGATTATTCTTATGTTGTATTAATAGAAGGGGAAGGGTTATGAGACCCCTCCCCCACTACATTTATAGGGTCATAGACTACAAATTAACAATATATATGTTCATTATAAGGTTTTAATATTGTTCCACAGTCTTTTCTAGTCTCGGTCTCTTATAAAGAAACGGTCTGAGAGATGTATGAATTATTGCAGGGTGTCTGTGAGAAGGCACATCTAGGCTAAAAGATATTAGACACAGAACCCAGCAGAGGAGTGAAAGATAAGAGACTAGTCAGACATACCTCTATAAATCAACTTGGGGAGTGGACATTTACTGCTGAGCCCATAGAAAATACTGGAACTATTGTATCTCTCTTGCAAGTTTGTATAGCTGTATATGCAAAGGCTTGGTCTCATGAGCAGAAGGTAATGACATATGCAGTGACATCACTAGGGCTGGACTTCGGGCTTAAAAAAATAACTTGGGACTTTTCCTATTTTGCAAAACTCAGGAGACACATCAGTTGTATGTGTGATGTTTGATCTTTGACTTCTGTCTACAGCTGTATTTTAATTAAAATTGTTATGATTTACAAGTGCACATTTTGAGTGTTCCTTATTTGTTAAGTAAATAAAACGGAGCACAGAAAAACAGAACCAACACCTCCATCTATGTCACTGTTATCTGTATACCACATACTTTATTCCCTCTTAGCAAACTCACTATAAGTCAAGGCCAAGAGAGACCAGAGTGGGAAGATCAACTGTATTTTATTTATTTATTTCACCTTTATTTAACCAGGTAGGCTAGTTGAGAACACATTCTCATTTACAACTGCGACCTGACCAAGATAAAGCAAAGCAGTTCGACACATACAACAACACAGAATGAAACATGGAATAAACAAACATACAGTCAATAATACAGTAGAAAAAAGTATATATACAGTGTGTGCAAATGAGGTAAGATACCTCCCGTATCTTACCTCATTTGCACACACTGTATATATACTTTTTTCTACTGTATTATTGACTGTATGTTTGTTTATTCCATGTTTCATTCTGTGTTGTTGTATGTGTCGAACTGCTTTGCTTTATCTTGGTCAGGTCGCAGTTGTAAATGAGAATGTAAGGCATTAAATAGGCCATAGCGGCAAAGTAATTCAAATATAGCAATGAAAACACTGGAGTGATAGATGTGCAGAAGATGAATGTGCAAGTCGAGATACTGTAGTGCAAAGGAGGAAAATAAATACATAAATAAATACAGTATGGGGATGAGGTAGCTGGATGGGCTGTTTACAGATGGGCTATGAACAGGTGCAGTGATCTGTGAGCTGCTCTGACAGCTGGTGCTTAAAGTGAGTTAGGGAGATATGAGTCTCCAGCTTCAGTGATTTTTTGAAGTTCGTTCCAGTCATTGGCAGCAGAGAACTGGAAGGAAAGGAGGCCAAAGGAGGAATTGGCATTGGGGGTGCCCAGTGAAATATACCTACTGAAGCGCGTGCTACGGCTGGGTGCTGCTATGGTGACCAGTGAGCTGAAATAAGGCAAGGCTTTAGCTAGCAAAGACTTGTAGATGACCTGGAACCAGTGGGTTTGGCGACGAGTATGAAGCGAGGGCCAGCCAATGAGAGCATACAGGTCGCAGTGGTGGGTAGTATATGGGGCATTGGTGACAACACAGATGGCACTGTGATAGACTGCATCCAAATTGTTGATTAGAATGTTGGAGGCTATTTTGTAAATGATATTACCGAAGTCGAGGATCGGTAGGATAGTTAGTTTTACGAGGGTATGTTTGGCAGCATGAGTGAAGGATGCTTTGTTGAGAAATAGGAAGCTGATTCTAGATTTAATTTTGGATTGGAGATGCTTAATGTGAGTCTGAAAGGAGAGTTTACAGTCTAACCAGACACCTAGGTATTTGTAGTAGTCCACATATTCGAAGTCAGAACCGTCCTGAGTAGTGATGCTGGACGGGCGGGCAGCGATCGGTTGAAGAGCATGCATTTAGTTTTATTTGCGTTTAAGAGTAGTTGGGGGCAACGGAAGGAGAGTTGTATGGCATTGTCCAAAGAAGGGCCAGAAGTATAGAGAATGATGTTGTCTGCTTAGTGGTGGATCAGAGAATCACCAGCAGCAAAAGCGACATCATTGATGTCTACAGAGAAAAGAGTCGGCCCGAGAATTGAACCTTGTGGCACCCCCATAGAGACTGCCAGAGGTCCGGACAACAGGCCCTCCGATTGGACATACTGAACTCTGTCTGAGAAGTAGTTGGTGAACCAGGTGAGGCAGTCATTTGAGAGACCAGGGCTGTTGAGTCTGCCGATAAGAATGTGGTGATTGACAGAGTCAAAAGCCTTGGCCAGGTCGATGAATAGGGCTGCACAGTATTGTCTCTTATCAAAAGGTGGTCATGATATCGTTTAGGACCTTGAGCGTGGCTGAGGTGCACCCTTGACCAGCTCTGAAGCCAGATTGCATAGCAGAGAAGGTACGGTGGGATTCTAAATGGTGGGAATCTGTTAATTTGGCTTTCGAAGACCTTAGAAAGGCAGGGTAGAATAGATATAGGTCTGTAGCAGTTTGGGTCTAGAGTGTCTCCCCTTTTGAAGAGGGGGATGACCACGGCAGCTTTCCAATCTTTGGGAATCTCAGACGATACGAAAGAGAGATTGAACAGGCTAGTAATAGGGGTTGCAGCCATTTTGGCAGATCATTTTAGGAAGAGAGGGTCCAGATTGTCTAGCCAGGCTGATTTGAAAGGGTCCAGATTTTGCAGTTCTTTCAGAACATCAGCTATCTGGATTTGGGTGAAGGAGAAATGGGGGAGGCTTGGTAGAGTTGCTGTGGGGGGTGCCGGGCAGTTGACCGAGGTAGGGGTAGCCAGGTGGAAAGCATGGCCAGACATAGAAAAGTGCTTATTGAAATTCTCAATTATAGTGGATTTATCAGTGGTGACAGTGTTTCCTAGCCTCAGTGCAGTGGGAAGCTGGGAGGAGGTGCTCTTTTTCCCCATTGACTTTACAGTGTCCCAGAACGTTTTGGAGTTTGTGCTACAGCAAATATCTGTTTGAAAAAGCTAGCCTTAGCTTTCCTAACTGCCTGTGTATACTGGTTCCTAACTTCACTGAAAAGTTGCATATCACAAAGTTGCATATTTTGGGAATGAGACTTTTCCACATAAACCCCCCCCCCTCACACACTTAGAAGTGCAACCAGATGGCATGAGCACAATGCAGGCATAATACAACTAAGCAGACATAGGATCTTAATTTGAGCCAGTTTGATAAATCAGGAAAATAATCCTGCAGAAACAGTATGTATTATGTGGATTATAATAAATGTACATGTTTGTGGTGCTTGATAAATGTTTCATTAGGGCAAATCAAGTCTGAAATTTCAAAGTGGAAATTAACCTTTAGAAGCGTTTTAAAAACTCAAATAAACAACCAGTCTGCATTTCCTGCTCAGCAGGAAAATTCACAGCAACAAAAGAGTGATCAAATTAAGATCCTACATCTGTATTACAGGATTCTGATTATATAACATGATTGATGAGTTATACAGACTTTACTATACCAGGCTCAGAATCCCTTATGTACTGTGGTGTGGTGCCCTGTGTGTTACAAAGTCAGTGTTTGTTCTTGTCACAGTGTGACTGTTTGAGTGCTGTGTCAGGAGTGGCACACAATCGTCTCCCATATCCTTGTTGACACAGCTGTGGCTCAGTAGTTGACAATAGAGTCATTAAGGTAGGTTCAGTACGTAGTGAAATGTAACCAAACATACATTTCAATCATTAGACAAATGCGCTTTGGTACTAAAATGTCATGATTTACCCTAACCATTTGGCACTATGATTCTGGGTAGAATTGGTTGCTTTATTATTCAGATAATGCCATAACTACCAAGAACATAAATGAAAAAGGGATTTTGTAAGAGGTAAGACCATGTTAATGCCTTGATGAATAAAACAATTTCCTAATGTAATAGAGATAAAATAATGTAATTAAATAAAAGAAAGTAGGATGTTTCTGTCTTGAAGAAAAAATGTCTGAGGGTCCTCTCTCCTCTTCAGTTCATATATTTATATTGGGGGTAGCTCATCCAGGTGTTGGAGGAGTACACGGGCTGAGCAGCATAGCAGGGACTCTGGGGCAGCCACAACAATAGGTGGGCTGGACAACAGTCTCCCAGGTATATGTCATCTGGACAGTACCTACATCGGAACGAAGCCAGCACGTGCGCCGGGATTCTCAATCTTCAGGAAGGTCTCTGGGGTAACCTTCATCCTGCGGACTATGGGAGGCTGCGCAGGTGCCACGGTTGCCAGTGGAGGTAGTGGCCGCGCAGGAGTCCAGCAGGTTCTTAATTATCTGCTGGATCTCTGGGGTCCGGCAAGCTCTGAAGATGCGCTGGGTCCCTTGCAGGCGGCAGTGGACTCAGAGCTCAAATCCTGTGTACTTCTCCTCCTCCAGCCCAAACACCATCTTGTTTATGGTATCAACAGGGCTTCCTCGGACCCGGGGCTGCCTTCTCATCAATGGCCCTTTCGTCCTTTTGTAGCACTGAGTCAAACAAGTTGATGTAGAAGGCAAATCGGCGATACCACGCTTTTATACATTTTGGAGAGTGCATCATGATGGAACCCCAAATTACATCATGCAACTTCTTGACCACTAAATTTTTTTTAAATTTTCTGTCTTATTTTTCAATTTGGAGTGCAGGATGTTTAAATGAAATAGCCGGTCACTGGCGAAAATAAATAAAATAAATACATTTTTCTCATGTGTCGATCACAGTTATAGGCCAATGGCTATGGGACCAACCTGGCCTCATCTAGCCTTAGTTGTTTTGGATCTTCTAACCTTATGTACATTTCCAAACCTTTGTCATTAGTTGTGTGGTTTTTTGTTGGGCACATGCAATTTCTTCTGTCCTAGACAAATCTCCTTGTCTGATTGCATGAACCTCCCCTGTCTTCACCCAGGATCTCCGCGATCACTGCCTCATTGCCTGCGTCCGTAATGGGTCTGCGGTCAAACAACCACCCCTCATCACTGTCAAACGCTCCCGAAAACACTTCAGCGAGCAGGCCTTTCTAATCGACCTGGCCCAGGTATCCTGGAAGGATATTGACCTTATTCCGTCAGTAGAGGATGCCTGGTTATTCTTTAAAAAGTGCTTTCCTCACCATCTTAAATAAGCATGCTCCGTTCAAAAAATGTTGAACCAGGAACAGATATAGCCCTTGGTTCACTCCAGACCTGACTGCCCTTGACCAGCACAAAAACATCCTGGGGCGTACTGCATTAGCATCGAATAGCCCCCATGATATGCAACTTTTCAGGGAAGTTAGGAACTAATATACACAGGCAGTTAGGAAAGCTAAGGCTAGCTTTTTCAAACAGAAATTTGCATCCTGTAGCACAAACTCCAAAAAATTCTGGGACACTGTAAAGTCCATGGAGAATAAGAGCATCTCCTCCCAGCTGCCCACTGCACTGAGGCTAGGAAACACTGTCACCATCAATAAATCCACAATAATTGAGAAGTTCAAGAAGCATTTTTCTACGCCTGGCCATGCTTTCCACCTGGCTACTCCTACCCCGGTCAACAGCCCTGCAACCCCCACAGCAACTCGCCCAAGCCTCCCCCATTTCTCCTTCACCCAAATCCAGATAGCTGATGTTATGAAAGAACTGCAAAATATGGGCCCTACAAATCAGCTGGGCTAGACAATCTGGACCCTCTCTTCCTAAAAGTATCTGCCGAAAATGTTGCAACCCCTATTACTAGCCTGTTCAATCTCTCTTTCGTATCGTCTGAGATTCCCAAAGATTGGAAAGCTGCCGTGGTCATCCCCCTCTTCAAAAAGGGGGAGACACTCTCGACCCAAACTGCTACAGACCTACAGTGGGGCAAAAAAGTATTTAGTCAGCCACCAATTGTGCAAGTTCTCCCACTTAAAAAGATGAGAGAGGCCTGTAATTTTCATCATAGGTACACTTCAACTATGACAGACAAAATGAGAAGAAAAAATCCAGAAAATCACATTGTAGGATTTTTTATGAATTTATTTGCATCCTTCACTCATGCTGCCAAACATACCCTCGTAATACTGACTATCCTACCGATCCTCGACTTGGCGATGTCATTTACAAAATAGCCTCCAACACTCTAATCAACAAATTGGATGCAGTCTATCACAGTGCCATCCGTTTTGTCACCAAAGCCCCATATACTACCCACCACTGCAACCTGTACGCTCTCGTTGGCTGGCCCTCGCTTCATACTCGTCGCCAAACCCACTGGCTCCAGGTCATCTACAAGTCTCTGCTGGGTAAAGCCCCACCTTATCTCAGCTCACTGATCACCATAGCAGCACCCACTCGTAGCATGCACTCCAGCAGGTATATCTCACTAGTCACCCCCAAAGCTAATTCCTCCTTTGGCCGCCTTTCCTTCCAGTTCTCTGCTGCCAAGGACTGGAACGAACTGCAAAAATCACTGAAGTTGGAGACTCATTTCTCCCTCACCAGCTGTCAGAGCAGCGCACAGATCACTGCACCTGTACATAGCTCATCTGTAAATAAATAGCCCATCCAACTACCTCATCCCCATACTGTATTTATTTATTTATCTTGCTCCTTTGCACATCAGTATCTCTACTTGCACATTCATCTTCTGCAAATCAATCACTCCAGTGTTTAATTGGTATATTGTAATTACTTCGCCACCATAGCCTGTGTATTGCCTTTACCTCCCTTATTTGCACACTCTATATATATAATTTTTTCTACTGTATTATTGACTGTATGTTTGTTTATTCCATGTGTAACTCTGTGTTGTTGTATGTGTCAAACTGCTTTGCTTTATCTTGGCCAGGTCGCAGTTGTAAATGAGAACTTGTTCTCAACTAGCCTACCTGGTTAAACAAAGGAGAAAAAAACCATTTCAATAAATAAATAGGTTGCCTGATTTAAACCCAAACAAGCTTGTTTGGCATCAACTGAAAACATAAATTCGTAACTCTGCCAAGCCTACAAGCAAAGATGAACTGGTGAAGGCTATCAAGATGTTTTGGCTTGAGAAATTGACGATAGAAAAATTGAATGGCACCGGCTGCCGTTTTACGTGCTCCTAACCAACTATGATATTTTATGTTTTTTGTTGTTTGTAACTTATTTTGGACATAATGTTGCTGCTTCCTTCTCTTATTACCGAAAAGTGCTTCTGGATATCAGAACAGTGATTACTCACCTCGAACTGGACAAAGATTTGTTCTTTAATGAGTCCGATGCAGAGGATATACTGCTTCTCTGAGACCAGGCCAAAATCTGCGTAATTTGCATGAAGAAAAGACAGAAATACAGCGGAGATCAGGGTGCCTTGTGAGAATTCGTCGGCGAGTGGGTAACCCACCTCTCCCATCCGTTCTATTGGCCCACGTGCAATCACTGGAAAATAAACTGGATGATCTCCGTTTGAGACTATCCTACCGAAGGAATATTAAAAACTGTAATATCTTATGTTTCACAGAGTCGTGGCTGAAGAACGACACGTATAATATTTAGTTGGCTGGGTTTTCCGTGCATCAGCAGGACAGAACAGCTACGTCTGGTAAGACGAGGGGTGGGGGTGTGTGTCTATTTGTCAATAAAAGCTGGTGCGTGGTGTATAATATTAAGGAGGTCTCGCGTTATTGCTCGCCTGAGGTAGAGTACCTCATGATAAACTGTAGACCACACTATCTGCCAAGAGAGGTTTCATCTATATTATTCGTTGTAATCTATTTACCACCACAAACCGATGCTAGCACTAAGGCCGCACTCAACGAGCTGTATTAGGCTATAAGCAAACAAGAAAATGCTCATCCAGAAGCGGCATTTCTGGTGGCCGGGACTTTAATGCAGGCAAACTTAAATCCGTTAGGTAGCAACACGCTGATGCTCAACACAGTGGCCAGTCATGCCAAATAGTGTCCCCATGCCAAAAAGTGCCTCCTCCCCCCACACGTCACACTTGGATTTGATGAGTTATAGCTGTTGCTTGGGTTGTTGCTAGAACATGCAACATTACGTAATGAACCAAAGCATCCGTTGCTATGCTGGTTGCTTGGCTCTATTTTACCTAGTAGTGGTCGCGAAGGAAGGAGGATACGGGCAGTTCTAGTTCACCATTTAAACGTTTGCTTAGTCCGCGAAAAATTATTACCTCAGAATTGCTCTTCAAGGCCGGTGTTTTTGACGGTGACAACCTGCTGACTACATGCTATTTTAGAGGACCGAAAAGACTGGAAAGAGAACACTTTCTTTAGCATATACATTTGTCTATATAAGTAAATATTGTTAAATAGGAATAATTTAAGCTGTTTTTTAGATTGACTTTGCTAGGTACTGTACTTATTTACCTCAGCGTGCGTAGTCACCTAGCCAGCTACAGTAGCTAGCAAGTTTTAGACAGTTTTATTTAGCTAACATTAGCTAGCTAGCTACTCTAACGTAAACTCACTCACTTTTGTACATCGCCTTGATCCGTACAATAGCCCTTATTTTAGCACCGCAAAAACGTTATACTTCCAGATCAAATGTAATGCCAATACCATTGTAAAGCACAATTTCTCCCCTTTCCAACAGAATCAATTACATGACCCCCACGCAGTCCGTTTCTGCATGATTCAAGAAGGCAATGAGCCCCATCGGGTCTTTTTAAAAATGGTGGGTGGGGAAGCGAAACTAATGCGTGATAGTGAGAAGGAGAGATGTTGTGTGGGAAAATAGCTTTTTTTCACTCGATTTGTCTAACTTATCACCTTATCGCCTCTAAAATGAAAATAAAACACTAAAGAGTTTATATAATGTGTCATTACATACGTATTTGAAGGTTTGTGTCGAATTTGAATCGGGTTTTTAGGGTGGTGCTAAAGTGATCTTAGAAGTTAACAGTGGCTTTGAGAATGATGACGCAAAAAATGACTAGGTATCCCCCCTTACCCCCGTCACTGTCCATTTCTTGTTTTTAAAGGATGAGAGAAGTGCTACACCTGACGGAGAGAGATTGTAAGACAGAAATAGTTGCTTTATGCGTGCTGTACTTTACGACATGACACGTCACGATGTAACGGAGGGTCCGTTTTTTCAACAATACTATAGATCAACGCTTGAATAGAAACGTAGTTCACACCCCCGATTTTGAAGTCAACACAGTCGCTACAGTCCCATTACTTTTCTTTGTAGCTTAGTTTGAATGTTGCGGTTGCGCACATTTGTACGGAATGGGGTGAGTTCACGTTAACTGTTATTGTAGCTTTCTGTTTGTATGTAACTTGCACTTTAATAGCATCCCTCGAGGATATTTTCTTTTATCTTTCCAAGACACCACTGATCTCGACCAGAGGGGCAAATTTCAGAGAAATTCACAATTCAGGGTAACTTTAAGCACTTAACTTCTATTAGATAACCGGACTGATTTAGCTATGTACAACCATTTTTTCAACAACCATTTTCCATCTATTCCATCTAGCGAGTTGCTAGCTATATACATATAGTTCAGTGGAGGCTGCTGAGGGGAGGATGGTTCATAATGTCTGGACTGGAGTAAATGGAATGGTATCAAACACATGGTTTCCATGTGGTTGATACCATTCAATTGACTCCATTCCAGCCACCTGATCAATCAAATGGATAGGTGTAAGCATTTATGGTAATTCCAAATACCCTTAACTAGGTGTCTTCGCTAGACAGACACAGAGAGGGGGGGTGAGAAAGGATGTGAGTGAGGGAGAGAGAGGAAGACAGACAGAGAGGTGGAGAGAGAGGAAGGCAGACAGAGAGAGGTGGAGAGAGAGAAACCGAGAGAAAGACTGCAATGCAAATGTACTTGAGACTTTCAACAACTCTTCAAATCAAATTTTATTTGTCACATACGCCGAATATAACAAGGTGTGGACCTTACCGGGACATGCTTACTACAGGCCCTTCATCAACAATGCACTTCTAGAAATGGAGATAAGAAAATATGACTAAATAAAAATACAATCAAAAAGTAACAGAAGAAAATGGCATAACAATAACAAAGCTATATATAGGGGTACCGGTACAGAGTCAACGTGTGGGGGTACAGGTTAGTCGAGGTAATTTGTAAAGTGACTATGCATAGATAATAAACAGCGAGTAGCAGTGCCGGGGGTGTCAATGTAAATAGTCCAGGTAGCCATTTGATTAATTGTTCAGCAGTCTTGTTGCTTGGGGTTAGAAGCTGTTAAGGAGTCTTTTGGTTCCAGACTTGGCGCTCTGATACCGCTTGCCGTGCGGTAGCAGAGAGAACAGTCTATGACTTGGGTGACTGGAGTCTGGCAATTTTTGGGGCCTTCTTCTGACACCGCCTGGTATATAGGCCCTGGATGTCAGGAATCTTGTCCCCAGTGATGTACTGGGCTGTACGCGCTACCCTCTGTAATGCCTTATGGTCAGATGCCGAGTAGTTGCCATACCAGGCGGTGACGATGCTGCTCGGCATCTGACCGTAAAGCGGTCTTCCAACTTGTTAGGCAATCATTTCTACCTATGGGGGAAGGATGGCCAGTCACACAGGAGGGTGGTTTTTACTTAGGAGGAGAAGGATGCCATGCTGACCGAGATGCATGCTGGCCATTTCGGAGAGAAGCGCATGATTGCCAAAATCAACCTACGCTCCTTCTGATGGGAATTGTCAAGGAGGTGGACAGCTGGGCAAATGAAATAACCTTTTGTTTATCAATAACATCCTATTATATCTGAAATGATTATGATTTCAATGAATGTCATAGAGAGCACACAATGTTTCAATTTGTCACTTTTTGCTTAACTTCTTCACGCTACCAATCCCTGTAGCGGGATAATTTTCATCTGCAACCGCTGAATAGCACAGTCAAATAATATTACTAGAAAATATTCATATTCATGAAATCACAAGTGCAATATTTTGAAACACAGCTTAGCCTTTTGTTAATCACCCTCAGATTTAGAAATGATGACGTCTCAGATTTAGAAATGATGCTTTACAGCGAAAGCAATCCAAGCATTTGTGTAAGTTTATCGATAGCCTAGCATAGCGTTATGTACACTTAGCATCAGGAAGCTTGGGCACGAAAATCAGAAAAGCAATCCAATTAACCGTTTACCTTTGATGATCTTCGGATATTTTCACTCACGAGACCCCCAGTTACACAGCAAATGTTCCTTTTGTTCCATAAATATTATTTTTATACCCAAAATACCGACGTTTGTTTGTCGCGTTATGTTCAGAAATCCACAAGAAAGAGCGGTCATGACAACGCAGACGGAAATTCCAAATAGTCTTCATAATGTCCACAGAAACATGTCAAACGTTTTTTATAATCATTCCTCAGGTAGTTTTTAAAATATATATTCGATAATATATCAACCAAGTGTGTAGCTTTTTCCGGGAGGAACAATGGCCACTTCACTCAATTGCGCACCATCTCACTCAGAGCCCCCACCTCTCCACTAACGCAATGTGATCCTTCACGCTCATTTTTCAAAATAAAAGCCTGAAACTATGTCTAAAGACTGTTGACACCTTAGGGAAGCCACAGAAAAAGAAATATGGTTGATATCCCTTTAAATGGCACAGGCACGCATAGGAACACAGAGGTTCTTCCTGATTGTATTTTCCTCAGGCTTTTGCCTGCAATATCAGTTCTGTTATACCCACAGACAATATTTTGACAGTTTTGGAAACTTTAGAGTGTTTTCTATCCTAATCTGTCAATTATATGCATATTCTAGCATCTGGTCATGAGAAATAGGCCGTTTACTTTGGGAACGTTATTTTTCCAAACATTAAAATAGTGCCCCCTAGCTTCAAGAGATTAAAGGTCAGTACCCTGTCTAGCCCGCCTGAAGTTTGAGAGGGCGAAGACTATTGTGCCGGAGTTGAAGCCCATCAAAGTTGTTTCACCATGGCACATGATCGGTAAGTGTCTCAATTAAAATTTTGCCTTGATAAGTTGTTTTGTAATGGTTGCTTTATTTGACCACAGCAGAGTTCAGTATTATAGAATGTGTGTGTGTGTGTGTGTGTGTGTGTGTCAGTAGCCTTACAAACATGAAAATCTGTTTACTGTACGACACAGATACTAATAATAAAGTAATATTCTCTCTAACACTTTAAATGTTAGGGGTGGACCTCATCGGACCCTTTACGAAATCCAGGAATGGCAACAGCTGGTGTCTGACGGCAACCGATCACTTTACCAAGTGGGTGGAGGCAATACACATTAAGGTCTGTAAAGGAAGAGTATGTGCATAACTCTAAATTCCCTCCATAACCCACTAAAAAGGGTGCTTGGAACCTAAAATATATTTTCGTTTAGTATGATACCCATCAAGGACGAGACTGGCGAGGCCACCTCCAAGGCGATGGTAGACATCTTCAACCCCCACGGTTCTCCGGAGGTCATCTTGAGTTACCGAGGTCATGAACAAGGTACGAATGTTATAGGTCATATTCTGTCACCAATGGTTTGTTTTATTTATTTTTTACAATTGGTTTTTGTTTTCCATGGTATCATGGTCAGACATATTTCAATATCTTACATTCTCAATAGATATCGCTTTCCTACCCCCTCCTCCAGGTTTGGTGAATGGACCAACCAGACCCTCAAGACTGCCATGGGCAAGTCCCTTGATTGGTACCAGGAAGGGTGGGAGAACAACCTGAAGGTAATTCTCTTTGCACACAATAGCAGCATCCAGGCTTCCACCGCAGCTGTCGACTGAGGTAAACACTGCAATTGTATACAGTGGTATGCAAAGGTATTCATCCCCCTTTGGCGTTTTTCCTATTTTGTTGCATTACAACCTGTAATTTAAAATTATTTTTATTTGGACTTCATGTAATGGACATTCACAAAATAGTCCAAATTGGTGAAGTGAAATGAAAAAAAAGACTTGTTTCAAATAATAATAATAATAATAAAACAGAAAAATGGTGCGTGCTTATGTATTCAACCCTTTGCTATGAAGCCCCTAAATAAGATCTGGTGCAACCAATTACCTTCAGAATTCACATAATTAGTTAAATAAAGTCCACCTGTGCGCAATCTAAGTGGCACATGATCTGTCACATGATCTCAGTATATATACACACCTGTTCTGAAAGTCCCCGGAGTCTGCAACACCACTAAGCAAGTGGCACCATGAAGACCAAGGAGCTCTCCAAACAGGTGAGGGACAAAGTTGTGGAGAAGTACAGATCAGGGTTGAGTTCTAAATAAAATATCTGAAACTTTGAACATCCCACGGAGCACCATTAAATCCATTATAAAAAATGGAAAGTATACCAAAACTAATGGACCAGGCAAGGGGGACATTAATCAGAGAGGCAACAAAGAGACCAAAGATAACCCTGAAGGAGCTGCAAAGCTCCACAGTGGAGATTGGAGTATCTGTCCGTAGGACCACTTTAAGCCGTACACTCCACAGAGCTGGGCTTTATGGAAGAGTGGCCAGAAAAAAGCCATTACTTAAAGAAAAAAATAAGCAAACACGTTTGGTGTTCACCAAAATGCATGTGGGAGAGGTACTCTGGTCAGATGAGACTAAAATGTATCTTTTTGACCATCAAGGAAAATGCTATGTCTGGCGCAAACCCAACACCTCGCATTACCCCGAGAATGCCATCCCCACAGTGAAGCATGGTGGAGGCAGCATCAAATCAAATTTTATTAGTCACATGTGCCGAATACAACAGGTGTAGACCTTACAGTGAAATGCTTACTTATGAGCCCCTAACCGACAGTGCAGTTTCAGAAAATATGGATAAGAATAAGAGATAAGAATAACAGGTAACTAAAGAGCAGCAGTAAAAATGTGAAAAACAATATATATACAGGGGGTTGCCAGTAGAGAGTCAATGTGCGGGAGCACCGGTTAGTTGAGGTAGTATGTACATGTAGGTAGAGTTCATTAAAGTGAGTATGCATAGATGACAACAGAGAGTGGCAGTGGTGTGGAGAGGGGAGGGGGGCAATGCGAATAGTCTGGGTAGCCATTTGACTAGATGTTCAGGAGTCTTATGGCTTGGGGGTAGAAGCCGTTTAGAAGCCTCTTGGACCTAGACTTGGTGCTCCGGTACCGCTTGCCATGCGGTAGCAGAGAGAACAGTCTATGACTAGGGTGGCTGGAGTCTTAGTCAAATTTTAGGGCCTTCCTCTGACACTGCCTGGTATAGAGGTCCTGGATGGCAGGAAGCTTGGCCCTAGTGATGTACTGGGCCGTTCGCACTACCCTCTGTAGTGCCTTGCGGTCGGAAGGCTCAGCAGTTGCCATACCAGACAGTGATGCACCCAGTCAGGATGCTCTCGATGGTACAGCTATAGAACCTTTTGAAGAGCTGAGGACCCATGACAAATCTTTTCAGTCTCCAGAGGAGGAATAGGTTTTGTCGTGCCCACTTTATGACTGTCATGGTGTGCTTGGACCATGTTAGTTTGTTGGTGATGTGGACACCAAGGAACTTGAAGCTCTCAACCTGCTCCACCGATGAGAATGGGGGCGTGCTCAGTCCTCTTTTGCCTGTAGTCAACAATCATATCCTTTGTCTTGTGGGAGAGGTTGTTGTCCTGGCACCACATGGCCAGGTCTCTGACCTCCTCCCTATAGGCTGTCTCATTGTTGTCGGTGATCAGGCCTACCACTGTTGTGTCATCTGCAAATTTAATGATGGTGTTGGAGTTGTGCCTGGCCATGCAGTCATGAGTGAACAGGGAGTACAGGAGAGGGCTGAGCACTCACCCCTGAGAGGCCCCTGTGTTGAGGATCAGCGTGGTGGATGTGTTGTTACCTACCCTTACCACCTGGGGGTGGCCCGTCAGGAAGTCCAGGATCCAGTTGCAGAGGGAGGTATTTAGTCCCAGGTTCCTTAGCTTATTGATGAGCTTTGAGGGCACTATGGTGTTGAACATTGAACGTCAGCTGTAGCATTCTCACATAGGTGTTCCTTTTGTCCAGGTGGGAAAGGGCAGTGTGCAATAGAGTGCAATAGAGACTGCATCATCTGTGGGGATGTTTTTCATCGGCAGGGACTGAGAAACTGGTCAGAATTGAAGGAATAATGGATGGCGTGAAATATAGGGAAATTCTTGAGGGAAACCTGTTTCAGTCTTCCAGATATTTGAGACTGGGACGAAGGTTCACCTTCCAGCAGGACAATGGCCGTAAGCATACTGCTAAAGTAACACTTGAGTGGCTTAAGGGGATACATTTAAAATGTCTTGGAATGGCCTAGTTAAAGCCTAGACCTTAATCCAATTGAGGATTGAGCAGAATCAAGAAGGGAACCAAGTGCTATGACATCCGGGCGAATTACTTGGTTTGGAAGAGGGACGAAAGGAAGGCGAGACCTGGTAAACCTCACTCCTCTTTCGCTCCTAGCTGGGCTCACCATCTGTTCAAGTGAATATAAAAAAATATCAGATAACTATTTGCATTTGCACACAAAATAACCTGAAGCTAGTTTAAGTTTCCCTAACACTTATATTGTTTATCTCTGTCTTCCCAATGTTACCTCGGTGGAAGCCAACAATCTTCTACAGTTTGAGCAGTTGGGACGGTCGACCACTGAATGCCCTGAAGCCCTACACTTCAGTGAAGCCCAATAGACAAAGTGCGTTAGGTTTGGTTGACATTTGAGAAGGCAAGAAATGATAGTTATGCTGAGCTTATAAAAAAATGTACCTCTTTAAATTTACCTCTCCAAAATACTTTAGGACCATTGACTGTCTGAGCCCCCCAGGAGGTATCCCATCCACCAGAACCAGTGAGTTTGGATCAGTCTAATTCTCTGTGCTCTGAGTCGGAACGGGACCAGCTTGAGTTAGGCTATACCTTCCAAAAGTGTTAAAGTACATATCTCCCATTTATAACACTGCACTAATCCATAAAATTCTCCCAGTAAAGTGTAACCTGTGTTTGGTTGTTTACGTCTCTGTCTCCTACCCTGTTCCTTTTAACTCTGCTTCTGTTCTCCAGGAGCTAGGGGTTCTGCCCAACAACCAGATGTGGATCCACCCAATGTCCTCTATTACCAACAACCCTCCAACTAGTCATCACATAATCTACAGCTACTGTTGTCATGTGGACATTTTCTGCTAAGAAAGTTGTTTTTCTCTATGTGAGATACACAGATTAAGTAAAAACACTAGCACTGCAAACACTCAGAACAAAGAGAGCTGCAGTGCCTGGACTTTGCAGTCTCCTTCTTCAAGTCCCCCTTCCAAGACTGGCTGCCTGTTGAGAACAAGTGACAGACAGAACCACCCACCCACACAGCAACCGCCACCTCTATATTCCACACACCAGAATTCAGTATTTTAGTCTGATTGACATGTGAGTGTACAAAAAAAATTGTGAAAATAAATTAATGACCCAACTGTACCAAAAACGATCACAGTTTGCATATTAAAATCTTAGATATTGCCAGGTTGTTTTTCACAGCTGTTTCACAAGCTGTTGATTATTGTAAGTTGTAAGGTATCCTTTGATGGTATTTATTCGTTCCACATTATTCATTGTTGTATCCTAGGACCTACAATTTATTCAACTACAAGGGTGTACTAATGAGCTATGCGAGAGAAAGATAATTATCATAATAGAGGAGTAGTGAAAGGATATTATTTCAGTGTAGATACAGACCACAAAGACAGCTACGGTAAGTAACTTTCCTGTGTCGTGCAGATTACACACTTTCTTTGCCATATCTGAAACGTAGCAACGTTTAAGACAGGGATTTCATGTTGTAATGTTAAAAAGGTATGCAAATGTAGTTCGAAGTAATGTTTTCATTAGCTACACAAAACGTGTTCAAACAGCAAAATTGTCGCTGAAATCAGCCTTGTTTGTATAGCAATGATGAAAAGAACGTCATTTAGGATGTAATGTTTTCCAAAATGCTAATCATTAGGTCATCACCCCTTTTGATACAGCAACGGACGTTAATAGTTCATCGAATCCCATCGTGCTTGACGCAGAGGGGTGCATGCTTAGTCCCCTCCTGTACTCCCTGTTCACCCACAACTGCGTGGCCAAGCACAACTCCAACACAATCATTAAGTTTGCTGATGACACAACAGTGGTAGGCCTGATCACCGACAACAATGAGACAGCCTATAGGGAGGAGGTCAGAGACCTGGCAGTGTGGTGCCAGGACAACAAACCTGTTGGTTTTGGGGAGGCTCGAACATGCCCCCATTCACATTGAAGGGGCTGTAGTGGAGCGGGTCGAGACTTAAGTTTCTTGGTGTCCAAATTACCAACAAACTATCATGGTCCAACCACACCAAGACAGGTGTGAAGAGGGCACGACAACACATTTTCCCCCTCAGGAGACTGAAAAGATTTGACATGGGTCCCCAGATCCTCAAGAAGTTCTACAGCTGCACCATCGAGAGCATTCTGACCGGTTGCATCACCGCCTGGTATGGCAAATGCTCGGCATCAGAAGGCCCCAAAAATGGTCAAAGACTCCAGTCACCCAAGTCATAGACTGTTCTCTCTGCTATCGCATAACAAGTGGTACCGGAGTGCCAAGTCTAGGTCCAAAAGGCTCCCTAACAGCTTCTACCAGGCATAAGACTGCTGAACAATTAATCAAATGGCCACCTGGACAATTTACATTGACACACACACACACACACACACACACCCCTTTGATTTTTACACTTCTGCTACTCTCTATGCAGTCACTTTACCCCTACCTACATGTACAAACATCTCAACTAACCTGTACCCCAGCACATGGCCTTGGTATTGTTATGTTATTGTTACTTTGATTTGATTTTCTACTTTAGTTAATTTAGTAAATATTTTCCTAACTCTATTTCTTGAACTGTATTGTTGGTAAAGGGCTTGTCAGTAACCATTTCACTGTAAGGTCTACAGCTGTTGTATTTGGTGCATGTGACAAATAGAATTTGATTTGATTTTACTGACCAATCAAATCAATCAATCCAAATGCAGTGGCCATTTGATAAATGGAAAGAGACATCTGTTACAAAACACCAAAACGTTTTATGACACTTGGAGATTGGCAAGCCAAGCCTTTGATACTGGGTAGCCTTACAAATTAGGTAGGGATGCATTTTTGTTTGTCGAGATTGACAGTCTATTTATTGTGGCGTTGAAAACCATGTGGTGCATTGGCACAGAAACCTGCTGGTTGAAAATGTGTAGCATATATTTTATTAACTGTAATTATAAATATGGCATCAAAATGTTGAATATCTGATTTCCCCGTAGCTGGTCATTGTCTGTAGCCAACTCTGGTCGTAGTGTAGGCTTAATGAAATAGGTAGGGAGAATGAGTGAGCTCGTCCGTGGTGGTCAGTGAACCTTCAACCTTCTGGCCCGTAGCCCTACATGGCATCGACAGTGCCACAAAAGCATGCTGAAGTAACAAAGTCGATATTCACATTTGTAAACACACTACAGTTTTTTGTGTGTGATTGTAAACATTATTTAGAGTTAATTATGTGGGGTGGGGTCATGTGAAAATATGTTTAACTTGGGGAGGGGGATGCATTATGTTTTGTTTAGGAGACCTTCAGTTGAGGTCCCTAACCGCCAACATAAATTCTCCCAATAATTCTCCCTTGCTATTACACGGAACAAGCAACCTGGTCTCAGATAGAACTGTCTAATACCATTAATTAACCAAGAGGAAGAGTACTTCATCCAATTCGTATGCTATTATACGACCGGGTAATATGTATGATACTATAAATCCTATAATTCGTATGCTATTGTACGACGGCTATTCCATTCATAATGTAACAACCTAAGGTAACGAAATGGAGTGACACAGATGTACATACAGAAAAATACGAATTGCCCTGAGATCATGTCAATGGACAGACCTGAAGAAATAGCATATATGCACCTGTCACTGTAGCCAGCGTGGCACATCAACATTGAAGTTGTACATTTGAGACTGATATGACCAACTGGAGATTGGAGAGTATTGACAATATGGTGTGCGTAAAAAGTCTTACCTTAAAAGCGATATCATAAAACTCCCCGCTGTTGCTGAGCGAGGGGCGGCTCGGATAGACCACTCCGTTGGATGGGGCCGAGGCTCCGATCCCTCTCCCACTTTTCCCGGTGTCTTTGTTGTTGTTCGGAGATGAAGTCGAGCTTTTGGAGCTCCCCTTGCCTTTCATGGTCTTTTTCCTGGACATGTTTCACTGTTAACAGTGTTCCCGCGTGTTGCCTATAATTATTTGTGCAATAACTAGGCTATAAATATGATGTTCACTGATCTGAGACTATATCACTATCTTATGTTCTTTGGATAATCTACGATAAGAAAAACATTACTTTTCACCTGTGCGTAAAAATCATGAATGTAGGCTACATATCCGCGTCGATTTTTCGATATGCGCATGTGCGAGTTTATAGCTTTCCTTGTCCGTTGGAAATTGGTGAGTAAATCCCCTGCCAGCTCAAACTGTGCAGACATCTAAACAGACTCTTGACAGCTCTCTCTCGTGCTCTCTCCCTCAATAGCACTACGTGTACAAACCGTGGCGCGCACGGTTCACACCAATAAAAGGTACTAGCACACTAGGCGTTTAATGCCCATTGCGCGTAGCAGGGGAGCGTCGTTACTACTTGTGTGAGTGTTGGTGCGTTTAAAGATACAGTGGGTTGTTTTGGGGTTTACAGTAGTTAGTGATAGCCTTGTAAGTAAGATTATATGATGTGCAAAAACACCACAAATAAAAATTGATAATCACATATTTGGTGCTCACCACAACAAATCCACATTATTTACCATTCATTTCTATTGGGCACAAAATAATCAGAATCTGTCATTGTCCCTTTATTTTGGAGCTCACTGTATATATTTTATAGACAGTTATGTAAAGCTGAAACAAAAACTGGATAGTTGCATTTTCCCAGCCAATTGTTTTCTTCTTGAATAGTCACTTTACTTTGACAGACTACTTTAAAAGGCGACTGAACTTCCTGATTTGGCCTAGTTTTTCATCAATGCTCATTATGAAACGCTAGCAGCAATAACTGAAGGCAAACAAGAGTTGTCTTCAGGGTGTTTCTTGGCCATTCAATCACAACAAACAAGTACAGTCGTGAGTACCTTACTGACAGCGAGGTACACAAAGCTAGCTTTTCTATGGAGAGAACAACGCTTTGAAGTTGAGGACTTCTCCCCTTGTGACTGAATCGCCATCTCAAGATGGTCAGCTAATTCAGGTCTGTGTCTAGGCTAAAGCCTGCGCTGACCTTCTGTTTAGACAAGCTGACAGCAGATAACATAGCTTGGTGAAAGCTGCAGCTGGCTGTCCTATCTAGCTGATATTTCTCTGTCAAATCAGTTATGGCAGGATAGCAAGAGCCAGCATTTGGAATGTATTTCATAAGACACTTGTTTTTTTTAAACGCCTTGCTACAAAAGTAGCTTGCAACTTACTGTCAACATTTCATCACCTGTAAATACATTTGACCATAGAAACGATATCAACTACTGTGAGTTGAATGCCTGTGGTCAGCTTAGCGGTCCTACAACGCAATATTCTATAACTGGCTAGTTTCGTCTCTGCTTATATCTGCTGTTAGAGCTTTCCCAGAGACAAATGCCAGAGTTATTATCCCTACAGGCTCTAGTGTAGACTACATGTGGACATAGCACAAACGTCACCCACTTTGAGTGTAGCTACATCCCCCAAAATACAAAACAATCAAATTGAATTGTGTTTGTTACAAAGACAAAACATATTGCTGTAAATGTCGTATTGATGTGCTTATAAAGACAGTATGCCTACACTTTACCGAACAAATCAAAATCAGTTGTGTGTCGAGCACAACTTCAGCTGTCTAACCAGAACTAGAATGGAATTTCTATGGTCTATTTGCACAAATCTAAGGATTTGGCTGTCTAACACACTGACGTGCACAGCTCTCTGGGCGAGGTTCTGTCTTCCAAGACGCCAGTGGGTGATGATAAAGTCCTTTCCAACTATGTATGTAATGCATTACAAGTTATGGACGTGTGCAGTCAGGTGGCAGGAGGGGTGGAGTGCATGACACTCCATCCTGGACATGACAGAGTTGGCCTCATGGGTCCAGCAGGCCAAGAACTACAGGCAGATGTGAGCTGCAGGAGGATGGCCCTCTTCTCATACAGAGTAGCCTACAGAAGTAATGAATGCTGAACTTATGTATTATAAAAGTGTGTTGATAACTTTCAAGTGTAACAGTTCCATGTAGAATGAACCGTCCTTCACATAATACTGTGGACGCCGTGTTCTGCTAATATAACAACGTGAAAATATTACATTTGTCTTTCATCTTTTATTGTTATCCACAGCCAACAGAGATACTGTACCTATCAACGTTGTGTCTGGTGGTGCTGGGGTTACTTTGTCAAGCATGTCAGTCGTCAAACCTTCCTGTATGGTGTACGGGACACCATATGGCCTAAGACAGGAGTTCCCTGATATGGTTGAAGAATAGACGGTCCACCCCCTATTGAGAGTACCATTCGATTTAATAATAACAAAATATGATAAAAGTTATAGATTTGTCTTGTATAATTGTATTTCTGAGTGCAAGGTGTCTATTTATTCAGAACCATCAGCGTCAAGCCCGTCCGCCAGTCTGGACTCACATTACCAAGTGCTGGCTCCATACAGGTATCTGTGAACACATATACACAGTCACTCTTCTATTGCCAATGGCAGTTAGAATAGATGATATCTGACACACAAACAGATTCTATGTTGATGTTTGAACAAGTCAGACCAAGTCTTTTGCCAGGGCCCCAATGAATGGCATAGCAGCATAGATCAGCTCCTGGACTATCATCAAAGATACTGGTCGGTCGGTCGGTCACATACACACTACAAAGGGTTCTTTTTTTTTTTTTACCATTTTCTACATTGTAGAATAATAATGAAGATATCAAAACTACGAAATAACACATATGGAATCATGTAATAACCAAAAAAGTGTTCAAACAAATCAAAATATATTTTATATTTAAGATCTTCAAAGTAGCAATCGTTGCTTTGTATATTCTTGGCATTTTCTCAACCAGTGTCATGAGGTAGTCACCTGGAATGCATTTCAATTAACAGGTGTGCCTTGTTAAAAGTTCATTTGTGGGGAGGGGGAAGTTTGGAAGGACGCAATGTGCGACTGACGTGTTGGAATTAACATTCTTGAGGCAATCAAACTACTAAACTCTGAGATAGTTGAAATGAAAACGGAGGTTGTTGCTACGACTGAGGCCCGAATACAGAAGGTTTCTGATACTTTAAAAGCAGATCTAACCATCCTGCGGAACGAGACGGTGCCAGCAATCACATCACTCAAAACAACAACAGAGTTGCACACTACAACGATTGCAGCACTGGAGACCTCCGCTACCAATGTCTCCAACTTAACTACCTCCTTGGAGGCTGATGTGAAACGCCTGGCTGCGGATCTGAAAAGTGTGCAGGAGTGTTGTGTGAGTTTAGAAGGATTCTCTCGCCGCAATAGCCTGAGCCTGGTATCGGTCCCAGAGTCAGCGGAAATGCCTCGGATTTCATTTCTGGGCTGCTGAAGGATGTTCTTGCCATGGATGAGAAGCTCCTGATTGATCGTTGCCACCGGTCACTGAGAGGCCCCGTTACATCATTCTTCGAGTGCACTTTTTCCATGAGAAGATGGAGATTCTCCGACGAGTCTGCAATTACCACTCTGAGCTTTCAAGGACAGAGCTTCTCCATCTACCAGGCCAAACGACTGCTACAGGACCATCCAGGTGTGAAGTATGAACTGCTATTCCCGGACGTTTATGGCTTTCTCATGATGGTAAAGACTACACAGACTATAAGCCTTGAACTTGCCCATAAATCAGCAACTGTTGCTTGCGAACTGTCGATAGTAAGTAGCCTACCTATGATTTAACTATGTTTAGTTTTAACATACTATTCTTGTATATTTGGGGAATTGGCGAACCCATTCAGACTTATTTGATCTAATGTTTTGATCATCTAGTGTGCTTGCCTTACACGCATTCAGTCATTTTACTTTCATTGTATTAAGTTTTAACTCCTTTGTTTCCAGGCTGTCTCATTCACCTATTCAGTTTGTTTACATAGTGTCTCAGTGACTCTAAATATTTTTGGTTATTTGTTTACTGCATCCGTTTGTACCGACCCAGTAAATGTTTGGAGGCTATGTCACGGCTGGCTGAAGGACTGGACCAAGGTGCAGCATGGTAAGCGTACATTTGAACTTTATTTAAAAATGATGCCGACAAAACGAAGAACAAAAAAACAACTGGGAAGCTTTGGGCTATGTGCCCTGAACAACTACAAAGTTAACTTCCCACAAAACAAGTGGGGGAAAAGGGTACCTAAGTATGGTTCTCAATCAGAGACAACGATAGACAGCTGTCCCTGATTGAGAACTATACCAAGCCAAGACATAGAAATACAAAACATAGAAAAAAGGACATAGAATGCCCACCCTAGTCACACCCTGGCCCAACCAAAATAGAGAATAAAAAGCCTCTCTATGACCAGGGCGTGACAGGCTACACATTTTTGGGGGTCTTCACTTCAATTTTAAAGGTTTTGAAGGTCATTCATGCCAAGCAAACTTTCAACGTTGCACATGTAACAGTATAACTTTAGACCGTCCCCTCGCCCATACCCGGGCGCAAACCAGGGACCCTCTGCACACATCAACAACAGTCACCCACGAAGCATCGTTACCCATCGCACCACAAAAGCCGCGGCCCTTGAAGAGCAAGGGGAACCACTACTTCAAGGTCTCAGAGCAAATGATGTCACCGGTTGAAACGCAATTAGCGCGCACCACCGCTAACTAGCTAGCCATTTCACATCCGTTACACACACACCGTTTTTGGGTCTTGGCTGTAAGTTGTCTTATCGTCCAACTAGACAATTATTATTTTACATTTTTTAATCGTCTTACTACGATTTGCTTACTTCAAATTAGTGGTTGAGAGCCTTTGGTTGAGAGCCTTGATACATTTGATTTATTTGATTTTCTCTCTCAATGCCTGTTATAAGACTGGGAATATATTTAAATACATCTACAAGTGGTACTTTTGTCATTTCGATTTGCCGAATGGATTCACTTTTTTTCCCTCTCTATTTTTGCTGCTTGATCCACTAACACAAAACACGACTTTAAAGAGCAGGACTGTGGGTTTGGGTTTAACACCGCACTCTCACATACATAATGTGCGAACAGAACATGTTCTATTTAGGTTTGTACCTTGTTTGGGTAGGTATTGTCTGGGATGGGGGGAGGTGGTTGGGGGGAGGAAAGAGGTTGAATTGTTCTAATGTTGTTCTAATGTTGTCATTGTCTTTTTCGTTTTTTCTTCTGTACTTTTTCCAAGTATCTTACACTGTACATTATTACTCTGAGACAAGTTATTCTGGAGTTTTTGGGTATTCATTGCTTTTCCACTCTATGTTCTAATGACAGCGTTGTATAATGGGAGTGCTCAGGGTGGCCGAAATAATACAATCAAGTACATTTTGTGGAACATCAAAGGGGTTAACAACCCTGTGAAGCGTAAGAGGGTGCTGACACACTTAAAGGGTTTGAATGCAAATGCTGCATTTCTACAAGAGACTCACTTGAGGACTGGTGAGCATTTTAGGATGCGTAGGGACTGGGTTGGTCAAGTGTTCCACTCGAACTTTCATAGTAAATCAAGAGGTGCTGCCATTTTGGTTGATAAAGCTACTCCCTTTGTAGCTTCTAAGGTCATTGCTGATCCTAAGGGACTTTACGTCATAGTAACCGGTAAACTGTTTTCTACCCCTCTTGTTTTGGCTAGTGTTTATGCTCCCAATTGGGATGATACAAGTTTCATTTCTTCCTTTTTATCTGCTATACCCAATTGAGATTCCCATTTGTTGATTTTAGAGGGGCACTTCTGCCTAACCTTCGGTGGTGTACTTATGAGAGTTTTGTTATTTCTGACCAATCACCATTAGTGCTTGAACTAGAGTTTCCCCAGCAATCTCCTATCTGTTATCAATGGCATCTTAACCCCATTTTACTCTCAGATAAGGAGTTTGTCAATTTAATTTCTTCTGAAATCACCTTATTCCTAGAAACTAATTCAACACCAGGTATGTCCTGCTCTACCATATGGGAGTCTCTCAAAGCATACCTAAGTGGCCAAATTATTTCTTATACAGCCAACAAAAACAAAGCTCGCTCTCAGCGGCCTTCGAGACCTGAGCGAAGCCATAGCTACGTTGGATGAGAAGTATGCTACAGATCCTTCCTCTGATCTACATAAAGAGCGCCAACTACTACAATCTGAATTTGATGAGCTTTCTACCAGGCAAGCTGAACAGTTACTCTTACGAGCTCGGTACAGAGTGTATGAACAAGGCGACAAGGCCAGTAAACTCCTTGCACATCAGATCCGTAAATCTGAGGGCTCACGTTTAATCCCACAAATAAGGACCCCGTCTGGTGCCACCACAGTTATACATAAAAAGATCAATGATCAATTCAAACACTTTTACTCTGCGCTATACACCTCTGAATCTCATCAAGACCCTTTGCTGATTGATTCATTATTTAATGGTCTGAATATGCCTTCAATTGATACAGACTCCATGACTGTTTAGACTGTTTAGATGAAGATTTTATACTTGAGGAGATTGCAACAGCAGTGTCCACAATGAAAAGTGGTAAATCACCGGGTCCGGACGGTTTTCCAAACCAAATTTTACAGGACATTTTCTGGTCTGCTTTGCCCATTCTTGTCTCGATTATTTGCAGAGTGCCTTAATACCTCAAAGCTACCGCCTAGTCTTTATCAGGCTTCAATTTCATTACTATTAAATAAAAACAAAGACCCCCTGGAATGTGGATCCTATCGCCCAATCTTGCTTTTAAACTGTGATTACAAAATCCTAGTCAAGCTCTTAGCCATCCATATGGAAGGCTCGAGCACGAGCACAACACAGAAGAAAGTGCAGCAGGTTTACTCGATTCAGACTCCATTTGGACTCAGAGTGGTCTAGGGCCAGTAGGATCAGTCTGCAGCCAGTACAAAAGGGCTCTGAAATTTGCAACCCAATAGTATGTCTGAAAATTTGGGAGAGCTAAACCACCCAATGCCTTAGGCTTCTGTAAATGTTTTCTACCAATATGTGGTACCTTGCCATCCCAAATAAAATGCATGAATGTTTGATCCAGTGAATTAAAAAAAGATTTTGGAATAAAAATGGGTAAACATTCAAATAAATATAAAAAATCTGGGCAACACATTCATTTTAATGACATTAATTCTTCCAGTAAGAGAAAGAGGTAGCGAATTCCAAAAAGTAAAAGATTGTTTAAAACTGTCTGCTAGAGCAACAATGTTTTCCATAAACAAATTGTAATATTTCCTTGTCACTTTAACTCCCAAGTAGGTGAATTGACCCTGGACAATCCTAAACTGAAAACTTGTAAAATAGCACTTTTAAAGCAGCCTTATTTACAGGAAAAAGCTCACTCTTGCCTAGATTCAGCTTGTACCCTGAGATTGATCCAAACTTTTTAAGAACAGATAAGGCACGTGGCAATGAGGTTTCAGAGTTGGAGATAAACAAAAGGAGGTTGTCAGCATATAGCGAGACTTTCTGCTTTAAGCCCGTCCTGATTATACCTTGAATGGCATGATTCGTTCGTAGTGCAATGACGAGGGGCTCGATTGCCAAAGCAAACAACAAGGGGGAGAGTGGACAACCCTGTCTGGATCTGCGGTGCAAGGGAAAATAGTCAGAGGACAAGTTGTTAGTCCGTACCAATGCCATGGGAGAAAAATAAAGAATCGTTATCCACACAATGAATTTGGGGCCAAAGCCAAATCTATAAAGGGTAGCTGTTAGGTAGATCCACTCCACGCGGTTAAAAGCTTTTTCCGCATCGAGCGAGACCACCACCTCCGGGTCCCCCGACGCTGGGGAGTACAGTATATTCATAAGGCGTCTAATATTGAAAAACAAATGCCTATTTCTCACAAAGCCAGTCTGGTCAGAGTGTATGGCTTTAAGAAAATAGTGACTATTTAAAGGGCAGTGGCCATGCTGCCAGCATTCACCAACCCAAACCCTCCCCGTTTTTCATCTGGTCATCCAGTACAGCACCATTTCCGTTCAATTGAACGTTCCAGAACATAAAAAATGTACAGAACGCAGCCCGATCTTTTTCAGAGCTGATCTGATTAGTCAAAAGACTACTGGAAAAAATCTCAGAATTGGGCTGCCTGTGTTTAACTGGCAGTCCAATTCTGATCTTTTGCCAAACTATGGGCAAAAGAGCCCATATGATTGGTCAAAAGTCCAATTAGTGGAAAAATATCAGATTTGGGCTGCCAGTGTAAACGCAGTCTTATGGTAGTTAAACATGATTCATATAGAGCCTCACAGTGGAGGTGTCATAATACCCATTAAACCTAGTGGTCAAACAGGTAAATGGTTCCAATTGTTTTTTCCACCATTCACATTTTTCCCATAGGGGATTAAAACAATTCTTAAAATAAGGGCTGTCTTTCGTGTAGGCTTGTCCTGATAACCATGTAAATCTCACTCGGACAAGGGGACTTTTATCAATTTATTTGGCTCTGTTTACTCTCAGATTCAAAAATGCTAATTAGCATCAAAGTAGACATCACACAAAACTACAAATCCCTGCAAGCTCCTGCATGTCATCTCTAGCTGACACCTTTGCTAATAGGCATTGTGTAAATTTAAAACTTGCACAAGACAGTTCACCAAATTGTCAATTTAAATACATTCTGCCAATGTATTCATTAGCTAGTTAATCCAGAGATTCTTACCTTTGCCAGATCCTCATGGAATTTGTAGTTCTTTATGATTGCCACGTTAGCAGCTATACTTAGCGTTTCAGTTTGGGGGAGGGGTAAATACAGGCAAATATATTGATAAAAGTCACCTTGTCCTAGAGAGATTTACACAGTTATCAAAACATCACGCCAGGGTAAGCCTAGATGACACACAGCCCTTATTTTAAGTGTTTCTAAAATCCCAGATGGGAAAAATGAATGGTGGAAAAACATTTGGAACCATTTCCCTGTTTGACCGCTACGTTTTATGGGTATTATGACTCATACTTTGGGACTTTATACACTGAGAATACAAAACATTGTAGGTTTTCCTAATGTTTGGTATACTAAGTGTATATGGTATGGCGCCGGAGGGGATGGATCCCATTGTACGGGCTCCTAACCAACTGTGCTATTTTTTTTCCCGCATTGTTTGCAACTCATTATGTACATAATGTTGCTGCTACCATCTCTTATGACCAAAAAGAGCTTCTGGACATCAGAAAAGCGATTACTCACATCAAACTGGACGAGGATTTTTTTCTTTAATGATTCCGACGCGAAGGATGTACCGCTTTGTCAAGACAAGGCCCAAATCCTCTTCATCAGCGTGAAGAAAAGATGGAGGAAGAGGGCAGGGTGCCTTGTAAGTATTTGTAGACGAGTAGGTAAACCACCGCTTCCCTCCGTATTATTGGCCAATGTGCAATCATTGGAAAACAAACTGGACGATCTATGATTAAGACTATCCTACCAACGGGACATTAAAAACTGTCATATCTTATGTTTCACCAAGACGTGGCTGAATGATGACACGGCCAATATAGAGCTGGCTGGCTCCTCCGTGCATCAGCAGGACAGAGAAGCTACATCTGGTAAGATGAGGGGCAGGGGTGTGTGTCTATTTGTCAATAACTGTTGGTGCGCTGATACCCTGTAGACCACACTATCTAACAAGAGAGTTCTCATCTATATTATTCGTAGCTGTCTATTTACCATCACAAACCGATGCTGGCAGTAAGACCGCACTCAACGAGCTGAATAAGGCCATAAGCAAACAAGCAAAAACTAAAGCAGGAGGTACCAGTGACTCGCTCAATACGGAAGTGGTCAGATGAAGCGGATGCTATGCTACAGGACTGTTTTGCTAGCACAGACTGGAATATGTTCCGAGATTCATCCAATGGCAGAGGGGTATACCACCTCAGTCACCGGCTTCATCAGTAAGTGCATCGACGACGCTGTCACCACAGTGACCGTACTTACATTTCCCAACCAGAAGCAATGGATTACAGGCAACATCCTCACCTAGCTAAAGGCTAGAGCTGTCGCTTTCAAGGAGCGGGACACTAATCCAGACGCTTATAAGAAATCCTGCTATGCCCGCAGATGAACCATCAAACAGGCAAAGCGTCAATACAGGACTAAGATTGAATCCTACTACACCGGCTCTGACGCTCGTCGGATGTGGCAGGGCTTGCAAACTATTACGGACTATAAAGGGAAACCCAGCCGTGAGCTGCCCAGTGACGCGGGCCGACCAGACGAGCTGAATGGCTTTTATGCTCGCCTCGAGGCAAGCAACACTGAAGCATGCATGAGAGTGCCAGCTGTTCCGGACGACTGTGTGATTACGCTCTCCGTAGCCGATGTGAGCAAGACCTTTAAACAGGTCAACATTCACAAGGCTGCAGGGCCAGATGGATTACCAGGACATGTACTCAAACCATGCGTGGACCAACTGGCAAGTGTCTTCAATGACATTTTCAACCTCTCCCTGATTGAGTGTCTTATACTTACACTACTGTTCAAAAGTTTGGGGTCACTTAGAAATGTCCTTGTTTTTGAAAGAAAAGCACATTCTTTGTCCATTAAAATAACATAAAATTGATCAGAAATACAGTGTAGACATTGTTAATGTTGTAAATGACTATTGTAGCTGGAACGACTGATGGAATATTGAATGGAATATCTACATAGGCGTACAGAGGCCGATTATCAGCAACCATCACTCCTGTGTTCCAATGCCACATTGTGTTAGCTAATCCAAGTTTATCATTTTAAAAGGCTAATTGATCATTAGAAACCCATTTTTCAATTATGTTGGCATAGCTGAAAACTGTTGTCCTGATTAAATAAGCAATAAAACTGGCCTTCTTCGGACTAGTTGAGTTTTTGGAGCATCAGAATTTGTGGATTCGATTACAGGCTCAAAATGGTCAGTCTCGTCAGTCTAAAAATGGTGAAACTCGTCAGTCTATTCTTATTCTGAGAAATAAAGGCTATTCCATGCAAGAAATTGCCAAGAAACTCATATAACGCTGTGTACTACTCCCTTCACAGAACAGCGCAAATTGACTCTAACCAGAATAGAAAGAGGAGTGGGAGGCCCCGATGCATAACTGATCAAGAGGACAAGTACATTAGAGTGTGTAGTTTGAGAAACAGACGCCTCACAAGTCCTCAACTGGCAGCTTCATTAAATAGTACCTGCAAAACACCAATGTCAACAGTGAAGAGACGACTCCAGGATGCTGGCCTTCTAGGCAGAGTTCGTCTGTCCAGTGTCTGTGTTGTTTTGCCCATCTTAATCTTTTATTTTTATTGGCCAGTCTGAGATATGTCTTTTTCTTTGAAGCTGCCTAGAATGCCAGCATCCCGGAGTCGCCCCTTCACTGTTAACGTTGAGACTGGTGTTTTGCGGGTACTATTGTGGGTACTATACTCACATGGAATTGCCTTCATTTCTCAGAAGAAGAATAGACTGACAAGTTTCAGAAGAAAGTACTTTGTGTGTGTAACATAACTGCAAAAGGGTTTTCTAATGATCAATTAATCTTTTAAAATTATAAACTTGGATTAGCTAACACAACGTGTCATTGGAACACAGGAGTGATGGTTGCTGATAATGGGCCTCTGTATGCCTATGTAGATATTCCACTCAAAATCAGCCATTTCCAGCTACAATAGTCATTTACAACGTTAACAATGTCTGTATTTCAGATCAATTTGATGTCATTTTAATGGACAAAAAATATATATTTTCTTTCAAAAACAAGGACATTTCTAAGTGACCCCAAACTTTTTAATGGTAGTGTACATTTTTCAAACAGACCAACATAGTCCCTGTGCCCAAGAAAGAGAAGGTAACGTGGCAAAATGATTACAGCCCCGTAGCACTCTCGTTGGTTGCCATGAAGTGCTTTGAAAGGCTGGTCATGGCTCACATCAACACCATCATGATGAAAACCCTAGACCCACTCCAATTTTCTTACCGCTTCAACAGATCCACAGATGACACAATCTCAATTGCACTCCACACTGCCCTTTCCCACCCGATCAAAAGGAACACCTATGTGAGAATGCTGTTTATTGACTACAGCACAGCGTCCAACACCATAGTGCCCACAAAGCTCATCACTAAGCTAAGGACCCTGGGACTAAACACCTCCCTCTGCAACTGGATCCTGGACTTCGACGGGCCGGCCCCAGGTGGTAAGAGTAGGCAACAACACATCTGCTACGCTTATCCTCAACACTGGGGCCCTTCAGGGGTGCGTGCTTAGCCCCCTCCTGTACTCCCTGTTCACCCACGACTGTGTGGCCAAGCATGACTCCAACACCATCATTACGTTTGCTGACGACACAACAGTGGTAGGCCTGATCACCGACAACGACGAGACAGCCTATAGGGAGGAGTTTAGAGATCTAGCAGTGTGGTGCCAGGACAACAACCTCTCCCTCAGTGTGAGCAAGTCAAAGGAGCTGATCGTAGACTATAGGAAAAGGAGGGCCGTGCAGGCCCCCATTAACATCGACAGAGCTTGTAAGTAAGCATTTCACGGTAAGGCCTACGTACACCTGTTGTGTTCGGTGCATGTGACAAATACAATTTTGATTTGATGACTCACTCTGGCTGCATTGGATATTTTTTCCACTAATAGGTATTTTGACCAATCAGATCAGCTCTGAAAAATATGTAATTGGTAAAAAAAATGACATGGTAAAAAATATATTATCTTTGTAAATTATTTAAAAAATAGGACTGGTGGCGTTGTCACACAGGCAGCTAACAAAAATACATGGAAATGTCTGCTCTACCCAAAATTACAACCAACTATTCGCATGACCGCAAAAAATGGAAGAGGCAAGTGGAAGGGGAAAAAATTAAGGAACTTGTCTGTCGGCCCTGCATTAAAGACCAAAATTTATTAAAGAAAATTGTGAAAAAAAACAGTTTAATTTAAAGACCAAAAAATTGACAGCTGTGCCATATAGATTGAAAAATTGTTGGGAAGAGATTTTTGATGGCGCATGTTTTATAGTTTATGGTTTTCCATGGCACATGGTTTATGAACTGATACACAAAACGACGCAAGATTCAAAACTTAGAATGGTTCAATTTAAATTATACAAAAGTAATTGTATTTTTTTTTATTGAATATTTTAAACATACAACATTCTTGCAGTGAAGCCACTGAACATCTACATCACATCAGTCATCTAACAGACTCCCATCCAGAGCGACACACAGAAGCAACCAGGGTCAACGCCCTGCTCAATGGCACGTCGACAGAGCTCCCACAAGGTCAAACACAGAAACACGAACCAGCGATCCATCAGCCATCAGCCCAAGCTCCCAAACACCAAGCCACCACCCCTCCGAGACCTCCCCACAGGCCCCCCGAGAAAATAAAATAAAAAATACAAAAACCACCCTCCCCCAATAACCAAGAAAATTGACAAAAGAGAAAAAGAGAAAACAAAGGAAAACAGAAAAAAATGATGATGATTCTATGCCCCAAATATTCAACATTTTGTTGGTGGCAAGAATTATACATAATAATTTTAGCTGAAAATCACAAAGTCTTGAATCTCGCATCGTTTTGTATATCAACTCATACACCCTGTACCATGGAATCGGTGCACCAAAAATATCTTCCCAACTATTTGGCAATCTGTATGCCACAGCTGTCAACATCCTGGTCCTCAAATGAAACTGGTATACTTTCCTATTTATGCTATTTTTATTCCTCCGCCAGTTTTGATTCTTTATATTGGGCAGACAGACCAGTTCCCTAACTCCTATCGCTACCACCTGCCTCCTCCATTTTTGGGGTAATGCTGTAATCAATTGGTTATACTCTTGGATTGAACAGACCTTCCCGTACAATTCTGACAACTCCATTAAAGACAAACCTCTGCTATTCCAATTTACAATATCATTTAAGAACAAAATACCATTTTCAAACATCTTTCACATAAATACAGGTATTTTATCAACCAGCACATTTGAGTTCAGCCATAATATTTGTTGTAATATTTGTCCTATCTTTTCAGGGGGATGAAATTGTAGCCAGCTCTGCAATGCTTGTTTGAAAAAGAGAGATACTTTGAAAAAAGTATCATTTTCAATTAATCAAAAATGAGACATCAATCGGCACAAAGGCAAAAAGGCCATTTTTAAACAATGGATGAGCTTTTCTTAGTAATTTACTTGAGAACCATTTAGGGTTCAAGCGAAGCTTTTAGAGAGAGGTTTAGTGCTTTAGTGGTTTAGTGCTTTATTTAATAATTTCAACCTGCCCAATTCATATTCATTATAAAGATAGGCAAGCTTTAATTTGTCTGGTGTAACGTCCCAGATAAAGTGAAATAGTTTGTGCACATATAATATGAAGAACGAATCATCAGGAGTAGGCTGAGCCATAAGTAAGTAGGTAAACTGAGATATGACTAAAGAGTTAATCAGGGCAATTTCCCATAAATAGACAGGTATTTACCTCTCCATGGTTGCAGAACCTTGTCTATTTTTACAAGTTTTCTATTGAAATTCATTGTGGAGAGCTCAATATATTTTGTGATATGAATACCAATTATGTCTACTTCACCGTCAGCCCATTGTATAGGTAAACTGCAGGGTAATGTGAAAGTAGAATTTTGTAAAGATACAATATGTAATATTGTACACTTATCATAATTAGGTTTTAGTCCAAAGAGTCCAGAAAAGTTATCTTCAATGAGACATTGCAGGGATCTAGCTTGCGGACTTATAAAACTTGAGTCATCGGCATACATGGACACCTTTGTTTTTAAGCCTTAGATTTCTATCCTCTAATGTTGTTATTGGATCTGATTTTAATAGCTAGCATTTCGATGGCCATAATGAATAGATATGGTGACAGTGGACACCCTTATTTAACTCCTCTTGACAATTCAAATCTCTCTGAGAACTAGCCGCTATTTACTATTTCACACCTGGGGTTGCTATACATGACCTTTACCCATTTGATAAGAGAATCACAAAAAATTTACAAATCCAGGCATTTACTAATAAAATCCAGTCTAACTTTATCAAAGACATTTTCAAAATCCGCTATAAATAAGAAGCCTGGCTTCTTAGATGTTTCATGATATTCTATTATTTCTAGTAGTTATACAAAATTCTTGCAACCAATATAATGTTATACACTGCTCAAAAAAATAAAGGGAACACTTAAACAACACAATGTAACTCCAAGTCAATCACACTTCTGTGAAATCAAACTGTCCACTTAGGAAGCAACACTGATTGACAATCAATTTCACATGCTGTTGTGCAAATGGAATAGACAACAGGTGGAAATTATAGGCAATTAGCAAGACACCCCCAATAAAGGAGTGGTTCTGCAGGTGGGGACCACAGACCACTTCTCAGTTCCTATGCTTCCTGGCTGATGTTTTGGTCACTTTTGAATGCTGGCGGTGCTTTCACTCTAGTGGTAGCATGAGACGGAATCTACAACCCACACGAGTGGCTCAGGTAGTGCAGCTCATCCAGGATGGCACATCAATGCGAGATGTGGCAAGAAGGTTTGCTGTGTCTGTCAGCGTAGTGTCCAGAGCATGGAGGCTCTACCAGGAGACAGGCCAGTACATCAGGAGACGTGGAGGAGGCCGTAGGTTGGCAACAACCCAGCAGCAGGACTGCTACCTCCACCTTTGTGCAAGTAGGAGCAGGAGGAGCACTGCCAGAGCCCTGCAAAATGACCTCCAGCAGGCCACAAATGTGCATGTGTCTGCTCAAACGGTCAGAAACAGACTCCATGAGGGTGGTATGAGGACCCGACATCCACAGGTGGGGGTTGTGCTTACAGCCCAACACCGTGCAGGACGTTTGGCATTTGCCAGAGAACACCAAGATTGGCAAATTCGCCACTGGCGCCCTGTGCTCTTCACAGATGAAAGCAGGTTCATACTGAGCACATGTGACAGATGTGACAATCTGGAGACGCCGTGGAGAACGTTCTGCTGCCTGCAACATCCTCCAGCATGACCAGTTTGGCGGTGGGTCAGTCATGGTGTGGGGTGGCATTTCTTTGGGGGCCGCACAGCCCTCCATGTGCTCGCCAGAGGTAGCCTGACTGCCATTAGGTACCGAGATGAGATCCTCAGACCCCTTGTGAGACCATATGCTGGTGTGGTTGACCCTGGGTTCCTCCTAATGCAAGACAATCCTAGACCTCATGTGGCTGGAGTGTGTCAGCAGTTCCTGCAAGAGGAAGGCATTGATGCTATGGACATTGATGCTATGGACTGGCCCGCCCGTTCCTCAGACCTGAATCCAATTGAGCACATCTGGGACGTCATGTCTCGCTCCATCCACCAACAGACTGTCCAGGAGTTGGCAGATGCTTTAGTCCAGGTCTGGGAGGAGATCCCTCAGGAGACCATCCACCACCTCATCAGGAGCATACCCAGGCGTTGTAGGGAGGTCATACAGGCACATGGAGGCCACACACACTACTGAGCCTCATTTTGACTTGTTTTAAGGACATTACATTAAAGTTGGATCAGCCTGTAGTGTGGTTTTCCACATTAATTTTGAGTGTGACTCCAAATCCAGACCTCCATGGGTTGATAAATTAGATTTCCATTGATAATTTTTGTGTGATATTGTTGTCAGCACATTCAACTATGTAAAGAAAAAAGTATTTAATAATAATATTTCATTAATTCAGATCTAGGATGTGTTATTTTAGTGTTCCCGTTATTTTTTTGAGCAGTGTATATATTGGGGATACAACCTTCGCAGCACTGCAGATTTTGAAGAGACAGAGTCATAGATAATTTATTTTGGTACTGTCCATATGTAGCTTGTTTTTGGTTACAGGTCCAGGAATGTCTGAAGAATTGCATCATTTACCTGGAGCTAACGCTCCAGATATCAATACTTGGTGAATTAAAAATTCATAGTCAATCAATCAATAATATAATAATAATTTTAGCAGTAATGTTTATCTTTAATTTACAATCTGTAGAAACTATGAGAATAGAAAGGTTCAGAACTTTTGTGAAGCATCACAGCACAGTTGAAACATATATAGCAAAAATAAATCCAATATGGATGGTTTTAAGAGATAGATGGGAGGTGTTGAATGGAGCCGAAGGGTGGGACTAAGAACAACAAGATAACACATGTAAAATATTATTTCTGTAGAATGTATATAGGTTCAGAACTTTTGTGAAACAGCACAGTTAAAATATATGGCAAATATAACTGGATGGACATCAGAAATAGATGGGAGATGTTGAGGGGAGAGGACTAAAAACTAACAAAGTATAACTATTGTAAAATATATTACGTCCGTAAAATGTATATAGTGTGTATAAGGTGGAAGTAGGACCCTAGTGGTGATGTTCATCAGTTTACTCCAATTAGGGGAGGGGTTGTAGGGTTAGCGGAAAATACAATAAATACATTTTTAAAAGATACCGTACCAGACAAAAGTTTGGACATACCTACTCATTGCAGAGTTTTTCTTTATTTTTACATTGTAGAATAATAGTGAAGACATCAAAACTATGAAATAACACATATGGAATCATGTAGTAACCTAAAAAGTGTGAAACAAATCAAAAATATATTTTATATTTGAGATTCTTCAAAGTGGCCATCCTTTGCCTTGATGACAGCTTGCACACACTTGGCATTCTCTCAACCAGCTTCATGAGGTAGTCACCTGGAATGCATTTCAATTAACAGGCATGCCTCGTTAAATGTTCATTTGTTGAATGTCTTTCCTTCTTAATGTGTTTGATGCAATCAGTTGTGTTGTGACAAGGTAGGGGTGGTATACAGAAGATAGCCCTATTTGGTAAAATACCAAGTCCATATTATGTCAAGAACAGCTTAAATAAGCAAAGAGAAAAGACAGTCCATCATTACTTTAAGACATAAAGGTGAGTCAATTCAGATCATTTCAAGAACTTGGAAGGTTTCTTCAAGTGCAGTCGCAAAAACCATCAAGCGCTATGAAACTGGCTCTCATGAGGACCGCCACAGGAAAGGAAGACCCAGAGTTACCTCTGCCGCAGAGGATGAGTTCATTAGAGTTACAAGCCTCAGAAATGGCAGCCCAAATAAATGCCTCACAGAGGTAACAGACACATCTCAAATAACAGACATCTCAACATCCACTGTTCAGAGGAGACTGTGTGAATCAGGCATTCATGGTCAAATTGCTGCAAAGTTGCTGTGCGATGAGACTCAGGTGCATCCTGTTTCCATTGATTATCCTTGAGATGTTTCTACAACTTGATTGGAGTCCACCTGTGGTAAATTCAATTGATTGGACATGATTTGGAAAGGCACACACACGTGTCTATATAAGGTCCAGTATATGTACCACAAAAAATATTTGGGGGATTGGAAATGATGCAGACAATAACATTGCTGAAAGCTACAATCTATCAGCAATATTAAAGCTGATCTACCCCTTTAAAAAAATCTGATGTAATTTGTCAAAGACCAGTTATTGGAAAATAGATCAGAATTGGGCTGCTTGTTTAGATGCAGCCTTTATTTCAAGTGGACGTTACATTTTGAGTAAAATGTTCTGTCCCACTATTCTTAGTGACTAATAACAAGTGGCCTATCCACTTCATGAACAATTGATCCCAGTCAGCTTTAGGTTCAAATTCTAAAAGATATGTGCCATAACAACAAAGGCTACTCTGGTTATGTGAACATGTCAAGAACTATACGAATAGCAGGACTCATTGCCTGTGAAACATGATTGTATTATGGTCACTACATGATTTGTTTTCATATAGGCTATTCACCCATCCTATTAATTTGATCCTCTTCTTGCATATTGCCCATTGGGACAATTCTTGCTGAGACTGTAGAAAATGTTTTGCGCCTTGTGTGTGTGTGTGTGTACTTTTTCTTATTTGTACTGTGTGAGGAACATGAGGTTGTCCTGTCCCACTGGTTTGACTAGAAGTCCTCATTAGAAGCAGCAGATGTTCAAAGTCTGGACCTGCACACATCAAAGTATAGCTACACCCATCTGGATGGCTCACTGCTGCCTGCACAGACAACGCCACCATCTCCTCCACAACTAGGTAGAATAATGAAACATTTCACAGAGGTAACTTACTTTTTTTTAGTGATAATTTATCACATTTTGGAGTAATAGCTTACCACAGAATGGGTCAGAATTGGTCCGTGTTGTTTTGGCCTACAAATAGCGAAACCAGCAGATGTATTAAGTGTAGGTAAGCATCAATATTGAACAGACTGTATACACCATCTATGTTGGAAAACAGTGTAGCTGGCTCAGATATTTGTGATGAGGTGAACACAATTAAAAACAGACATGCTGGGGGAGAAAAGTGCATTGTGGGATGCAAGGACTGGTAGGAGTATCGTCTCAACAGGGTTCTCGTCTGTTGTGGTTGTCACTACTCTGTAGGCTGAACACACACACACACACACACACACACACACGATGACAGATACAATTCCACTGATGAAAACCATCCCTTTCTATGCATTTATTCATTGGATCCTTATCAGACCCCCATAACACACAGACATACAACGGTTAGGGGAATTTGTATTTAGTACAACACTGCAATGTCAATCTAGTCATTTTATTTGAGGGAAGGACTCAGGCTCTTTCAGTGGATGATTTAAACCACTAGACTAGTTGGACAACCTAGGTAACAAACAAAAAGCAAAAACACATGGAAACTCTAGCTTTGTTCCAAAATAGACCTTTTATTTTAAAAAGACACAATGTGTGTACAGTCTGTCTGGCGATGTGAGCCCAACATGGACTGTCATCCCCTCAACTCTCCTATTGTGGCAGAGTGGCATATCCCTATTCACGGGAAGGATTGGTCATTCTTTAGTGCAAACAGCAGATGGCAACATGACATGCTGAAGACAGGCAACATAGAGGAACAAAAAAAACCTAACAATTTTTTTCAGAATGGCACAAATTCCCTGATATCAGGGTACTCATGTCAACATGTTTGCTTTCAGAGCATATTTGATCCCAAATTATAAGGGGGAGCGATACCTCAGTGTCTCAGGCATCCATCGCTCATAGAATACATTAGTGTGATTGGTCATACAGTAGGTCAAAGGTCAGGATGGGGCCAATTCCGGGACTTAAAGTATCCTCTGAGAGCGACCAGATCCACAGCGGGGAAGTAGGCTCCAATACGTTTCCTCACCCACCATTTCCCCTGGGGACCACTGCCAGGCAGGGTGAACCTATACTTGAAGTGTTCTCCTCGGACCCACCTGGGGAAGGAAGGGGGGAGAGAGAGAGAGAGGAATGGTTAGTGTGACTGACAGAGAGAATACAAAGACATTTCATATCGAGAGGAAACATTCCACTAGAGGGGGCTGGAGGACAAGGATTCTTTATTTATTTATATTTTCATTTAAGAGAATGTGAGGCTTGCACGTATTACAGCGCAGGACACACCCACACACAACCTTCCAGTTCCACTCTGCTTCAGCACAACACTGCTGAGATCGGTTACGCCTTCAATGCAGCTGTCTCCAACGGCAACTTCTGGCCATTTTAAACTAATTAAATATACGTACTAAATAAACTCACATGTATGTATCAAACTGATTTACGCCATCTTATGTTTTTATCATGGACAATCCTGTAGTGGAATACATAGTTCATTGGCTTTAAAAATAAGGGCTACCAGTCTCCTCTGTGTTAGTCAGTGTAAGTGTACCTGGGGTTGTCTCTGCCCTGGAAGGGGTTGTATTCCATCAGTGAAAGGATTGATGTGTCGTTGGCTAACAGTCTGCCTGCAATGTGGATCACCCACTCACTCTGCTCATAGGTCTGGGAGAGAGGGAGAGAGAAGGGTTAAATACATGGAGATAGAGGCTGTTCTGAAGAACAGAGAAAAACAGGGGACGTTTGAATGAAGGATCAACTGTCATGTTCGAACAAAGCCCTCAATCTGAAGCAGTCTACCATTCCAAACTTTTGAGCTGATCTGCGACATCATAAACCTTCCCCCTCTTGCCAAAATGTCTGACTGGGATTTTCTTGGTTCTGGGATTGGATGTAAACCAGTGGGAAACCCTATGCCCTGAGAAGGGGACAATAAAACAGCGCGCCACACGGCTGAGTCTCTGGCCAGAACTACACCTGAGAGAGCTGTAGCAAGAGTTGAGAATAGTGTGGGCAGCTAGCCCTGACAGAAGGAATTACTCAGAGCAGGTAGTTCTGGGTCCAGACTTTACACAGAGTTAGTCAGCTCACATCCAAGGCAGGATTTTCCCACAAAACCAACAAACAGTAAAACAAATTAAACAGAATCCCTGATTCTTATATGTCAACTTGGAGCCGGGTACTGTAGATCAAAGGTCTTTGCTGAGTCCCGGACTCGGACTGTACCTGGAAGGCAGCGAACCACATGAGCCAGTCGAGCCTGTAGTGGTAGGGGGAGACGAGGCAGGGGCGTCGGGTCAGGTCCCCTGGCTTACACAGGAACTGGTACTCCTCCCACACAGCCTCTGGGTCCTTAGGGTCCTCATTCATAGTACCCTGCAGAATCACCTCAGTCCGCTCCTTAGTGATACTGCACAGAGAGGGGGGGGGGGGCAAAGAAAGTTGTGAGGGAGGGAAAGTTAAAAAGGATGGCAGTAGAGAAAGTAGAGTAGAGAAAAGGAGAGGACCAGAGAAGAATAGAATGAGAGGATGTGGCAGTTTGGACTGATCAAGTGGAGAGATATAGAAAGTGTTGAAATAAAATGAGAGAGGAAGAGGAGAACGATACCTGCCGAAGGACCCGTAGGTGTTGACGATGCGGAGCAGGTCAAAAGACATAGAAAGTGTTGAAATAAAATGAGAGAGGAAGAGGAGAACGATACCTGCCGAAGGCCCCGTAGGTGTTGACGATGCGAAGCGGGTCAAAAGACGTGTTCATCACCTGTTTGGAGCTCAGCAGGTTCAGCACTACAGGAACGCTCAGGTAGCCAATCAGAACGCCCAGAGCCACATTCACCACTCGACGAAAAAGCATACCTAGGATGGAGAAGAGGTGAAAAAAAAAGAGGAAGTGTGTGTGCCTGTGTGTGTGTTTGTCTGCCTGTCTGTGGAACTCAAGATCCCTCTGGCAGTAGCCAGAGAGAGGGGCTTAGCCTATGAGGTCATGAGGCATTTAGCCACTGACAGCTCCAAATCCCCACGACCTGTCTCGGATTGAAATGCCAACCCGGCAACCAGTCCCACGCATGTTAAAACCATCCATCAGAACTATACCTGTTGTTTGACTTAAATAATGGACTTTTATGACCCCCAAAAATTCTAAAAAAGCAGCCATGGTGCAGGTAGAGAATGTTAGGGCCACTTAGCAGATATATTACCCAGCATAAAACTAAAGCCATTAGCGATTCCTGGGAGACCAATTAGCTAGAGCCTATGCCTGCTCTAACACACCACATGGGCATTCCTTCCTCACTTTCTCTCTTCCTCTCTCTCCATCACCCTCTTCCACATTATCTCCAGCTGTCTCTCGCTCTCGTTCCATTCCCTCCTCCCTTTCCTCAGCTGTCCCAGTAGTAAACCACACTCCTCCCATCGCGTCCAAATCGTAAACTCTTTCCTTTATGTTCATGTGCCAACTGCTAGGCACCCAGTCACATTGGTAATGTGTGATTAGTAATGCCTAATACCCCCTGCCAGCACCCTGGTGTTGTCTACCATCTGTCAAGGCCCTATAGCCTGCTAGCCCGCTCCAGATGTGCCTACAGCCAGGTGTGTGTGTTGGAGATTGGGATTGGAGAAGGTGGAGAGGGGTAGGGTGCTCATGTGGCCCCACTCAATGACTGCTCTTTGGGGTTGTAAACACACACAAAGCTAAGCCAAGCACGTGGGAAGGGGGAATCCATACACACACAGCGTGGCTGGTAGAGACATCAGTCAGGCCTACCCAGTGGAACGGTAGTCATGTGGAAGGCTGATGCAATACCTCTTCTCCCTCTCTCTGCCTGCCATCATTAGTCCCAATCATAAAACACCCAGAAAGGATAGCAGGGCCTCTAACGCCAACTGGCTGAAAATAAATACCCAGAAATCTAGGAGAATACTAAATAACCAGAAATCCAGGAGAATACCCACAATACCTTAGCCCTGTCTGTATCGATTACTTCATTTGTAAAGTTGGGTCTGGGCAGAGAGGGGTGTAGGTTGTGAGGGAATGAAGATAGAAATAGATAATTCTATTTCTATGGTGTGTGGGCTCTAACTCCTTTAGGAGAAATCATGTCTGTTTAGTAGGTACCCCTGGTGGGTTTGGGGGTGCACCCTGATGCCTCCTCAGCCTGGAGGTCCAGTACGGCTTGCTTGGCCCCTCGGCCAGACGAGAACAGGAACCCCAGAGAGGCATCGTCAAAACAGGCCAAACTGGGAACTATGGTCAGCCAATTGAGGAAGCTCAGGTTCCCACTCACTATCAGAGTCACCTAGAAGAGGGAGGAGAGGGGAGAGGAGGAGAAAGAGGGGAGAAGAGGAGGAAAGAGAGTAGATGGGGAGAAAGGATGAGGAGTAGTATTTAGATTCCTCCAAAAGGTACTGCCAGAAAGATAGCATGATATGACTGATGAGGATCATCTGCTTTGGCTAATAGTTCAGCATACTGCAGCAGGGAAAGTCCTGATTTCCTGTATTCATTCAATTATAGCTGGCTCTGAATAACACTCCATTCATCAAACTGATGACTGCAGTTGCCATAAAACTGCTGTCATGCACCAATGGTTCCACTAGGTGGCAATGTGACGTCAGAGCTACTCCAGGTATTCTTATTCTTTGGCACAGATCTAGGATCAGTTACCCTCCCAAAATCCTAGCCTTTCTACGGTCATCTCACCTGGAACACTATCTGCAGCGTCCCGTTGACCATGCACATGCGTCGCCCCAGGAAGGTGAAGAGAGGGACGATGAGCTCGATGAAGTGATTGGACAGAACCTCGAAGCGATGGAACCACCATGGGGATTGGTGCATATAGTATGACATGGGGTTTGGCACCGGCTGAGTCTGGAGGGAGAAACAGAATGAATACAGACAGACGGAGACAGGCAGGCACTGGCAGTTTGTCAGACACACACACACACCACGGAATTGTACTGTTGATAACCACACAGTGCATCTCCAGAGATCGCATTAGAGAGCGGAGTCAGTACCTTCACTCCTTATTTTGGGGCCACCTAACCCACCACATCATTCCAGTCTCAACCACAGAACTGGGATGAGCTAAAGGACCAGACACTGACCCAGGGAGAACACAACCACAACATGAGTACTTCCAGGTCAGGGAAAAAGCCATTTGTCTCAGTTTTAAAATAACCATACCGATACTCAAATATGAGCAATGACAGAGGGATAGAAAGAGGCAAACGAAAGATAGCACTCATGCTACGGCAATGACTTAAGGTATGTTTTTGCATGTAATGGTAAGGATAAGCTAATGAAAGCACAGCTCATCACATAACACTGAATGACCTCTATGTTTGCATGGATTTACATGGTGTCCCTCCAATGACTGCATTTGCATGGCGATGAATGGCAGTGAGATACTGTATAACTTAACATCCCCACCAGCTTTCCCGATGGCTACAATGACTGCCCAAATGACACCTTGTGCCAAACATGAAATGTAGCTGATCTTAAATGTAAAATAGCTATAAAAATAAATAAAAAGTTCCCCCTCATTGTTTTGGCATAAAACCATGGGACAGAATGGCGTGGGGAAACAGTGTACAATTATAACGCCACACCTTCAGGAAGGTTTCCAGAGCTAAGTAAAGCTACTGCCTATTTTAGACATGTCCTGAGAGAGCTCTTTCAGTGCAGAACCAGACAGGGCTGGAGAGTGAGGGAGACCACACCCCCAGACAGCCGAGGGCACCGAGCCTGCAACCCCAAACATGCAGCAAACAAACTAACAAAACAACACCCACCAACCCCCCTCAGCCAGCCTCACATAGCTTCTGCAGTCTTCTTACCCATGATGCATTGCGCTGTGTGGCCCTGCCGTGAGTTTTGAGAGAATGGAGGCTGAAAGGGAACAGTGTGTCAGCGTCAAGGGGGGGGCAGGCAAACCTTACCTGGCGCCCTTGGCTTCCGGTAGAGTGGGTAGGGGTGTTAGGTGGCTGGTGGGGGGGGTGAAATGTAAATCCGCTTTACCCCTGGGGGTGTTGACAGGTTAGGAGCTGGCAGGTCAATGTTTAGATGGGGATATGGGCCCGTTAGCCTGCATGGAGGTACTGAGTCAGTCTTCAGGATCCCATATATGCTTTTCCATAACCCCAGGTTAAACAACATGGACATCCAGGTTGAACACAAACACTATTGGAATGCTTCCTTTATTTTTTTTACAACTATTTTGGTCAAATTCTACAAGGCGTTCATTTAGTCTCTGATCCATACAGGTTCACTTGGCTGACCACCACTGTTGCCAGAAACCCATTAGCCTCCACGTGAAGCCCTAACAAAGCTGACATAATGTAGGCTGATGGAACTATAACAGGAGGCTCAATGTGCCTGAATGAGACCCCTGTTTCTCAGCAGACTCTCTCAGATAGGCGTGATGGTCCACAGACAGAGGTCCCTTTGAGTTAACAGGGTTTAGAGAGGAAGGGGTGCTAGGCATCCCTCCACACCTCTCACCTAGGAACCCCCAAGACAGAGGCAGCCTGGAATAAGGGAGGTTGTGGGCATATTTGGACATAAGTGTTGAGGTAAAAATTTCAAGGCAACAATTATGACAATACTGATAGGGTAGAGGAGTGACAAATTAACATGGACACAAAATGTACATGACACAAATTAACATGGACACACTTGCCCACTTAAAAACACATGGACAAACACACAATAACAAACACTAACCCACAAATAAGGAACAGAAATCAGAAAATCGTGGCCACGAATTAGAAGCAATGCTTGACCAGTTAGACATTTTAATGTCTGGTCAATGTTTCACCCACCCTGTCTGTCCCCCTTATAAGGCAGCAAGTTAGGCCATTGAACACACGAGTTAACTCTAATCAACCTCAAATCAGTTCAACGGGTCTCCTACTTATATCATCATGACTCTTTATGGCCTATAACTTGCTAAAGGCAGGCTCTTAAAATGGCGGGCATAAAGAAATGAATGAGTCGCCGCATTGACCAAAGAAAATAACCATGTTTCCCATTTAATGGGAAATCCACCCAGCAGGCGAACAGAGCAAAGAGGAGCCGTGCCGGACAGGGCTAACAGACTTAGAATGGGTTTGTCATATGTTAAAACCTGTACAGTGAAGTTAACATACTACACAAGGAAGAGAGTTTCCTGGTGTCAATAGTGGGATGAAGTCGCCCCTGAACATTGATCCAAGGTCAGTTTAATGTGTCGTCCCCTTGATGGTTAAGGTTAGGGATTTGGTGAGGGGAAGCTGATCCTAGATCTGAGAGTAAGTTCTACCCAGACAGAAGATGTCAGTACAGTATGTATGCATCAGTAGAGTCCAGCCTAAGGACAGTAGACCGTTCAGGGACTTTTTCAAGGCCATAAAAAGCCATAGTCAGTCAGACTCCAGGGAGACGTGGTGTATTCCTGGTCTCTGTCATTAGACAAAATGCTCCATGCCGTCTCATCTCCCAGCTGTCTGGGTTATAGCCTGGAGATGACACAGCTGTGTGGGTTATAGCCTGGAGATGACACAGCTGTGTTCTCCCTTCCTATGGAGAAAACCCAACATGAGGCTTGTCAGCCGTTGTGGCAGACAGTGGCTCCCAATGTCCTATCATATGCTAAGAAATGTGTAGTCACACATTAAGTAAACAGAAGTAGTATTTCTTATCCAGGACCAAGACTTAAACCATTGCCTCAGTTTCAATTGAACTTTTAGGTCTATGTGTAAGCTTATTGTTTAGCCTGGGGAGCTCCGCCTAAGGAGAATATCTAGCTTGGGGAAGCACTGGTGTGTCCACGGCCAGCCAGACAGGAGCAGTCGATCCAACGGTGTGGCACAGAAAGAGCGATAATAAAGTGATTAGTTTAACTCAGTTTGGGACAGCAGGCGATTGATCAGGATCATGTGCCAAGGCCTGTTCTCTCAGCATGACACAGCACAGGCCAGGGGAAAGCCCTGACGACAAGATGCCAACAAGCACTGCTGACAAGGATGGAGGGAACTGTATTGCACACGCACCTCGTAGTGGTAGTCCATGCACGTCAGGTCCCTCCAGCAGCGGTCCCCTCTAATCTTTATCAGCCCCTGTAGAGAAGACAACGACATGTCAATCATTCAGCTCAACTCAAGGTGACATTTTCATGGTGCAGACTTAAAAATGGGACCCTCCAACTTCACCAGCCCCTTGGCCAGTGGTTCTGTCCAGGTGTGTTAGTTTGTGAGGTTTGTGGAGAGCATATCATTGGGACATACAGAAATGACATGTCCTGCTCCAATTGACCAACACTCTGTATTAAAATCTGTAGATTTTGTATGTAATTTATCATCTAAATTACCATGAAACCAAAACATCAGGCCGACTACCATGTTAATACACCATATAATCAGTGATCATTCAATATGAACCATGACAGTAGGGTGGTGTGCTAACAATCACAACCAATTCTGAAGGATTGCAAGATGTGGGTTGGTATGATACAGTTTGTATGTACATTAGATAAGAGTGACTCCATATTCAACCAATCTCCCTCATGATGGCCAAAGCAGCATATTACTTCTGTTGGTACCTAGCTAACACTAGCACGCTAGCTAGCGGTTAACTCTGAATCGCCAATGGCTAGCTAATGGTGAGAGCATATCTACTCACACAGAGGCACTCAAACAAGTATCATGTAAAACAACCTGTTTGTTGCATAAAGGCTCTTTCTGCTCGTCAATTCTGGCAGAATAAACATGTATACAGCCAAGGCAGAAATCTATTTGTTGTGATTGAATAAACGGTCTCCATTCAAGCCTGGTATAAGTTGCAGTATTGTCTGCCTGTACAAATGAAGAGGACGTTTGTTGTATTGCAAAGAGGAAAGGAAGATTTAATTACTGCAATATAATTTCCACTTTCATTCATTCCGCTATGCGTCTGTTGAGGTACAACGGAACTTTACATCACAGGTCACACCATCACTGTGTGTGTGTGTGTGTTTATGTCGCTGGCTAGATGCAGACAAGGCCATAGAGGAGCTCAGTAACTCCACTGTGTCTTGTCCACTTGAACAGCTCCTAGTAGCAGCTCTGTGGGTCTGTAGTCGTTTCTAATATACTACTCTACGTTCTAAGCTTAGTGTTAAGGCACACGGTGACGTTGCCCCTACATGTCAATCAAAATTAATAATATACATTCGGAAAGAACTCAGACCCCAATGACTTTTTCCACATTTTGTTAAGTTACAGCCTTATTCTAAAATTGATTCCCCCCCCCTCAATCTACACACAACACCCCATAATGACAAAGCAAAAACAGGTTTTTAGAAATGTTTGCCAATTTATAAAAAATAAAAACAGTGAAAAATGACGTTTACATAAGTATTCAGACTCTTTACTCAGTACTTTGTTGAAGCACCTTTGCAATGATTACAGCCTCGAGTCTTCTTGGATATGACGCTACAAGCTTGGCACACCTGTATTTGGGGAGTTTCTCCTATTCTTCTCTGCAGATCCTCAAGCTCTGTCAGGTTGGATGGGGAGCGTTGCTGCACAGCTATTTTCAGGTCTCTCCAGAGATGTTCATTCAGGTTCAAATTCAGGCTCTGGCGGGGCCACTCAAGAACATTCAGAGACTTGTCCCGAAGCCACTCCTTCGTTGTCTTGGCTGTGTGCTTAGGGTCGTTAGAAGGGGAACTGTCGCCCCAGTCTGAGGTCTGGAGCAGGTTTTTGTTAATCAAGGATCACTCTGTACTTTGCTCCATTCATCTTTTCCTCGATCCTGACTGAAAAACATCCCCACAGCATGATGCTGCCACCACCATGCTTCACCGTAAGGATGGTGGCAGGATAACCCCAGATGTGACACTTGGCGTTCAGGCCAAAGAGTTCAATCTTGGTTTCATCAGACCAGAGAATCTTGTTTCTCATGGTCTGAGAGTCTTTAGGTGCCTTTTGGCAAACTCCAAGCGGGCTGTCATGTGCCTTTTACTGAGGAGTGGCTTCCATCTGGCCACTCTACCATAAAAGGCCTGATTGCATAGATGGTTGTCCTTCTGGAAGGTTCTCCCATCTCCACTGGGGAACTCTGGAGCTCTGTCAGAGTGACCATCGGGTTCTTGGTCACCTCCCTGACCCTTCTTCCACGATTGCTCTGTTTGGCCAGACAACCAGCTCTAAGAAGAGTCTTGGTGGTTCCAGACTTCTTACATTTCAGAATGATGGAGGCCACGGTGTTCTTGAGGACCTTCAAAGCTCCAGAATTGTTTTGGTACCCTTCCCTAGATCTGTGCCTCGACACAATCCTGTCTCGGAGCTCTATGGACAATTCCTTCCACCTCAGGGCTTGGTTTTTGCTCTGACATGCACTGTCAACTGTGGGTCCTTATATAGACATGTGTGTGCCTTTCCAAATGATGTCCAATCAATTGAATTTACCACAGATGGACTCCAGTCACGTTGTAGAAACATCTCAAGTATGATCACTGGAAACAGGATCCACCTGAGCTCAAGTCTCATAGCAAAGGGTTCGAATAGTTATGTAAATAAGGTATTAGTTTTTTTATGTTTAATAACTTTGCAAAATGTCTAAAAACATGTTTTAGCTTTGTCATTATGGGGTATGGTGTGTAGATTGATATAAAGATTTGTTTTTATTTAATCCATTTTAGAATAAGGCTGTAACGTAACAAAATGTGGAAAAACTCAAGGGGTCTGAATACTTTCCGAAAGAACTGTATGCATGTATGTATGTATATATATGTTCGGCCTCCATGATATTCACAAACAAAACAATAGAGACAGGAAGACTAGACTGGTTTCTTAAGACTGGTATCGTGTCCTGTGTGGCTCAGTTGGTGTAGCATGGCGCTTGCAACACCAGGATTGTGGGTTCGATTCCCACGAGGGACCAGTATGAAAATGTCTGCACTCACTACTTACTGTAAGTCGCTCTGGATAACAGCGTCTGCTAAAAATGAGTATTCAAATTCTCTGACTCTACCAAAGCAACTGAATGACCCGAGAGAGCGAGGGATTTCTGTTGAGCGGGAGAGGGATGCATTGACGGATATGAAGCTGGATTTAATGTGCGTAATCATATTAAACGAAGCATGAACAAAATTAAGAGAAAAAATGAGGAAGGACAACAGCTGATGTGGGCTGTGACTAAGCTATCTGGCTCGGATTTCATCTCCAATTCTAGGAAATAAAAAGCAGCACTGATAAAAGACAAGCGGGAAAAATGGAATTAAAAGCTGGTTAGCGATCCATTACTTTCAAATGAGCTTCAGAACATTACGACCGACTCAGAAAACAGTGAAGGGAGAGAAGTAGTCTTCACTCGTTTTCCAACTTGTTTCCTCTTTGGATGCCCCAGAGAACTCAAAGCCACACCTCTATCTGCTCTTTGCACAAACCTATGAACCAATGCAGTGCCTGCAGCCACACACACGGCTCAGTCAGAGCATAGGTTCTCTCCTCAATGGTCTCATGCACCACAAAGACCAGTCCTAAAGGTCTCTCTGTCCCTCTCCACTAATGCAATAGACGCTGATTGGTGAAATCAGGGTCTATACTGCAGGCTGATATATCCCTGGGGGAGCAGGGAGAGAGGTTTGGAGGGACACGGGGAGGGGTAGCTGCACTCGCTGACGGTGGACGCCTAATTCATGGGTTACTTTTGCTATTTATCAGCGAGCATTCTTGCATCTACAACATTACAGATAATCTAATAAGCACTCCGGGAATGTACTTTCGCTTGAAAAATGTGATTCCATTCATTTGAAAATGATCCCCCCCTCCACCTATCAGCTGGGCTATAAACTTAACCAGGATAAATGTAGTTGTCTGTTTATGCCACCCGCCTGCTGTCCTAATGCCATTTCAAACAGGATTGTTTACTACCTGCAGTGACGGAGGGACATTATGAATATTATATTTAAGTGCTAGCAGATGTGCTTCTGGTGTACATGAATAATAGTGTTGTTCTGTGTTGTGTTCTATTCCTTCAACACAGAGCCAAAAGAGAAGAATTAAAGATTTGGAGAATATTAACAGTTCTTACGGGGTAATAACTCACTGCCATGCAACATCAACTGCAGTTTAAGACAGGGGTTGAATGACACAGACTGGAAGACAGCCTTGGATGCCTTGGATTGTCAAACCGTAACGTTCGATATAAGGTATTATGATTTCTGCAGGAACCTATATCAAAACGGCCCTTTATACGACACATGTATAGAGGGAAAAAGCCAGAATCAAAATGTACACAACAGCTTAAAGCACTAGTCTGTCTTGGCCACGTATAATCAACTACAACACCATACAGCCCTTGGAGGACAAGGGGCTTAAATCCTTATTTCTTCCCGAGAAAACTACAGTCAATAAAAAGCACTGGAGACTTCAACTCCAGAAGAAGCAGCAAGATGCAAACTCACTTCGAAAATCTCTTATTTAGACAAATAAAATCAGCATTGATGCTCTGTGAGAATGTGTAACCAGGACATATTGACACATTGCTTGTCATGGGGCACAGAATACGCAATAACTCTCGACTTTGTTAGGCCACTGAGGTTATCAGGGCATTAAATTATGCTTATAAATCGTTGGGTGTTGACTATAATACAATTCAGTCATGAGGATCATCAATTCCCATTGTCCCATATTCAGGCCACGGAGTAGGCCACTTTCCCATTCTCCAGAGAACCTAGGTGGTGCGACTGCAAAGTTATTAGGGAGGCCATTTTGACCATCGTTTAACGGAAAGGCCTTTACCGATATTCAGTTGTCACTGAAGTAGTGCTTTGTGTTGTGAACACCACAACAGAAAATATGAGAATAGTTCTACTTTGTCAACAGGCATAAAAACAGTGAGTGGTTGGGTGCAGGCAGCCATTATCCCATGAAATTTGTCAGCCACCATTAAAAGAAAATCCTGGCCATGACAAATTGAGTCGATGCATGCGACTCCAATAAAACACCATTTGAGCGTTTTGTTCCACAGCACTGGGCTCCATCCATCCACACCGAACCACAGAACTCCAGGTGCACGTTGGCTGGAGCCCTTCGCAAATGTGCAAACGACAACGATCAAGTCCGTCTATTTCCTGTTTGGGTGCCGCGCAGAGATTTATGCAGACTCCCGACAATAAAAGTAGGGTATGGTGGCAAGGAGAGTGAGTGGTGAAAATGTCGTGGCTGGTTTGGAAGGCTGTAAGTCAGGGACTGAGTAGAGAGAGAGGCTGGGCAGGCTGAGGTAAGCAGGCCCTGAGGATGTCATTAGCACTACCCAGACCTAGAAAAAGCTGGTCGACCCGGGACAGTCGTAAAAACAGACAGACTCCCTGCTAGACGACATGATACGGTAATGTATGTACTGTACGGCTCATAACTGTCACATACAAGAAAGACGATTGGGTTAGGGGTTTGGTTTCCATTTTCTTTTACTATGCTTCCTACAGTGATGATACTTCCAAAAAACGGAATTCACTCAGTGATAACCAATCATCAGTGTAAGAACCACAGAAACAATCATCAACAGCGCTTTCTCCCACTGGCAGCCATTGACACCCAAAGACAGTCAGTAACCAGTTGCACACTGGATCAAGCCAGCATTCATTTCCCTACAAAGGGAAAAAGCCAATATACTTACATGTAGTATATTTCTCTCTCCCCCAAAAAGAGAAAACTTTCATTTGGCGTCAGGGGTTCATTCTGACTACAGCAAATGAAAAAGAGTGACGTGGCTCTGGGCTTGACCAGGGAGAGGGGCCAAGGGACGTCCTAAATCCGATCACCACCTGCCAGCTGCCTAAAGGTACGCCTCGATGCCCCTGCCAACCGCCTAAACAGGAAGGCGTTAAACACTCCCAGAAACCTTCAAACATGAACATGTTTCTACGCAGGATGCAATCAACTACATTACAGTGAGTCTTTTATTCTGTGTCAACTTTTTATGCTACGTTGACCTCTCACCATCGGTAATTCCCAATACTGGAAAACAATGATTGTCTTATGCGTAGCTCCCCCTACCAACAATGTCCCAAGTCCCATCAACAGTCTTCGAGACAATAGAGGACTCCGAGGCCAATTGGGGCCAGGGCCAACCTCAAAACTCAACAACATGGATACGGGCCAAACCAACAAACAGCCTGCAGGAGACACTTCCTCGCAAAGTGATCCCCCCCAAAGGAGAATGATACAGTCCAACCAGACAAGCACTTTACTATTATTATGGTTTTACTGGACTTCTTCAAAAACAGGAGCCTGTGGAGATGCTCTCCATCATGACCTGGTGCACTCCTTCTACTAGGCCTACCGTTCCTCCTGCAGGAGTGTGAGATGTGGTACCTCGTGCAAAGGCTGTGAGACAGCTAGTTTACTGGCCAGGTCCAACCTCTACCACACCCAATCATGGGGCACCACACCAGCACCCTGATTACCATGATTGTATTTCACAGCTTAAACGCTGACACTGCCCTGTGAATCAGATCCCATTAGCACCACTTAGCAAACCGCCTGGACTTACCCTCTGATGCTAACAGCCTGGATAATGAAAGGAGGTGTGTATGCACACGCACACGCAGCTTAGGTCAGGAAAGCAAAAGCAGAGGAACAGGGTAAGAGAAAGAAGTGGGCTGCCAGAAAGGATATTTTTAACATGTGAGGAAGGGCCTGACTTGTAAAGTCACTCAAAAGAGAGAATCTGTTTAGATGAATCTGCTGAGGGAAATTAGCAAAGCAGAAAATGTGATGTCCTCAATAGCACCGTTATTCAACAATTTTGACATAATCTGACAGCATACGCAAATCAAGATTGGATAAAACCAGAAAGTGGACATTGAGAAATAAAATCATTGAATTGGGTTATAAACTGATGCTTTCAGAATCCGAACATGAAACCAGCAAAGTTTCTTCTTCCTTAGGGTCCCTTCCAAGTTTAATGGCTACGTCCCCTTCACTTAAAGGGGTTCTCAATAGCACTCTAACAGTGGTCAACCACAGACCAAGGGATAGATTACCCAGACCTAGTCTAACCAACACTTACATGACAAACACTGAGTGAATGTAGCATGGCTTTTTTATGGATTTATAATGCTTTGTATTTACACTGCCAGTGTCAATCTAAGGAACTTACGACATGACAAGAATTTCCTAAAAAGCTTTAACCTCATGTTATCCAAATCAAACGGAGTCAATTTTCTAAACGATATGCTTTCAATTAGAGAAAAAAAATGTAACCTAGCTGCCCCGACCACAATAAAAAAATCATGATTACCCCGTGATTAAAAAGCTGCTTATTGGTTAAGCCTCAGCCGTGTCTGAGGGGACCTAAAGTGCTTTTCTGTTTTGAATAAATGTGTTGTAATGACTTTGTGTCTAGGGGAAATGACAAGAGGGTCTTGTACGGTTGTAAGCACTTAAAGTCAATCATACTCTTGGCACTGGGGTAAGCTGAATGAACATATAGCTCCCTCGTTGCTCCGTCCTCTTTATGGGCCTAATTGAAAAAACACTTTGGGCATTGTGGCAGGTTCCAACCCCCACGTTTTAAAAGACAACAGTGTTGGGTTGGGTGTTCTCTCTCTCTCCACTAAACCATAAAAGAGAGACAAGTTGCCTGACTGACTGGTTCCATATTTGCATTTACAACATCTGTTTTTGTTAGGGATGGTGTTTTGTTTTGACCATAGAGAAGAGTCTAAGCCCAGTAAACACTTTTCTTATAAACACAGGAAAATTCCACCTGTGTTTTCTTTTCTTCCACAGACTATGAGGTGAATTCAGTGTCAGTGTGATAGATGTGTGTGTGTGTGTGTGTGTGTGTGTCACTCACAGCGCCCAGCATGATGCGAACGATGAGCCAGCGGAAGGTCCAGATGGAGATTAGCGAGGGGGGGCAGCGAGGGGGCACCTGGGACAGACTCCACACAGGACACAGGAAGATCCCCAAGAAGCCTGTCTCCAACAACTGACTTTCCCAACCTGAAGACAGAGGGAGAAGTGAGAGGAAACGGGAGAGAGACAGAGACAGAGAGAGGAGGAGAAACAGAGAGAGAGAGACAGAGAGAGAAACAGAGAGAGCGAGAGAGACAGAGAGAGAGAAACAGAGAGAGCGAGAGAGACAGAGCAAACGTTCAGAGAAAGGACATCAGGGAGACGGAGAACAGGAGACAGGGGTTTCAGAAAAAGGACAGGGGCATGACGAATAGTCAAGCAGATGTGGGGAGAATATAGAGTGAGAGTCCAAGTGTTTGAGTAAGGATGGATAATAAGAGGGACCATGATATGGAATGAGATGACTAAGGGGCAGGAGAGATGAAGACGTGGGATATATGGAGAGCAAAGGCGACTGCTAAAGGTCAAAAGTGGCAAAGGTCAACAGTGACCACATCTCTCAGCATGCGAATGCTGCATGGATACATACATCAGGGGAGCTACTCAGTTAACACATCTGTGATGAAGTAGGGAAAGTCAAAAAGTGGATAGCAAAAAATTAAATAATGATCATTCCCCTTGTGTATGACACTTTGCATGTTTTTTTTGTTTAAATACTCTGAGCTGCCCTCACCATTCTGAAGCATTACTTACAGTCAAAGCAAGAAAAGCAGCCGTGGATGCTTTGAATAACCAAAATATGGACAGCTGTAATTGTATAAGTGAATTAGGGCCAGTTATCTGTCTGTCTATGCAAACATCACTGTTCTGTAACGATCTCTATCTGTCATTCTACAATGATGACCACAAATAACCTCCTCTTGCTATGTGCATATGTCCCGATGGCCAATCACTGCAGGCTTGTTCATAAATGTAAAGTGAAACGGTTCAGAGGTAGTGCACGTGTGCCGTCATGGGTGTGCAAGTGTCCACGCACCCATGTATAATACAAACACGTCAATCTAATTCCACAGATTGGCCTGATGTGAATGCAGCAGAGGGCTCCCAGTGAAGGCCCACCTGCTCCCGTCTCTCCTCAGAGAGATCCAGTGTGATCTGTGCAGCTGTTGGCCTGTTCGCCCCTCCTAACAAAGGCAGTCTTTGTAGCCTTCGCCCAGTGGACATGCAAACAGAGATAATGACAAAGATGAAGAGAAAGAGAGAGAGATCGAGGGACAGAGTACAGTATGTAGTTGAACAGACTAAAGAAGGAGGAAATACATTTATTTTTGGTTTTGTTTTCATTTCTTTTATTTAACACCATCTCTACAGTGTTAGATTTATTTGATAAACGAGTCATCTGTATAATGAGCGAGGGTAAAAGAAAGAAGAAAAAAAAAGACCACAAAACCTGACCACAGACATCCGACTGGAGTCTTTCACTCCGAAGTGTCATTAACCAATCAGTGAGGTCAAAATGATCTGGGCTCTTATCTGAACTAGCGCCCTACATCTAGAACTACTTACACTCAGCCCTGCAGTGATTAGATTGGACTCAAGTCTGATTGAATTGAGTTATTGTGATGACAAAGTGAGGAATCCTGCTGAGGCAACAAAAGACCAGCTGAAGCTGAACCAGCCACATCTGCTAACCCTGGGCAGTGCTGATCTTGGATTAGGTGCTCTCTGTCCATATAATAATATTCATTATGATCTACTGTAAAAGGAAAAACTGATCCTATATCAGCGCTCCTACTCTGAGACACATTTTGAATACAGACAGGCCCATCCAGGGCCAGATGTTTACTGAGGTCTGAGGATAATGGGGTTTTGGGTGGCATGATACACTGACTCTGATCTCTATGCCAACTTGCCAAGAGAGACTAGTGAGGGGCATTAAACCATGTCAGCCGACTGTTGATGACCATCGCCAGAGCGATGATGAGATTATGTATTGAAATGTAATCATCCCAAACCTCTGACTATGACCCAGATCATATTAACACATCTGAGCTGAATGTGATCGCTTCATCAAAGGGGATAACAAGGGCTCAGTGGTGGTTGTGGGAAGGTTAGATAAGGGCTAGGTTGTAGAGTGACAAAGAGCAGGCCGTTACAAATCTTACGTCCAGGTTTCTCAAAAGCATGGTAAGGCTAAGTTTTATTTTTTTAACAGCTTCTATCGCAAGGCCATCAGAATGTTAAACAGCCATCACTAACACAAAGGCTGCTGCCTACATACAGACTCCATTCATTGGCCACTTTAATAAATGGATCCCTAGGCACTTTAAATAAAGGCCACTTTAATAAATGTTTACATATCTTACAATACTCATCTCATATGTACAGTGCCTTGCGAAAGTATTCGGCCCCCTTGAACTTTGCGACCTTTTGCCACATTTCAGGCTTCAAACAAAGATATAAAACTGTATTTTTTTGTGAAGAATCAACAACAAGTGGGACACAATCATGAAGTGGAACGACATTTATTGGATATTTCAAACTTTTTTAACAAATCAAAAACTGAAAAATTGGGTGTGCAAAATTATTCAGCCCCCTTAAGTTAACACTTTGTAGCGCCACCTTTTGCTGCGATTACAGCTGTAAGTCGCTTGGGGTATGTCTCTATCAGTTTTGCACATCGAGAGACTGAAATTTTTCCCCATTCCTCCTTGCAAAACAGCTCAAGCTCAGTGAGGTTGGATGGAGAGCATTTGTGAACAGCAGTTTTCAGTTCTTTCCACAGATTCTCGATTGGATTCAGGTCTGGACTTTGACTTGGCCATTCTAACACCTGGATATGTTTATTTTTGAACCATTCCATTGTAGATTTTGCTTTATGTTTTGGATCATTGTCTTGTTGGAAGACAAATCTCCATCCCAGTCTCAGGTCTTTTGCAGACTCCATCAGGTTTTCTTCCAGAATGGAACCAGAATTATGGTTGGTTTGGCAACATCTCTGGATTTTTGCATTAGGGTGAGGAGGGGTATACTATGAATTTACAGTTGAAGTCGGAAGTTTACATACACTTAGGTTGGAGTCATTAAAACTCGTTTTTCAACCACACCACACATTTCTTGTTAACAAACTATAGTTTTGGCAAGTCGGTTAGGACATCTACTTTGTGCATGACACAAGTCATTTTTCCAACAATTGTTTACAGACAGATTATTTCACTGTATCACAATTCCAGTGGGTCAGAAGTTTACATACACTAAGTTGACTGTGCCTTTAAACAGCTTGGAAAATCCCAGAAAATGATGTCATGGCTTTAGAAGTTTCTGATAGGCTAGTTGACATAATTTGGGACAATCTCTGTCCCAGTCTCAGGTCTTCTTCCAGAATGGTCCTGTATTTGGCTCCATCCATCTTCCCATCAATTTTAACCATCTTCCCTGTCCCTGCTGAAGAAAAGCAGGCCCAAACCATGATGCTGCCACCACCATGTTTGACAGTGGGGATGGTGTGTTCAGGGTGATGAGCTGTGTTGCTTTTACGCCAAACATAACATTTTGCATTGTTGCCAAAAAGTTCAATTTTGGTTTCATCTCACCAGAGCACCTTCTTCCACATGTTTGGTGTGTCTCCCAGGTGGCTTGTGGCAAACTTTAAACAACACTTTTTATGGATATCTTTAAGAAATGGCTTTCTTCTTGCCACTCTTCCATAAAGGCCAGATTTGTGCAATATACGACTGATTGTTGTCCTATGGACAGAGTCTCCCACCTCAGCTGTAGATCTCTGCATTTCATCCAGAGTGATCATAGGCCTCTTGGCTGCATCTCTGATCAGTCTTCTCCTTGTATGAGCTGAAAGTTTAGAGGGACGGCCAGGTCTTGGTAGATTTGCAGTGGTCTGATACTCCTTCCATTTCAATATTATCGCTTGCACAGTGCTCCTTGGGATGTTTAAAGCTTGGGAAATCTTTTTGTATCCAAATCCGACTTTAAACTTCTTCACAACAGTATCTCGGACCTGCCTGGTGTGTTCCTTGTTCTTCATGATGCTCTCTGCGCTTTTAACGGACCTCTGAGACTATCACAGTGCAGGTGCATTTATACGGAGACTTGATTACACACAGGTGGATTGTATTTATCATCATTAGTCATTTAGGTCAACATTGGATCATTCAGAGATCCTCACTGAACTTCTGGAGAGAGTTTGCTGCACTGAAAGTAAAGGGGCTGAATAATTTTGCACGCCCAATTTTTCAGTTTTTGATTTGTTAAAAAAGTTTGAAATATCCAATAAATGTCGTTCCACTTCATGATTGTGTCCCACTTGTTGTGGATTCTTCACAAAAAAATACAGTTTTATATCTTTATGTTTAAAGCCTGAAATGTGGCAAAAGGTCGCAAAGTTCAAGGGGACCGAATACTTTCGCAAGGCACTGTATATACTGCATCTTGCCTATGGTGCTCGGCCATCGCTCATCCATATATTTATATGTACGTATTATTATTCCATCCCTTCACACGTGTGTGTGTATAAGGTAGTTGTAGAATTGTTCGATTACTTGTTAGATATTACTGCACTGTCAGAACTAGAAGCACAAGCATTTCGCGACACTCACAATATCACCTGCTAACCATGTGCATGTGACCAATAGAATTAGATTTGATTCATCTTTAGAACCTTCATCGAGCATCATTAAATCTGAGCAGTTTCACAAGACCTACTTGTTATTTACCAGCTGCCTCAGACCACTTGTCGGACAGCTAAATGTGTCGTTAGAGGTGCTTTTTATTGCCTTTCTGGGTCACTTTATACACAGAAGACCTCCGCTAAACATAGAATCAAGCTGTTTATATGTTTCTCTGTGACTGCCGTTAATACAATTAATTGTTGACTGCAAATAGGCCTTCACAGTTGCCAGTGTCTTTGCAACTGTTACAAATAAGTGAAGGATAGAAAGATATTTCAAATAAAAACTAGAGATGACTGCATAAACAAAATAAATACAGTATAGGCTACATGGGCCTATCTATTTCAATCATTTTAAATCAATTCATTTTAAAGGGATATTTTGGGGTTTTGACAACGAGCTCCTTTATCTACTTCCCCAGAGTTCGATGAACTCATGGATACCATTTGTCTCTTCTTTTTTTAACGAGGCAAGTCAGTTAAGAAGAAATTCTTATTTACAATAACGGCTAAAGGCCTCCTGCAGGGAAGGGGCAGGGATAAAAAAAAAGTACAACATTGCAGCAGCACAAAACATGGTACAAACAATAGGCACAAACAACAGCACAAAGGGCAAGAAGGCAGAGACAACAATACATCACGCGAAGCAACCATAACTGTCAGTAAGTGTCCATGATTGAGTCTATGAATGAAGAGATGGAGATGAAACCATCCAGTATGAGTGTTTTGTGCAGCTCGTTCCAGTCGCTGCAGCAAACTGAAAAGAGGAGCGACCCAGGGATGGGGTCTCTGCATGCAGTTTGAAGACAGTTGCTAACAAGCGCTGGTGCAATTGCTAACTAGTATTAGCACAATGACTGGAAGTCTATGGGTATCAGCTAGCATGCTAAACACATGGCCTTCCATGCTAACAGATACCCATAGACTTCCAGTCATTGCGCTAACTTTAGTTAGCATTGGCTTACAAAATTACCTGTGCCAAATCTGTGATTTTGTGCACTATTATGGGATAACCATTAGCCGAGCTGCCTCAATATTTGCAGCCATAATACATAGATCATCTCGCTAAGTCTAGGAGCCGAGTATTCCTATTAAAAAGGTATGATTCAAATGGAGAAAGCTGATCCGAGAGCAGTGCTGACTTTCTTGCAATCCTATCAGTATTGACAATTGGCCCAGCGTCGTCCGGGTAAGGGGAGGGTTTGGGCAGCCAGGAAGTCCTTGTCCCTTCGAGTTCTAGCGAATTCCGTGGTGGGCCGGGCGCATGTGCGCTAACACGATCGCCAGCTGGACAGTGTTTCCTCCGACACATTAGTGCGGCTGGCTTCCGGGTTAAGCAAGCAGTGTGTCAAGAAGCAGTGGGGCTAGGCAGGGTCGTGTTTTGGAGGACGCATGGCTCACAACCTTTGTCTCTCCCAAGTCCGTACGGGAATTGCAATGATGGGACAAGACAAACTACCAATTGCATTTCACAAAATTGGGGAGAACGGGTACAAAAAAAATGTAATGGAACAAGTCAAAAGTAGGGACAAACCTACTCATTGAAGGGGTTTTATTTGTACATTGTAGAATAATAGTGAAGACATCAAAACTATGAAATAACACATATGGAATCAAGGAGTTATCAAAAAAAGTGTTAAATTAATCAAAATATATTTTATTGAGATTCTTCAAAGTAGCCAACCTTTGCCTTGATGACAGCTTTGCACACTCTTGGCAATCTCTCAACCAGCTTCATGAAGTAGTCAGATGGAATGCATTTCAATTAACAGGTTTGCCTTGTTGAAAGTTCATTTGTGGAATTTCTGTCCTCAATGCGTTTGAGCAAATTAGTTGTGTTGTGACAAGATAGGGTTGGTATACATAAGATACCCGTATTTGGTAAAAGACCAAGTCCATATTATGGAAAGAACAGCTCAAATAAGTAAAAAGAAACGACAGTCCATCATGACTTTAAGACATGAAGGTCAGTCAATGCGGAACATCTCAAGAACTTTGAAAGTTTCTTCAAGTGCAGTCGCAAAAACCTTCAAGCACTGTGATGAAACTGGCTCTCAAGAGGACCGCCACAGGAAAGGAAGACCCAGAGTTACCTGGGCTGCAGAGGATAAATTCATTACAGTTGCCAGCCTGAGAAATTGCAGCCCAAATAAATGCTTCACAGAGTTCAAGTAACAGACACGTCAACTGTTCAGAGAAGACTGCGTGAATCAAGGCTTCATGATCTATTGAAGGCTGCAAAGAAACCACTATTAAAAGGACACCAATAATAAGAAGACTTGCTTGGGCCAAGAAACACAAGCAATGGATATTAGACCGGTGGAAATATCTCCTTTGGTCTGATGAGTCCAAATGTGAGATTTTTGGTTCCAACCACTGTGTTTTTGTGAAACGCAGAGTAGGTGAACAGATTATCTCCGCATGTGTGGTTCCGACCGTAAAACATGGAGGTGGTGTGATGGTGCTTTGCTGGTGACACTGTGATTTATTTAGAATTCAAGGCACACTTAACAAGCATAGCTATCACAGCATTCTGCAGTGAAACACCATCCCATCTGGTTTGCGCTTAGTGGGAGTATCATTTGTTTTCAACAGGACAATGACCCAACACACCTCCAGGCTGTGTAAGGGCTATTTGACCAAAAAGGAGAGTGATGGAGTGCTGAATCAGATGACCTGGCCGCCACAATCACCTGACCTCAACCCAACCACAGAGTGAAGGAAAAGCAGCCAACAAGTGATTGGCATATGTGGGAACTCCTTCAAGATAGTTGGAAAAGTATCCCAAGTGATGCTGGAGAATGCCAAGAGTGTGTAAAGCTGTAAAAGGCAAAGGGTGGCTACTTTGAACAAGATAAAATATTTTTGCATTTGTTTTAACACTTTTTTGATTACATGTGTTATTTCATAGTTTTGATGTCTTCATTATTATTCTACAATGTAGAAAATACAAAAAAAATAACACATGGATTAATATCACAAAATAACACAAGCCTAAGTTCCATCGCTATCGGGGAACCGGTCCCAGATGGATGTTGTAGTCTTACAAATGTAATTGAATGTAAGCAGTTAACTTACCAAACGAATACCTGTAAGGAGAGGAAAAAATAAAATAGATCAGCTTAAAAATAGATATTTTGATCGGATTAGAGAGTTGGCCTAACCTACATTCTGTACCAAGCACTTACCGCAAATTGCAATACTGTACCCACAATCGTACATATTAAATTACATGTGTCAGAAGTTTATAAAGATGAAAACTGAATAGTGTTGATAAATAAATGGACTTATTCCTATTAAACACACTGGACTAAAAAGCAGGACATACCAATAATGATCCCTTTAAGCCTAATCAGCTAACTGAATCACTGTTGGCATGATGGCCTTGATGTCTCCAAATCCACATTTTTCATTCAGAACATAAGAAGCAGATGGTGAACAATTTTGAACATGTCTTCAGGAATTGTCTACCCTCTTCATCTTATTCTTCAGAGACACAAAGAACTTCAACAGAGCTGAGAGAATGAGGGAAAACAGTCATGTGTTTGTCTGTCTCTCACCGTTGTACAGTCCATCCCTCCCAAAGATTGAGACTGACCTATCTTCGAGCCATAACACAGATGCCCCATCAACATGTTCTCTCTCTCACTCACTCACTACTGCCCCCCCCCCACACACACACACTGGCCCAGACACAACCCTGCAAACTACACTAGAGGTCGACCAATTATGATTTTTCAACGCCGATACCGATTATTGAAGGACCAAAAAAAGCCAATAACAATTAATCGGACGATTTAAAAAAAATGTATTTGCAATAACGACAATTTCACTGAATGAACACTTATTTTAACTGAATATAATACATCAATAAAATCAATTTCGCCTCAAATAAATAATGAAACATGTTCAATTTGGTTTAAATAATGCGTGTTGGAGAAGTAAAAGTGCAATATTTGCAATGTAAGAAAGCTAACGTTTCAGTTCCTTGCTCAGAACATGAGAACATATGAAAGCTGGTGGTTCCTTTTAACATGAGTCTTCAATATTCCCAGGTAAGAAGTTTTAGGTTGTAGTTATAGGAATTTGAAACGCTATTAGCATGCACCCCGCTAACTAGCTAGCCATTTCACATCAGTGACACCAGCCTAATCTCAGGAGTTGATAGGCTTGAAGTCATAAACAGATCAATGCTTGAAGCATTACAAAGAGCTGCTGGTAAAACGCACGAAAGTGCTGTTTGAATGAATGCTTACGAGCCTGCTGCTGCCTACCACCACTCAGACAGACTACTCTATCAAATCATAGACTTAATTATAACATAATAACACACAGAAATGTGAGCCGTAGGTCATTAATATGGTCGAATCTGGAAACTATCATCTTGAAAACAAAACGTTTATTCTTTCAGTGAAATACGGAACCGTTAAGTATTTTATCTAACGGGTGGGCATCCATAAGTCTAAATATTCCTGTTACATCGCACAACCTTCAATGTCATGTCATAATTACGTAAAATTCTGGCAAATTAGTTCGCAACGAGCCAGGCAGCCCAAACTGTTGCATATACCCTGACTCTGCGTGCAATGAACGCAAGAGAAGTGACACAATTTCAACTAGTTAATATTGCCTGCTAACCTAGATTTCTTTTTGCTAAATATGCAGGTTTAAAAATATATACATCTGTGTATTGATTTTAAGAAAGGCATTGATGTTTATGGTTAGATACAGTCATACAACGATTGTGCTTTTTCGCAAATGTGCTTTTGTTAAATCATCCCCCGTTTGGCGAAGTTGGCTATCTTTGTTAGGAAGAAATAGTCTTCACACAGTTCGCAACGAGCCAGGCGGCCCAAACTGCTGCATATACCCTGACTCTGTTGCAAGAGAAGTGACACCATTTCCCTAGTTAAAAGAAATTCATGTTAGCAGGCAATATTAACTAAATATGTAGGTTTAAAAATATATACTTGTGTATTGATTAAGAAAGGCATTGATGTTTAAAGTACACGTTGGAGCAACGACAGTCCTTTTTCGAGAATGCGCACCGCATCGATTATATGCAACGCAGGACACGGTAGATAAACTAGTAATATCATCAACCATGTGTAGTTAACTAGTGATTATGATTGATTGATTGTTTTTTAAGATAAGTTTAATGCTAGCTAGCAACTTACCTGGGCTTTTACTGCATTCCCGTAACAGGCAGTCTCCTCGTGGAGTGCAATGTAAAGCAGGTGGTTAGAGCGTTGGACTAGTTAACTGTAAGGTTGCAAGATTGAATCCCTGAGCTGACACTGTAAAAATCTGTCGTTCTTCCCCTGAACAAGGCAGTTGACCCACCGTTCCTAGGCTGTCATTGAAAATTAGAATGTGTTCTTAACTGACTTGCCTAGTTAAATAAAGGTGTAAAAAATATATATATATATATATATATACACACACACACACTTTTAAATCAGCCAAATCGGTGTGCAAAAATACAGATTTCCGATTGTTATGAAAACTTGAAATCGGCCCTAATTAATTAGCCATTCTGATTAATCGGTCGACCTCTAAACTACACCCTACCACACACATGGAACATAGACAGCAGTATGTGTGTGTGTGTGTGTGTGGGTGTGTATACCAGTGGATGTTGCTGAAGGGAGGACAGCTCATAATGATGGCTGGAGCGGAGCTAATGGAATGGAATCAACCACATGTGTTTGCCGTATTTGATACAGTTCCACAGATTCCACTACAGCCATTACCACGAGCCCGTCCTCCCCAATTAAGGTGCAACCAACCTCATGTGGTGTTTTTCCAACCCATCACTCACCAGATCTGCCCCACACTGACGAGAGAATGGTAGAGCACCCACAGCATGGCCATGATGATCATGTTGGCAGTGCCAGTCAGCAACACAAAGCCTGACAGCGCCATCCCCACCAGGGCAATGCCATCCAGGTTGGCATCCATGTCCGTCCAGTCCAGGAACCACAGGATAGAGGGAGTGTAGGCGAAGGCAGACATATCGATCTTCCCCCCCACATAGCGCTTCACACTGAGAAGGTAATCCTTACAGGGCAAGAGGCCTCGCTCTCCTATCAGCTGTTTGTTCTGGTTGTAGGCAACAGTGAATGCAATGACTACAGGGGGAGAGAGGTGGAGGACGTGTGAGGTGAATAAAGATAGGTTTATGAGTACTAGAACGAACTGTCTGGTTCATTTAAGAATGTGACAGGAGAACAATTGCTATGTTTCTTGGTAAATGGTAATGTGAACGATGTGTCCATGTCTACTTGAACATTAAATTGGTTTTAACTCCAACTACCACCATACAATACACACATGAAAACTGACGAGAATAATATAGCCTACGCAATGGTCTGGAAGCTAAGTTATAATGGAGCCAGTGCATCATAACTCGCTACATTCTCAGAATATCACACTCGAACTTACAGTAGATGAAAGCAATGGAACGTAGAAGCACAATTCGAGTGAGCCAGTAAGTCCCGGTTTGCAATGTAACCAATTCTTGCTTCTTTGCTTTGCAAGTGTCCTCTTCATTATTTGGGGTGTTGTCATCTGAATGTGTCGTTGTTGTTTTCCTTGTTTCGACGCGTCTTTTTCTCAAAGTGCTTTCAGAACTCTCACTGTGAGTCGCCATTTTGGTTGACGTTCTAAAAAGCACGTGATCAGAGGGCTCGTTCAAGAGTGTCTAGAAACGTAGCGTCTGAGTTTTGAAAAATCCGTGCATTGCACATGCTTACCGTGGAATGCATAGTGATAGTGCCGTACCCGTTAAGGGAGATGATTTGAACGTCTGTAAAATTGTCGAACAAATTACGTACAGTAGACTAACACCCTTGAACAGCAGATGTGTCTTGCAAAATCGTATGATTGGTGGGCCTTCTTCTTCTATGGTATATTGGCGATCACACAATTGAAAGGGCATCCACCACCTACTATGCAGGATGGAGTCAGGATTCCCCCAAAAAACTGAACTACCAATAATAAAAAATAAAAAACAATGATCAGATCCATACACAGGCTCAAGGGGAACCTGGGAGAGCAGGTCTTCTGGCGCCAGTACCCCTTGCAAGTCTTCAGATTCAAAATCCTTGAGTCCTAATGAACACAACCAAATCCACCTTAACACAGGGTATCTTTTGTCTGGCAGCAAACATTTACTACAGGCTGTGGTGTCTTCACCATCATTATCTTCACTAGTTTTCAACAACAAAAATAGTCTACACCGTTGTCCTTCTACACAGCCTTCTTCAGTATACTCTTTTCATCTGCACACACTTGAAAAATGGCCAAATCCTTTACAATTCTTACACTTCAGTGGTTTGGGGATCCAAGCTCTTATGGCGTATCTTACATAACCAAGCTTCACATTAATAGGTATTTTCTCTATCAAAAACAACAGGACCGACAGACTTTCTTCCTTTCCTCCATTCACCCAGCAGGTCAAACACCGGGCACCAACCACACCAGGAATTCTCTTCGGGTATTCAACCTAAACATCCTGATATGACTCCTTTGACGGTTGCTTTACTCCGAAGTGCAAAACACAATACGTATGTTGTCCGGAATCTTTTGAGGCTCACAGCAATCTCCCTCTGCTCTTCAGAAATACAATTGATCAAAATAAGACCACTCCTGGTCACTGACAGACTCCACTTTTCCAAGCGCATACTTCACCATTTGACACCTCAAACAGGTTTCCCCACATATGCATCCTTACTCAAACACATCCCAACAAGAAACCATTCATTATCATTTACACGCGTATCTTCCACTCCAATTTTAGACTATTTCCTTTTTGTTCCAGTTTTCGATGCTACTGTTGTCCCTTCAAAACATTTGTTTTCAACAAATTTGCTCAACGCTCTGCTTAATTCCAACTCATCATCCACTTCCATCATCTTCCCATCCAACATTTTCCAGGCCGTATCCCATACCCTCGATTGAAAAGGAAAGGGAATCAGGTGGGTCTTCTATTTACCTGTGGTCACATGGTGCAAAAGTGACATGTTCTTTTGGATCTGGGTTGAGCAGGCAGAGTGAAGTAGAGACTTAACAACAGTTTCCATTTTTTTATAGGGCATATGGCTCAGGTAGGATACATATCACATGTTCCATTCCACAGTTTGCTTATACAAAATCAAACAAACCAAAACAGGCACAGGAAGTGGCTCAGCGCAGGAGCCAGACAGTAAACAGGGCTCCACCATACCTTCAGACTGCATTCACTTCACGTGGGCCGGCATCTAGAACACAAACACAGAGGGGGGGCCTGTGGGTGATTTCTGAACATTTATTTGAAATCCTCATGTCTTACTCATTGTTGGATCCAAATCAGATGTTATGTTAGGGAATCGTCTGAAATCATATGGAACATCAATTAGCCAATATGAGCTCTTCTTGGGGTAATGAGGCAACTTGTCACACCCGTGACATTGACACGATGCCAATTTGGCAAGTGTATGGTCGCATTCCACTGCTAAGACGTTGCATGCGTCAACCATTGGTTGTGTTACCCTGCTCAGATGTTGCATGAATCAACCAATGTTGCGTGCGATGTCATCAACTGTGCAGTCGGGCACCAGATTGCTATAACATATGATGTGATTAGCTGATAGGCCTACATAAAATACCTATCAAGGCATTGTAAGATCTGTATGTGTCGGCAACGCCTGGGCAGAGGATTGCGCCCTAGGACTTGTGTTGTGATGGTTCTAGAAATGTGTGGGAGCTAAATGTTATATGATGAATGCAGTCCAATTCCTAGCCTACAGTCAGAGAAAAAATTATTTTCAACATGTAGTCTAATTATCCGTTTGTTTCTTTCAGCCCTCCAAATAGGCCTATAGACTAGTTGTTAGTTTTAAACATCCCACACAACAGATTGTAAAAAGAAAATGTAAGACACCAACAAAAGATACCCAGCTAGTGCATAACGTTCTGAGAACCATGTTTCTTAGAGCTTGGTGAGAGCGTTGTTGTCCTATGGTACTTTTGCAAACAACCCTACCAAAATGTTCTGGGAATGGTGCAGGTTAATTGCTAGGCTTTGGAATATTCGCAGCATATTTAAGGAACTTCTCAAAATAACGTTATTTTCTTGGTATTTTAATTACTTGAACAGAACATTTCCTAAAAGTTCAAACATGGTCAAACTCCAGAGATCAGGCAGATGATTAAGGCCTGCCGATTGTTGTGGCTGCCCCAGGGTCCCTGCTATGCTGCCCAGCCCGTGTACTACTACAACACCTGGATGAGCTACCCCCAGTATACGGCCATGTGTACTGAAGAGGAGGAAAACATTAAGCTCTGAAAAGAGTGAACAAATCTCTGTATTTCTTTTTGACAGCTATGACGTTGCAGGTTCATAGGTCCATGCCTTGCACATATGGTTCCACAGTCAATGTATCTGAATGTAAACCAGAAATTCTGACCATGGATAATTATGGCTAAGAGTATCATATTTAACGTCTGGCTGATATAATACATTTAACATAGGTTATACAGCTAAACTAATCATTAGAAATGATGTAACACAAATGATCAAATCACTGGCTCATATTTCCTAAAAATGGGAGGAACCAGTGGAGCTATGTCCAAACCAATGAGATATGAGGCGTGGCGTGAGAGGACCCAACCCGATTCCAACAACATTATCTTGGCAGAACAAAAAGTGTCAGTATAAAACTGAGACGACATTGTAGACATCATATCCAACAACAAAAACGTACAACAGTGTGAGAGATAAATAAATAAAAACGAACATCACAAAGAGCGTTTGGGATTTTACATTTTTGGTCACTTAATTAAGGCTCCGTGCGTAAAATGCACATTTGGTGCAACCTACATGTAACTAGATACACCACATCAATTTTGCGCTGAACATGACCGAGGAAAATAGTAAGTCGTTCAACAACCATCCATGCAGTCCAACGGGAACTGCTAGCTCGATGTCGCAGGACGACTCGGATTCGGACGTCCCGTCCTCTCCAACCGGCTCCGATGGACAGGCGCCCAGGCACTCACCCGGCGACGGGATTACCCCAAAACTGGACACCGGCGAAGAGGATAACCGGTTTCCCGCGTGCATCCGAGACGCGGTGACTCAGGTTCTGAACGGATACGACTGGTCGCTCGTACCGATGCCTACACGAGGAGACCGAGCTCTGAAAAACAAACCCCATGTGAAGCGGCCAATGAACGCGTTCATGGTGTGGGCGCAGGCGGCGCGCAGGAAACTAGCGGACCAGTACCCGCATCTCCACAACGCCGAACTCAGCAAGACCTTGGGGAAGCTATGGCGGTCAGTATAGATGTATATATGTAATGGGGGATATAATACACATCCGCGTGCATAATGTGCCTGCATAGAACGTGGCACAAAAATATGCAGTTAAAATTGATGTACACAAGGTTCATTGCTGACAAGTTAAAAAATACGTATTATTACTTTATTAGTCATGTTTCCTAAAACGTACGGCACAACATTGCCTTTTCATCATGATTACCCTAATTCTACACGCCATTTACATGATATTCATTAGGACATCCAACACTGTGCATCTTATAGTAGTCCACAACTCAACCCAACCTGTCATCAATTTCCAGCCTGCTCTCTGAAAGCGAGAAGAGGCCATTTGTGGAGGAGGCAGAGAGACTGAGGGTCCAACACAAAAAAGACTACCCTGACTACAAGTACCAACCACGGAGAAGGAAGAGCACCAAGCCAGGTCAGAGTGACTCGGACTCCGGGGCTGAGCTGGCCCACCTCCACCCGGGCCAGATGTACAAGGCTGAACCTGGTCTGGCCAGACCGACCTCCATGGGGGATGGACAACATCATCTAGAGCGGACAAGTGAGTGGCTTTCACCATTCGATTCATTTTTGCATTCCCGATCAATTGATATTAAATAATAACAGTTAGCCCAAAGTTTGGAAGTGACCTGGGCATGGTATTTATCTGGTCCTCACTAGAGGATCTTGTCCCTCCCTCTTTTAGTTGCGCAGTATGCAGGTTTCCCCTTTTTGTTTGCATATGGTAACTAATGTTTAGGCATCTGTTGTGTCTTTTTTTAAAGGCCAACCACATGGACCCCCCACACCCCCCACCACCCCCAAGACAGAGCTGCACCTGGGGGTGAAACACGAGGGCCGGCACCCCCTGGACGGTGGTCGGCAGAACATCGACTTCAGCAACGTGGATATCTCAGAGCTGAGCACTGACGTCATCAGCAACATGGAGGCCTTCGACGTCCACGAGTTTGACCAGTACCTGCCACTCAACGGGCATGGCTCTGCCGATGCACCTCCCAACCACGGGCAGGGGGGGCAAGGACCCAACGCCCCCTCTGGGTCCCTAAGCTCCTCCTATGGCCACTCCCACAGCAATGCCTCGCCTTGGGGTCCTAAAGGGCCGGGAGCGGGGTCGGCACCCCCTTCTTCCTCCTCGTCCTCAAGTAACAGCGATGGCCTTCACCACAGAACGCAGATCAAAACGGAGCAGCTGAGTCCCAGGCACTACAGCAGCCAGCAGTCCCACAGCTCCCCGCCACCCCACCCCGACTACACCCCCCTCAACTCCGGGAGCTGCCCCTCCTCTGCAGCCTCCTCTTCCTCCTCCTCCTTGCCCAGCCCCCAGTGTGACTATGCAGACCTCCAGAGCCCCAGCTACTACAGTGCCTACACCAGCTACCCCGCAGGTCTCTATCAGTACCCCTACTTCCACTCCTCTCGCCACCCCTACGGCAGCCCGCTCATCAACAGCCTAGCTATCCCTCCACCCCACAGCCACAGCCCAAACTGGGAGCAGACTGTCTATTCCACACTCACCAGGCCTTAGACTCAGCACTGACTGCCTATGGTGCCAGTCTGACATGGCTTTCACATAGTCTGTGGGATTCTTCTGTTTGTGCCGTGTTAGTGAGGACATGACACAAGGCTCAAGATTGGACATTATCCAAGACCAAGTGCCTGCTGGTTTTGTCACGATGGACAGAGAGTCTTTACCCACAAGCATGCATGAATCCTCCGTGAGGAAAACGTGGACCGCACTTCTGTTTGGACCACATCACAAATTAACCCAATTCTATATTTACTTTTTCAGTTCCTTTCTTGTTCAACTCTTCATCTCAGATTGAATAATTATTATAACTTTAAAATATTATGATTGTATTTATATTTTATAATAAAATGTTTTATTTTGGAATGACCATTGCAGTTAACAGATTTATCAAACTAACTGTAATTCCATTTCCTATTCACATCACTTCAGTGCAGTTCCATTCCTTGTCTGAAACTTAGCCGTGGATTTCACTCAAGGCAACAGGTGTTCAATTCTTTTTCCTACGGATGGGGTTTACTAGATTTCAGGGTTGAAGGAAACAAGTTAAACGATCTACCATACGTTGTGATTGACTGGACAGCTGGACTAAGGACAGAAACGGCCATACTCACCATGTAGCATGGACCGCTAAGCCCTGTGCATCTGCTGCACTTGTCAACATTTGAAGAAGACATGTTCATTCCAGCCCTGCAGATCTGTGTGGGTGAAGGCTTGTATTTCTGAAACTCAAAAAAACATGGAGAGACTGCCTAATGGACATTCCAGGTTTTGATTATTTGACATTTATACTTGATATGTCGACTGGAGTATTTGTATGCTGGCCCTATGATAACCAGCGACTTGTAACTGGCTCTTGTAAACGCTTGATAAGCTTAGTGTGGGATGCTGTTTTATGTTTTCCTTTATGATGAAATAACTGAATTGCAGAGTAAGAACTCATGCCGAGCCATTAAATACGTTTGCCCACACACCTTTTTCTGACAATTATGAATATTTTTGCAAATGACAGATAAATAAACAAAACATTTCTGAGTAGTTGGGCAAAATTTCTTGAAGACAGACTGGATGCTTGCCATGCAATTACAGAGAGTGGTTAGTGTGAGTGTGTGAGCATGCGTGTGTGTGACACAGACAGAAAGCAATGCATTTTAAATAAGCCATTACTTTGTTAAAGGTTTCTATTTCTCCCTTTATCTGGGGTAAGAAAATGACATTAATGGGACCAATAAACAACAACTGCATCATTACCAAAGGCACCAACAAGCAACAGAGTATGGGATGACTTAACCACAGGGAAGATTTAACCACAGGGAAGACAACCACAGGGAAGACTTAACCACAGGGATGACTTAACCACAGGGATGACTTAACCACAGGGAAGACTTAACCACAGGGATGACTTAACCACTGGGAAAGCTTAACCACAGGGAAGACTTAACCACAGGGAAGACTTAACCACAGGGAAGACTTAACCACAGGGATGAATTAACCACTGGGAAAACTTAACCACAGGGAAGACTTAACCACAGGGAAGATTTAAACACAGGGAAGATTTAACCACAGGGAAGACTTAACCACAGGGAAGACAACCACAGGGAAGATTTAACCACAGGGAAGACAACCACAGGGAAGACTTAACCACAGGGAAGACTTAACCACAGGGAAGATTTAACCACAGGGAAGACTTAACCACAGGGAAGACAACCCCAGGGAAGACTTAACCACAGGGAAGACTTAACCACAGGGAAGTCTTAACCTCAGGGATGACTTAACCACAGGGAAGACTTAACCACAGGGAAGACTTAACCACAGGGAAGACAACCACAGGGAAGACTTAACCACGGGGAAGACAACCACAGGGAAGTCTTAACCACAGGGATGACTTAACCACAGGGAAGACTTAACCACAGGGAAGATGACAGTGGGGAAGACTTAACCACAGGGAAGACAACCACAGGGAAGACTTAACCACAGGAAGACAACAACAGGGAAGACTTAACCACAGGGAAGATGTAACCACAGGGAAGACAACCACAGGGAAGACTTAACCACAGGGATGACTTAACCACAGTGAAGACTTAACCACAGGGATGACTTAACCACTGGGAAGACTTAACCACAGGGATGACTTAACCACTGGGAAGACTTAACCACAGGGAAGACTTAACCACAGGGAAGATTTAACCACAGGGAAGACAACCACAGGGAAGACTTAACCACAGGGATGACTTAACGACAGGGAAGACTTAACCACAGGGATGACAACCACAGGAAGACTTAACCACAGGGAAGACAACCACAGGAAGTCTTAACCACAGGGAAGACTTAACCACAGGGAAGACAACCACGGGGAAGACAACCACAGGGAAGTCTTAACCACAGGGAAGATTTAACCACAGGGAAGACAACCACAGGGAAGACAACCACAGGGAAGACTTAACCACAGGGATGACGTAACCACAGGGAAGACTTAACCACAGGGATGACAACCACAGGGAAGACTTAACCACAGGGATGACTTAACCACTGGGAAGACTTAACCACAGGGATGACAACCACAGGGAAGACTTAACCACAGCGATGACTTAACCACTGGGAAGACTTAACCACAGGGAAGACTTAACCACAGGGATGACTTAACCACAGGGAAGACAACCACAGGGAAGATTTAACCACAGGGAAGACAACCACAGGGAAGACTTAACCACATGGGAAGACAACCACAGGGAAGATTTAACCACAGGGAAGACAACCACAGGGATGACTTAACCACAGGGAAGACTTAACCACAGGGAAGATTTAACCACAGGGAAGACTTAACCACAGGGAAGATTTAACCACAGGGAACACTTAACCACAGGGAAGACAACCCCAGGGAAGACTTAACCACAGGGAAGACTTAACCACAGGGAAGACTTAACCACAGGGAAGACAACAACAGGGAAGACTTAACCACAGGGAAGACTTACCCCCAGGGATGACTTAACCACTGGGAAAACTTAACCACAGGGAAGACTTAACCACAGGGATGACAACCACAGGGAAGACTTAACCACAGGGAAGACTTAACCACAGAGAAGACTTAACCACAGGGAAGACTTAACCACAGGGAAGACTTAACCACAGGGAAGACTTAACCACAGTGAAGACAACCACAGGGAAGACTTAACCACAGGAAAGATTTAAACACAGGGAAGATTTAACCACAGGGAAGACTTAACCACAGGGAAGACTTAACCACAGGGAAGATTTGAACACAGGGAAGATTTAACCACAGGGAAGACTTAACCACAGGGAAGACAACCACAGGGAAGATTTAACCACAGGGAAGACTTAACCACAGGAAGACAACCACAGGGAAGATTTAACCACAGGGAAGACAACCACAGGGAAGACTTAACCACAGGGAAGACTTAACCACAGGGAAGACTTAACCACAGGGAAGACTTAACCACAGGGAAGACTTAACCACAGGGAAGACAACCACAGGGAAGACTTAACCACAGGGAAGACAACCACAGGGAAGTCTTAACCACAGGGATGACTTAACCACAGGGAAGACTTAACCACAGGGAAGATGACAGTGGGGAAGACTTAACCACAGGGAAGACAACCACAGGGAAGACTTAACCACAGGAAGACAACAACAGGGAAGACTTAACCACAGGGAAGATGTAACCACAGGGAAGACAACCACAGGGAAGACTTAACCACAGGGATGACTTAACCACAGGGAAGACTTAACCACAGGGATGACTTAACCACTGGGAAGACTTAACCACAGGGATGATTTAACCACTGGGAAGACTTAACCACAGGGAAGACTTAACCACAGGGAAGATTTAACCACAGGGAAGACAACCACAGGGAAGACTTAACCACAGGGAAGACTTAATTAACCACAGGGAAGACTTAACCACAGGGAAGACTTAATTAACCACAGGGAAGACTTAACCACAGGGAAGACAACCACATTGAAGATTTAACCACAGGGAATAATTAACCACAGGGAAGACAACCACGGGGAAGACAACCAAGGGGAAGACAACCACAGGGAAGTCTTAACCACGGGGAAGACAACCACAGGGAAGTCTTAACCACAGGGAAGACTTAACCACAGGAAGACAACCACAGGGAAGACTTAACCACAGGGAAGACAACCACAGGGAAGACTTAACCACAGGGAAGATTTAACCACAGGGAAGACAACCACAGGGAAGACAACCACAGGGAAGACTTAACCACAGGGATGACTTAACCACTGGGAAGACTTAACCACAGGGATGACAACCACAGGGAAGACTTAACCACAGCGATGACTTAACCACTGGGAAGACTTAACCACAGGGAATACTTAACCACAGGGAAGACTTAACCACAGGGATGACTTAACCACAGGGAAGACAACCACAAGGGAAGATTTAACCACAGGGAAGATTTAACCACAGGGAAGACTTAACCACAGGGAAGACAACCACAGGGAAGACTTAACCACAGGGAAGACTTAACCACAGGGAAGATTCAACCACAGAGAAGACTTAACCACAGGGAAGACAACCACAGGGAAGACTTAATTAACCACAGGGAAGACTTAACCACAGGTAAGACAACCACATTGAAGATTTAACCACAGGGAATAATTAACCACAGGGAAGACTTAACCACAGGGAAGACTTAACCACAGGGAAGACTTAACCACAGGGATGACTTAACCACAGGGAAGACTTAACCACAGGGAAGACTTAACCACAGGGAAGACTTAACCACAGGGAAGACTTAATTAAAACAGGGAAGACAACCACAGGTAAGACAACCACATTGAAGATTTAACCACAGGGAATAATTAACCACAGGGAAGACTTAACCACAGGGAAGACTTAATTAAAACAGGGAAGACAACCAAAGGGGAGACTTAACCACAGGGAAGACAACCACATTGAAGATTTAACCACAGGGAAGACTTAACCACAGGGAAGACTTAACCACAGGGAAGACTTAACCACAGGGAAGACTTAACCACAGGGAAGACTTAACCACAGGGATGACTTAACCACAGGGAAGACTTAACCACAGGGAAGACTTAACCACAGGGAAGACTACCACAGGGATGACTTTACCACAGGGATGACTTAACCACAGGGAAGACTTAACCACAGGGATGACTTAACCACAGGGAAGACTTAACCACAGGGAAGACTTAACCACAGGGAAGACTTAACCACAGGGATGACTTAACCACAGGGAAGACTTAACCACAGGGATGACTTAACCACAGGGAAGACTTAATTAACCACAGGGAAGACTTAACCACAGGGAAGACTTAATTAAAACAGGGAAGACAACCACAGGGAAGACTTAACCACAGGGAAGACAACCAAAGGGAAGACAACCACATTGAAGATGTAACCACAGGTAATACTTAACCACAGGGAAGACTTAACCACAGGGAAGACTTAACCACAGGGAAGATTTAACCACAGGGAAGATTTAACCACAGGGAAGATTTAACCACAGGGAAGACTTAACCACAGGGAAGACTTAACCACAGGGAAGACTTAACCACAGGGAAGACTTAACCACAGGGACGACTTAACCACAGGGAAGACAACCACAGGGAAGTCTTAACCACAGGGATGACTTAACCACAGGGAAGACTTAACCACAAGGAAGACTTAACCACAGGGAAGACAACCACGGGAAGACTTAACCACAGGGATGACTTAACCACAGGGATGAAGACAACCACAGGGAAGACTTAACCACAGGGATGACTTAACCACAGGGAAGACTTAACCACAGGAAGAAAACCACAGGGAAGACTTAACCACAGGAAGATTTAACCACAGGGAAGACAACCACAGGGAAGACTTAACCACAAGGATGACTTAACCACAAGGATGACTTAACCACAGGGAAGACTTAACCACAGGAAGACTTAACCACAGGGAAGACAACCACAGGGAAGACAACCACAGGGAAGACTTAATTAACCACAGGGAAGACTTAATTAACCACAGGAAGACTTAATTAACCACAGGGAAGACTTAATTAACCACAGGGAAGACTTAATTAACCCCAGGGAAGACTTAATTAACCACAGGGAAGACTTAACCACAGGGAAGACTTAACCACAGGGAAGACAACCACAGGGAAGACAACCACATTGAAGATTTAACCACAGGGAATAATTAACCACAGGGAAGACTTAACCACAGGGAAGACTTAACCACAGGGATGACTTAACCACAGGGATGACTTAACCACAGGGATGACTTAACCACAGGGAAGACTTAACCACAGGGATGACTTAACCACAGGGAAGAATTAACCACAGGGAAGACTTAACCACAGGGAAGACTTAACCACAGGGATGACAACCACAGGGAAGACTTAACCACAGGGAAGACTTAACCACAGGGAAGACTTAATTAACCACAGGGAAGACTTAACCACAGGGAAGACTTAATTAACCACAGGAAAGACAACCACAGGGAAGACTTAACCACAGGTAAGACTTAATTAACCACAGGGAAGACAACCACAGGGAAGACTTAACCACAGGGAAGACTTAACCACAGGGAAGACAACCACATTGAAGATGTAACCACAGGGAATACTTAACCACAGAGAAGACTTAACCACAGGGAAGACAACCACAGGGAAGACAACCACAGGGAAGATGATCCGAACAGATGGGACGTGGGTGGCTTGTGAGCAGAATGCTCTTTAGTTAGAACTCATTTTCATTTATAGCTGCCTATTTTTGTATCTCAGACTGTTCCGCCTTTTGTTTGCCAAGACGTTTCTGTAGAAACTCAACTAGACGAGGATAGAGAATGGAGACAGATTGTTAAGAGTTATTGACAGAAATAATCAGGCGTCATTGTATAATAACAGGAGTTTGATTATACAAATAACGCATGAATTTCCACCATCAATTTCCTCACTGGAATGGAGAGATCATCCCGTGAATATGGACACTGTACACAGACCAACATAGCTATTGCACAAACCAAAGCCAGGATATTTAGACAGATAGACTGTACCTGGCTCATGGGTTGCTATATCTACTCTCAGGCTATTCTAAATGCCCTACGTTTCTTCCCTTGAGCTTCACTACAAATATGATGGTTAGTGATTTGGGGTTCCACCCACTTTTAATTACTTCCTGAATGGTGAAAAGACCTGGTGAGTCTCACTGGGTCGCCAACGACAACAAGCTGCCAGACAGAACCAACATTGACTTACCCATGATGCAACACGGTTCTGGAGCCAGGGTGGAGGAATACATCGGGAGACCTTACTGACACTGTGGTTAGCCACACACTACTACTGTATAGGTGGGAAAGCAGTTCCAACTCATTTGGATGTGTAAAAACACACAGAGGTAGTTCAAATTCTGCTGAGACTTGGCATGGAAGAATCAACACATTTTGGGTACAGTTCCATCACCTACAAAATCATAATTTCGTCACTGCACACCCATCCACACTTATAGTATAGACCTGTCAGACAGCAGGGTCATTTCCTTCCAAGTCTCTCAAGTTAAGTTCTGTTTAATTGGTCTTCTTAATTATTTTGAAACGTTTATAAGGTTTCTCACGTCTTTCTCATTTTCCATAACAGCTGTTAGAAGTTAAAGCAGATAGAAGTGTTTCATCCCATTAGAAGCAGTGAAAGGGATCCCTTGTGTGTGTGTGTGTGTGTGTGTCTATCCAGGGACTGTTATTAGATTAGTGCTACAGCTTTGCCATAGCCCTCCTTTAGACTTTAGCAACATGAAACGCCATCCGACTGAATTGAAATAGACTGGGGCAGCAGTGTAATAGACCTATAACAGTCAATTAGACCGAACACCTCTACTGACGCAAGTCTTGTCTATGTGATCATCTCTGTCTCAACATAACAGGATGCTACTGGCAAGTTGTTCCTGTGCAGTGCAACAATGACAGAAGGTTGAATAACAGTTATTGAAACGGATTCCCATTTATATCGTTCAATCTAAGTAATAGCTTCTATTTTCCACAAACACATAAATACTGTAGAAAGTCTAAGGAGGATCCAAGACATTGACGTTCCCAGAGATACTGTACATCTCTCATTTCAACGAACAATAGTGCCCTCTGACCCTTTGCCTTTGAGTGGTCTGGAGTGGTCTGTAGCGTGTCACAATGCCAGAAACAGAGCGACCGTGAAACCTCACTGCAGTGACTGAGGTCAACCATAGCACGTTGCCTTGGCGCCAGTCCTTGAAAAAGCATCTAGTCCCTATCTTGCAGACAGAGGGATAGCCCGTCTCTATGCCTGACCAAAAATCTACCAACTCACTCATACCAAATATCCTCTTTATATGTTCAGTACATGTACCTTTACAGCATACTATTTCATATGAATAAAATATAAATGCCATTGTTTGCTGTATTACCAATAGATAAAGACGATGTTCATTTACTCAGTCTTGAAAATTGAGCGAGGGAGGGAAAAAAAAAGTTAAAAAGAGAGAGGGAAAGAGAGAGTGAAGGCAGCATGTGGGAGCGTGTCCCAGCTGTTACTATGACGATTGGGCTGCAGCTCCATGAGCCTGACCCTCTGAAGCTCTTAATCCTGACCCCCCCCAACATACACACACACACACACACACACACACACACACTCCCCATTCTGAGGGGTATCCCTTGAGGAGTTCCCGCCATGTGGATCCTACATGTCAATGTGTTACGATGTACTGGAAGGTCAAGGGAAAGGCACATAGTTCACAGAACAGGCACATACTGTACATACAGGGCCTTCGGCAAAGTATTCAGACGCCTGGACTTTTTACACATTTTGTTACTTTACAGTGTTTTTCTGAAATCTATTACATTATTTCCCCCCCCAGCAATCTACACAAAATGCCCCATAATGAGAAAGCGAAAATAGGTTGATACATTTTTGCACATTTATTACAAATAAAAAACACAAACACCTTATTTATATAAGTATTCAGACCCTTTGCTATGAGACTCAAAATTGAGCTCAGGTGCATCCTATTTCCATTGTTCATCCTTGAGATGTTTCTACAACTTGATTGGAGTCCACCTGTGGTAAATTCAATTAATTGGACATGATCTGGAAAGGCACACACCTGTCTCTATAAGGTCCCACAGTTGACAGTGCATGTCAGAGCAAAAACCAAGCCCTGAGGTTGAAGGAATTGTCCGTAGAGCGCCGAGACAGGTATGTGTGGAGGCACAGATCTGGGGAAGGGTACAAAAACATTTCTGCACCATTGAAGGTCCCCAAGAACACAGTGGCCTCCATCATTCTTAAATGGAATATGTTTGGAACCACCAAGACTCTTTCTTGAGCTGGCCGCCCAGCCAAACTGAGCAATCGGGGGAAAAGAGCCTTGGTCAGGGAGGTGACCAAGAACCTGATGGTCACTCTGACAGAGCTCTAGAGTTCCTCCGTGGAGATGGGAGAACCTTCCAGAAGGACAACCATCTCTGCAACACTCCACCAATCAGGCCTTCATGGTAGAGTGGCCAGATGGAAGCCACTCCTCAGTAAAAGGCACATGACAGCCTGCCATGAGTTTGCCAAAAGGCACCTAAAGACTATCAGACAATGAGAAACACGATTCTCTGGTCTGAATAAACCAAGATTGGCCTGAATGCCAAGCGTCATGTCTGGAAGAAACCTGGCCTCATCCCTACGTTGGAGCATGGTGGTGGCAGTATCATGCTGTGGGGATCTTTTTCAGAGGCAGGGACTGGGAGACTAGTCAGGATCGAGGCAAAGATGAATGGAGCAAAGTACAGAGTGATCCTTGATGAAAACCTGCTCCAGAGCGCTCAGGACCTCAGACTGGGGCGAAGGTTCACCTTCCAACAGGACAAAGACCCTAAGCACACAGCCAAGACAACGCTGGAGTGGCTTCGGGACAAGTCTCTAAATGTCCTTGAGTGGGCCCAACCAGAGCCCGGACTTGAACCCGATCTAACATCTCCGGAGAGACCTGAAAATAGCTGTGCAGCGACGCTCCCCATCTAAACCTGACAGAGCTTGAGAGGATCTACAGAGAATAATGGGATAAACTCCCCAAATACAGGTGTGCCAAGCTTGTAGCGTCATACCCAAGAAGACTCAATGCTGTAATCGCTGCCAAAGGTGCTTGAACAAAGGGTCTGAATATTTATGTAAATGTGATATTTAATTTTTACATTTTTAATACATTTGCAAACAATTCCAGGAACCTGTTTTATCTTTGTTGGGTATTGTGTGTAAATTGATGAGGGAAAAATTATTTAATATATTTTAGAATAAGGCTGTAACTTAACAAAATGTGGAAAAGTCAAGGGGTCTGAATACTTTCTGAAGGCACTGTATGTAGACATGCGCTAATGGAAGCATTTCCTGGCCACACAGACTGGCAGGAATCAACACTCTACCACACTTTTCCTTTTGTAGACAATCTTATCCAGAGCATCTTACAGTATTCGGTCCATACATTTTCATACTGGTCCCCTGTGGGACTCAAACCCACAACCCTGGCGTTGGAATCTAACCATAACTATGTTACTATAACTATGTATTACGATCTCACTGTTATAACCTAGGAATGACATTTTTTTGTAACAACCAACCCCTTGAGTACAAGGTCTGTTTGCAAATGTGTAAGCTGCACAGCAGTTATCATGCTCCTTGAGCGGGAGTTTGTGCATGCAGTCAGCACACGCCAGTCCATATCTATAATAATATCGGTTCTCCACACTTCACAACTGCTCAGCCGCACTTCCCACTTCCCTCCGAGTGTCCATCCAGCACCCAGCTTAACACTAGAACTCTCCCTGGGTGGAACTCTCCCTGGATGGAACTTTCCCTGGATGGAACTCTCCCTGGATGGAACTCTCCCTGGGTGGAACTCTCCCTGGGTGGAACGCCAACAGCTGTCTGAGCTCTCCAACTGCCGCCTCTAGGAACAGCTGTGTCTGTCCATGTCCACTCATCAGTCAGCACAAAGAATCACACAGTTTTGGAGGGTGCCCTCTCCATATCCATTCTGCACACATTCATACTGGGAGAACACACACACACACACACGCACAAACAAACAAACACAGGCACGCACAAACAAACACAGGCACGCATACACACAGTTTGTGAGAGAAGAGGTTTTGAACTACTAGAGGGGTGGTTCCCAAACCTTTTTCTTCTCTTCAAATGGGTACAGAATACAATATTTGAGTGTGAACTAAGGACTCTTTGACACTTTTCATGCCATTATTATGTGATGGGTCAGCCTGCGGGACCTAAAATTGAGTGAATACCAAACAAACAGCGTTCAAGATGCACTCCAGGATCTTAAGCACAACAAATTTGTAACATAAATCACACAAAATGGATTACTTAGTACACAATTTGATGGCGTAGTACACAAGTAACAGGGACCCGTTTTGGCTGAAATTATAAAACAATTTGAGAGTGCATCTTGTGGGGTTCCTTGCATTTTCTAGTGTAAATTTGTGCAGAAAAAAGTTTGTAAACCCATGTGCTAGAGAGAGAGAGAAGTAAACAGAAAAAGATACCCTTCAGAGAGAGGGAGCTCTTATCATTATGATGAAAACCAACCTAATGCATCATTACACTGTTCCTTCCACATTATTTCATTATTCGTTTGATAATATTAACACAAAGTAAACAAGAAAAGGTCAATAGGATTGTCAAGTTTATTTCACTGGCAGACCTGCAAAATGATGATGCACGTTGTGGTGATGTATGACATGACCCATAGTGCCCTCTAGTGTTTTGCAATGGTAAACACACATTCATTTAATCAGCTCGGGGAGATGAAACATACAGTACCAGTCAAACTTTTGGACACACCTTCTTATTCAAGTTGAATTACTATTTTTTTTGTTTTACTATTTTCTACATTGTAGAACTAAGAAATAACACATATGGAATCATGTAGTAACCAAAAAAGTGTTAAAAAAATTAAAATAAACTTTATATTTGAGATTCTTCAAAGTAGCCACCCTTTGCCTTGATGACAGCTTTGCACAGTCTTGGCATTCTCTCAACCAGCTTCACCTGGAATGCTTTTCCAACAGTCTTGAAGGAGTTCCCACATATATTGAGCACTTGTTGGCTGCTTTTCCTTCACTTTGCGGTCCAATTCATCACAAACAATCTCAATTGGGTTGAGGTCAGGTGATTGTGGAGGCCAGGTCATCTGATGCAGCACTCAATCACTCCTTATTGGTCAAATAGCCCTTACACAGCCTGGAGGTGTGTTTTGGGTCATTGTCCTGTTGAAAAACAAATGATAGTCCCACTAAGCACAAACCAGATGGGATGGCGTATCGCTGCAGAATGCTGTGGTAGCCATACTGGTTAAGTGTGCCTTGAATTCTAAATAAATCACTGACAGTGTCAACAGCAAAGCACCCCCACACCATCACACCTCCTCCATGCTTCACGGTGGGAACCACACATGGAGATCATCCGTTCACCTACTCTGCGTCTCACAAAGACACAGTGGTTGGAACCAAAAATCTCAAATTTGGACTCATCAGACTAAAGGACAGATTTCCACCAGTCTAATGTTCATTGCTCATGTTTCTTGGCCCAAGCAAATCTATTTTTCTTATTGGTGTCCTTTAGTAGTGGTTTCTTTGAAGCAACTTCGACCATGAAGGCCTGATTCACACAGTCTCCTCTGAACAGTTGATGTTGAGATGTCTGTTACTTGAACTCTGTGAGGCATTTATTTGGGCTGCAATCTGAGGTGCTGTTAACTCTAATGAACTTATCCTCTGCAGCAGAGGTAACTCTGGGTCTTCATTTCCTGTGGTGGTCCTCATGAGAGCCAGTTTCATCATTGCCCTTGAAGGTTTTTGCAACTACACTGTCAAGAACTTTCAAAGTTCTTGACATTTTCCAGATTGACTGACCTTCATGTCTTAAAGTAATGATGGACTGTAATTTCGCATTGCTTATTTGAGCTGTTCTTGCCATAATATGGATTTGGCCTTTTAAATAGGGCTATCTTCTGTATACACACACCTACCATGACACAACACGACTGATTGGCTCAAGCGCATTAAGAAGGAAAGAAATTCCACAAATTAACAAGTCACAGCTGTTAATTGAAATGAATTCCAGGTGATTACCTCATGAAGCTGGTTGAGAGAATGCCAAGAGTGTGCAAAGCTGTCATCAAGGCAAAGGGTGGCTACTTTGAATAATCTAAAATCTAAAATATATTTTGATTTGTTTAACACTTTTTTGGTTACTATATGATTCCACAGTTATTTCATAGTTTTGATGTCTTCACTATTATTCTACAATGTAGAAAATAATAAAAAATAAAGAAAAACACTGGAATGAGTAGGTGTGTCCAAACATTTGAATGGTACTGGATACAGTAAGATATTAAATACATTTTACAATCCTGTTGCATGAAGCAGCATTCACTGAGATTCAAAATATTTACATTTGCATTTCAAAAATAAATTACTGCCATGATGAGTAAAACCCTAGCTGTGTACAGAAGCATAGGTTGTCAGCACCTTGAAAGGCAAATGTGTGCTGATTATGCAGAACAATCTGAGAAATTGCATAAATCCACTGGCATCAAAAGTGTCAAATCAATAATTAAAATGACAGTACTGCTCTCAACAAACACGGCGAACATGACTCCTTAGTATACAACAAGGGATGCTGATCACAACACTTAGAGCAGGGGGTGCAGTTTGGAGGGTCGATGTGGAGAGCAGCAGCAGGGGTGTTGATGTTTCTGTGTCCTTTTCTCTCCTCTCAAACCCCCTGACCTCTAACCCCAGGTTTGGGCATCAGGTCAGGAGAGGTGGAGAAGAAAGTGTTTTCTATTGATACCTCTCTCCTCTCGGATGCATTTCTTCCATGTCTACCATCTTGCTCCCTCTGTAAAGGTACACTAGAACCCCATAGACTTATTCTGGGGTCTCTGTAGAGAAATCCTGTCTGTTCTGGTCTTAGTCCAGTAGACCGACAGCTCTAGCTCCAGTCTCAGGGCTTGTGTTTGAAGTGGGCCTCCACTGCACGGTGAAGAGCAGAAAACCAGTCAGTGTTACCACAACATAGAGATATAATTACATAGAGATGCATATAGACACTGTATATAAAGAGGTAATCATACAATACATTGCTTTGGACTACAGGTGCTGTATCTTAACTTGATCTTCCTGCTGTTGCAGGAATTTTCCTGCAAAGCATGAAATGAGAACTGTAGTGTATTCAAGGTTTAAAAAGGCTTCTAAAGTTTGTAATCGGAACATTAAACTGTCAGATTTGATTTGCCCTAACGAAAAATGTATCAACCCCTACAACATTTTTCCATTCACATTTCCTGTTGCTGCAGGATTCTTTTCCTGCTGTGAGAAGCAGGGGCAAATTAAGATACGGCATTTGTACCTCTAAAAACACATTGACAATCTATACTTAAATGAATTAAAACCAACCCTTGAGCTATGGAGTTACCCGGTGTGCAGGCTTTTGTTTCAGCCTGGTCAAAAAACATTGGCTTCAACCTAGCAACTGCTTGTGAGACCTTGACGAGTTAAACTGGGTGTTGTACATACCCTGCAAACATTACTGCAAAGATGTAACATCTGCATAAATGCATACTCCAGAGTACACCTAACATAGTGCATACTTTTGAGAACACCTAATCTGGTGCATACGTTTGAGTACACCTGTATAATGCATCTTACTGACTAACCTGCGTACTCCTGTGGTCTCATGGGTCTGTTGATAACCCTCTGGAAAGCAGTGATCCAGTCTTTCTGCTCCGCCTCCGTCTCGCAGGCAAACAGGAACTTCCTGTCTGGTGTTACTATGGTGATGCCATGGTTCCAGTGGTAGCCCTGGGTGGAAGGGGGAAGGCCCGGGAGCACGGTGTAGCTGTTCTCCTTACTGCCGATGAAAACCTCTCCCCTCGCATAGGCATCCTGAGAGAGGAGGGGGAGAGAGGCGAGGAGAAAGAGATCAGAGAATAAAGTATGCCGCAGAATCAAAAGTTATGAGGAGTAGGGTTCATTCAGAATCAATCAGTTATTTTAGTGTCGGGTGTGATGCTGTCTCCTCACCAGAGGATCTTTGAAGTACATGAGTCTCCTGTCATCCATGGTGAACCACCTCTTCTTAAAGCCCTCTGTGTGTTTTGGGCCTGTTTTCTCCATGAAGCCCTCCTTCATGAAGCTACGCGTCAGTTTGGGCACCAGCTGAAGGAGAAGACAAGAGAGAAAACAATATAATATTGTCTAATTTGGTGTTTAATGGTGGTTGTTCGGTTATAAACATCAGTGTAAGAACTTGACGTACACTATGAAATCTTAAACCAGGTTTATTCACCCCAAAGGATGGAACAGTGGAAGAGATAAAGACATGGTTCTACCAGTGGTGGTATATATACCCCAGTGTGGGGTGGAGTCTCCTCCTTCTCGCTAAACATTGCATCTTTATTGCCAGGCAGGAAATTAAGTGATACTGGCAATAAACTGTTCCTTCTCCCTTAATGTGACCTGACGTAATTGCATTGATCATATACATTCCTCCTACAGATACCCATTAACTTCTGGTGTAGACTCTAGACTATGTCACCCCTCATGTCTCTAGCATAACTAATGATTAATAATATTCAAAGTTCAGAAATCCGAACCCATCATTGTCATTTCAAAGTACTGCATGTGTTGTGGCCTCACCTCCTCGTCACTGGCTCCAGGGAAGGCCACCTGAAGGTAATGAAACCTGGCAGCTCTGATAGCGTTGAACCAGTCCACCATTTCCTACCAAAATAAAGACACAAGAGCATCCTAGTCAGATACATGCCTTATTCAGAGTCATTCCTACATAGAATAAAATAAAACTGATACAGTATAGAACATAGGAGACATGATTAAGCTATTATATCCATAGCCATGGGAAGTAGAGGTGCTGAGGGTGCTGCAGCACCCCTTAAAAAAATCAGAATTAGAAAATATATATTAGTACAAATAAATATTCTTTTTGGAAACATTTTTTCCTCTCTCACAAAAGTAGTGCACTGGGCCTTTAATAGTATTTGCAGACCAATAGATATTTGTAACGTGGGGGAAAAATGTTTTCAGCATCTCCGCTTTGGCAGAAAAGGTAGCTGTATAATTATGAACAGTATCTTGCAGGATTCGATAGTTGGAATTGTAAGAGTCGACTGGATTCCAGAAAGAACAAAACCATGTCCTCAAACATTTACATCAAAAGGTGAAAAGTTATGGGCAAAGACCCAAAACATCCACATCAATTTGAATATCAAAAAAATGAAAAAAAGCCATTTTTTTGCCTTATTAATTTACTGTCCTTACAAGCCACTAAATATCAATATACATGACTGTATTGTACATTGGCTGATCATCTAGGTTTCTACCTGTAGACTTTCCATCACCACGAAGAAAAACTATTCACTATTAATACAGTAATTGAGTACACTGGGTCAGTTGGTAGAGCATAACACTTGCAGCACCAGGGTTATGGGTTCGATTCCCACAGAGGACCAGTACGAAAATGTATTCACAATGTAAGTTGCTCTGGATAAAAACATCTACTAAAATGTAAAAGGAATGAATAGACTATTTCAGTTCACAAAGAAATAGCTTGCATTTGCAAAGTATTTCACGAAACTGGAAAACGTACTCAAGTTACAAATTCTGGTAAACCAATTTTTTCACAAAAGTAGTGCATTGGGCCTTTTACTAGTCCTGTATTTGCTGCAAAAAAAATTCAGCACCTCCATCCCCAAACTACTTCCCCCAGCTATGATAATACCATGACATGGCAGCTTTACTATTGCTGTTCTGTTCAAGCCTGCTATTGTGTCTGTTGACCAACAGATGGGGCTGTACGCTCTGTGGCTTTCATCCCACAGAGAATGAAAGTCACAAAATTGTCTATATCGTAAAAATTCATGAAAACATACATGAGCTTTTTTGGTTTTCATTTCAGGTTAGAATTAGGCATATGGTTAGCAGTGTGGTTAGGGTTGGATTTAAGGTTAGGGTCAGGTTTCAAATCTGAGAAGAGAAATTGTACAAAGAGGCAGGGTCTATGACTTTGTGACTGTGGTAACATGTGACGACCACAGAGAAGGCTGACTCACGACTGAGAGAGATGATCATCTGGTGTGCTAAGCAGTAAACCCTCAGAGAAAAACAGCCTATGTGCCTGCTAGCAAGCTAGCAAGCCAGCCCTTTGTGTAAACAACTCCCTCCACATTTCTCTAAACAGTTCCACATTTCTCAGATTACATGGCAGGATTACGAGTAAAACTACATGTCACAGTGAAGACTGATGTCTACTGATTAAACAGACATTTTCATTTCCACTCTCACTCAGTTATCCAGAACAGCCCATCTCCATTAGAGACCTAGACACTGAAATAGTACAATCAGATTGAGTTGAACAGACTAAATCAGCGTTCCATGACATGAGGAACAGCAGCAGATTGGGTGTACCATTGAAATGTTGATTCCTCATGCATAATATCTCTAACAATTCAGTGCATTTACACCAAACCATTGGCTATACTGGCATAAACAGATCTGGGACCAGGCTACATAAATATTGCCCATTTGTCACAGTCAACCATATGTGTCACCTTAGAGTCGCTGTGGTACACAAAGATGTTCCTGGTGCTGTTGTCTCTAAGGTAGGTGATCTGCAGGCCGTAGGGGTTGCCTATCTTAGCCGGTTGGAACGTAGCGTTGAGAGTTTCAATCTTCATCACCGCCTTGGGGTCCCGCGCCTGGGGGAGATACACAAACTATACAGTACAGAAATACGGGGTGGGGGGGGGGATACCTAGTCAGTTGCACAACTGAATGCATTCGAAATGTGTCTTCCGCATTTAACCCAACCCTTCTTAATCATTATACATATAACTTGTTAGAATAACACATACTGTATGTTTACAGTAAACACAAACATGACGTCTTTTGAGGCATTTGTTTGCGTTTCCTTGTAGACACATACCTGTATACTGTACATAGCCTGCTATACAAGTACTCATGTTTAACTTCAGGTGGTTAACTTCAGGTGGTTAACTTCAGGTGGTTAACTTCAGGTGGTTAACTTCAGGTGGTTAACTTCAGGTGGTTAACTTCAGATGGTTAACTTCAGATGGTTAACTTCAGATGGTTAACTTCAGATGGTTAACTTCAGGTTGGTTAACTTCAGGTGGTTAACTTCAGGTGGTTAACTTCAGGTGGTTAACTTCAGGTGGTTAACTTCAGATGGTTAACTTCAGATGGTTAACTTCAGGTTGGTTAACTTCAGGTGGTTAACTTCAGGTGGTTAACTTCAGGTGGTTAACTTCAGGTGGTTAACTTCAGATGGTTAACTTCAGGTGGTTAACTTCAGGTGGTTAACTTCAGATGGTTAACTTCAGATGGTTAACTTCAGATGGTTAACTTCAGGTTGTTTAACTTCAGGTTGTTTAACTTCAGGTGGTTAACTTCAGGTGGTTAACTTCAGGTGGTTAACTTCAGGTGGTTAACTTCAGGTGGTTAACTTGAAAGCTAGTAGCATAAAGTTAGCTGGAGATGACATTTCCCAGCAACATGCTTGTGTTCATGTGCGAGAGCATTCGTGTTGACTCCAGCCTTACCTCCTGCTTGCTGAAGTACTTGAGCGCCCCCTCTCGTTCCGACAGGATGAATTTCCTACTGAGGAACTGACCGTTGTCTCGGCCCCGTTTCCATAGAAACCCCTCTCTGTACCCTGGGTAGATAGAGACACATCAGACAAACTCAGACAAACTGACACAGTGGAGGTGAAAGAGCGAGAGAGATAGAAAGACAGAGATATGGAAGAGGTGGGAGAGAGAACATGAGAGAAAGAAGGAGAAATAACTCTCTGGTGTAATAAAGAAATACCAAAGCAGATGGTGGGAGAGTGAAAGAGAGACAGAAAAAGAGAGGCTTTAGCAGAAAGAGAGTGCATGAGAGAGGAAGTCAAAGAAAAGATGACAGGGAGAAAGAATAACCTCCCTGATGGGAAAGTACATCCTTTTACATGTTAATGACACAGTGCTCTATTTAAGCAACAAGGCCCGAGGGGGTGTGGTATATGGCCAATATACCATATAAGGACTGTTCTTAGTCACGATGCAACACCCTTAATCGTGGTATATTGGACATATACCACAAACCCCCAAGGTGCCTTAGTGCTATTATAAACTGGTTACCAGCGTAATTAGAATAATAAAAATACATGTTTTGTTATACCAGTGGTATACGGTTTGATATACCACGGCTTTCAGCCAGTCAGCATTCAGGGCTCGAACCACCCAGTTTATAATTCTCAATAAGTTCTTCCCAGTCTATTTTTGGCCCTCTTACAGACAGGAAGTAGTTTCATTATATGATGTGGCAGTACAGAGCACTGTATGTAATTCATTACAGGCTACACACGCACTTCATCTCTCTCACTCTCCTTCTCTCTCCCTCCTCCCCCTCTAGTTCGCTCTTTACTTCTCTATTTTCCTTTCACCTCCCTCCCACTCTCTCACTCCGTGGAATGTCAGTTATACTGTAAGTATCCTCCTCTATCTCTCTCTCCTTTTCCTCTCTCAAATACACTCATAACCCCTATTTTCAATCTCCTTTTCCCATCCAGCACCCCTCAAGTTCCATACCCCCCACGTCTCTCCTCCCTCATGTTCCATACCCCCCACGTCTCTCCTCTCTCATGTTCCATACCCCCACGTCTCTCCACCCTCATGTTCCATACCCCCACATCTCTCCCCCTCACTTCCATACCCCCCCCACTTACATACCACCCAATTCTCTCCTCACGCCTCTGTCCCATTTTCTCCTCCCTCTCATCTCTCCATCCCCTGGTGACAGAGATTGGTGTCTCTCTTTTCCCAGTCTGACATGAATCATTCACCTTGCATTACCTCATCGATCAATAACAACCTCCCCCCTCCACCTCCCTCTCTTTCTCTGCATACAGAATCAATACTGCCATCGACCACAGGGGAGGTTAGTTTACTACCACTGTCCTTGCTCTACAGAAGCTAACAGAACATCTAGGACCCTGAAGAGGGTAGAAACTATGGATCTATTGATTTTAACCCTGGGTACATCTGATGCAAATGCATTGATGATGCAAATATATGTGATACAAATATATGTGATGTAAATAGATATAAACTAATATAAATCTCCTGCCCAATGCATCCATCTGTATTTACAGCCAGTCATACAACTGTGTGTGTGTGTGTGTGTGTGTGAGAGTGCGTGCCTCTGTGTGTGTGTACATGTGTGCGTGTATGTGTGGCTGCGCAAGACGCATGTGTATGTGTGCACATAAAGAGGAAGTTGAATCTCATGGTAAACAGACAAGGTCATCTTTATGAAATGGGAATCCAGTCTGGCTCCAATAAGAGCAAGATAGCCTTCACGCAATGAAACAAGACTCATTCACTGACACTGTCTCCGTTAAGTAAGAACACAAACAAGCACAATTACGAAAACAAGGCCAGACATAGTCACTCTGCCTTTATCCTATGCCTCAGTCATCCTTTCTCAAATCAAATCAGATTTTATTTGTCACATGCGCCGAATTCAACAGGTGTAGTAGACCTTACAGTGAAATTCTTACTTACAAGCCCTTAACCAACAACGCAGTTCAGGAAATAGAGTTAAGAAAATATTTATTAAATAACTAAGGTAAAAAATGGAATAAAATGTAACACAAAATATCTTAAATTCATAGTTCCCAAACAAAGCATTTCTGTGGAAAGGACTTGAAATATTCTGACTAGATGATGCAGGGGTAAAGGACTTGAAATATTCTGACTAGATGATGCAGGGGTAAAGGATTTGAAATATTCTGACTAGATGATGCAGGGGTAAAGGACTTGAAATATTCTGACTAGATGATGCAGGGGTAAAGGACTTGAAATATTCTGACTAGATGATGCAGGGGTAAAGGACTTGAAATATTCTGACTAGATGATGCAGGGGTAAAGGACTTGAAATATTCTGACTAGATGATGCAGGGGTAAAGGACTTGAAATATTCTGACTCGATGATGCAGGGGTAAAGGATTTGAAATATTCTGACTAGATGATGCAGGGGTAAAGGACTTGAAATATTCTGACTAGATGATGCAGGGGTAAAGGATTTGAAATATTCTGACTAGATGATGCAGGGGTAAAGGACTTGAAATATTCTGACTAGATGATGCAGGGGTAAAGGACTTGAAATATTCTGACTAGATGATGCAGGGGTAAAGGATTTGAAATATTCTGACTAGATGATGCAGGGGTAAAGGACTTGAAATATTCTGACTAGATGATGCAGGGGTAAAGGATTTGAAATATTCTGACTAGATGATGCAGGGGTAAAGGACTTGAAATATTCTGACTAGATGATGCAGGGGTAAAGGACTTGAAATATTCTGACTAGATGATGCAGGGGTAAAGGATTTGAAATATTCTGACTCGATGATGCAGGGGTAAAGGACTTGTCACTAAACTCAAGTTTTTTTCAGTATTTGCAAATTGTTTAGGCAATGCTTTGCTGTCATGACAGAGAAGGACTATTTGTTTGCTAGATTTTCCATAGCTCTGCATCCATAGCTTTGCATAGGCAAAGCTTGTGTGTGTGTGTGTGTGTGTGTCTGTGTGTTTGTCGCCGTGTGTGTATGTGTGCATGTGTTTGTCTCTGTGTGTGTGTGTCTGTGTGTCTCTCTCTCTGTGTGTGTGTGTGTGTTTGTGTGTCAACTAGGGCTGTGGAGGTCATGACATTTTGTCAGCCGGTGATTGTCAAGCAAATAACTGCTGGTCTCACGGGAATTGGCCGTTAATGAACATTTAGCATCTCCTGGCTTCCACGCATAGCCTACAAGCTACTGATGCAGACCTTTGGAACATCTACATTTTAAAAAGTCTCAGAAATCCATAGAGTCCACCATCACAATAAATATTTTTCTGTATTTTAGACAGGTCTAAAGAATCATGATAAGAAGAAAATGTAGACTATTTCAGAAGAACAGAATAGAATACTCCTTGTCCTTATGTTAGGTCCTGATCTGGCTATGCCATATGGCTGTGGGCTACACTAGTTCATTTAGCAGTCAAGATTTGCTTAGTATTCCTTGGCATTATTTTAAATCATTGTATAGTATGAAGAATACAATTGAACATAGCTGACTGAAATAGAAAGGATGTTTTCTCCAAGATATTTGGGAGTGGGCACATGCGGCTATTCTGTTTTGAGCGGTTAACAAACAAACAGCTCTTTCTATATGCTTCACTTAGAGTTATTTATACAACTTTAGTTGTGATCAAAACATATAGACCAACATTTGTATTTTTTATACGTTCTAAGGCTGCATGAAAGGCATGACCTCTACTTTGTTTCATGCGCAGGCTGTACACACTTCATCAGTCTCTCATTCACAAATTGACAAGCACTTGATAATGTGTCGAATTTCCCAGAGGCATCCCCTTTGTGTGGCTGTAATGCCACCTAAAAAAATCCATGCCTTTAGTGGCCAGTGGCCATTGTGCCCTTGGGCTGAATATAATAATTATAATTCCCTTTTCCTGGCAGCGTGCTCCGAAGCACCTCTACCTCACATGGCTCTCTCAGATAGCTCAATTCTTATTAGCCAATTCCATTCACGTGATCGGGTCTTTCTCACAGGCACATGTGAAGACAGACACATCGGGGATGCAACTCCGTGTGTCCTTATCCAATTCCAAGGCGCACATTGAAGATATTGGAAGAACTTTCCACATTAACATTTTGTCAGTCAACAAGCCGAACGAACAGCAAAAGCACGAGCCTAACAACTTTTGTACTAAGTGGGACAATAGATTGACATAGGCTGCCTATGTCAATCTACTATCTCTCACAGGACAAAAGGTGACCTATTCTATTCTGTGCGTGAAATAAATATTCCAAACATAGTCTGGGACAGATGCGGGATGCGATAGATCCCAAATGAATACAACCACTAGAAACGAGGCTTACACAACAGATCAGAACTTTTAGTTTAAATATGACCTTATAAGCGTGAATGTTCCAAAATGCAATCAATTAGCAGGAAAACATCATTCTCAAGTGACCTCAAATGCGATTATGCATGTAATGCTTTTAGGTGCATTTTTATGGTGAAAATGACCTTCCCCAAATTTGCCAGTTAGTCTCTACACCTGTTGTAAAGCGGATTAATGTGCTTAATTTTAAGAATATATTTGGCCACTTTAGTTGTGATGCAAACCTTATCAAAACATATAGGCATATGGGCTAGGCTACGTGAGGTGTGTGACTATGATTTTAAAAAGGCATCATTCACAAGTGATAATACAGTAAATAATTCACAAGTGATAGGCTAATATTGTCATCCATCATTAATTTTGTCTTTACATAGAGTGCCTCCGGAAAGTATTCAGACCCCTTGACTTATTCCACATTTTGTTATGTAACAGCCTTATGCTAAAAATGGATGAAATAAATACAAATAATCAGCAATCTACACACAATGCCCAATAATGACAAATCAAAAACAGGTTTTTAGAATTTTTTGCAAATGTTTTCAAAATAAAAAGCAGAAATACCTTATTTACATAAGTATTCAGACCATTTGCTATGAGACTCGAAATTGAGCTCAGGTGCATCCTGTTTCCATTGATCATTCTTGAGATGTTTCTAAAACTTGATTGGAGTCCACCAGTGGTAAATTCAATTTATTGGACATGATTTGGAAAGGCACACACCTGTCTATATAACGTCCCACAGTTGACAGTGCATGTCAGGGCAAAAACCAAACCATGAGGTCGAAGGACTTGTTCGTAGAGCTCCGAGACAGGGTTATGTCGAGACACAGATCTGGGGAAGGGTACCAAAACATTTCTGCAGCATTAAAGGTCCCCAAAAACACAGTGGACATTCCTAAATGGAAGAAGTTTGGAACCAGCAAGACCCTTTCTTGAGCTGGCCGCCCGGCCAAACTGAGCAATCTAGGGAGAAGGACCTTGTTCAGGGAGGTGACCAAGAACTCTTCGGTCACTATGACAGAGTTCTAAATTTCCTCCGTGAGAACATTCCAGAAGGACAACAATCTTTGCAGCACTCCACAAATCAGGTATTTATGGTAGAGTGGCCAGACGGAAGCCACTCCTCAGTAAAAGGCACATGACAGGCCGCTTGGAGTTTGCCAAAAGGCACCTAAAGACTCTCAGACCATAAGAAACAAGATTCTCTGGTCTGATGAAATCAAGATTGAACTCTTTGGTGCTCAGCATATGTGGGAACTCCTTCAAGACTGTTGGAAAAGCATTCCAGGTGAAGCTGGTTGAGGGAATGCCAAGAGTATGCAAAGCTGTCATCATTAAACACTTTTCTGGTTATTACATGATTCCATATGCGTTATTTCGTAGTTTTGATGTCTTCACTATTATTCTACAATGTAGAAAATAGTAGAAATAAAGAAAAACCCTGGAATCAGTAGGTGTGTCCAAACTTTTGACTGGTACTGTATGTGTGACTTTAAACAAATGTAGAATGCACCATTATCATGCATCATCCAGACGTTCTAGACGACCAATTCTCATAGCTTTTAGCCGTACCCTTATTCTACTCCTCCTATGTTCCTCTGGCGATGTAGAGGTGAATCCAGGCCCTGCAGTGCCTAGCTCCACTCCTATTCCCCAGGTGCTCTCTTTTGACGACTTCTGTAACCGTAATAGCCTTGGTTTCATGCATGTTAACATTAGAAGCCTCCTCCCTAAGTTTGTTCTATTCACTGCTTTAGCACACTCTGCCAACCCGGATGTTCTAGCTGTGTCTGAATCCTGGCTTAGGAAGACCACCAAAAATTCAGAAATTTTAATTCCAAACTACAACATTTTCAGACAAGATAGAACTGCCAAAGGGGGCGGTGTTGCAATCTACTGCAAAGATAGCCTGCAGAGTTCTGTCCTACTATCCAGGTCTGTACCCAAACAATTTGAACTTCTACTTTTAAAAATCCACCTCTTTAAAAACAAGTCTCTCACCGTTGCCGCCTGCTATAGACCACCCCTGCCCCCAGCTGTGCTCTGGACACCATATGTGAACTGATTGCCCCCCATCTATCTTCAGAGTTCGTGCTGCTAGGCGACCTAAACTGGAACATGCTTAACACCCCAGCCATCCTACAATCTAAACTTGATGCCCTCAATCTCACACAAATTATCAATGAACCTACAAGGTACCTCCCCAAAGCCTTAAACACGGGCACCCTCATAGATATCATCCTAACCAACTTCCCCTCTAAATACACCTCTGCTGTCTTCAACCAAGATCTCAGCGATCACTGCCTCATTGCCTGCATCTGTAATGGGTCAGCGGTCAAACGACCTCCACTCATCACTGTAAAACGCTCCCTGAAACACTTCTGTGAGCAGGCCTTTCTAATCGACCTGGCTGGGGTATCCTGGAAGGATATTGATCTCATCCCGTCAGTAGAGGATGCCTGGATATTTTTTTAAAATGCCTTCCTAACCATCTTAAATAAACATGCCCCATTCAAGAAATTTAGAACCAGGAACAGATATAGCCCTTGGTTCTCCCCAGACCTGACTGCCCTTAACCAACACAAAAACATCCTATGGCGTTCTGCATTAACATCGAACAGCCCCCGTGATATGCAGCTGTTCAGGGAAGCTAGAAACCATTATACACAGGCAGTTAGAAAAGCCAAGGCTAGCTTTTTCAAGCAGAAATTTGCTTCCTGCAACACTAACTCAAAAAAGTTCTGGGACACTATAAAGTCCATGGAGAATAAGAACACCTCCTCCCAGCCGCCCACTGCACTGAAGATAGGAAACACTGTCACCACTGATAAATCCACCATAATTGAGAATTTCAATAAGCATTTTTCTACGGCTGGCCATGCTTTCCACCTGGCTACTCCTACCCCGGTCAACAGCACTGCACCCCCAGCAGCAACTCGCCCAAGCCTTCCCCATTTCTCTTTCTCCCAAATCCATTCAGCTGATGTTCTGAAAGAGCTGCAAAATCTGGACCCCTACAAATCAGCCGGGCTAGACAATCTGGACCCTTTCTTTCTAAAATTATCTGCCGAAATTGTTGCCACCCCTATTACTAGCCTGTTCAACCTCTCTTTCGTGTCGTCTGAGATTCCCAAAGATTGGAAAGCAGCTGCGGTCATCCCCCTCTTCAAAGGGGGGGACACTCTTGACCCAAACTGCTACAGACCTATATCTATCCTACCGTGCCTTTCTAAGGTCTTCGAAAGCCAAGTCAACAAACAGATTACCGACCATTTCGAATCTCACCATACCTTCTCTGCTATGCAATCCGGTTTCAGAGCCGGTCATGGGTGCACCTCAGCCACGCTCAAAGTCCTAAACGATATCTTAACCGCCATCGATAAGAAACATTACTGTGCAGCCGTATTCATTGATCTGGCCAAGGCTTTCGACTCTGTCAATCACCACATCCTCATCGGCAGACTCGACAGCCTTGGTTTCTCAAATGATTGCCTCGCCTGGTTCACCAACTACTTCTCTGATAGAGTTCAGTGTGTCAAATCGGAGGGTCTGCTGTCCGGACCTCTGGCAGTCTCTATGGGGGTGCCACAGGGTTCAATTCTTGGACCGAGTCTCTTCTCTGTATACATCAATGAGGTCGCTCTTGCTGCTGGTGAATCTCTGATCCACCTCTACGCAGACGACACCATTCTGTATACTTCCGGCCCTTCTTTGGACACTGTGTTAACAACCCTCCAGGCAAGCTTCAATGCCATACAACTCTCCTTCCGTGGCCTCCAATTGCTCTTAAATACAAGTAAAACTAAATGCATGCTCTTCAACAGATCGCTACCTGCACCTACCCGCCTGTCCAACATCACTACTCTGGACGGCTCTGACTTAGAATACGTGGACAACTACAAATACTTAGGTGTCTGGTTAGACTGTAAACTCTCCTTCCAGACCCATATCAAACATCTCCAATCCAAAGTTAAATCTAGAATTGGCTTCCTATTTCGCAACAAAGCATCCTTCACTCATGCTGCCAAACATACCCTTGTAAAACTGACCATCCTACCAATCCTCGACTTTGGCGATGTCATTTACAAAATAGCCTCCAATACCCTACTCAACAAATTGGATGCAGTCTATCACAGTGCAATCCGTTTTGTCACCAAAGCCCCATATACTACCCACCATTGCGACCTGTACGCTCTCGTTGGCTGGCCCTCGCTTCATACTCGTCGCCAAACCCACTGGCTCCATGTCATCTACAAGACCCTGCTAGGTAAAGTCCCCCTTATCTCAGCTCGCTGGTCACCATAGCATCTCCCACCTGTAGCACACGCTCCAGCAGGTATATCTCTCTAGTCACCCCCAAAACCAATTCTTTCTTTGGCCGCCTCTCCTTCCAGTTCTCTGCTGCCAATGACTGGAACGAACTACAAAAATCTCTGAAACTGGAAACACTTATCTCCCTCACTAGCTTTAAGCACCAACTGTCAGAGCAGCTCACAGATTACTGCACCTGTACATAGCCCACCTATAATTTAGCCCAAACAACTACCTCTTTCCCAACTGTATTTAATTTTTATTTATTTATTTATTTTGCTCCTTTGCACCCCATTATTTTTATTTCTACTTTGCACATTCTTCCATTGCAAAACTACCATTCCAGTGTTTTACTTGCTATATTGTATTTACTTTGCCACCATGGCCTTTTTTGCCTTTACCTCCCTTCTCACCTCATTTGCTCACATTGTATATAGACTTGTTTATACTGTATTATTGACTGTATGTTTGTTTTACTCCATGTGTAACTCTGTGTCGTTGTATCTGTCGAACTGCTTTGCTTTATCTTGGCCAGGTCGCAATTGTAAATGAGAACTTGTTCTCAACTTGCCTACCTGGTTAAATAAAGGTAAAATAAATAAATAAACCTGCCATTTAAATCTATGCACTTAACTAGCGAATGGAGGAAGCTTTTCCCGTGGTTCATTTTCATGCCAACCTGGTAGGCTATACTCCTGTTGTAAACATAAGCAATGTGCTAAATACTAGGAAAGTAGAGAAATACATATAGTAGGCCTAGCCTATAGAAAGCTGATGGGATCCTCCTATTTTTAAGAGGACATCAACACTGTTTTCTCACACAATTGCATAGCCTATGGAAATGTTGCACAACATGAGCTTATGGGCTCTAATTAAGTGTTTGATTGGATTTTCGAATACATATGCATTGATAGAGGGACAATAGAGTGCTGAGTACTAGGCAGTTATGAAGTTTGGTAGGCTACTAATGACCATCAGCACCATCAGCACATGAGGAAGCATAATTACTGTGAATTTGACTGCCGTCATGACTCGTAACTGCCGGTGTGGCGGTAATATGGTCACCGTAACAGCCCTAATGTCAGCTCACCTGCAGAGTAAGGCTCCTGTTTCTCGATGAACTCAAACTCGTTCCTCTCGTACCTGGCTCGGATCCATTGCTCCCGCAGTAGCCTGGAACACAATGACGCAATGGACGTGTTTCACCTTCTCTCAGGGTTCTCTATAGCACAGGTGCCATGCTGTTAGCTGAACGGGTGACGGGATAACAAGCTGGGAGTTTGGGACTCAGGCCACATTTCTACTGCTGTGACAAATTCTCTTTTCCTTTCTTCTCCATTTCCCGTATACACCCACACACACACACACACACACACACACACACACACACACACAAACACCTTTACTCCAGGATAAAAAGATTGATGAGAGTGATAGAGGATCTATCTTTAGATCTATCTTTAGTTGTGTGTGACGAGGAGAACATTGCCATGCCAACAACAGCATCTCCTCTTTCTCTCTGATAGACCTACATACAGTATAAAAACACCTCTTTCAGATGTTCCCATCTTTCTTTCCTGTCACTTATAATCATGTCAGTATGGTCAGACAGTATTTTGCAGCTTTTCTGAAAGCACAAGCACCAGATTATTCATAAAGAAATATATACATTTTAGTCATTTAGCAGACGCTCTTATCCAGAGCGACTTACAGGATAAATTAGGGTTAAGTGCCTTGCTCAAGGGCACATTGACATATTCACCTAGTCAGCTCAGGGATTGGAACCGGCGACCTTTCGGTTACTGGCCCAATGCTCTTAACTGCTAGGCTACCTAGATTAAAGTAATCCATTCGATTGACACAAAAAAATCTGCCTCTCACTATCAACTCTCTCACAAGTAATATGCTAGTTAGTTTAGTACCCACAGAGAAGAGTAATGGCACAGACAACACACTGTTTTTAAAGAGGCATACATCTGCAGTGTATTAGTCACCAGAGTTGGGATTAATTCCACAAATTCCATTCTAATTAAATTCCCTGTCCCTGTAAATTCCATTGAAGTCGGTCTTTGAATTCAGAGATAATTCACTTCCTCTCAATTCCAATGTTAGGTAAATTCAGTTTTTTTTATAATAAATCCATTAATTCCATTAACTGGGAATATATTTAATTAAATTTCAAATAAATTACGTAAATTAATTCCAATATTGGAATATTGGAATTTCAAATGAATTGGAATTGACCCCAACCCTGGTAGTCACACTTCACACTTTAGCCTCATATGAAGTCGGAAGTTTACATACACTTAGTTTAGAGTAATTAAAACTTGTTTTTTAACCACTCGTTTTTCAACCAAATTTCTTATCAACAAACTATAGTTTTGGCCAGTCAGTTAGGACATCTACTTGTGCATGACACAAGTCATTTTTCCAACAATTGTTTACAGACTGATTGCGTCACTTACAATTCACTGTATCACAATTCCAGTGGATCAGAAATGTACATACACTAAGTTGACTGTGCCTTTAAACAGCTTGGAAAATTCCAGAAAATTATGTAATGGCTTTAGAAGCTTCTGATAGGCTAATTGACATAATTTGAGTCAATAGGAGGTGTACCTGTGGATGTATTTCAAGGCCTACCTTCAAATTCAGTGCCTCTTTGCTTGACAACATGGGAAAATCTAAAGAAATCAGACAAGACCTCAGAAAAAACATTGTAGACCTCTACAAGTCCAGTTCATCATTTTCATTCATTTCCAAAAGTCTGAAGGTACCACGTTCATCTGTACAAACAATAGTACGCAAGTATAAACACCATGGGACCACACAGCCGTCAGACCGCTCAGGAAGCAGACACGTTCTGTCTCCTAGAGATGAACATACTTTGGTGCGAAAGGTGCAAATCAATCCCAGAACAACAGCAAAGGACCTTGTGAAGATGCTGGAGGAAACAGGTACAAAAGTATCTATATCCACAGTAAAACGAGTCCTATATCAACATAACCGGAAAGGCTGCTCAGCAAAGAAGAAGCCACTGCTCCAAAACTGCCATAAAAAAGCCAGACTACGGTTTGTAACTGCACATGGGGACGAAGATCGTACTTTTGGAGAAATGTACTCTGGTCTGATGAAACAAAAATAAAACTGTTTGGCCATAATGACCTTCGTTATGTTTGGAGGAAAAAGGGGGAGGCTTGCAAGCCGAAGAACACCATCCCAACCGTGAAGCACGGGAGTGGTAGCATCATGTTGTGGGGGTGCTTTGCTGCAGGAGGGACTGGTGCACTTCATAAAATAGATGGCATCATGAGGATGAAAAATTATGTGGATATATTGAAGCAACATCTCAAGACATCAGTCAGGAAGTTAAAGCTTGGTCGCAAATGGGTCTTCCAAATGGACAATGACCCCAAGCATACTTCCAAAGTTGTGGCAAAATGGCTTAAGGACAACAAAGTCAAGGTATTGGATTGGCCATCACAAAGCCCTGACCTCAATCATATAGAAAATGTGTGGACAGAACTGAAAAAGCGTGTGCGAGTAAGGAGGCCTACAAACCTGACTCAGTTACACCAGCTCTGTCAGGAGGAATGGGCCAAGATTCACCCAACTTATTGTGGGAAACTTGTGGAAGGCTACACGAAACGTTTGACCCAAGATAAACCATTTAAAGGCAATGCTACCAAATACTAATTGACTGTATGTAAACTTCTGAAACACTGGGAATGTGATGAAAGAAATAAAAGCTGAAATAAATCATTCTCTACTATTATTCTGACATTTCACAATCTTAAAATAAAGTGGTGATCCTAACTGACATAAGACAGTGCATTTTTACTAGGATTAAATGTCAGGAATTGTGATGCAATTTGGCTAAGGTGTATGTAAACTTCCGACTTCAACTCTACATACCAACGGACCGAACAATGTTGTTAGTTCATTATAACTCAGTGACGTGGGTGACTTACTTGCAGTCTGTGTGTTTGGGTCTGTAGTAGAATGCTGGAACCTTCTGTTCGTACTTAGCTTTGGCTGCTTCGTTACCCATGGCAGCCATTAGCTGACGGTAGACGGAACAAATCCATTAATGTATTGACAACACATAAGGGGCATTTTTAAGACTGATATTTACGGGAAGGAAACTAAGAGTAGTACTAAATTGCAGTCCAAGCATCTTGTTTTCTGTCTTTATGTTTCCCTCAGGGAATTATCAGCAACTCCAATCAACACGTCTTGTTGTAACTTTAGTCTGAGAATCCTCTATCCCTTCTAACCCCCGGGTAGTGCTATGCCGAGTCTATCACTCTCCCTCAAGGCTTTCACTCCCCAAATCTCATCCGTGGTGGTCTCTTGGAGTTGACATTATTATTGCATTTAGAAATGATGAACAAGTCCCTGTGGGAATTAGGCTTTCCAGTCTAAAGAAGGCAATGTGCGAGACACACTACTGGAACTGACTGATGGTCCGTTTTTTGTTGTTGTTTGGCCTAAAATGGGCAGACTTAAGAAGCTGGATGGCAAGATCTGATCTCAAATCAGGTTGTAATTGGCAATTGGTGACAACTGTAATTAGGACCAATGTGATGCAATATAATATACATTCATTCATGCTTCCCCCTCTGGTACAGTAGGGTTACTGACCTCCACCTCTGAGGCCTCCCATGACTCCTGCTGGACGGACTTGACCCTGCTGATGTGGGGGATGCCTCTGTGGAGGAGAGAGCAGCCCTGGCACACAAATACACCCAAAGTCACCGACGCCCAGTCTGGCTCTGAGGAGAGAGACGGGGAGGCGGGAGGGGACAGAGGGGAGGGAGAGGCGGAATGGAGAAGGGGGGAGAGAGCAGGGGGGATAGAGCGATATGGAGGGAGGGGGAAGGAACAGAAGGGAAGATACAGGGTCATAAACGCGGTGCAACAGAAGGGATATGAGCTCAGTGTTCAAACTATAAATATTAAAAGTGCTGACGCACGCACTTCTGAAAGGTATTAGGTGCAAAGTAAAGAGGCCAATATAACTGAAGGAGTAAAGGACACGTGCTGCGTAGAGAGAGAAAGAGAAACAGATACCACGTGTGTATGTTTGTGTGTGTGTGTGTGTGTGTGTGTGTGTGTGTGTGTGTGTGGACAAAGGGGAAATAATATTTAGGCTTAGCACAGGAAACAGGCTGAGATATTCACTGATAAAAATCCACAGACAGTATTAAAGCACTGTTCATCAGAACACCAGGCCATTGCTAGTCTATTACACGCATCCACGCACACACACAAACACACACAGCCACTACAGAGATCTGGCAGACAAACACATGAACTCTGCAGAGAACACTTTGCTATGGAAGGAATAGACTGCATTGTATCAGCCACAAACATGAATATGAACATGCACTTGGGAATTTTTTAGACACAGCATTAAGATTAGAGGTCGACCGATCATGATTTTTCAACGCCGATACCGATACCGATTATTGGAGGGCCAAAAAAAGCCAATACCGATTAAATCGGCTGATTTTTATATATATATATATATATATATATATATTTGTAATAATGACAATTACAACAATACTGAATGAACAATGAACACTTTTATTTTAACTTAATATAATACATAAATAAAAACTATTTGGTCTCAAATATATAATGAAACATGTTCAATTTGGTTTAAATAATGCAAAAACACAATGTTGGAGAAGAAAGTAAAAGTGCAATATGTGCCATGTAAAAAAGCTAACATGTAAGTTCCTTGCTCAGAACATGAGAAATTATGAAACCTGGTGATATTCAGTTAAGAAGTTTTAGGTTGTAGTTATTATAGGAATTATAGGACTATTTCTCTCTATACCATTTGTATTTCATACACCTTTGACTATTGGATGTTCTTATAGGCACTATTGTATTGCCAGCCTAATCTGGGGAGTTGATGGGCTTAAAGTCATAAACAGCGCTGTGCTTCAAGCATTGCTATGAGCTACTGGCAAACGCAGTAAAGTGTTGTTTGAATGAATGCTTACGAGTCTGCTGCTGCCTATCACCGCTCAGTCAGACTACTCTATCAAATATCAAATCATATCCTTAATTATAATATAATAAACACACAGAAATAAGAGCCTTTGGTCATTAGTACGGTAAAACGCAGAAACTATCATTTCGAAAACAAAACATTTATTCTTTCAGTGAAATACGGAACCGTTCCGTATTTTATTGAAATGGGTGGCAACCCTAAGTCTAAATATTACTGTTACATTGCACAACCTTCAATATTATGTCATAATTATATAAAATTCTGGCAAATTAATTACGGTCTTTGTTTGGAAGAAATTGTCTTCACACAGTTCGCAACGAGCCAGGCGGCCCAAACTGCTGCATATACCCTGACTCTGCTTGCAATGTAGGCAAGAGAAGTGACACAATTTCCCTAGTTAATATTTCCTGCTAACATGAATTTCTTTGAACTACATATGCAGGTTTAAAAATATATACTTGTGTCTTGATTTTAAGAAAGGCATTTTTGTTTATGGTTAGCTACATTTGTGCAACGATTGTGCTATTTTCGCGAATGCGCTTTTGTGAAATCATCACCTGTTTGGCGAAGTTGAAGTGGGCTGTGATTCGATGATAAATTAACAGGCACCGCATTGATTATATGGAACGCAGAACAAGCTAGATAACCTAGTAATATCATCATCAACCATGTGTCGTTAACTAGTGATTATGTGAAGATTGATTGTTTTTTATAAGATAAGTTTAATGCTAGCTAGCAACTTACCTTAGCTCCTTGCAGCCACAAGGTACTTTTGATGCTGCACTCACGTAACAGGTGGTCAGCCTGCCACGCAATCTCCTCGTGGATTGCAATGTAATCGGCCATAATCGGCATCCAAAAAGGCCGATTACCGATTGTTATGACAATTTAAAATCGGGCCCTAATTAATCGGCCATGCAGATTAATCTGTCGACCTCCATTCAAACACACACGCATGCACGCACACGCGATTCTGAGAGAGAAATTGTCTGACTGAATGACCTAATGCATTGACTCTAAAGAGAGCATTCATCCAGGAATTGCATAGACCTTTGAAAGCCTTTAAAAACACCATGAACATAGCCTAATCAGCTAATACCTATTATGTTTAAATGTGTGTGTCCGTCCAAAACTGCTGTTTGGGCTAAACGTATAAACTTCAATATCGTTTCAGCTTGCTTCAGCTCAATGCTTCTACTCAGTCTAATAGTTCCTGAGCTACTGGAACCTCTCATAATGTAACCACAGTTTGCATGGCTGGTGGGACCACCCTCTCAGCAGCTAACCCAGGTCTGACATCCAGTTCTAACAAACCACATTCACCCAAACATAGGGAAGGCTCTTCCAAACCCACATTCTTTGTGTTCATCTCTCACACACATACAGAAATTGGGAGGAGGAAAGAGAGAGATAGAGGTTGTGGGCCCTGCTTTGTGTGGACTTTGTGCCATTTCTCCATTGTATCCTTGCGCTCCGGCATCCCACGATATGTAATCAGGGTGTGGCCTCGTGTCCATAAACAATGACTCCATCTCTATGGAAACACTCCGCATCAGAACAGGCCACTCGACAGGGGGGTCACTAGGTATGTGAATCAGAGAGCAGAGCAGAGACACCACCCAGGAGAATGCCCTGACTGATCAACAACACAGAACACATTGGCTTTTGTCACTGGGATTTCCCTCAATGGAAATGGTCATCCACATGACATGACTGTTAATATCGGTGTGAAAAACACCACCGTTAACACACTTTGGATTCCCCTTGTGTGCGTGTGTATGCACCAGAGGAGGCTGGTGAAGGGAGAATGGCTCATAATAATGGATGGAATTGTATTGAAGACCACTCCCCTGCAGATGAACTAATTGCTCCAAATTGGTCTAGGCCACGCCCCTTCCCACTACACCGGTTGTCACTCCCAAATCCCCACTCCTCAGCCCCTTTCCGCCTGACCACAACACATCCTCTGATGACGAAGCCAGATGTTCCAGGTTTCCACGGGTGACATTCTCTTCCTTCCCTTCTGTGAGTGAAATAATCAGTAGGAGCCTTATGTATTACGTAGTAGTGTTTATGCAGCATATGCCCCGTTTTCTGACAGGCATCACAACTTCACAGGAGAACATAAGAAACTGTTCATCATACATTTTTGGCAGCTATTGACCAAGACCAATGGGAAACAGTTCAGATGAACCAGTTGTGTCTGGGGGTGATATGACCATCTATTGTATTTCATGAACATGTGAACATGTGAACATCTAAGAATTAAAATATTTATAAAAATATAAAAAATGTATCTGGGCACTTTCTATTTTTGATATTGCTACAATGAAAACACCTCCTGTATCCGGTGCATGTGACAAATACATTTTGATTTGATTACTGTGTGTTTACCTGAGACAGTAATGTGAAGAACAACATGACCTGCACCAAAGTCAGATTAGGATATAGGACTAGATTAAGTGCATTTTTACCTGGAGTTTTTCCTTATTGTAGGCTACTACTTTCACCACTTTTAGTCTTGAAATTTTTGGTTGTTTACTACACTTGTTGTTTACTTACTCACTCTGTTTAGCACATGGCCTCACATGTGAATCCTTAAAGGGATGGGTGGGGCTAAGGCTTAAGAGGGTGTGAACGATGCTGAATGGGTGTAGGCAAAGAAACCCTCTCCAGTAGGTGTACCAAAACATTCAAGGTCCATTTTCTCAAAAGTGGGGTTACAAGTTTATCAACTTTCAATGCAGCATTAATTTCCCATTGTTCCTCAACTGCAGTGTATTGTATACAAATGTAAAGCTCAGAATCTGTACTTTTATCCAACGTAGAAAACACAATTTTGAAAAGAGATGGTCGGACACATATGTAAGTGCAATTGCTAAATACAGTATATATTATGCTGCCAATTGCTCTCGTCTGTTGTACACCTTTTTGATGCTATTCATGCTCTCAGTTTGTGTGCCATGTGCTCCCTTTGTTCTTGTTAATGTTTGGCAGTTTTCTAAGTTTATTACATTTGACCGTTATGCCCATTTCTTTCCTGTTTATTCTCCCGGACCTACTTCTTCATTCATGCACTTTTATGTTGATTTGACCCTGATAGGTATTTTTTGTATCTGCTCCTAGACCACCACATCCTTCCTATCCCTACCAACCGGCCTTACAAGCCAACAGAATCCCCCGTCCGTCCGTCCGTCCGATCATCTCCATCTCATTACATGTTGACCGAAGCCCCATAGTGGCAGCAACATTGAACCTAACTTACAGTCCACCCTAGGCTAGTGCTTTTCTTTATGGTCCTTCGAGTCGGATTCAATTGCGGCCATGAAAGAAGAACAACCTGACAATCCTATTCCTGGCGTTTCCAAATCAAATCAAATCAAATTTTATTTGTCACATACACATGGTTAGCAGATGTTAATGCGAGTGTAGCGAAATGCTTGTGCTTCTAGTTCCGACAATGCAGTAATAACGAACAAGTAATCTAACTAACAATTCCAAAAAAACTACTGTCTTATACACAGTGTAAGGGGATAAAGAATATGTACATAAGGATATATGAATGAGTGATGGTACAGAGCAGCATAGGCAAGATACAGTAGATGATATCGAGTACAGTATATACATATGAGATGAGTATGTAAACCAAGTGGCATAGTTAAAGTGGCTAGTGATACATGTATTACATAAGGATGCAGTCGATGATATAGAGTACAGTATCTACGTATGCATATGAGATTAATAATGTAGTAACATTATATAAGGTAGCATTGTTTAAAGTGGCTAGTGATATATTTACATCATTTCCCATCAATTCCCATTATTAAAGTGGCTGGAGTAGAGTCAGTGTCATTGACAGTGTGTTGGCAGTAGCCACTCAGTGTTAGTGGTGGCTGTTTAACAGTCTGATGGCCTTGAGATTGAAAAGCAGTTTTTCTGTCTCTCGGTCCCAGCTTTGATGCACCTGTACTGACCTCGCCTTCTGGATGACAGCGGGGTGAACAGGCAGTGGCTCGGGTGGTTGATGTCCTTGATGATCTTTATGGCCTTCCTGTAGCATCGGGTGGTGTAGGTGTCCTGGAGGGCAGGTAGTTTGCCCCGGTGATGCGTTGTGCAGACCTCACTACCCTCTGGAGAGCCTTACGGTTGAGGGCGGTGCAGTTGCCATACCAGGCGGTGATACAGCCCGCCAGGATGCTCTCGATTGTGCATCTGTAGAAGTTTGTGAGTGCTTTTGGTGACAAGCCGAATTTCTTCAGCCTCCTGAGGTTGAAGAGGCGCTGCTGCGCCTTCCTCACGATGCTGTCTGTGTGAGTGGACCAATTCAGTTTGTCTGTGATGTGTATGCCGAGGAACTTAAAACTTGCTACCCTCTCCACTACTGTTCCATCGATGTGGATGGGGGGGTGTTCCCTCTGCTGTTTCCTGAAGTCCACAATCATCTCCTTAGTTTTGTTGACGTTGAGTGTGAGGTTATTTTCCTGACACCACACTCCGAGGGCCCTCACCTCCTCCCTGTAGGTCGTCTCGTCGTTATTGGTAATCAAGCCTACCACTGTTGTGTCGTCGAGCTGTAGTCGATGAACAGCATTCTCACATAGGTATTCCTCTTGTCCAGATGGGTTAGGGCAGTGTGCAGTGTGGTTGAGATTGCATCGTCTGTGGACCTATTTGGGCGGTAAGCAAATTGGAGTGGGTCTAGGGTGTCAGGTAGGGTGGAGGTGATATGGTCCTTGACTAGTCTCTCAAAGCACTTCATGATGACGGATGTGAGTGCTACGGGGCGGTAGTCGTTTAGCTCAGTTACCTTAGCTTTCTTGGGAACAGGAACAATGGTGGCCCTCTTGAAGCATGTGGGAACAGCAGACTGGTATAGGGATTGATTGAATATGTCCGTAAACACACCGGCCAGCTGGTCTGCGCATGCTCTGAGGGCGCGGCTGGGGATGCCGTCTGGGCCTGCAGCCTTGCGAGGGTTAACACGTTTAAATGTCTTACTCACTTCGGCTGCAGTGAAGGAGAGACCGCATGTTTTCATTGCAGGCCGTGTCAGTGGCACTGTATTGTCCTCAAAGCGGGCAAAAAAGTTATTTAGTCTGCCTGGGAGCAAGACATCCTGGTCCGTGACTGGGCTGGGTTTCTTCCTGTAGTCCGTGATTGACTGTAGACCCTGCCACATGCCTCTTGTGTCTGAGCCGTTGAATTGAGATTCTACTTTGTCTCTGTACTGGCGCTTAGCTTGTTTGATAACCTTGCGGAGGGAATAGCTGCACTGTTTGTATTCAGCCATGTTACCAGACACCTTGCCCTGATTAAAAGCAGTGGTTCGTGCCTTCAGTTTCACACGAATGCTGCCATCAATCCAAGGTTTCTGGTTAGGGAATGTTTTAATCGTTGCTATGGGAACGACATCTTCAACGCACGTTCTAATGAACTCGCACACCGAATCAGCGTATTCGTCAATGTTGTTGTCTGACGCAATACGAAACATCTCCCAGTCCACGTGATGGAAGCAGTCTTGGAGTGTGGAGTCAGCTTGGTCGGACCAGCGTTGGACAGACCTCAGCGTGGGAGCCTCTTGTTTTAGTTTCTGTCTGTAGGCAGGGATCAACAAAATGGAGTCGTGGTCAGCTTTTCCGAAAGGGGGCGGGGCAGGGCCTTATATGCGTCGCGGAAGTTAGAGTAACAATGATCCAGGGTCTTTCCACCCCTGGTTGCGCAATCGATATGCTGATAAAATTTAGGGAGTCTTGTTTTCAGATTAGCCTTGTTAAAATCCCCAGCTACAATGAATGCAGCCTCCGGATAAATCGTTTCCAGTTTGCAGAGAGTTAAATAAAGTTCGTTCAGAGCCATCGATGTGTCTGCTTGGGGGGGGATATATACGGCTGTGATTATAATCGAAGAGAATTCTCTTGGTAGATAATGCGGTCTACATTTGATTGTGAGGAATTCTAAAACAGGTGAACAGAAGGATTTGAGTTCCTGTATGTTTCTGTCATCACACCATGTCACGTTAGTCATAAGGCATACGCCCCCGCCCCTCTTCTTACCAGAAAGATGTTTGTTTCTGTCGGCGCGATGCGTGGAGAAACCCGCTGGCTGCACCGCTTCGGATAGCGTCTCTCCGGTTAGCCATGTTTCCGTGAAGCAGAGAACGTTGCAGTCTCTGATGTCCCTCTGGAATGCTACCCTTGCTCGGATTTCATCAACCTTGTTGTCAAGAGACTGGACATTGGCGAGAAGAATGCTAGGGAGTGGTGCACGATGTGCCGTCTCCGGAGTCTGACCAGAAGACCGCTTCATTTCCCTCTTTTTCTGAGTCGTTTTTTCGGGCCGCTGCATGTAATCCACTCCGTTACACTGGTTGTAAGGCAGAACACAGGATCCGCATCGCGAAAAACATATTCTTGGTCGTACTGATGGTGAGTTGACGCTGATCTTATATTCAGTAGTTCTTCTCGGCTGTATGTAATGAAACCTAAGATGACCTGGGGTACTAGTGTAAGAAATAACACGTAAAAAAACAAAAAACTGCATAGTTTCCTAGGAACGCGAAGCGAGGCGGCCATCTCTGTCGGCGCCTGTTGGACCATGCGCTCTGGACGCATGGTCCAACAGCCTGCTCACCTCCAAGAATATGAGGTTGAGTACATCAGCCAAGCTGAAGGAGGCCCAGGAGCCATCCCCAAATGGCAAACAGAGGCCCGAAGACGATGGGGCACTCCAACGCACCCTGGCTCTACTCCAGCCTCCTCGGAAAGCTCTACTCCAGCCTCCACAGGCTCTACCCCAGCCTCCACAGGCTCTACCCCAGCCTCCTCGGAAAGCTCTATTCCAGCCTCAGGCTCTACTCCAGCCTCCACAGGCTCCATTCCAGCCCCCACAGGCTCCATTCCAGCCCCCACAGGCTCCACTCCAGCATCCTCAGCAAGCTCCTCTCCAGCCTCCTCCATAGACTCCAGCCAAGGCTCACAAACAGGCTCCAGCCCAGCTTCCTCTTGCCGATCCTCAGCCTGTAGTGCCCCCGACCTATCTGCAAACTACCAAACACCTACAAATTCTATGCGAGGTCAACCAGCATCCAAGTAACAAAACCTGCCTGGTCAACTCCCCTGTTACAGAGTTATCCTTAAACTAGTCAAGGTAACCCTCCACAACAAAGAAAGATCCATTGACACCTATGCAATCCTCGATGATTGATCTGAGAGAACCATTCTCCTACAACCAGCTGCCTGCCATCTCCAGCTACAGGGTGAGGCTAAACAACTAACACTGCAGAGCGTGAGACAAGAGGTCGAAACCTTTCAGGGCTCCACGGTATCGTTCGAGCTAACCTCGGCCTAACATCCAGGACAGTCTTTCCAAATAAGCGATACCTTCCCAGCAGACCGGCTTGCCCTTGCCAAAAATAACCAACTGACCGCATCCCTCCAGAGAAGGTACCAACACCATTGAGGACTACCTCCAACTCTTATCACTCATGCCTCATGCAATCCCTTAACAGCCTGTTACTGCCAGGACCAACCTTGGGGCCTTCGCTCCTCGGAGTACTACACCGCGTCAGGGAATATGCAGTTGCAATCAGCGGCAAACATTAAATGAATGTTCCACCAACCTGGTGAAGATGTAAGACATTCAGTGGACCACTGCTTCTACAGTGCATTTGGAAAGTACTCAGACCCCTTGACTTTTTCCACATTTTGTTATGTTACATCCTTATTCTAACATTGCTTAAATTGTTGTTGTTTCTTCTCATCAATCTACACACAACACCCCATAATGACAAAGCAAAACCAGATATTTTTTTACAATTTAAAGATTTATTACGTTTCTTGTTTTCAATCAACCGACAAAAACACATTCCACATTCACACGTGGCAGACATAAATAATCAAATCAAATATAAAACAAAACAAACAAACTTGCTGCAGCACTATTAGCGTTCCTATTAGCTATTTCCAGCCTTAGCTGAGACGACGAGCAAATCATTAGTTTTTTACACAACATGTATCTGCTTATTTCCCTAATCACCCCATTCACTCTGTCCAATTTGAAATATAGTTGAGTAGTGGAGACCAGAGTCTATCAAACTTGGGCTTTTGTGGAGGTCATAAGTCAGCTTTTCAAGAGTAATAAAGTCAACAATCTGGTCAATCCACATTTTAAATGTAGGAGAAGTATTAGAAGCCCACAATAGAAGAATACATTTCTTAGCAAAGTATGTGATCGTAATAAACACATTTTCTCTGTCAGGATCAAGAACAAAGTCCTGCTGGGCATTAAGAAGATAGATACACAGGGTCATATCAAACTGTACATCAAGTATTTTCTGTGCAGCAGTATGTATAGGTTGCCAAAATCTGGTAATCTCTCTTCAACTCTAAAATATATGCATATAGGTTCCCCTTTCAGAGGTACATCTTTTCAGTCAGGAGAAATGTCTGTATTCATTCTATGGAGTCTCACTGGGGTGTAATAAAATTAGTGTAATTAGATTCTTTAATTTGTTACATTAGTAGAGGAGCAGTATACCCTGTCGCAAACATCCACCCATAACTCATCACTGATAGTCAGACAAAGGTCCTTTTCAGAGATTATTTTCAAAGGAGTAAAGGAGGAGCCTCCTTTCTCAGAAAGGAGCCTATAGATATGAGATTTTGCCTTTGATGGATTGTGCTGTGACAAGAAGGGTCTCAACTTCATTCAGCTGAGCTCTAAACCTCCCCTTGGAAGTAAATTAGGAAATGATTTGTCTAATTTGAAGATATTATTTACAAAAACGGATCTTGGCACATTGAATTCACCACAGAGTTGGTTTTCTGATGAAACAGGTCTGAAAAGGTCCTGAACCCTAGAGAATGCCAAAGATTAAAGTTGGCATCCCTCAGGGCTTTTAGCAAGTCTGGGTTGCATACTATAGGCGAGTGAGAACATATTTGGGAGGAAATGCCAAGCTACAGTGCCTTGCGAAAGTATTCGGCCCCCTTGAATTTTGCGACCTTTTGCCACATTTTAGGCTTCAAACATAAAGATATAAAACTGTATTTTTTTGTGAAGAATCAACAACAAGTGGGACACAATCATGAAGTGGAACGACATTTATTGGATATTTCAAACTTTTTTAACAAATCAAAAACTGAAAAATTGGGCATGCAAAATTATTCAAGACCCAGATGAGCTTCCCTGAGACGGTTTCTGACAGTTTGTGCAGAAATTCTTTGATTGTGCAAACCCAAAGTTTCATCAGCTGTCCGGGTGGCTGGTCAGATGATCCCGCAGGTGAAGTAGCCAGATGTGGAGGTCCTGGGCAGGCGTGGTTACGCATTGTTTGTTAGGCCAGTTGGAAATACTGCCAAATTCTCTAAAACGACGTTGTAGGCGGCTTAAATTAACATTACATTCTCTTGCAACAGCTATGGTGGACAGTCCTGTAGTCTGCATGCCAATTGCACTCTCCCTCAACTTGAGACATCTGTGGCATTGTGTTGTATAACGAAACCACACATTTGAGAATGTCCTTTTATTGTCCCCAGCACAAGGTGCACCTGTGTAATGATCGTGCTGTTCAATTAGCTTCTTGATATGCCACACCTGTTAGGTAAATGGATTATCTTGGCAAAAGATAAATGCTGACTAACATGGATGTAAACAAATTTGAGAGAAATAAACTTTTTGTGTGTATGGAAAATTTTGGGATCTTTTATTTCAGCACATGAAACATAGGACCAACACATTACATGTTGCATTCATATTTTTGTTCAGTGTACAGTACATTTAGAAACACATTGAGGCAGAAGTAGTCCCTAACTACAGATCTAGGATCAGATTACTCTACTTAGTAATTGTAAATTTAACTACTAGTCTTGGGGATGAAATATCTGACCTTGCTTTATATCACTATTTCACGCAGCGGAGACATTCTGAACATTGGCATAATACTGTGTGACATCAATGTGTGGGAGCAGATGACTAATCATTTGGTAGTGAAACATCACTGGTGCAAATTAGCCTGCATTAAACAGTGGAATACACTATATGGATTAAAGTGAGCTAAAGGAAATCAATTTCTGCTTTTGTGTTCCAACTTATTTCTACCTCGAATTAGTCATTTTGGAAGTTTTTCTTGGTAAGCCCTTTTCCAATGAAATACACTACTTCTTCATTGAACAAAACACTTATTTTTGATCTGTGGTTGCCAAATATTTCTCTGATCACACATTTTCAACTATAATAAAAACCTGAACTGAGAAACTGAAACGTTTATCACCACCACAAACACATTAGTCATAAAGGAGTGAACGCTGCGAGGTGAGACTTACTATCTATATGCGTTATTTGACATCTGCATCACAAAGTCGTAATGAAGAAATGCAGCACAGACTGCCAGCAGTGAAAGTATGTGTTTATGATCATTCCTCATGTCACCTATAGACATGGTGCCACTGCCAAGAAATCCTGGGTGGGCAGAGCACCAGCACTGGGCATCAGTCCCATCCTGGAACCTCCCCACCAGCTCACTTTTATCACTGTGAGATGAGAAGGGGAAGAAGAGAGGAAGTCCTATAATGCAGAAGTGGTGGTGAGGGGCCGGGGAGGGATGTGACAATAGTTACTGTAAAGCCAAATTGAAATTACCATCCGCAATACAAAAATGCACTCTCAGAAGGTTGTTGCATGCTGACAGACAAGATTGAGCAACACCCATTACATACACCCCAAACACTGAAGACACACACACAGAGACACACTGAGGATTGTACATTTTAGTCATTTAGCAGATGCTCTAATCCAGAGCGATTTATATTGATGTCACACAATGACTACTAGCCACCACAAACACTCCAAACGGCAATAACAGGTGACAAACAGGACAGGGATGACTCAGCAACACCACACATGTAATCAATTTAACCACATGATGGAAGGTACTCAGTGAAGTATAGGACTTTTGTTTACCGGGTCTGCATGTCTCAATACATTTGGCAGTTCTCCATATAGCCTACAGCTTTACAAGGTCCATAGTCCAGCCCCTCGATTGGCGCTGGCTGCCAGTCTAATATAAGGTGTGTCTCGAGAGCAATTCATATTATTTTCTGTTTCCACACCTTTTGTTTTTAGTGCAGTAGAATTAGGCCTAATGCTGTTAAATAAAATATAGACATCAGATAAGGAGAGCACTGACTGACAAGCTGTCACATCGACAATGGTAACAGAAAACAATAGGCTATTCAAGATTCAATGGCAGGTGCATTATCTACTAGGATGATGAGACCTCGCGCGTCGCTCATGAGCACATGAACAGGGACCGGTAAAATATTTGGCGCCCCTCTTTTATTAACAGTTCGTTTCCTACCTGCATTGCCACAATCCGCACATGCATCGTTTCCAGGTCTGGTCAGGACATCTAGCAAGAGCCGTTTATTCGTCTCCGACTCCGAGGCCATAGTCACCGTTTGATCTCCACCCCCAATTCCGAAAGACTTCAATACAAAGCACGTTAACTAGGATAAAGCAACAATCAAATTGTGACCTTGTATTTTACTCAAAATTTAAAAAAAAATGCTAATAATTAATGGCCTATGATAAATCAGCTTGGACGATTTGAAGGTTTGGCAAGTCTCTCTCTCCTGACTACAGCTCTATTAGGCTACGAAGTCTTGCTAACTGCATTATCTCAAGTCTGTCATCCCCTCCTTTTACCCAGACTCATCCCTTCTGCAGTTGCAGTGAGACCTCCAGTGGTATGATGATCATGAAACAATTTCTGACTACCTGTGTAATTTTTCTTTCTGACGGTGACAGCCAACATGTAGCCGTTTTTATGAGGACTATATTGTGCACCTTAGACAAAATAAACTATTTCACTGTTAAAGATTTGACAGCAGACTGTAGCTGGCTCGTACTTTTACTTATTTCTGTCACAGAATGTCTAAACTTTGTTTCTGTCTCTTTAAAAGTTAACAGATTGTCGAAAACGTAATCGATGTTATGGGTTGATTATTCATGTCTAGCTTAGAACGTTTGTCTACGACAAAACTATGCGGCGCTTCAAATATACCGCAGGCTTGCATGACATATTGGTGAAGGTCTTGTTCATTTTTTGTCTCGACCGCTACAGTATGCACTTCAGCAGTAAGTTTTTTCGGCCCTGTACTCCCGACAAAGGATAATTTCATTTGGATAATTTTGGTAAGAAAAATTTACCACTTGTGGTTGAGCAACAGACTCGTTGGTTCAAGCAATAGCTTTTTAAAAATGTATTTGTAATTATTATTTGAATAACTTAAAATTGTACAAACATACGGAAGTTGAATTATACATTCAAAATGTATATTTAGCCAGCAATAGCTTCGTGACGTGCGCAGCAACTGGATCGTCACTAGTTGCCATAGTCATAATTATGGCTAAACCCCACCTACAGTGCCTTCGGGAAGTATTCAGACCCCTTGACTTTTTCCACATTTTGTTACAGCACAGCCTTCTTCTAAAGTGGATTAAATAAACAAAAAAATCCTAAACAATCTACACAGAATACCCCATACTGACAAAGTGAAAACAGATTTTTAGAATTTTATGAAAATATATTCAATACAAAAAACAGACACCTTATTTACTTTGAGAAATTTTGCTAGCTTGAGATTTCAGTTTAATCTTCAGAATCTCTTGTTTTACAGACACCTACAAATCCAAGTTGTGTGCTAAACTATTAGTATAATTTCATTACATCCAGCCTATCTATGTATACAGTGCATTTGGAAATTATTCAGACCCTTCCCCTTTTCCACATTTTCCTACATTACAGCTTTATTCTAAAATGAATTAAATGAAACATTTTCCTCATCAATCTACACACAATACCCCATAATGACAAAGCAAAGAGTAAAAAAAAAAACAGATCAGGCACAGATCTGGGGAAGGGTACTATACACATATCTGCAGCATTGAAGGTCCCCAAGAACACAGTGGCCTCCATAATTCTTAAATGGAAAAAGTATTTTCCTAGAGAAGGGCCTTGACCAAGAACCTGATGGTCACACTGACAGAGCTCCAGAGTTCCACTGTGGAGATGGGAGAACCTTCCAGAAGGACAACCATCTCTGCAGAACTCCACCAATCAGGCCTGACGGAAGCCACTCAGTTAAAGGCACAAGGCAGTCCGCTTGGAGTTTGCCAAAAAGCACCTACAGGACTCTGATCATGAGAAATAGGATTCTCTGGTCTGAAGAAATCAAGTTTGAATTCTTTGGCCTGAATGCCAAGCGTCACATCTGGAGGAAACCTGACACCATCCCCACGGTGAAGTATGGTGGTGGCATCATGCTTTAGAGATGTCTTTCAGTGGCAGGGACTGGGAGACTAGTCAGGATCAAGGGAAAGATGAACGGAGCAAAGTACAGATAGATCCTTCATGAAAACCTGCTCCAGAGCACTCAGGACCTCACACTAGGGCAAAGGTTCACATTCCAACAGGACAACAACCCTAAACACACAACCAAGACAACGCAGGAGTGGCTTTGGGACAAGTCTCTGAATGTCCTTGAGTTGCCCAGCCAGAGCCGACTTGAACCCAATCGAACATCTCTGGAGAGACCTGTAAATAGCTGTGGAGCAACACTCCCTATCCAACCTGACAGAGCTTGAGAGGATCTGCAGAGAAGAATGGGAGAAACTCCCCCAAATACAGGTGTGCCAAGCTAGTAGCGTCATACCCAAGAAGACACGATGCTGTAATTGCTGCCAAATATGTTTCAACAAAATACTGAGTAAAGAGTCTGAATACTCATGTAAATGTGATATTTCAGTTTGACATTTTTTATAAATTAGCAAACAATTATAAAAACCTTTTTGCTTTGTCATTATGGGCCATTGTGTGTAGATTGACAAGGGGAACAAACGATGTAATCAATTTTATAACGAGGCTGTAACTTAACAAAATGTGGGAAAAGTCGAGGGGTCTGAATACTTTCCGAAGGCACTGTATGGAGACATGCAATGATGGAAGCATTTCCTCAAAGTTACCCAAACAAATAAACAAACAATCATATATAGCCACACACTTCCCACACCCCTGTATATCTAAAATGTATCTTCTTAAAATCAGGATTTTAAACCTAACCTTAAGACCAAACTGCAAATATGTTTATTTTTTGATTTAGCCAATTTCGACTTTGTGGTAACTAGTGACAACCCAGCAACTGCACAGCTCCACATAACTTCTGTGGTTTCCAGCTGTAGCTGGCTGCTTTTCAAATGCCAGGGAAAGGGGTGTTTGAGCACATGTGTATGAGATCTGTGAAATGAAAGTTCAACTGCTTTTGCTCTCCCTGTAGCTGTCTAGTGTTTGAAATACAATGCAACATTGCATCTCTTTGCTGGAGACTATCCAGGCTGTATCACATCTGGACGTGAATCGGAGTCCCATAGGTCGGCGCACAATTGGCCCAGCGTCATCCGGGGTTGGCCGTCATTGTAAATAAGCATTTGTTCTTTAAAAAAACAGTACCTTTATTAAACTTGGCAAGTCAGTTAAGAACAAATTCTTATTTACATTGACGGCATACTGAGGAACAGTGGGTTAACTGCCGTGTTCAGGGGCAGAACAACAGATTTTTACCTTGTCTGCTCGAGGATTCGATCCAGCAACCTTTCTGTTACTGGCCCAAAGCTCTAACCACTACCTGCTGTTCTTAACTGATTTGCCTAGTTAAATAAAATAAAAAGCATTAAAAAAAATCATGAAGTGCTTAAAAGACAGCAGCTATTATAACTCCATGTGTCAATGGACTACCTTGAAGGCCAGATGGATAAGTGAGTGTGGCGCTGTACTTATTTCCTGTTGAGAATGAGATGACTTGATATAAACACGACTGATCTCATCACCAATGTGAAACTATCCTCTGCTATTTCAGGCAGCTGATGGCCAAAGAACCTCCGGGAAAGCTAGGGTTCAAAGACCTGATGGACAAACCCAGCCAGGAGGCACAAGGAGGCCAAACCCTGAACTTCCCTTCCTATACAGTTGGATAAGATCATTGTTGTAATTTTTTTTTTTAACCTTTAACTGCTGCAGTGATATACTAAACATGAGATAGTGTCCCCTCTTCCTCTCCATGTGTATACAATTAAAATGCAATATTGTGGACGGTGTTTCAAGCTTCGTATAAATATTTAGGTAAATGAACCATGCCTTTTTTTGTGTGTGGGTTTGATGTTGGATATAGATTGACAGTAAAACAGTTATTTGAGGTGGCTTTACAGTTCTCACCGGAAGTGGTGTTTCACGCTTGTGTGCATGCACATGGTACACAAAACAGCCTACACTTCTGCATAATGATTGAGGTAACATGCTCTGAGGCTTGTATCAAGTGTAGCAGCAAAGTGCCTAACTAACTACTCAAGGCACTATGGAATGTTGTAGCATGGTGTGATTGAGCCTGATGAAAACAAGTCAACTTTATTAAAACATCAGGCAGCACATGTCAAGCTTGCTCAACTAAAGAGTTGTAACAGTTGCATATTAAAACTAAACGCACAAATCTATGTGCAAACAAAAAACGAGAATTCTGTAATCACAATGTGTCAGCCACAACTCAGCTGTTGAGGACAAAAAAAACCTGGCTTGAGAGCAGGGCTCACTTCACTCCTCTTGCCTCAGATTGAGCCTAGCATTCAACATGATGCTTATAGACCAATAACAATACACTATGACGAGAGAAAGGCTGTCATGCTTTCACCTGTAATGTCCTCTGAGATCAGTGAACATGGAGGGAAGGACTAGGAAAGGAAGCTAAGTAGAACTTTGGATACAGCCATACTTTTACAGTGGAGAACGGGAAGGTGGGAGAAGGATAGGAGGGAGGAGAGTAGCTGTGAGGTGAGAGGTTTCAGGCAGCTCTACCGGGAGGAATTGGAGCTGGAGCGTGAGCGGTGGCGTCTGCGACCGGGTGAGCGCGAACGAGTCCTGCGGCGAACCGGAGAGCGTCTCCGTGGTGACCGAGACCTTTGGGAAACAGAGAGAGGTGGATGAAAACAAGGGGATGACAAAGGTCTTTAACTTTACAACTGAGGGGATACATGATCATCTGCCATTCATTCTGTAATCAGGGATTCAGAACAGAGGATACAGATGTTACCATAATAAAATAATAGGAACAAAGTACATATTTGTGTAATAAATGCAGAAATGTACTGTAAAACATGTAATTATTGTGACTGACAAACATCCACACACACATTGACATTAACACAGTAGGAGACTGACCTTCTCCTCAGGCGTGGAGGGGTGCGTCGCCACATCGGGGGTGGTGGGGGCATCCTGCGAGGGGGGGAGGGCCTGCGAGGGGGCGGGCGTATTACCCTAGGAGCCAGCACGGCAGTGGCTGTGATCTCCTGTCCGTCAATCTGACCTGCAGACAACAGAGGACAAATGGAGGTACATTTTTAAATGATGTTCTAATTGTATGATTCAGGTAAAAACTCTGAGGATAGGTTATAGACAGAGAGTTCAATAGAGTAGAGCGCTGTAGTTGACTTTTACAATGCATTCAAACTAGAGGTCGACCAATTCATCGGAATGGCCAATTAATTAGGGCCGATTTCAAGTTTTCATAACAATCAGAAATCTGTATTTTTGGACACCGATTTGGCCGTTTATTTTTGATTTTGAACACCTTTATTTAATCTTTATTTAACTAGGCAAGTCAGTTAAGAACACATTCTTATTTTCAATGATGGCCTAGGAACAGTGGGTTAAATGCCTTGTTCAGGGGCAGAACGACAGATTTTTACCTTGTCAGCTCTGGGATTCAATCTTGCAACCTTACAGTTAACTAGTCCAATGCTCTAACCACCTGCCTCTCATTGCACTCCAAGAGGAGCCTGCCTGTTACGCGAATGCAGTAAAAGCCAAGGTAAGTTGCTAGCTGGCATTAAACTTATCTTATAAAAGATATTCTTTCATTGAAAGAATAAACATCTTGTTTTCGAGATGAGTTTCCGGATTCAACCATATTAATGACCTAAGGTTCGTATTTCTGTGTGTTATTATGTTATAACTAAGTCTATGATTTGATAGAGCAGTCTGACTGAGCGGTGGTAGGCACCAGCAGGCTCGTAAGCATTCATTCAAACAGCACTTTCGTGCATTTGCCAGCAGCTGTTTATGACTTCAAGCCTATCAACTCCCGAGAATAGGCTCGTGTAACCGATGTGAAATGGCTAGCTAGTTAGCGGGGTGCGCACTAAAAGCGTTTCAAACGTCACTCGCTCTGAGACTTGGAGTAGTTGTTCCCCTTGCTCTGCATGGGTAACACTGCTTCGAGCCCAGGTAGGAGCGAGGAGAGGGATGGTGGCTATACTGTTACACTGGCAATACTAAAGTGCCTATAAGAATATCCAAGTCAAAAGGTTAAAGGAAATACAATTGGTATAGAGAGAAATAGTCCTATAATTCCTATAATAACTACAACCTAAAACTTCTTACCTGGGAATATTGAAGACCCATGTTAAAAGGAACCACCAGCTTTCATATTTTCTCATGTTCTGAACAAGGAACTGAAACGTTAGCTTTCTTACATAGCACATATTGCACTTTTACTTTCTTCTCCAACACTTTGTTTTTGCATTATTTAAACCAAATTGAATGTTTCATTATTTATTTGAGGCTAAATTGATTTTATTGATGTATTATATTAAGTTACAATAAGTGTTCATTCAGTATTGTTGTAATTGTCATCATTTACAAATAATAAAATGTAAAAATCGTCCGATTAATCGGTATTGGCTTTTTTTGGTCCTCCAATAATCAGTATCGGCGTTGAAAAATCATAATCGGTCGACCTCTAATGTACACCCAGAACCATTGGTCTCCACCAACCTCCATCCATGTGTTTTAGAGCCTTCTCGGCCTCATCGGCATTCTCAAACTCCACGTAGGCGCAACCCTTTGACAGGTGTGAGCGGAGCCTGTCCACAGGCATGTCAATCATCTTGATTTTGCCATAGGAGCTGAAGATCTCCTGGATGTGTTCCTGAAAAGAGCAGAGACTTTAGTCAAAACCCACCCCCAAGATATTGCTCCCTACTTCAACAAACCTCCAATGCCTTCAACATGCGGTCTGCAGCTTGACAAAAACAATGCATTCAAATAGGCTATATGGAATCCCATTGATGTGCACATACACTGTATTCATGTACACTTGGACACTGGGTGAGTCATTTTGACTCACCTTGACAACGTTTCTGGTGAGGCGGCCCAGGTACACCTTGGTTGGTCGGGGGCTGGGGCTCCTCTTACGCCTCTCCTTGTCATCCTTTTTCAGTGATGACTTGGATCTAGAGAACAAACAGAAGAGGTCTTACTCTATTCCTTCACTCAAAAAAAGATGTCACTTCCAAGATCACATCTCCTTAATCCTGTTTTTGGATTAGCTTTAGGAATGATCACAAACCCTGGTCCAGCAGAGTTACAGAGCATGCAGGCTTTTTTTGTCAGCCCAGCACTAACATACCTGAAACAACTAATGAAGGTTTAAATGTTAAACCATTAGGTGAACTGAAAGTATTTAGTGCTGGTGTGGAACAAAAGCCTGCACACTTTAACTCAGGGCTGGGATTGGAGACAACTGCTTTACACTTTACAGGTCACATGTAACAGTTTAACTTTCATCTGTCCCCTCGCCCCTACCTGGGACCCTCTGCACACATCAACAACTGCCTCCCACGAAGCATCGCTACCCATCGCTCCACAAAAGCCGTGGCCCTTGCAGAGCAAGGGGAACCCCTACTTCAAGGTCTCAGAGCGAGTGACGTCACCGATTGAAACGCTTTTAGCGCACACCACCACTAAGTAGCTAGCCATTTCACATCGGTTACACACACATACTTGGACCGTGAGCGGCGGTGGTTGTCGTGGCGGCGGCGACTGGGCGACCCGGAGCTGGTTGAGCTAGAAGATCGGGAGCTGGAAGACCCGGAGCGGCTTGAGGCAGAGGAACTGGAGCCGCTGGAAGAACCGGAGCTGGAGCCAGAGCTGCTACTGGAGCTGGACCTGAGTGAAGACCGGGAGAGGGGCTTACTTTAGACCCGAGTGAAGACAGAAAGATGGGCTTACTGTGGGGCATCAGAAAGCAGTGACTGCGGATATAAGTTGTCTGATAAAAACAAGAGATGCTATGGTAAGGGTACAGTAATAGTAAGAGAGATGAGAAAGGACATCAACATATTGTGTCTGACCTGCTGCTCCCAGTGGAGCTACGTCGCTTGCGTCCCTTCTCCTTCTCCCTGCCCCTGTCCTTCTCAGGTTTCTCCTTGGTGGCACCCGTTTTCTCCTTCCCTCGCTCTTTTGCCTTGTCATCCATATGCTCCTTCCTCCTCACTGGAGAAGGCGCCCTGTAGATTGATAGTAGAATGACTGTCTATATCTAGCTAGAGGACAAGTAGAAACTATTCAGACTTTAGCTACAATTCCAGTCTGTGATGCAACATGTTGCATATACAGTATGTTTGTGAGCTTGCTCGTGAAACTCCAAGGCACATAACGTTACACATCTATAATCCAAATATATCCTGTTGGCTTGATAATTTCAGTGCTGTAAACATTGTCTTGCTTCATATCCGTCAGCTGATAATTCAGGGAAATGGCGGGAAAAACGATCTAACGTTACTTACGTTGTAGACTGAATCTGATTCTAATTTTCTGAACCGACAATAAGTCAAATCTGTCTGTGCCCTTGAGCAAGGCACGTAACCATGGTTTGCTAAAGGGGCGCCATACTACTATGGTTGACCCTGTAAAAACAACACATTTCCCTGCACCTATCCGGTGTGTGACAATAAAACATATTTGTATGTTTTTTTTGGCTGACGTGCCCATACAACTAGCTTGATCTAGATACCCTCTATTTTGCTAATTCAACGACACATCGGTGAAATATACTCTTGAGTCAAACTGTGTTTCCTAAAACAACAACATATCATACATCATACGTCTATATACAATCGTTAATTCGACGATTAAAGTGGATTGAAAAGGAACATTTACATATTTGTTCTGGTTGCAGCAACAAGTCGCAGAGAGATGACGTTGCAAAGTTGAACCGGAGAATGTGACATTTCTAAAGACGCGCAGCTCCCTCTGCTGTATTTTATTGGAATAGGACTCCTTGGGAGGTATACATTGTGTATCACATTTTGATACATTAAAGACAAAATGTGGGATTAGTAGAGATTAGCAACATTCTTTATTCTGTATAAATGTTCGATGTCTTCTTAAAAACAAATGGTTTATTCTATTTCAATGTGATGAAGCTATAAATAAATGTGTAGCTAATGCATAAACTGTAGTTAATGCGATGTCTTTCATTTCTCTGTACACGTATTTTTTTTCTGGCCACGCATGGAGAAAGTTTTGACACTTCATTGGAAGAACCAGTGAATTAGTTAACAGTTGCTGCTTTCTTACCGGGTAACATTTTCTGTAACGCAACACGGAAGTGACGGCCCGCCTTCGCAGAAAGCGTTGTTTTGCTTCATCTTCAGCTACTTTTCAGCCAAGAAGACACCTGTTTTACAGTCAAACTTCACTATGTCTTCAGATTTTGAAGCCTATGAACAGGACTTTGGAACCCTGACAGCAGAAATAACCAACAAAATTGGAAGGATTCCCAAATTAGGTGGAGGTAAACCACGTTAAGCTCTATTAGTTTGCCAACGAATGACTTCTGTCATGTCAACAAATGAATTATGCAGCTAGCTAGCTAGTTTCACATTACACGTATTTTACGCAAATGTCATCATATTCACTGCCGAGTATTTAGCTCCCTAAAGCAATTCAACTAGCTTTGTGCTAGTGAAATAACGACGTTACCTATCCAACTAACGTTAACTAGGTATTTAGCACATTCGCTATCAAATAGCCATTAATAGGTCTTGAGCGTTCATATGCTGTGCTGACAAACGCACAGCAGTTTAATTCTACATTTATGATGATATGTTCTTGAAGGGAGATTGAATCCTGGTTCAATGGCAATAGGTTGTCCGGCTCCTAGAATTGGTACTTAATATAAAATATTATCTTTCAATCATGTACCTAAGCTAAACATAATAGGATTGGACTTTTAATAAAGTAAAACGAGACTTTATTCATATCTAGAACATGATGTGGGCTACATTGACAAATAATTGTCTTGTTTGTGAAGATGTAGGCTTTAGTGGGACTGAATTGTTGAGTCAAGCCACTTAAGTGCAGTAGACCTAATCCATCATTTTATTTTTTCATAGTTCCACTTCTAAAGTGGGTAATAAGATATAAAGTAGGCCTACATCTAAGAAACGAGATGAAATTGCCCTTCCTTCCTACATTTATTTAACCTCAAAACACAAGAGGGTTTCGACACCCATCTCAGATTGTTCTGAAATAGTTTGTTAGAAATGGATAAGATTAGCATTCCTAAAAACATTATTTTGTTTAAATATAATTTGATCTCTGAGAAATTATGCTGATTGATTGCACCCATTTTAATTTATAGGATTCATATAATCTTCAAAAAATATAGTACCTAACATCTGATTTGGACCATACTTCTTCCTAAAAATGAGTAAGACATGAAGAATTCAATCCAATTATCAAAGCCATTCACAGACTAGAGGTTGACAGATTAATCGAAATGGCCGTTTCATAACAATCGGAAATCGGTATTTTTGGGTGTTTTTTTTGTTTTTGTTTTACACTTTTATTTAATCTTTATTTAACTAGGCAAGTCAGTTAAGAACACATTCTTATTTTCAATGATGGCCTAGGAACGGTGGGTTAACTGTCTAGTTCAGGGGCAGAACGACAGATTTTCACCTTGTCAGCTCAGGGGATGCATCCTTGCAACCTTACAGTTAACTCGTCCAACGCCATAACGACTTGCCTCTCTCTCGTTGCACTCCACAAGGAGACTGCCTGTTACAAGCCAAGATAAGTTGCTAGCTAGCATTAAACTTATCTTATAAAAACAATCAATCAATCATAATCACTAGTTAACTACACATGGTTGATGATATTACTAGATATTATCTAGCGTGTCCTGTGTTGCATATAATCTGACTGAGCATACAAGCATACACGTATCTAAGTATCTAACTGAGCGGTGGTAGGCAGAAGCAGGCGCGAAAACATTCATTCAAACAGCACTTTCTTTGCGTTTTGCCAGCAGCTCTTCGTTGTGTGTCGAGCATTGCGCTGTTTATTACTTCAAGCCTATCAACTCCCGAGATGAGGCTGGTGTAACTTAAGTGAGATGGCTAGCTAGTTAGCGCGTGCTAATAGCGTTACAAACATCACTCGCTCGGAGCCTTGGAGTGGTTATTTTCCTTGCTCTGCATGGGTAACGCTGCTTCGAGGGTGGCTGTTGTCATTGTGTTCCTGGTTCGAGCCCAGGGAGGAGCGAGGAGATGGACAGAAGCTATACTGTTACACTGGCAATACTAAAGTGCCTATAAGAACTTCCAATAGTCAAAGGTATATGAAATACAAATGGTATAGAGGGAAATAGTCCTATAATTCCTGTAATAACTACAACCTAAAACATCTTACCTGGGAATATTGAAGACTCATGTTAAAAGGAACCACCAGCTTTCATATGTTCTCATGTTCTGAATAAGGAACTTAAACGTTAGCTTTCTTACATGGCACATATTGCACTTTTACTTTCTTCTCCAACACTTTGTTTTTGCATTATTTAAACCAAATTGAACATGTTTCATTATTTATTTGAGGCTAAATTGATTTTATTGATGTATTATATTAAGTTAAAATAATTGTTCATTCAGTATTGTTGTAATTGTCATTATTACAACAACAACAAAAAAATTGGCAGATTAATCTTTATCGGCTTTTTTGGCCCTCCAATAATCGGTATCGGCGTTGAAAAAAAAAATCATAATCGGTCGACCTCTATCACAGACCCCCCACACCACACTAGAGAGCAATAGGCACTAACTCCGCCATGGTTTGTTGGACAAAGCCTATGGGAATATGAATGGAGTTTTTGTAGGGGTTTTGGATAAAGGCCGAAAATAAGGTCTGTGGTAAACACAGGCTTTGGAGAACTTATAGATTTTGTTCTATGAGATCATCTTCATTAGTAAAGGTTACATTTTGTGGATTTGATGCATTTATTTAAAAAAAAAGCACATTAAGGCTTCCTAATTAATAAAGGTTATGTTAACTGACTGGTATTATCTCATAGAACAAAACGTATAAGGTCTCCTAAGCCTGTGTTAACCTCAGACCATATTTTTGCCCTTTATCCCAAAACCCTATTCTTTCCCCATAAGGATGCCTGAACGAACGAGGCGTATCTCTCATTTCTGGTTTTTGACTACAAGCTGGCGAATGCTATTAGCTGAATTTCTCAGAGATCAAATACAATTTAAAACAGGCAACAGTAAACGCGTTGTCCACCACGAATGATGCAGCACCTTTTGGCCAATTGAGATATTGTGTGTGATTTAACACGTTTTGGTTAATTACTGTAAAGTAGCTGCCACCTTGGGCCAAATAGTGTAATTTTGTAACTGACTGATCTCTATAGCGAAGATGCATCATTTATCCACGTTTAGAGATATCAGGTGTGACGAACGTACTAACACACAGAGACAAATCCACAGTCCCCTCCCTGGTTTCCACAGTCCCCTCCCTGGTTTCCACAGTCCCCTCCCTGATTTCCACAGTCCCCTCCCTGATTTCATCGATATGAATGTTCGTGCATATGTTAAGTCTTGACAGTGTTTGCAACATGTGTACCAAATTTAGTTACAATATGAATATCCTTGATGGATTTATGTGCCAGCCAACACCCATATGAATGATTATTGGCCAATAGTGGCCATGTTGTTTTAGGTACTAATCTGGAAAATATTGCGTTGAGAGAACCTTTATCCAAAGATGCCACATATCAAATTTTGTGTAGATCAGTCATTTGGTGCCAGAAGAGTAGTGTTTTTTAAAGTGGAAAATCCATTATGGTGGACCACAGGCAGATTTGTTCCGTGTGAGGAGAGGTACCTATGTACCAAATTTCATGACTGTTGGTCAAACGGGGTGAGGGGCGTGACCTTTCAAAGTTTGCATTTTCAATCTCTTATTATAGCGCCACCATCTGGCCAATCAGTGTAATTTAGTAAATGCCAGATCTGTATGGCAAAACACATAATTCAGCCAAGTTGTCAAAACTGGGCCTGTACTGTCTGCAATATATTGTGGGACTTATGTACGTAGAGTTGATTAACTATAGCGCCCCCTAACGGACGGAGACGGATCCACAGTGGGGGACAATAAACCATAGAACTCTATGCACAAGGTCTTCTTTAAACAATTTCCACAAAAATGTTTACTAATACACATTTACTTGAACAGTTCAGATGCAAAGTTGGGTAACGTGATCACAGTTGGTGCTGTTGGTACCGTGTATGTTTAGAGTTGTGTGGTTTAACTTTGTAGACATTCGTTATTGTTTCGCATACATTTTAAAGTGAAAATGACTAGTCTCAACATCAATCTGTTACTGTGGAATTGACCTTATTCATAGTTGTATGCTAATGTTCTTTATTTTGAGCTCAAATATTTATTGTGAATGCTTCTAGTTTAGTCTAGCATAGGTCTAGGTATAGTATAGGTCTAGTATAAGTCTCCTTGCAAGTGAACAATTGTCTGACTTCTGTTTGCAGATAGATTAGTATATTTGTATATTAGTATATTTGTAGCAGGGATGTGTTATTGTGTTATTCTTACGGGATATTTACACCTCCCGACATCTTGTCCTCTACCAGGGATTTGGAGTGGGTGGAGGGAGAATGAGCCTAACAAGAGGGCATTTGGTATCAATGCAGTTATGCATGAGATCTACGAGGAATGACACGAAACACCTATACCCATTGAACTGTGGATCAAATGTTTAAGACACAAGTGCATCGGTCTGCAGATCCCAAAAATCGATCCAAATGTAGCATGCGTCGGTCAGAAAATCGATTGGAACATTTCGAATTGCCGGTTCACAATATGTTTTTGCTCATATTACATTTGTTCTACCTTCCGAAAAATACCTCCTATTTTGTGATGGGTCAGCATCCCTGTGCTATGATTTCTACTCCTTATATTCCACGGCGTGACGAATTCAGGCTGTTCTGAGGGCAACTCAATATTAGGAAGGTGTTCCTAATGTTTTGTACACACAATATATATTCATTGGCCATGTCATAGCTAAATTATGAAAATGTACACATATTGAGCTCAAACACTTAATGTGCAGAAATGACAACTTAATAAGTGGGTGATGGTGATTTCAGAACCAAAGTGAGGGGACATGAAAACCTAGGTGACTTTGACACTAATCTGATTGTGGTAGTGGGGTGGTAGATGCCTAGTCTACCTTATGGCTCAGATCAGGTGCCTACATTGTAAATACATTTATTTAGTTTTATTTAACCAGGAAGGGCTCATTGAGTTTTAAAATCTCTTTTTCAAGAGTGTCCTAGCCAAGATAGGCAGCACCAAGTCATTACAAAAATTACAGACAAACAACATGAAAAACTACAAGTAATCTAGTAAAAACCATAGAATTCACAAGAGTATAACAAAATCAAAAACAGCTAATTAAAAATATTGACAGGTCAGGGAATCAGTCTCAAGATCATTCATCAGTGATTTAAAAATACCAATCGGGACAAGTTCTTCCAGTTTAAAAGTATTTTGTAAGGCGTTCCAAGACGATGGCACAGAGTACATAAAACCCCTTTTACCAAATTCAGTTCGGACATTTGGAACAGTTGGCATGATAAAGTCCAGCGAACGAAGAGAGTACCCACCAGATTTCTGAACAATAAAAATGCCCAAATAAAAAGGTAGTAAACCCAAAATGGCTTTGTAAATAAATGTATACCAGTGCCTGAGCCTACGAGTGACTAGAGAAGGCCAGCCAACCCTGGTATACAAAGTGCAGTGGTGCGTAAGGGTTTTGCAGTTTTAAAATAAAACTCAAAGTGCCATGGTGAAGGGTATCAATTGATCTCAAACACTGAGCGGAAGCATTCATGTATAAAATATCCCCATAGTCTAGTAAACTCGTAAATGTAGCTGATACGAGCCTCCTTCTGGCTTCAAAACAAAAACGGGCCTTATTACTAAAGTAAAATCCCAATTTCAGCGTACATTTTTTTGTAAGTTGTTGAATATGCAATTTAAAAGAGGCCGTCATCAATTAAAATTCCAAGATATTTATATGAGGTTACAACCTCAATCTCCTTGCCCTGACAGGTACTAATAGGTGAAAGGTTCAGAGGTCTATTTCTTTCTTTAGAAAACACCATTAGTTTAGTTTCCTCAGTATTGAGGATAAGCTTCAATTGACACAAGGTATGTTGAACAGTATAAAAAGCAGTTAGCAAGTTCTGTAAAGCTTTTAAAAGAGACCAGACACAACAGTAAATAACAGTATCATCAGCATAAAAATGAAGTTGTGCATTTTGGACATTTGTCTAAATCATTTATATAAATAGTGAATAAGAGAGGACCAAGTACAGAGCCTTGGGGCACACCATTAAAGACAGACAATTTAACAGACATAAGCCCATCAAATTGAGTGCACTGAGTTCTATCAGACAGATACTTAGCAAACCATGCAACTGCATGCTCCGACAGACCTACACTCGACAATCTCTGCCTTAGTATAGCATGATCAACTGTTTCAAAAGCCTTAGAGAGATCAATAAACACAGTGCTGTTTTTTGTCAAGGGCTTCAGTGATATCATTTAAAACGTTCATGGCTGCTGAAATTGTGCTATGCTTATTCCTGAAGCCTGTTTGGTACATTGATAAAATAGAGTTAGTAAATAAAAACTCTTTTAGCTGTTCACTCACAAGGGTTTCAAGTATTTTCACCATAGACACACACACACACACACACACACACACACACACACACACACACAAAGTCAGCTCAGACAGATCCAGCTCAGAGACCCAACTCAATTTCCGTGATGGTTAAACGTTTTTTAGTGTAAACTTAAGCTACTAAAACCAGATATAAAGTATGTATAAAAGATCATGTAGAAATATATTTTGAAATAAGAGAGAACTAACAATCACCCGCCCCCGCTGCCATCTTTGCCACCCAGCTGAAAAATAATCCTGGTTGAAACACTGCGTATCTGATCGTCTTGAAAGGGAAAGATACACATCCTAAGATCTACCCATTACTAACTTTTCTGTCTTTAGTCTCAATTTTAACCAGATTAATTTCACCTTTTTGTTCATGCCTTTTAGGAATTCTCTCCTGAAATGAGGATAACAGAGACTGTAGAGAGGCCCGAGAGCCTAACATCATGTATCATAACTGTAAATATATCTGTACTGGTCTCATAGTTAAGTGAACACTTTATTTCTACCTATTCACCGGCCACAGCCTGTTCACCCACTGAACAACAAACAAAAGATCCTGCAGCTGGCATTGTCTTCCTTTGCTTAGCTCATATTTGCTAGGTCTGTTGCTTGTTTATTTTCCTACGCTATGGCTCATGGGAATTTACATTCGATTTGAATTGTCATGGTTTGAACTGGCTTCTTGACGGAAACAATGTGTCTCTTCCACAGTGTAATTTCCCCACGTTTCCCACCACCCAGCATGTTAAAATAAGCCCACATGAATATGAACTAAGGCGGAAGCCCATGATACCCAGCAGTCATTGTTACGTGTCCTCTGCTCCTACCAAAACAGTTTGCACTTGAATTTCAATTCCATTCCTACTCATGAAGACATTTCTCATGTCTTTCTCTCCTCGCTCAAGTGCCTGAGTTGTGCCCATCGGTTGGCAGCCCTCAATTTCATACGATGACAATGGCTACGACAAAAGCTTTTTGTCCCCAGTGGATGCTGTGTTTCCCGACATCACTTATACACAATCGCAGATAATGGCTGTGGCACGCGAAGAAACGTCCTTGACCCTCTCTTGGCCAAGCCTTCAGCGTTCACGCCAGAATCAAATTGATAATGTGTTTTTGTTTTGCTTTGTTACTGTCCGAAAAATGTGGGACTGAGGTTTGAATAAGAGTACAATGTATTGCAAGGTCTCGTTCCATAAAACATGGATGTGTTTTTTTTCTCAAGAGTGTTTATGGAAAGCTGAAGGCCTGTCAATCACTGGCTATTAAATATTGAGCAGAGATGCCGAGCTCAACTTACATTTTTTTGCGGCCTGTTTACAAAACGACTCATCCGTCAGACTGCGGCTCTCCTAGTAAATAGCCATGCATATTTCTGGATCATCTTGTCCAGGCCAATGCTGGAGAGGGCTACACCAGCTCACCTCGAGGAGAATCACCCCCGGCTGTTTACTTGTGTAGGCTGTGAGGTTTTCAAATTGGATTTGATGTCTGACAAAAGGCAGTGCAGACTCAGGGGTAAAACAATGAAGATCTTCTCTTGGTTTTCACACTGTTATGCCCTGTTACTGAGAGGCTAGCCTTGTGGTTGGATTTCACACTGTTACGCCCAGTTACTGAGAGGCTGGCCTTGTGGTTGGATTTCACACTTTTACGCCCTGTTACTGAGAGGCTAGCCTTGTGGTTGGTTTTCACACTGTTACGCCCTGTTACTGAGAGGCTAGCCTTGTGGTTGGTTTTCACACTGTTACGCCCTGTTACTGAGAGGCTAGCCTTGTGGTTGGTTTTCACACTGTTACGCCCTGTTACTGAGAGGCTAGCCTTGTGATTGGTTTTCACACTGTTACGCCCTGTTACTGAGAGGCCAGCCTTGTGGTTGGATTTCACACTGTTACGCCCTGTTACTGAGAGGCTAGCCTTGTGGTTGGTTTTTGATCTGGAAGTTTCTAGTAGTGCGGGCTTTCAGCTACATGTCAGTTGTCGAAAATCTGGTCAATTAGGCCTATTTAACAAACATTGGTCCATAGCAGGGTAGGTCTTTTATAATGATCCTTGACTTCTTAGATGTTGGTTTCAACTCTGGGCCATCAAGGCATCAGTTTACATCAGACGAATAAAATATGATATGTCCAAATGTGGACGGAGAATATTAGGAGTATTTATCTCAATTGTTGTTGCTGCTACTAGGGATCGGTGCAAATACTCCAGGACACGATTCAAGATTTGCATTCGAGTGCTGAAAATCCATTTGCCAGGTTTCATTTACAATAAACGGACAATGTCAAAGTTTAAGATGTGTTGAATGTTTTTTTGAGTAGCTGTAGCTATGTCAAAGGCACTGAGAAATGACATTTTGTATCTGAACCAGTAATTAGAACAATCTGTCAACGTTTACCTCCAGACCTGTTTCACACATGATCCGAGCACTCGAGTAGGCCTACTCAAAATCATTTCTGTGAGAGTACTAGTACTCGAGTAGGCCTACTCAAAATCATTTCTGTGAGAGTACTAGTACTCGAGTAGGCCAACTCAAAATCATTTCTGTGAGCCTACTAGTACTCGAACACAAACATTCTTTCAGATGCCCATCCCTAGTTTCTACACATAACAAAATAAATTCAGCCAGAATTGAGAGATTACACAATCAGTTACAACATTCCATATTGAACTCTTATGGCCAAATGAGTTTCAAGTCATGATTTGCAATCGAAGCCTTTGGGTGAGCATAGAGCAGCGTTTTAGTCATTATTAGTGGGACTCCGAGTTGAGAGAATCTGGCAACCTACTAAAGCTGACATTTCTTTTTAAGTTGGTACGAGGTGTCTCGTTTCTCCTCTAACAAAAGCCAACAAAGGCCTTTTACACGTGGATAAATAAGACTTCAAATGTGGCTCAGCGTGCGGAGAGAATGTGTAAATATATCTTCAGATGCATTCTGGTGTGTGTGTTCAATCCCCCCGTCGCGGGGGAGTTGGGTTGTTGTCATAAAGCACTGCTTCTCTGTCGACTGATCAATATGTTTCTCCCGTTTCATTTTCAGAGGAGAAGACACAGCTGGTTCTAAATGTCGACAAACAGCTCGAAGAAGTCAGAGAGTTGGTACGTCTTTGATCAGTAATTTCCACTCCTCACATTAAAAGAAAATGTATAGTAATAATGCATTTGGAACAGGAAACAAGACAATTTCACCGGTGCACGAAGACAACGGCACCTGTGTTATCCTAACGGCGTCAGGACACGCACATACTTCACGTGGTGAAATGCTGTTCAGCACAATAACGGCGTGATGGCTTTTCGCTTTTAAGTGACACACCCGTGACACATTTCGAGCCATTATTTGGAGGAGGGAGTCTTCCCGTCATGTTTAAAAATTTAAGGAAGTGAACTAACGTGTAAATTGTCGACGTTGTTGTCTTGATTAGGCTTCTCCAAATCCACCTCAGAGTCTTGTCTCTCTGTAACGTTACCTCTAATGTACCCTACGTGACACTGTTGGGTCTGAACATGTCTTTAAAATGAAGACCCTTCAAATGGATTGCATCTTATTTATTTACCAAACTGCCTTTCTGTCAGAACTTTTAAAAAAAAATCTTTGATGAATGACCCGAAGAAGAGTAATGTGTCAGCAAATCAACATCGAAAAAGTTTTCGTGAGTGCTTCTGAAGTAGCTCATGTTGAAGTTTTGCTAGCTTGAGATTTCAGTTTAATCTTCAGAATCTCTTGTTGTTTTACAGTCCCCTCCAAATCCAAGTTGTGTGCTACGCTATTTTACTTTAATTTCTTTACATCAAACCTGTCTATGTATACAGTGCATTCAGAAATGATTCAGGCCCCTTCCTCTTTTCTACATTACAGCCTTATTCTAAAATGAATTAAGTAAAACATTTTCCTCATCAATCTACACATAATGCCCCATAATGACAAAGTGAAAACAGGTTTAGACATTTTTGCAAATGTATTAAAAATAAAAGACAGATACCTTATTTACATAAGTATTCAGACCCTTGAGACTATGAGACTCGAAATTGAGCTCAGGTGCATCCTATTTCCATTGATGGTCCTTGAGGTGTTTCTACAACTTGATTGGAGTCCACCTGTGGTAAATTCAATGAATTGAACATGATCTGGAAAGGCACACACCTGTCTAAATAAGGTCCCACAGTTGACATGGCATGTCAGGGCAAAAACCAAGCCATGAGGTGGAAGGATTTGTCCGTAGAGCTCCGAGCCCGGATTGTGTCGAGGCACAGATCTGGTGAAGGGTATCAAAAAAATGCATGCAACATTGAAGGTTCTCAAGAATATAGTGGACCCCATCATTCTTAAATGGAAGAAGTTTGGAACCACCAAGTTTCTTCCTAGAACTGGCCGCCCGTCCAAACTGAGCAATCGGTGGAGAAGGGCCTTGGTCAGGGAGGTGACCAATAACCCCATGGTCAATCTGACTGCTCCACAGTTCCACTGTGGAGATGGGAGAACCTTCCAGAAGAACAACCATCTCTGCAGCACTCCATCAATCAGGCCTTTATGGTAGAGTAGCCAGATGGAAGCCACTCCTCAGTAAAATGTTTATGACAGCCCGATTGGAGTTTGCCAGAAGGCACCTAAAGGACTCTGACCATGAGAAACAAGATTCTCTTGTTTGATGAAACCAAGATTGAACTCTTTGGCCTGAATGCCAAGTGCCACATCTGGAGAAAACCTGGCACCATCCCTACGATGAAGCATGGTGGTGGAAGCATCATGCTGTGGGGATGTTTTTCAGCGGCAGGGACTGGGAGACGAGTCAGGGTTGAGGCGAAAGATGAACAGAGCAAAGTACAGAGAGATCCTTGATGAAAACCTGCTCCAGAGCGCTCAGGACCTCAGACTGGGGTGATAATTCACCTTCCAATAGAACCACAACCCTAAGCACACAGCCAAGACGATGCAGAAGTGGCTTAGGGACAAGTCTATGAATTTCCTTGAGGGGCCCAGCCCCTCGAACATCTCTGGAGAAACCTTAAAATAGCTGTGCAGTGACGCTCCCCGTCCGACCTGACAGTTTGAGAGGATCTGCCGAGAAGAATGGGAGAAACTCCCCAAATACAGGTGTGCCAAGCTTGTAGCGTCATACCCAAGAAGACTCGAGGCTGTAAGCGCTGCCAAAGGTGCTTCAACAAAGTACTGAACACTTTTGTAAATGTTATTTCATTTATTTATTTTATAAATTAGCAAAACTTTCTAAAAAACGTGTTTTTGCTTTGTCATTATGCAGTATTGTGTGTAGATTGATATGGTGTGTGTGTGTGTATATGTTTATATTTAAAATCCATTTTAGAATAAGGCTGTAACGCAACACAATTTAAAACCAATTCTAGTGGTCTGAATAGTTTCCGAATGCACTGTACATTAAGTTCAACACTTCACATAAAATGTCCGTTAACAGTGTAGTCACCACATACTGAACAGACTACTTACTTAACAGTAAAGTGTACAATAAGTTGAGTTTAACAACAATCTTTAATTGAAAATCTGTTTTGACATATTTCCACAATTGTAGGCTACCCGGCTATAATTGCATAGTTTAGACCTATGTTCTAGCGAATTTTGCCAATATAATGTTATTTTTTTAATATATTTTTTTCCCATCTAATGGTGAATTAACTGGTTGATTGCTGGACCTAGATGGAGCAGATGGATCTGGAGGTGCGTGAGCTCCCCATCCAGAGCAGAGGCATGTACCAGAGCAGACTGAAGAGCTACAAGGGGGAGATGGACAAGCTGGAGAAAGACTTCGTGAGTACCCCACCATAACACCTCATTTGTCTTAGTGAATAGCTATGCATACTACTGACAGCCCAGCCCCGGTTACGTGCCTTGCTCAATGGAACATTGACACCTACTGATGGTCGTTTGACCTTTTGGTATGGCAAGAATGATCCTATCACACGTGTACTTGCATGCAGGTAAGCATGTGTATTTGTGTGCTTGTGTGTGTACTGTAAGTGAACGCCATAATGTACGCACAATGTACACCGGTATAGTTCTGAGCATACGTACACCTTCTAACATACGCTCACACTTTCCGAAACACACGCACTCGGACTGAAACTGAAGGTCATTGGCATGTCCGCTGTGGCTCATTTTTTTGGGGTCTGTTTTTGAAAAGCCCAAGTAGTATCCATAGGAGTGTGGGCTTGTGTTGATGCTTCAGAACATGGCCTTGTTTAGTCATTTATAAACTGCACCTGTCTGTCTAGAGCCCTCCACCGTACACATATCAAACCTTAATGAGGAATGAAGTGTTTTAACTTTAGTCACTTGCTCTTAACCCATATTTTAGGCTCCCTGTTTTACTTTCAAACATTACTCCCATTAGACGTAGAAATTGTGTTAAGGCCTCTCTTGGCTTTACTTTAAGGTTTTTCTTTGAGTGTGTTACATCTCTGAACTCTCTCTCAGCTTCCTTGGGATTTTTCATTTACCTGTGGAACTTCGGTATGCATCGTTCCACTAGATACCTGTGCGGATATTTAGCTTTTTCCATTCAAATGTAAAGGTAAACACCAGGCATCACGGTTAAAGCATTGACCAATGTGAACCGAAATAATCAACAAACGAACAAGCAAACACTGGGAAATTACAGGTGCCAGTGATCTGTGGCTCCACTCCTGAAAATCTGGGAGCTCAGATTACAGAGGAGGTCTCTCTAGTCTTTGAGAGGGCTCGCTTTCCTCGCCATGGGCATTTAATTGGCTGATGATTCATCTTTAGCTTCTCCTGTCTCGACACTTGCCGTGGTTAATTATCAAGCAATTAACACCTGCTGTGTTGGATATTACGGCTAAGTCGCATTCCTCACATTTTTGTCTGTGCTCTGCTATTTTGAGCGCATGCTATTAGATGCGAGGATACCCTTTGTCACCTTTTTAAATAGCCAACATTCTCATACATTAAGAAGAAGGAGAAGAGAATGGCCATTTTGGATATAAAAAATATTATTAATCACGTACCCTTTAAAGAGGAAAATATATAGTCCTCGTCACGTACCCTTCTGACAACTTTGCCTCTACCAGAAACCTGTACAGTGTGTTCATTTTAGTTTCGTAGAGGAGTCAGATTAAGGCTGGCCTTCTACCAAGCGCAATTTATTTAGGTGCTTTTTAATAATTGTGGATAGACTAGAACAAACCAACTTTAGTATTGGTTTTCATTTTGGTTCACTTACGATTGGCAAGCTGTGTCCACCTCAGCCTGTGTGAAACCCTGTTATATTGATAAACAATTTGTTTTGCTCTTAAAGTTTTTATTTTTTAGGGCAAAGGTGATGTGTATTTAAAGTGGGACCTCCCACTGCCCACTTTCCCCCAGGGTCCCTTTCAACTACCTGGTAAAGCTGTGACTTCCCCCAAAGCTGCTGATTTGTCCTCAAAAGTGCAAAATGCTTCAGCCTGGCCCGGCCTCTCACTTCTCTCTCACTCCTGCAGGCCATATTCGGGTACCCTGCACTAAAGGGTGCCCTCTCAATTTAAAAAAATAAAAAGCACAGTCTTTGTTGTGCTTCCCTGGGGTGTTTCCCCCTTAAACCCCATCCTCTCGTCCAGCCATGGTTTGAAGTCTTCACGCCACCAACGTGCCAGATTGAGCCCCACTTGTCTATGCCAGACGGGGCCAAGCCTGAACCCTAATAACCCGGCCATCCAGACGGATGAAAAAAAAAAAGAGAGCACGTTATCAGACGGTCATCCCGAAGGTGCATTTGTGATTTGTTTGTCGGCTTCATTTTGATAATAGAGGGGTCTTAAAGCCAGAGGACCCCTGCTGAGGGGCCTTGCATCAGGTAAAGGGGAGGCTGGCTCAATAGAACCCCCCCCTTCCGTTTGATAATGGGGATGCGTTCAAGTCAGGGGAAGCAGAATGACATGCCTCTTAGCGATGCCTTTGATCAGGCACAAGAGAGGCATAATGGAGGCTTCATTTAATGAAACCTATCGGGTAAACAGACCATCTTCAAAGGTAGCTCCAAAGTTTGTCCCTCCACCGGGAGGCTTGGTCCACAGACGTCTGTGGAGTCAGTGCCTTCAGAAAGTATTCATACCCCTTGACTTATTCTACATTTTGTGTTACAGCATGAATTCAAAATGGATTCAATGGATTTCTTTCTCTCACAATACCCCATAATGACAGAGTGAACATGTTTTTAGATCTCATTTACTTAAGTATTCACACCCCTGATTCAATACATGTCAGAATCACTTTTGACAGCGATTACAGCTGAGTGTCTTTCTGGGTAAATCTCTAAGAGCTTTCCACACCTGGATTGTTCAACATTTGCACACTATTATTTTCAAAATTCTTCAAGCTCTGTCAAATTGGTTGTTGATCATTGCTAGGAAACCATTTTCAGGTCTTGCCATAGATTTTAGTCTAAACTGTAACTCGGCCACTCAGGAATATTCACCATCTTCTTGGTAAGCAACTCCGGTGTATATGTGGCCTTGAGTTTTAAGTTATTATCCTGCTGAAAGGTGAATTCATCTCCCAGTGTCTGGTGGAAAGCAGACTCAAATGGATTTTCCTCTAGAATTTTGCCTGTGCTTAGTTCCATTCTGTTTTTTTTTTTTTTTTTTTTTTTTTTTTTAATCCTGAAAAACTCCCTAGTCCTTAACGATTATAAGCATACCCATAACATGATGCAGCCACCACTATGCTTGAAAATATGGAGAGTGGTACTCAGTAATGTTTTGTATTGGCTTTGCCTCAAACATAAGTTTGTATTCAGGACAAAAAGTGTTTGTTTTGGTAATGTTTTATTCTGTACAGGCTTCTTTCTTTTCACTCTGTCAATTAAGTTAATATTGTGGAGTAACTACAATGTTGTCGATCCATCCTCAGTTTTCTCCTATCCAATAAACTGTTTTAAAGTCACCATTGGCCTCGAGGTGAAATCCCTGAGCGTTTTCCTTCCTTCCTCTCTGACAACTGTGTTAGGAAGGACGCCTGTATCTTTGTAGTGACTGGGTGTATTGATACACCATCCAAAGTCGAATTAATTACTTCACCACTCTCAAAGGATATTCAATGTCTGTTTGGTGCCCTACTTTGCCAGGCATTGGAAAACCTCTTTGGTTAAATCTGTGTTTGAAATTCACTGGCTATAACAACAAAATGTGGAAAAAGACGGGGCTGATAATACTTTCTGAAGGCACTGTAAATACACTCGGCGTCCATTTTGGCTGTGCTCAGACTACATGGGCTATTGGTGACAACTGAGAGATGGGCATAATACATTTATAAACCTTTGTGTAGATATTTGAGTGTTTTCCCTTGAAACGTGACTGTTTTAAAATGTCTCAGAAGTAGCCTATAAACAAAGTAAATGCTTGACAACGCTTTAGTGTCAAGCTTTAGGTTTCAGAATATAAATTGAGAATATATAGCTTTTCTACCTTGGGATTTCAGTGGGCCAAAGTGTCCAACATGAATTTACTCGAAGCTGTCTTCCCTCTTAGCTGACACCAGATGGCGATATTGTTCAAAGAATTTGGGCCAAGTTGAGTTATCTGGTAGAGGTGATATTGATAAGCACGCATGTCGATCAGAAGAGCTTCTCCTGCTAAAAGAGCTGCTTCTTATCACTGTGCCCTCCTCTGACCTTGTCTCGTCTGTGAAACTTGGAGATGGAAGTAGTGAACAGTTTGTTGACATGCAGGTCCTAGACTCTTAGCTGTTCTTTGGACAGAACAGTGTGTTTGTCTGTCTGCTGGAGTATATTTTTTACCCCTTAGAAAATTGTCTCCAAACATCGTAAAATGTTATTTCCTAACCTAGGTAGATATTTGTTTTTATCTACATTTTCCCACACATTGACTGTTATTCTTAGAATGTTAGTTATTTCTATTTCGTTTTTGAACCTCTTTGGTTTACAAAATATGCTTTTGATAAAGTTCATCTTGGTTCGACAACAGCTGTTAACAATTGTCAATTATAGAATGATTCACATTTTTCAACCTCAATTTCTGCAGGGTGCACAGTCAAGAAAGTATCAATGGTATGAATACTGCTGCAAATTATATTTTGTCTGAATTTTCGAAAAGGATAAAAAACAAAAAAACAATGACTTACCACAGATAAATTATAGTTCTTAATGAATGACTATTTAATGTCTATTGAAGGCTGTAATTCTGTTGACAGTGACAATAATGAAGACATTGGACATAAACATTTTTTTTTAATGAATTCACTCAATTACAATTGAAGTGGAAAGCCTACAATTCCTTCGCAGTGGATTTTAAAGTGAGGAGGCACGACGATAAGATCTGTTTTTCCTGCCCAGATTATGACACACAGAATGTAGGTGGATCGTGACAAACACCTTTAGACTGAATGGCTTCCAGTTTCTATCCAGGGAGATAATTAACACATTCCCAAAGCGTTTATCGAGTCAACTAGCCTTGAAATATTGAACAGTTTATTCACCTGATAGTCGGATGAATGGAATTAAGAGCCGCCTTCTGCACCAATCCCAAATGTGTAACAGCTTTTTCATATTTCCTAGTCTCTTAAGTGATTATTAATGACCTTTTTAAGTGGAAAAATAAATAATTTAATAAACGCTTTCTGTCAGGGCAAATATTGAGTGCTGTAGCTATGCAATGAGCACCTTGGACCCTTTAGTGTAGCCAATTGTGTAAAGGGGAAAATGCCTCAGATAAAACGCTCGACAATCTAGGGCAACTTGGAAATTATTTGGCCTTGATCTAAAATGGATTAAAAAATTGGCAAATTCCTCTCTGTACTGTCCATTGTGTATCATTGAGCACAGTTCAAGACGCCTCGATAGGTCTGTCGACAGAATCGGAACTGCCTAAAGTCTCGCATAAAGCAATAACTAACTTTATTTCGGTTCCAAACCCAGCAGTACTGAGCTGTTTCTCAAAGGTCATTCATGATTGTTTGTTTTTATGACTTCACTTTTTTTTGGATACTTTTAAAATATGTGAATTTAGTCCGTTTATTACATGTATAGGCTGAGTAAAACTGGCTAATATCCTTTTTCCTGAATGGGGGATATGTTTTTAAACCTGTCCATGATACCTTCCATCGTGTGTGATTTTTGAGATATTCATTCATGGCCAAGTCACGGTCATGGAGACTAGAACCTTTTGATACATGAAGTTCCTGAAGTTCATGATGGGCTCAGTTGGGAATCTAAGGGAGGAAAAAACGGTCAAAAGTTTTTGTAAGGACATTAATGGAATGTCCTGCTGCCCTTTCAAAGCGTCATCCAGAATTCTTCACTTTGAATGGAAGATGCTTCATAATTAGCGTATTTCATATAGGTTTGACGGGATATTCTACGAGGACTGTACTTAGTGCTGCTTATGGCACAGTGCCATTGTAATCCAGTTTGGAGGTTCTGTGTCATTTGCCCCCTATCCTCCATTACAGCGACTTCTACAAACAAAACATGACAGACCAACATTAGCTGGCTGTTAGACACTATAAATCTCCTTAAATTGTCTCGTCTGCGCTTGTCGCCATGAAACATTTGAGTCTTCGTTGTGTACCACTAAGGAGTTAATGCAGATGGTGGTTTAAATGTTGGGTTGTTTAACAAGCCATCAATAGCGCCAAAGTCCAGTCTCGCACCCAGATTAAAAAGATCAGATTTCTTATGGAAGTCGCCCGGATTGAGGGGATTGTTTTCTCTCTTTCCTCTGAGCCCAATGCAGATTTAAGATGTAAACAAATCTATATTTGTCTCAGCTTATGAATTCCGCCTTTTATTTTGAAGATGTTCCACACGGCAGCTCTTCCTCAAGCTTCTTGTGGATTGTCAGTTGAAAATACTTGTTGTGTTATTTTAGACACAAAGATGGGGCTTGCTGCCTCTAATGGATCAGCATCTATAGTCTCCTTGTTGGATGAGTGTGTTTATGGTTTAGATGTAATGTAAGGGTGGTGGTGGAACGGGTGAAGGACTGAGTCACCAGAAGGAGAGAAGATGGTTCTCCTACCAGGAGACACAGGAACTGAAGCATCGAGTAATGGCAGTACAGTGTTCTCTGCCCGCGTGATAGTCAACCAATCACAGTGGTCAAAAAAACGATGTAAGTGATAGAAACATTTGTAATGAATCTGTTTTAATTTGTCAATGATGAGTGGGGTTCTTCTGTTCTGAGACGATCAATGGGTGGTATTTAACAAGAACATGCATTCCTAAATTCCCTAACAAATATTTGTAATGGTCCGTATATTATGTGTGTGAATAGGACTGGTTGTTTGTGTATTCAACGACACAATCCTTTCCTTTCACTTATCTTGGGATCCTCTCCAAAGTGGGATAAGTCACCCTTCCACAGACAGTGATCAGTACCTGGATTTGTCTGCCTGAAGTAAGGGCCTCGCAGGTCCTCTCTGTCCTCAGGGGCCTATGTGATTGATTGAGTGACTTGACTGAGAGGAGTCGGAAGATAGTGGGGGGGCAGAGACATGTGAATATAATAGCACCCTTCCCCCTCCTCCCAGTACCCCCCCCCCTCCTTGTTTCAGAGCCCCGAGCCTGTCCCATAAACCAGAAGTGACATGTGACACCCGCACCCAAGTGATGCATTGACTGACAAGCGGGACCAGAATAGGTGACACCGATTTGTTTTAAATTTGTCAGACTGGCTTAAGTATATAAAAGTCATGAAGTATTTATGAAATGCCTTATGAATTGATCTAGTAGGCTTGAACTTTGACATCCCCAGTTTTCCCTGACACTCAGTGGGTTTTCCCCAATTAGCTCAATGTGTTTACCCTGGGATGAAATTTGTAAATGGAAACAAAGTTTCCCCCTATCAAATTGCATTTCCCTTTCTCTGGCTTAAGTGCTTCTAAATGAGGAGCGTGCAAAAGAAAAACCAACAGCTTTTGGTCTTTGTGACCGACAATTGTTTAGTTTCTCGTCTGGTTCGGAAGCCTGCTGAGGAATCTTGCTGTGGCCTTGATCAGAATTACACTGGAGTGTAGAGTATGAATTAAGGATTTATTTATTTACCCCTGGCCTCTATCAGTGCATCAACTCACACCTCTATATCCATAAGGGAATCACTGCATTCTCCACCTACCAACCACTATCTAATGCAGCAGTCAACATACATGGGTCAGGTATTGATATTGCTTAAACTGTGTATCTACTATGCATGTTAATGTGCCCTAAGACTAGCCCTGGCGAACGTAACAGCACATACTCTAGGGGTGAGTATCTGACGTTGGCGATTTCCATGTGATAGAGGTGTACAAGACCCTCGTCGGCCCTCAATTGGCAGTTTCTCAAAGTTTGGACAACTGCTCTGAATTCCAACACAAAACCTGTACTCTCCCATAGAGCTGGTAAGTGTCTAGGAAAGTTCACAAGGGAACATGTTGGATTGGCTCTGCTGGAAGGTGCCTACGCACCTCCTCTGCATTAGGGTACGAGGAGGTGTGGTTTATATGTCCAATATACCACAGCTAAAGGCTGTTCTTAGGCTCAACACGGAGTGCCTGGATACAGCCCTTAGCCCTGTTATATTGACCATGTAACACAAACCCCTGAGGTGCCTTATTGCTATTATAAACTGGTTACCAGCATAATTAGAGCAGTTAAAATACATGTTTTGTCATACCCGTGTTATACTGTCTGATATACCACGGCTGTCAGCCAATCGGCATTCAGGGCTCAAACCAGCCAGTTTATAAATAGATTTATAGCGTTAATGATGTGTCTAAGCCTCTATGCCTGATGCTCTGTTCTTATGGTAATGAGGGAGGCATTCAGTTCAGACAATGGTCACGTTACTCTGAAGAAAAGCGAGGGACAGGGGACGGTCGTCTTCTATGCATTTCCATAGACGAACGCAGTTGGACGGACATGCGCGCACACACATTTTGTCTACAACAATATATTATGGGTCCATATCTCTTCCTTTGTGTCTAGCTTTCAACACTTTTAGATAACACTCTGAGAATAGACATCAAACAAAGATGAATCATAAATCGAGGTCAAAAGAGAACCCTCTCCAAAGCGGAGAAAGGGTTAAAAGTGAAGGTCTTCTTCAAAAATAAAAAAAAAGAGAAAAAAAGAGACATTTGCGCGAAAAAAAAATAGAAAGTTATTCTCAGTGGAGGGTTCAGTGAACCATATGTAGCTAGCCACAGGCTAATGGGCCGATTGGTCCCTAGCTCGCCAGGTATCCCGCACCGTACGCCTCCCGCAACCACCTACCCATACATGCACTACCTCATCACCCCCCCCTCGTGCCGAAATCCCTCCTCCATTTCCCTCTAATCTCACCTTTTTCTCTGGCGCTGACCTGAGGAGGCCCCCTTTATTCCCCACTGCACGCCAGAAGCCAGCGTTGTGATCCGAGCGGGCCCCGCTCTGGTTCCTCTCGCCCGGCTGCCTCCCCGACGGCTCTCCTCTATTGATTTCTGCACCGCTGTCTGTGTGTTTGCACCGCCGATGCCCGGGCCCCGGCTTTTCTCTCCCCTCATACAGCCTGGGATTCATGCACTGGGAGAAGGAGAGAGAGAGAATGGGGAAAAATAAATAGAGAGAGAGCGAGAGGAAACCAGGCCTTTGATTTTTCATTAGAACTGCTTCCATATTTTAATATTGGGTTTAATCGGCCCTCATGCCTTAAAGAAATAACCATTTGAGACGGTTCCCCCGGCCAGCAAAAAGTATATGGAGATTCTTCAATCAAATCCCCTGGAATTCGCTCTTTTGTTTAGAGTTCAGTTGCGATCCTTTCTCTCCTATCTCGCTCGCCCACTTGCTTTGCGGTTACAGTCGTTAGGCTTATTGACAGATCTTGGCTCTATTTAACAATAGAAAGGACTTTGACAGGGAAGTCTAGCACACGCATTACAGTCGTGGAAGAAGGAACCATCCCCATCATAACAATGTACCGTTAAAGAAAGGCTATCCCCTGAGATCACATCTGCACAGTGCAATATGTAATGATCTGTAACATTATGTAATACTATGTTCTATCAATATTGTATCATTCTGCTGGGTTAAGTATAGATCATTTATTTAATCAATACATTTCGACGTTAAAAGTGTGATTTTTGACCCATTTTTCTTTACATGTCGATTGTATTAGTGTTTATGGACACACTATTATTTCTTGCTGAGATGACATGAAGGCCCTTTGAGTGTACGTTGTCATATGGGGCAAATCCTCCGCCAGCCCAGTTTAAATGTGTTCTAGTTCCACTATTGTCTTGTTTTCCTTGATAATTTGAGATTGTGTCTTTTTTCTATTGGAGCTCATTTGAGACTCCTTTAGTCTTTTATAGCTGTGAAACATAATGCCTTGTCTGTGTTCAAGACACAAAAGCACCAACCTGTGCGTTAATGAGAGGCTCCATGCTGGTTTCTAAGGCTTGGCTTCCCCACTACTGTTGGAGTCATATTAAGAGGAGAACACACACACACACACACAGGCCAGTGAACACACACACACACAAACACGCGCCCATGCCCGTACAGACAAAGGAGATTTTTCTCACACACACACACACACACACACACGTACAGACAAAGGAGATTTTTCCTACACACACACACACACACACAAACAAACACAAGGCCCTTTATTCCACATAAACACTCACAAGTACACACAGTCTCTGATGATAGACAAGAGTAGTGGATTTGATGACACTAAAGAGCAGAAACAAAACAAAGGCACAGAAAACCCCTCCATCACAATTGTCGCCGCTTTCCTTTATCTGATGATATATCTAACACACAAAAAAGAAGCACTTAGTTAATTGAACAACCTCTGCCAATTTGTTTGTCTTAAAAGAGTGGAGGAGATGTGAAAACAACAGTTGTGTGTGTGTGTGTGTGTGTGTGTGTGTGTGTGTGTGTGTGTGTGAGAGAGCTGTTCTTTGTGCCAGTGAAGTGTGTTAACCCCCTGCCAGGATGAGATGCGTTATCGATGCTGCTGTTGTGCCTGCTTAAAGGGCTCGGCTTCCTTTTAACGCCACACCACACTCCACCACCTCTGCCCCCACTGCTGGGGAAACTAGAAAAGAACTACTGTCACCGGTCCACAACATCACCTGGGAGCATATCATAGGGACGCAGTGATCGGAACTAGGAAGTGATGTCGTGTTTCAGCGTTTGTGCACTTGTGTAGTGTTTGTCCATTTCGGAGCCATGATTTATTCATGTTTTAATAGGATATTAATGACAGTACTGTAAAAAATAATTTAGGGTTATTATTACATATATTTTTGAGTAAAAATAGTTTTAAGACTGTGTGAAATGTTTTATTCCAAGCCACTTCCTCTTCAACAGGATGTGGACCTGATTAGTAGCAAATGAAAGGTTAAATGCCAATTTGAAGCTGAGTCGTGACAAAAGTGCCATTAAGTTAAAAAAATATATTTTAAAAATGGCCAGCCGCTCTCCTACTGGTGAGAAAGATGTAATGAAGCACGCTTTTGTAAATTAAATATCGTTAATTACTCTTCACGCCATGCCACCAGCCGTGTGCTCGGGGTGACAATAAAGAGGGGGAAAAGTGGAGGGAAAAGCGTCTGCAGAGTAACTTCAGGGCCCCTCATTACACTCTTCCTCTGGGTATTTTTATGCCTTTTATATCCCATCTAATGAACTGTTTACATTTTTCAGCTTTCCAGGCACCACAATTATTTGCACGACCCTGCGTCGCTTGTGGCAACAGGCATAGAGAGGGGAGTGCATTTGGGAGGCCCCAAAAAAACGTGTTTACAATAAAGATCAGTTTATTTGCTTTTAAATGATTCAGATTTAGTTTTAAAAGGAGAACTTTTGAAGACATTTTTAAGTGACTAATGTCCATTGGGTCTATAAAGGAAGGGTGTTTAAATGATTGTCTAATGCCTGTTTATGTAGGTTGTTTGTGATTTTGTTTATTTTCCCCCTTTTTACTTAAAATGAATGATATATCAGTAAATATCTAGACATTCGTGCATGTACCTAAAGAGAACACGTTCATATTTATTTCAGAATTGCATGAATATAATTTCCAGCTTGTGTTGTTCTTGATTAGCATATCTTACAGTACTAGGAGTTATTATGCATATATAGTTACGTTTTGATGGGTTGAAGAAACTCTTCTCATGTCGACGTCAAGAGGTGAGACACGTGTGTTTCTGACAGAACACCAGTACATCCGTCTCACACTTGACGAGCCGTGTAGAGTTTAAAGGCAGGCGGAACACTTTGCATAAAGTTAAGATGGATCTTTGTTTTTTTTTTTTTTTTTTTTTGTGCTTCCGGCAACAGAAGCAAATTTTCACCCAAAGATTAGAAAAAGTGACAAAAGAAAAAAACGTTCAAAAGGATTTAAAAAAAAAGATTTTCTCTGTGGCAATAAGGTATCTTATGGAAGTGCTCCTCCTCGCCTGTTTTCATGTTGTTTTAGACATTTTAATCTTCACGCATAAACTAGAATGAGGGACTTTCAATCAACATATTGTCTTTCTCAACTTATTTTTTCTTTTATTATTTCAATACATATATTTAGAGAACAATTTTGTTTTTTATTTTGGGAACAACCCTAGTTATTACAGATTCTGATCTACCCTGATCAAATATAAAGATCTTCATTACATTATTCTCACTAGTGGAACATATATATAACACAATATTATCAAATGAAGACTACATCCGTTTATTTAAATTTAAATTTAAATTTTGCAAAACACCCCAACCGGTAATCAAAGTCTATCAATGGGTGAGGCAGTCAATATTGCACAGCTGCTCTTGTTTCACATCAAATGAACAGGGAATAATCACTCTAAGGGTTATGGTTTGTTTTCCAGAGGGGGAATTCAAAACCACAAGTAAATGGGTAGGGAGAAGCAACAATCTCTGGTTCAGTAGCATTCTGAGTTCTTTTTATTTTCATGTTTCATTTGCGTTGCGTTCACCGCGGAAGCTGTTGATACTCTCGGTGGCAACAAACAGCCATTTGGAAATGCCCCCAAAACTGTGTGGGTTTGAAGAAGACATCAGTCTCTGCGTACTAAAATCAAGCCTTCTCCCAGGCATCTCGTCTCAATTACTAGCAACCCGTCATTCCCCTAAGTTACACTGCGGCTCTTTAAGATGACGCTCCACTAAAATGACACATGTGGGTGTTATCCCGGCAGAACACGACTCTACGCTGTGTACCCGGTTGATGTTTTATTGTCTTTGTACTCGTACTAACAACTGAAAAAACCCATACCGTAACTTTGTCACAACCTGTAACCTGTCAATTCTTAAGAAAGGGTTAATTATACCACCAGTTAAAAGTAGATGTAATCCTATCCAAAATCTCTTAATGATGCGTCTGCTTTAGTTTGATCAATAATAGGTTGTTCACGACACATAAATGATACAATAGATACTAAAGTGTTTTAACATGATGATGTAAATGATGAATATTGTATCATTCTGATTGTGATGGCATTCCATCGTGTTTGTGCGTATGCTATGCCGGTGCTGTGTTTTTGATTTGGTCACAGTAATATCCGCTCTTCCCCGCAGTCATTCCTTTGGTGGTTCACGCAGGTCCCCGTGGCTCAGTTGAAGCCTTTAGAGACTGTGTTTGTTTTGCTGCTTCTCTTTATCAAATATATATTTTTATATATATATATATATATCATTTATTTATTTCTTCGCTTGTCACCCTGGTCAGTCATATTCCCAGACATCTCAGTAATTATTCCTCAGGCTGTGGCCCTCACTGTCACAATAGGAAGACAAATCACTTTCCTGATGGTCTGTTGGTGGCTGTCCACTCACTGGTCAAGTTTACTAGGAAAAAAAACAACAACGGGGTGTCAAATATACTTATATTTCGGTACTTTATTTATTTATTTTCCCCCCTATTTTTTTATTGAACCTTTTTTATTTAACAAGGCAAATAATTTCAATGAATGGTAATAGACATATTTCTTTGATAAAACATACTGTAGCACTGTTGGACATGTACATTAGAAACCTCATTGAACTTCTACATACAAATTCTAAAAAGGAAATGGACGAAATAAATGGGAAAATTCTTGTACATGTGGTGAAAGCAGGAGTCCCCAAAGATCTTATGTACCGATATGTTATTTTCAGCTCAATATTTCCTAGTGTATTTGATTTTGCTCTCCTCCCACGGCCCACATAGAACTCCTGTCAGGGCGTTCTGAGAAGGAGGCTTTAGTTAACAGTCTCTCTTTCCGCTGGTGTGCATTTAGTTTGGAGGGCATTTGAAGAGGGTGCGTTTCTCTTTTAGTGTCTGTAAACAAGCGCTACACAGCGCCTGGTCCTTCAGCGTCGGAGGTGGCACACAGTGAAGAGTGCGTGTGGAAATGTGCGTGTCGGGAATGTTTGTCTTTTTTGGACATGGCGTTCCTCCCCCACCCCTTCTGAAGGGGTGCAAGGGGAGAGCGAGAGGGAGCTCAAATCTGATGGAACGCCGATGGGTGATGAATTATTCCCTGTCTAAGTCCCAGCATCTGCCTTATCACAGAGCCTGCCACTGCACTGTGCTGACAGCAGTGGCAGCCCCCAGAAAAGATTTAGCGCTGACAAGTGATACTTTCCTTATACGTCTCCCGGCCCCTGCCCCAGTGCCGTAGTTGGTTTTATTCTTCGGATTGTGTTGATTTAAGTGTGGAAAGGGGGGCATCTCTACAATTTCAGTGGTACAAGATCACCTCCACGCACACAAACACACACACTGCAGGTGCATGTGCTTTTTTTGACATTCTGGTCCATTAGGGGGCTCTCGTGCTTAAGAAATACCTGTTATGTTTTTCCAAGGAAACTCCACTAAGGCTTATTTTTTCTCCTCTGTTTTCTCTTTCTCTCTTCTGTCTTCCTCCTCCCCTTGCAGAAAAGGTCACGTATCGCCTACAGTGATGAGGTGCGGAACGAGCTCCTGGGGGAAGACGCTGGCTCCTCTGAGAGTCAGGTAAGGTGCTAATCAGGTCCCGCCAGTCCCTAGTATGGGTGGCTGGTCCCCGGGTGAGGAAGGGTCAGTGCCTCACGGGGCCTCTCCCAGGGCCACCAGGGCCACTGCAGCATTGGCAACAAGTCATGTGGAAGGAACACTGTTTAATGCAAAGCTGCCCAGGGTTTGAATGGGCTCCAGGCCTGGGTCCAGCGTCTGGGCAGCGCCAGATTGCTGCCCCCCCTACACACACACACACAGCTGTTCTCCAGCCGTCTGTGTACTTATCCTCTAAAAAGATCCTCCGCACGCACACACACTCACCTTTAAACACAATTGTGGTAACCACACAGCACGGACAATCCGAATAAATAGGATTCCCAGGTTCAGTGTTTGTTTATAAGCATTAGTGTCAAAAAGTCACTGAAATGTTTGCTATTTTACTGGCTACGTGTCGCTATACAACCTTTTGTTCAGTAATATTGAAAATGTAGTTTGATGAAAGATCGTAATTCTGTAGTTGAAAATATAATAAAATTAATGAGAAGATGTATTTTGAATTTTGTAATGAACATTGAAATGTTATTGCTGTTTTATCACAACTATGATTAAGTTTGGTTCATAAACAACAGATAAAAAGCTAATGAGCCATATTTCTTCCATTGTCCCAAAATGCTAAGACAATGCAGTGAACAATCCTTTCAAAGACGGTATTGATTCATTCATATTGAATATGAGAGGAGAAAACAAGCATCTGAAATACTGATCTTAATTGCCCAAAATATGTCACATGTTCTTCAAACTTGTGTTGTTTGGAATTATGTCTGAAGTGCTGTATCAAAAAAGCAGGCCATCAACAGCTACGCAAACCATCTTTTTAACACTTGAGACACACTGCCTAACGCTTACCTGCGCAGCTGCACCTCACAGCACTGACCAGTGTGTTTTCTTGACTAATCCTCTATTATCTTGTCAACTTTGCAATAGTTGCTGTGTGTCTCAGTCATACACATAAACAGAGGGAGAAATACATACAAAGTACTGAGGGACTAAACGTGCAAGTGTAAGTACAGTTAGATGATCTGAGCAGAGCTAAATAAAGTACAGGTTATTAGTTGCGTTCTTATTACCATTTTATTGATGACCTGTGAGCTGCACATCTTACAGACATACCGTATGTATCGCCATCCCTTATTATACATTCATATGCGTATTCCCTGCAAATTAGTGAGATGCGTAAAGTGACTCTGACATTTTATACAGAAGTCGGAAGTGGATTTGCTGCCAGGACTGTCACATTCAAGACAGTGATGGTTCCTATCAAAATCTTTTCAAAGGCAAAAGGGAGAAAAATACGACCCACATTTCAAATATATATATTTCCCTTTCATTAAATACAATTGATGATGAACCCCATTATTTAAATAATTATTCATAGGCCTAAGAATATTTATCATAGGAAAATAATTTGTTTAAAGAATGGAAACACGCCGACCGATGAGTTAATCTAGAAGTACAATTTAAGATGCATGCATTTTAAGATGTTTTCAGTCTTATGCTGCTCTGTTTAACAATTATATTATTCTTTTAAATATACATTTTTAAGGTAATTGAATTTGTCCAGCATTCAAGCACTTGAAAAATTCAGATTTTTTTGTAGAGGCTGACATGTCAAGAGAACTTAAGGTCTACAGAATGTTTTAGTAGTTTTAATTCTAATACACTGTTTTCTCATTCACCTTCCATTTTTCTCAAGTGATTCAATATCCCCAAGACAAGGACGACCGGAAATCAAGGGGAGACAAATTGTCCTTGAACCAGAGAAAAAAAGTCCACATCTAGTTACACATTATACATGTATATAAGCAAATTAAAATTGAATAGAAAGTACAAGTTATTCCAAAATAAACGGCAGGTTGGTGTTTTATTATCATTAATCTTGACCTGGAGGCAGCTCTGCAGAGTGGTCACTAGCTAGCACAGCCACAAAGTCATAATATCATTATTTTAAACCTAACCCCTAACATTTTTACGTGTCATATTTATTTTGATCTTGACTAACTCCTCTGAACCCGGCCAATGACAAGCATCCTCATAACATGATGCTGCCGTCACACTACTTGAAAATAGAGGTTTCTCTCTGTTGTTTTGTATTGCATTTGACCCAACCCTGTAGTTTTTAATTTAGGCCAAAAAGTATATTTATTTGCTGTGTTATAGGGTTTTATTTTTCTGCGGGACAATTACACAAATATTTATGTTAAAGATACACCAGAATGGCTTTCCAAGAGGGGCTGGGTGTTCCTGAGTGGTCTAGTCTCAGACTTGACTTAAATCTGCTTTTGAAAAATCAGAGACAAGGTTTAAATATTGCTGTCCGTCAATGATCCTCACCCAAAATGTACTGAGCCTGAGCAATTTTGAAAACAACAATGGATATACTGTATCTTGCCCTAAGAGTTGTGCAAATAATCTTAATGAAAAGGTTACAAAAGGATGACTGCCAAAGGTGCTTCCACAAAGTATTAATTCAGGGGGTGATATTTCAGTTTTTTTTATAAATGTTTTGTTAATTTGGAAAATGTTCTATAACTTTCTTTCACTTTGGACATGTGGAGTAGGTTGTGTAGATTAAAATTTTAAGGCAGCAAAATGTGAAACAAAGTTGAAGGCTGTGTAAAATTTCTATAGGCCTTCAGTAGTTGCTTCAGAACCTTAAATGCTCAAAGCATAACATTTGTACTTTATAAGTTGAGTCGATCAGAATTGTAATGTTTTTACATTGTAAAACAAAATAATTTTTCTCACACACACCTACATAGTTTTTTAAATGAAAATATTTTCATCTCATTTCTATTTTAATAACTTCTGGAGATAACACACGACTTGGTCTTGCTGTGAGTGGAGTGCTCGGAACTTCAGTTTATTTTTTTTATTGAACGAAGCGGGAGCGAAAGAGAGGATGGGGAAAAGATGGAGGAGCTGGGGCAAGTCGGTCAATTTAATTCCTGACGATCTGAAAGAGGTCAGGATCATTTCATATAGCCCTGGCTGAGCAGATCATTACCAGTCGCAAATCTGTTCGTTACATGGCAAGGTTTTCTAGCTAAGTACATAGGGAGCTGTCATAAGTTCTAAAAATGACGTGTTGGCCCTGCGATAATGGCTAAAGGACGATTTAATAGAGTTCGGCATTTATTCGTTATCTGTACGCGGGCAGAGACCAAAATGGCGTTATCACACTTTTTTTTTTTTAATAACGTGGTAGTCTACCGTTGCACATTCCCCCCCATTCTTTCTCACTCGGCATGCAATTCACACAATCCGAGACACACACACACACACACACACACACACACACACACACACACACGGTCTACCCCACACACAGTAGCTAGCGCACACACATTTTTCGCACATGAACACTCTACGGAATAGTTTCGATTTCAGTCACAGCAGAAGGCTTGGCCACGAGATTGCGCTGGTTTGAGCCGGCATGGACCAGATTTTACAGGCTACAAAGGAAGCAGATTACCACTTGTATCGAATTCCGTATTGAATGAAAAAAATCTTTGTTTGAAAAATCTGCTGATTATCATAACAGAAAAATTGCAGCAGTGCAATTTTGAATACTGGCTGGCATTAAAAAGAAATGAGGAAAGGCATTCACGGAGGCGTAATTATAACATTTACAATGTTCTGTGTTTACCACTTTCTCTGGAGCAAAGCTAGCGTTGTGGGTTACTTTTTAAAAGAATGGATGCCAAAGAAAAATACATCTATATGGAGAAAAAAAGGGAACGCCAAGCACAAAACCCCTTATATAGTTTCAGCAAATCCTCCACGAGGACTTCCAATCGGCCAAGCAGCACAAATAAGATAGAACAACTTTTGTTTGGTCCTCCATTGAATTGGACGGCAGGGCTGCGGCGTGTGATCGGCGGCGGCTCTGGCTGGCCTGTTCAAATCCTAAATAGCCACATGTGTAGTTTTAAACTTTGGCCCCCTCAATAAGGCATTCAACGCAGGCGGTTGTGACCTTCGAAATAATGGACAGTTTCCAGGCTGCAAAGTGGCCCTTTTTCTCACCGAAAGAAAGAGGGAAGAAAATCGTATTTCTTTGCAATGTTTAAAAAATAAAAATAAACATTTGTTAGCCTGTCTGTTGCTGCCGAGTTCCCCAAGGCAAGATCTCTCTAAAATGCAACTCTCAGCACACACAAATAAAGCTTTTTTACTTTTAGGTATATTTCATTTAACTCCTTTTATTTCATTCTGTCACTCGAGGGATTCTATATCGCTTGATAGTGGTGCAGTGCTACATTATTTCTCTGACCTTTTTTTAAAAATGTTCTTCAGATTTGCCCTTCCATGGTGTTTAACTTTTTTAAACTCAGAATTACGATATTTAATGATTATATATAAAATACATATTTGTAATTGGAAATCTTTTTATAATTCAATCGGGGAAAGCTTACTAAAAGTATATATGTTTCTAAACATCAATCAGACATGTAAAAAAAAAAAAAAAAATCCACCCTAATTCAAAGCATAATATTTATTTTGTATATTTAAATAAATTCACTTTTTAAGGTTAATTGTCTACAAATAACCATATTATAGATTTTTTTTACTGAACAGTGACAATAATATTGATGGTACCACTCCAGATATGACTGTTTAATTTTCTTACTCTCTCCAATACTAATAGTCATCCGTCAGAGTACAACGTTACACTGACGTAATTGTGCTTACATTTCTCATCAATGTTTGCCGACTGGGTGGCTGCTTCCTTGTTTAACTCTTCGGTGTGAGTGCCTTTCAGAGGAGCCTGTTATTCTTGACGACTGTGGCCACGACAACCAATAGTTTTACATCAATCCTACCACCAAGGCTTTTTCTTTCTTCTCAACCGTCAAGTTCATCATTTCTGATCCAAGTCCTCCTACCTCTTTTGTGATATCATAGCAAATGATTTCAAACTAGCAAAATTCAAAATGACCACCACATACAAAGTGAGATGAGAGGAAAGTCATGTATCCCTGAGCCTCCCTTCAGATCTGCTAACCTTTAATCTCACCCAAGAAATCGAGATTTAAAAGAGAATCAGCTGCAACGGCTAACAAATGAAGAAACTTGTTCTTCCCCTCCTCTACCAAATCATGTTGCGTTCACATGATAAGCCCCCTCTTCATGACGTTCCCCGACATGAAGAGCAGGTTGTGGAAAGCGTCCTTTTTTTAGTTGTGATAAAACTCCAGTTGAATTGTTGTTATAGAAAGTAACAACAATGGTAACAACAATATCTTCTATTTACCTATTTCTATTTCACATTCTCTTTCATCAAAAACGAATAACTAATGCAAAGATTCATTTTTCATGTCCCCCCCGGTAACGGTTGTCCTGATAATAAGCTCCACCGTTATGTATGTATGTGTGTATGTATGTAACTAACACAGGCGCCCTCACACGGGTATGCATACATAATCCACACAGCAGTCGTCTGTACTGAGGTACATGAAATATTGTGACAATATGTCACCATTGATGGACACATTGCCAACAATGGAATGGTTCTACATTTCTACAATGTAGAATTAAAAAGGCATATCTCAATACGTTTTGTATTATCTCCCTGGGATCCTGCATCGGGATATATAGATATGTGTATATTATTCCCTCATTTAAACTTCTATGCACACTGTACTCAAACTGTATTTTCCTACTGTACAGAGTGGGATCTAGAATGTCTTTGCCATAAGTCCTGTGATGCGACTTCCTCGACGTTGCTAGTTTAGACACTGCGAGGCGAGCAATCCATTCCCTCTCGTTGTCTCATGTGACAGCGAGAGAACGTGATCTTAGCTTTTTCCGAAAAGTCTGTGCAAGTCTCGTGTTGAGCGTCGTTTAATGTGCTTGTCTGTGATTTCCAAACGCTGAACATGCAAGCCGATAAATGGTCAAGGTTAATTCTTTACCCGGCCGCATGATCTGCTTCCTGCCATGTCTTTCCTTTTCATCTTCCCCTCCCTCTCTCTCTCTCTCTCTCTGCTTTCACGTGGCAGTTGATCAAGTTACGTGAAGAGGTAAGTTCCTCTATGGCTATCCTGTTTTTTTTTTATTCCTTTCCATCTGAATATCTTTATGCCCTCATCTCTGCAGCCTAAAGGCCAAGGCTGTTTTCTGAGGTTCTTATGAGCCTCGGTGTATAAATTCAATGAAATGTATTTTCTGTACAAGCCTGAAAAGGTATTATTTCTGATAGTACACTCTTTATAAAGCACATATTGATAAAAAGGCAGGGATAAAGGACACTGCTGAAGGGTTAAACCCCAGAAGGCCCGCCCACTATTTCACCAGATAACTCTCAATGTCTTTATGCTCAGCAATCATGGCTGCTCAATATCACCCGGAATTAGGGAATTCTGCATTTGTCCCTTAAATAGCACTTACTGTAAGCCTTGTGTAGTCGGGATGTAGTAGTAATGCTATAGTAGTTTTTGTATTTGTTATTGTAAAAAGATGGAGTGATCGGTTATCAGTATAATTATGATATTTTATATAGGGAATATTTCAATGTAATCGATGAATACATTCTGGATTGGTTATTTTGTCATTTTTATTATCACTTCATCAAAGGAAAGCGAAGTTCATGTACTGTAGCAATACGACACTTTGAAACGTCTTTGAAGGCTGAAAATAATCTTTGCTCAGGTTTCTATTCTCCATCTTTTGTGTTTCTATTGGCTTGTACAGTACATGTCTTTGTTGCGTTTGTGATATGGCTTTGTGTCAAATGTTGCCTGAGGAAGCTTTTATGTAATGTCGTCATAGGGGGGATCTCCTATCTGCTATCCTCGCACAGCAATCTAGCACCATCAGCCCAACACTATCTTGATGCGACCCCCCCCCCCACCGTTACATCACCGCCATGCTACACCTTTCCCCATAGAATACTGTTGAATAGACACAATGCTTGGTTTTTATATTAAAATACCGACAGTAGAGGGGCTTGGATGGTCTCTTCTGGTCTGAACACATGGAAACATGGGCTGGGAGGGAGCATGGCTGGTGGCCACGGGCTGGCTGAGAGCTGGTGGAAAAACCCACGTGCTGACATGAGATGTAATGTAACCTGATTTGGAGTTCAATTGTGGCCTGGATTAAAAAAGACAGCAAACGGTGGTGGTTTCTTCTGGTCTTCGTTTATTAGCAATTATGCTCTGCATGAACCTGCTGGAGTAAAATTCTCATCACTCATTCCGTTAACTGACCAGGTTCCCCTCCTTCAATCGCCATTCAGAATGACTAACAGGACACAATTGTCAACAGGAATATCTGTTGATATATCCATTGTAACTTTGGAGGCACTAAGTTATTTAGAGGCACTTAGACAAACACAAATATACATTTAAAGATGAATCGGCCATGCTTGAGCAAATCTGTTTGGAGCATCTCTTTAGGCAACATGAGACTTACTTTTCATCTCTGTGTGTGTGGATGTGTGCATGTGTTTTGTAAGGTCGTCTGTGAATGTGTATATGCAGGGTTCTTAGTGTTAGCCAATGTTTTTGTTGTGTTTCCCAGAGCTGAGCGATACTATTCCTATCGACGCCACCCTCCATTCACGTCCATTCAGAACGCTGTTCTCTCCAGACTTCTTATTGTCCTCTTTCCTCCACCTTGCCACACTGCATGCCTCAGGTCAGGTGAAACCTTTCGTTGCCTCGCCTGTCTTCCCCTGTGGAACGCACCACTCTATAATTGGGTTTGATTCCCGCCCTCTTCACTATATCAAAAATTCTTATCTACTCCCTTTTCTTCCCATTCTTCCTGCATTTGAATCAAAGGCTGGCACAGCTTATTCACACTTAAGCCCCCCTTTAAAAAAAAATAACTATACTTTTTCCTCAGCTGGAAAACATGTTTAAATATTTAGCACCCATATTCACAGCTGTTTGACACTTCTAATTCCTCATCTTACAAGTCCCAAACAAAACCGCGGCGAAGATCACACAGCCCGTCTGAATCACAGCTGTCATCATTATTCACTTTGACTCCCCCTTATTGAAGTAATAAGGAATCATCGTAACTTTTGAAAATGGTGATGGTTACCGTCGTTGTTTGATATTGAAAAAGGCAGCAGAAAAAGGGAAGGAAGAGATTTTTTTGCGCTGCAGATGCATTGTTCTGCTGCTGCCAAACCCCCCCCCCCCCACACACACACAAAAACATCTAATTTGTATAGTTCCTAGGAAGGTCTTTGTTGCAAATTTAGATGTCAGATAAAAAGGCATACGTGGAAATGGGGAAGGAGCGCACACCAATGCAGTCGCGGACGCACAATATGTATTGTTCTTACATTGTTTTGTGTTTAGCTGTATGTGAAGAAGATTCATTTAGATAACAGGCCATTATCATTTTCTCCTGGAGGTGTATGGCAGGTATTATTATGGGTCTGTGTTTGTGTGTTTATTCTTATGATATTTTTGTGACTCTTACATGGCCACAGGGGTCAAGGCTTGATATATGCCATTTAGCAGATGCTTTTATCTAAAGCCACTTCTAGTCGTGTGTGTGTGTGTGTGTGTGCCCCGTGCTCTACACAGTCACACAGTTGTAGCTCACCAGGAGTGGCTAGCAACTCCCTCTTATTTAAATGGTTAGCAGGGAAGATGCTCAAACTGACTGGGTGTCTTAGGGAAATGCACCATTGTGTTTCTGAAGGGTGTAGTTCTGCACTGATTCCATCCTCTTGTCCCATTGCGTCAGTAGAGAGATGGTTATACAGGTAAAGTAGTGTTGTTTTGGGCTGTTGTAGATTGTAGGTATTCGATTATGGATATGATACATGTTTAGAACTCGTACCTACAACTGGTGTTGGCACTGGTTTCGTGTATGAGGACTACCCTGGTGTGTTAAGATGACATCTCAGCATTTTTAGAAATAGCTGAACCACCCTGAGGGTTTTTTATTCTACATTATTTCCTGTTGGTGGATTTATACATCTGATGAAGTGGTTAGAAGGCTGGTGTTGGTACTGGATCTGTGCCGGCTGGCCTGCACTCTCACCCCTTCAGCTTCTGTCAGTGTCAAACCTGGCTGGGCACATTATTCTAATGACGAGAGGGAGGCTGGAGGGAGGGAGGCTGGAGGGAGGGAGGTTGGGAGGGAGGCTGGATGGATGGAGGGAGGGAGGCTGGGAGGGAGGCTGGAGAGAGAGCGCGACGGAGGGATGGCTGGAGAGAGAGGGATGGACGGAGGGAGGCTGGAGAGAGAGAGGGAGGGATGGACGGAGGCTGGGAGAGAGGAGGGATGGACGGAGGCTGGAGAGAGGGAGGGATGGACGGAGGCTGGAGAGAGGGAGGGATGGACGGAGGCTGGAGAGAGGGAGGGATGGACGGAGGCTGGAGAGAGGGAGGGATGGACGGAGGGAGGCTGGAGAGAGGGAGGGATGGACGGAGGGAGGCTGGAGAGAGGGAGGGATGGACGGAGGGAGGCTGGAGAGAGGGAGGGATGGACGGAGGGAGGCTGGAGAGAGGGAGGGATGGACGGAGGGAGGCTGGAGAGAGGGAGGGATGGACGGAGGGAGGCTGGAGAGAGGGAGGGATGGACGGAGGGAGGCTGAGAGAGAGAGAGGAGGGATGGAGGGAGGGAGGCTGAGAGAGGGAGGGATGGACGGAGGGAGGCTGAGAGAGGGAGGATGGACGAGGGATGGACGGAGGGAGGCTGGAGAGAGGGAGGGATGGACGGAGGGAGGCTAGAGAGAGGGAGGGATGGACGGAGGGAGGCTGGAGAGGGAGGGGATGGACGGAGGGAGGAGGCTGGAGAGAGGAGGGATGGAGGAGGGAGGCTGGGAGGAGGCTGGAGAGGAGGGATGGACGGAGGGAGGCTGGAGAGAGGAGGGATGGACGGAGGGAGGCTGAGAGAGGAGGGATGGACGGAGGGAGGCTGGAGAGAGGGAGGGATGGGGAGGGAGGATGGAGAGGGAGGCTGGAGAGAGGAGGGATGGACGGAGGGAGGCTGGAGAGAGGGAGGGATGGACGGAGGGAGGCTGAGAGAGAGAGAGAGGGACGGAGGGAGGCTGGAGAGAGGGAGGGATGGACGGAGGGAGGCTGGAGAGAGGGAGGGATGGACGGAGGGGGAGGCTGGAGAGAGGGAGGGATGGACGGAGGGAGGCTGGAGAGAGGGAGGGATGGAAGGAGGGAGGCTGAGAGAGGGAGGGATGGACGGAGAGAGGGAGGGAGGGAGGCTGGAGAGAGGGAGGGATGGACGGAGAGAGGGAGGGAGGGAGGCTGGAGAGAGGGAGGGATGGACGGAGGGGAGGCTGAGAGAGAGAGCAGGATGGACGGAGGGAGGCTGGAGAGAGGGGGAGGCTGGAGAGTTGGATGGATGGATGGATGGAGGGAAGATGGATATATGGAGGGATGCTGGAGAGGGTGGGATGGACGGAGGGAGGCTGGAGATAGGGAGGCTGGAGAGGGAGGGATGGACGGAGGGAGGCTGGAGAGGGAGGGATGGACGGAGGGAGGCTGGAGGGAGGGAGGGATGGGGAGGGAGGCTGAGAGAGGGAGGGATGGACGGAGGGAGGCTGGAGAGAGGGAGGGAGGCTGGAGAGGGACTGAGGGAGGCTGGAGAGAGGGAGGGGTGGACAGAGGGAGGCTGAGAGAGAGCGGGATGGACGGAGGGAGGCTGAGAGAGAGCGGGATGGACGGAGGGAGGCTGGAGAGAGGGATGGAGGCTGGAGAGTTGGATGGATGGATGGAGGGAGGATGGATAGATGGAGGGAGGCTGGAGAGGGGCTGGAGGCTGGAGAGGGAGGGAGGAGGCTGGAGAGGGAGGGAGGGAGGGAGGCTGAGAGAGAGCGGGATGGACGGAGGGAGGCTGGATGGATGGAGGCTGGAGAGTTGGAAGGATGGATGGATGGATGGATGGAGGGAGGATGGATTGATAGATGGAGGGAGGCTGAGAGAGCGGGATGGACGAGGGAGGCTGGAGAGAGCGGGATGGACGGAGGGAGGCTGGAGAGAGCGGGATGGACGGAGGGAGGCTGAGAGAGAGGGATGGACGGAGGGAGGCTGGAGAGAGCGGGATGGACGGAGGGAGGCTGGAGAGAGGGAGGGAGGGGAGGGATGGACGGAGGGAGGCTGAGAGCGTGGGATGGACTGAGGGAGGCTGGAGGGACGGACGAAGGGAGGCTGGAGGGAGGGACGGAGGGAGGGGCGGAGGGATGGACGGACGGACGGAGGGAGGCTGGAGAGAGATCGGGAGGGACGGAGGGATGGAGGCAGGCTGGAGGGAGAGAGAGCGAGGGGGAGGGAGGGAGGCTGGAGAGAGAGAGAGAGAGAGAGTGGGAGGGAGGGAGACAGGAGAGAGAGAGAGTGGGAGGGAGGGAGACAGGAGAGAGAGAGAGACGGAGGGAGGAGGGAGGGAGGGAGGGAGGGAGACTGGAGAGAGAGAGCGGGAGGGAGGGAGGGAGACTGGAGAGAGAGAGCGGGAGGGAGGGAGGGAGACTGGAGAGAGAGAGCGGGAGGGAGGGAGGGAGACTGGAGAGAGAGAGCGGGGGAGGGAGGGAGGGAGACTGGAGAGAGAGAGCGGGAGGGAGGGAGGGAGACTGGAGAGAGAGAGAGGGAGGGAGGGAGGGAGACTGGAGAGAGAGAGCGGGAGGGAGGGAGGGAGACTGGAGAGAGAGAGCGGGAGGGAGGGAGGGAGGGAGACTGGAGAGAGAGAGCGGGAGGGAGGGAGGGAGGGAGACTGGAGAGAGAGAGCGGGAGGGAGGGAGACTGGAGAGAGAGAGCGGAGGGAGGGAGGGAGACTGAGAGAGAGAGCGGGAGGGAGGGAGGGAGACTGGAGAGAGAGGGAGGGAGGGAGGGAGGGAGACTGAGAGAGAGAGGGGAGCGGGAGGGAGGGAGACTGGAGAGAGAGAGCGGGAGGGAGGGAGGGAGACTGGAGAGAGAGAGCGGGAGGGAGGGAGACTGAGAGAGAGAGCGGGAGGGAGGGAGACTGGAGAGAGAGAGCGGGAGGGAGGGAGGGAGGGAGACTGAGAGAGAGAGGGGGAGGGAGGGAGGGAGGGAGACTGGAGAGAGAGAGCGGGAGGGAGGGAGGGAGGAGGAGACTGGAGAGAGAGAGAGGGAGGGAGGGAGGGAGGGAGGCTGGAGAGAGCGGGATGGACGGAGGGAGGCTGGAGAGAGCGGGATGGACGGAGGGAGGCTGGAGAGAGCGGGATGGACGGAGGGAGGCTGAGAGCGTGGGATGGACTGAGGGAGGCTGGAGAGGGACGGACGAGGGAGGCTGGAGGGAGGGACGGAGGGAGGGGCTGGAGGGACGGACGGAGGGAGGGAGGCTGGAGAGAGATCGGGAGGGACGGAGGGATGGAGGCAGGCTGGAGGGAGAGAGAGGGAGGGGGGGGAGGGAGGGAGGCTGAGGAGAGAGAGAGAGAGAGAGGGAGGGAGGGAGACTGGAGAGAGAGAGAGGGGAGGGAGGGAGACAGGGAGGCTGGAGGGAGAGAGAGGGGGAGGGAGGGAGGGAGACTGGAGAGAGAGAGCGGGAGGGAGGGAGGGAGACTGGAGAGAGAGAGCGGGAGGGAGGGAGGGAGACTGGAGAGAGAGAGCGGGAGGGAGGGAGGGAGACTGGAGAGAGAGGGAGGGAGGGAGGGAGGGAGGGAGACTGGGAGAGAGAGCGGGAGGGAGGGAGGGAGACTGGAGAGAGAGAGAGGGAGGGAGGGAGGGAGACTGGAGAGAGAGCGGGAGGAGGGAGGGAGGGAGGGAGACTGAGAGAGAGAGCGGGAGGGAGGGAGGGAGACTGGAGAGAGAGAGCGGGAGGGAGGGAGGGAGACTGGAGAGAGAGAGCGGGAGGGAGGGAGGGAGACTGGAGAGAGAGAGGGGGGGAGGGAGGGAGGGAGACTGGAGAGAGGGAGAGCTGGGAGGGAGGAGACTGGACGGGAGAGGGGGGAGGGAGGAGGGAGGGAGGGAGACTGGAGAGGGAGGGAGCTGGAGGGAGGGAGGGAGGGAGGGAGACTGAGAGAGAGAGGGAGGGAGGGAGGGAGGGAGACTGAGAGAGAGAGAGCGGGAGGGAGGGAGGGAGACTGGAGAGAGAGAGCGGGAGGGAGGGAGGGAGGGAGACTGGAGAGAGAGAGCGGGAGGGAGGGAGGGAGACTGGAGAGAGAGAGCGGGGAGGGAGGGAGACTGGAGAGAGAGAGCGGGAGGGAGGGAGGGAGACTGGAGAGAGAGAGCGGGAGGGAGGGAGGGAGACTGGAGAGAGAGAGCGGGAGGGAGGGAGGGAGACTGGAGAGAGAGAGCGGGAGGGAGGGAGGGAGGGAGACTGGAGAGCGGGAGGGAGGGAGGGAGACTGAGAGAGAGAGGGAGGGAGGGAGGGGAGGGAGACTGGAGAGAGAGAGCGGGAGGGAGGGGAGGGAGACTGGAGAGAGGAGAGAGAGGGGGAGGGAGGGAGAGGGAAGGGAGGGAGGGAGACTGGAGAGAGAGAGAGGGGGAGGGAGGGAGGGAGGGAGACTGGAGAGAGAGAGAGAGCGGGAGGGAGGGAGGGAGGGAGACTGGAGAGAGAGAGAGAGGGAGGGAGGGAGGGAGGGAGATGAGAGAGAGAGAGAGCGGGAGGGAGGGAGGGAGACTGGAGAGAGAGAGAGAGCGGGAGGGAGGGAGGGAGACTGGAGAGAGAGAGAGAGCGGGAGGGGGAGGGAGGGAGACTGAGAGAGAGAGAGCGGGAGGGAGGGAGGGAGACTGGAGAGAGAGAGAGAGCGGGAGGGAGGGAGGGAGACTGGAGAGAGAGAGAGCGGGAGGGAGGGAGGGAGACTGGAGAGAGAGAGAGAGCGGGAGGGAGGGAGGGAGACTGGAGAGAGAGAGGGAGGGAGGGAGGGAGACTGGAGAGAGAGAGCGGGAGGGAGGGAGGGAGGGAGACTGGAGAGAGAGAGCGGAGGGAGGGAGGGAGACTGGAGAGAGAGAGAGGGAGGGAGACTGGAGAGAGAGAGCGGGAGGGAGGGAGGGAGGGAGACTGGAGAGAGAGAGAGAGCGGGAGGGAGGGAGACAGGGAGAGAGAGAGAGAGCGGGAGGGAGGGAGGGAGACTGGAGAGAGAGAGAGAGCGGGAGGGAGGGAGGGAGACTGGAGAGAGAGAGAGAGAGCGGGAGGGAGGGAGGGAGACTGGAGAGAGAGAGAGAGCGGGAGGGAGGGAGGGAGACTGGAGAGAGAGAGAGAGCGGGAGGGAGGGAGGGAGACTGGAGAGAGAGAGAGAGCGGGAGGGAGGGAGGGAGACTGGAGAGAGAGAGAGAGAGGGGGAGGGAGGGAGGGAGACTGGAGAGAGAGAGAGAGCGGGAGGGAGGGAGACTGAGAGAGAGAGAGAGAGGGGAGGGAGGGAGGGAGGGAGACTGGAGAGAGAGAGCGGGAGGGAGGGAGGGAGGGAGACTGGAGAGAGAGAGAGGGAGGGAGACTGAGAGAGGGAGACTGGAGAGAGAGAGCGGGAGGGAGGGAGGGAGGGAGGGAGACTGGAGAGAGAGAGAGGGAGGGAGACTGGAGAGAGACTGGGAGAGAGAGAGCGGGAGGGAGGGAGGGAGACTGAGAGAGAGAGAGAGAGGGAGGGAGGGAGGGAGACTGGAGAGAGAGAGCGGGAGGGAGGGAGGGAGGGAGACTGGAGAGAGAGCGGGAGGGAGGGAGGGAGACTGGAGAGAGAGAGAGGGAGGGAGGGAGGGAGAGAGGGAGGGAGGGAGGGAGGGAGACTGGAGAGAGAGAGCGGGAGGGAGGGAGACTGGAGAGAGAGAGAGGGAGGGAGGGAGGGAGACTGGAGAGAGAGAGCGGGAGGGAGGGAGGGAGACTGGAGAGAGAGAGCGGGAGGGAGGGAGGGAGGGAGACTGGAGAGAGAGAGGGAGGGAGGGAGGGAGGGAGGGAGACTGGAGAGAGGAGGAGGGGGAGGGAGGGAGGGAGGGAGACTGGAGAGAGAGGGAGGAGCTGGAGAGAGGGAGGGAGGGGAGGGAGACTGGAGAGAGAGAGCGGGAGGGAGGGAGGGAGACTGGAGAGAGAGAGCGGGAGGGAGGGAGGGAGACTGGAGAGAGAGAGCGGGAGGGAGGGAGGGAGACTGGAGAGAGAGAGCGGGAGGGAGGGAGGAGGGAGAGAGAGAGCGGGAGGGAGGGAGGGAGACTGGAGAGAGAGAGCGGGAGGGAGGGAGGGAGACTGGAGAGAGAGAGGGAGGGAGGGAGGGAGGGAGAGAGAGAGAGTGGGAGGAGGGAGGGAGACTGGAGAGAGAGAGAGTGGGAGGGGGAGGGAGACTGAGAGAGAGAGAGGGGGAGGGAGGGAGACTGGAGAGAGAGAGGGGGAGGGAGGGAGGGAGACTGGAGAGAGAGAGAGGGAGGGAGGGAGGGAGGCTGGAGAGAGGGAGGGAGGGAGGCTGGAGAGAGGGAGGGAGGGAGGCTGGAGAGAGAGAGAGAGGGAGGGAGGCTGGAGAGAGAGAGAGGGAGGGATGGACAGAGGGAGGCTGGAGAGAGGGAGGGATGGACGGAGGGAGGCTAGAGAGAGAGCAGGGATGGACTGGGAGGGAGGCTGGAGAGAGGGAGGGAGGCTGGAGAGTTGGATGGAGGGAGGATGGATAGATGGAGGGAGGCTGGAGAGGGAGGGATGGACGGAGGGAGGCTGGAGAGGGACGGGAGGGAGGCTGGAGAGGGAGGGATGGACGGAGGGAGGCTGGAGAGAGAGCGGGATGGAGGGAGGGAGGCTGGAGAGAGAGCGGGATGGAGGGAGGGAGGCTGAGAGAGAGAGCGGGATGGACGGAGGGAGGCTGGAGAGAGGGATGGAGGCTAGAGAGTTGGATGGATGGATGGATGGATGGATAGATGGAAGGGGAGGCTGGAGAGGGGAGGCTGGGAGAGAGAGAGAGGGAGGGAGGGAGGCTGGAGGGAGGGAGGCTGGAGGCTGGAGACGCTGGAGGGAGAGAGAGAGGGAGGGAGGGAGGCTGGAGGGGGAGGGGAGACTGGAGGACGCTGGAGGGAGATAGACAGACAGAGATGGGAGGGAGGGAGGATGCTGGAGAGACAGGGAGGGAGGAGGCTGAGAGTCAGGGAGGGAGGAGGCTGGAGAGTCAGGGAGGGAGGAGGCTGGAGAGTCAGGGAGGGAGGAGGCTGGAGAGTCAGGGAGGGAGGAGGCTGGAGAGGTCAGGAGGGAGGAGGCTGGAGGAGTCAGGGAGGGAGGAGGCTGAGAGTCAGGGAGGGAGGAGGCTGGAGAGTCAGGAGGAGGAGGCTGGAGAGTCAGGGAGGGAGGAGGCTGGAGAGTCAGGGAGGGAGGAGGCTGGAGAGTCAGGGAGGGAGGAGGCTGGAGAGTCAGGGAGGGAGGAGGCTGGAGAGTCAGGGAGGGAGGAGGCTGGAGAGTCAGGGAGGGAGGAGGCTGGAGAGTCAGGGAGGGAGGAGGCTGGAGAGTCAGGGAGGGAGGAGGCTGGAGAGTCAGGGAGGGAGGAGGCTGGAGAGTCAGGGAGGGAGGAGGCTGGAGAGTCAGGGAGGGAGGCTGGAGAGTCAGGGAGGGAGGAGGCTGGAGAGTCAGGGAGGGAGGAGGCTGGAGAGTCAGGGGAGGAGGCTGGAGAGTCAGGGAGGGAGGCTGGAGAGAGATGGGGGAGGGAGGGAGGCTGGAGAGTCAGGGAGGGAGGAGGCTGGAGAGTCAGGGAGGGAGGAGGCTGGAGAGTCAGGGAGGGAGGCTGGAGAGAGATGGGGGAGGGAGGGAGGCTGGAGAGTGAGGGGGATCGGGAGGATTGCGGGAGGGGGGGAGAGATAGGTATAGGGATGGAGGAAGAGGAGAGGGAGAAAAGCTTTGAAGTGGCTTTTCAGCACAGCTAGTCTGCTGGCCGTCTCAGGGAGACGTGTCACCTTTGCCGAGAGGGAATAGAAAAATCACGTTTCGAATGGTAATGATAACATACTAATCACTTGAGCTCTTTGAAGAACGGGGGAGCGAGCTACTCTGTCAGTATCCCGGCTGCCTTGTGCTCCGAGGCACACAGCCAGGGTCTAGGTGTATTAGCTTAAGCGTTGCATGTCAATACGTCCCCTCCATCTCCGCTGATCCATAGGGGCTCATTAAGCCGAGCTGGCTTCCTTCTCTCTCCCCACGCGGCGTGCACAGGCACACCACCATCACACTGCACACCCAGCCACCCACCACCTCTTTCTCCCTCTCTCTCACCATCACCCCCTGACCCTCTGTCCCCTCACTTCCTTTAACTATTGAAAAGTATTTCTGTCAATTTAAATGACATCTGTCCACCAGTGAGGAGAAGGTGGCTAGAGAAAAAAAAATAAAGTTCAGAGGCAGTTTTCCTTGTTTTCCCCTCTCTGATTTTGTCAAACTTTGAACATTTCCTTATATATTTTGATAGCTTAGCTAGAGATTCCAGAGCTCCCCTCCCTCCCTTTCTAAACGAATGTAAACCCCTTTCACAGAGAGAGTTACCGGTCATCTGAGTGGTGGATCTATGGTACTTCTACGGTAGACTTGTTGGGCTTGCGGAACGTCACACTTGTAGGTTCAGTGAAGGTTTGACGACTGAAAGACTGGAGAATCCCAAGACAAATGACCTTTTATGTAGGTCAAGGTGCGTACTTGAGTTCAGGTTACTATTCAAAGTGGTACCTTGGTTCAAACCCTTGACTCTGACCTTTTTCCCCCGTGACTTTATCTGCATGAGATTGTAAGGACTGTTTATAATGTAATAATACAATGGCATTGAATGTGGTGTTATGACCCTGATGTCACTTTTAAAGGGACAGTTCACCCAACTTACCAAATCACATATTGGTTTCCTTGACATGTAAACAGTCTATGGACAAGGCATGACAGCCATGCTGTGGTTTAGTTTCCCTGGCAATGTTTTCAAATGCTAACGTTTCAGGACTTGAACGGACCGATATTAGACATTTTTCACGCGTCATTCCCACAGATTTTGAAATTGTCTCAAATTGATTGTGAAGCTCAACCGTCACGTACAGATTATTTTAACATGGCGGTAGAGATGCTAATATTGGGCCTTTTGACTTTGTGCCACAAGTGCTAAAATGTTAGCATTCGGAAACGGTGCCAGGGAAACTACACCACAGTACGGCTGTCATGCCTTGACCATAGACTGTTTACATGTCAAGTTGGGTGAACTGTCCCTTTAATTTCCGAGTCACAAGATGCAGCACGATCTGACCTGGTCTTGGCTTCGAAAGAATCGCCAGCAGTGAATGGAAGAACGACCATTTTGATTTCTTTCAGAAATGCTATGGATGTCACAGATATTCTTGATGCCAAATGTGTTGGCTTATAACAACTCCTACTGCTGTCTAGCTAGATACACAGCACATGGAAATGCAAAAACGATCAAATTGCTCAGTATGAAACACAAAGTACCTCGATAGCCCTTTGGAACTTGTATACAGTATATCCTTTCAATGGGCAACCTTGTCCATTCGTCGATACCTAATGAATACGCCAACATGCAATGCACTCTGCGTGCAAGGCTTGAAATGCTGTTGTTCGATCTATTCTGACACTGGAACTCATGGTTGTACGGGTTTACCGTCGTCTATACTAGGATTGTCTATTATAGTGGCCAATACTGACTGGTGAGACATCCGCGGTACATGTGCTGATTGCACAGGTATGACTATTCTGTAAGCTGTGTAGTGTCCCGTTGTTCCCAGCGTAGATCAGTGTCCATTTGTTGATGGTGTAAAACATGTCACTGCTCAGTGTTTTATAGGATTGCATAGTACGTGCTGGTGTTCCTTTGTGTGTTTTGCTATTTCTTTTAGGGCTTTATGTTGATTCACAAATTATATTGTAGGCTAATGTTACATTTTACTAGTCGCTTGTTACGCAATACACTTCCAAATGAATTGTCAGGATATGGTCATATGGTGTCCTCTGAGGTGTTAAACTGTCTCACCGGCCATGTGCCACACCAGTAGAACTTTCTAGAAAGCAATACATGTCTTATGTTCCATAACCAACTTCACGAGGAGAGTAAAATGCATTTGATTTCCACTTTAATGAGGGTTTTCTCCTTAATTCCAAAGCCATCACCTTGACAGTTTTTTTTAATGTTATTCTTGAAAGCTGCAAATGATCATTTATTACATCTCAATTAGCTCTTCCTCCCCTCCCTCAACTTTGCCCTCCACGCTAAATGTGAAGTAATGAGTTGCAGGAGACTGAACGAGATGAGGTGGGGGAACCTTCTGGTGCTTCTCATTTTAATATTGATTAAGAATAGATACTGTGTTGTCCATTTTTGGAAAACATTTCAACAGTAACAACTGCCATATATATACCCATGCTCGACATGCATGTTGCCAATATTTCACCGTCCACACTTGGTTGTTCATGACAATGATTGTCTCTGGCCAGGGCTATTGCTGTTGTGGTCATAGTGTCGGTCAGTGTTTCGTGACGGCGTCGAGATGTTTCTCCGGCTTCCCACCCCTCTCAATCATTATTCTTCTGTTTTCTGTCTTGTATTTCTCCCATTTATTTTAGAGAGCACATCTGTTGGACAACACAGAGAAGCTGGAAAGGTCATCTCGGAGGCTGGACGCAGGCTACCAGATAGCAGTGGAAACCGGTATGTGTTCTGTTTGGTTGGGAAGGGGGCATTATGAAATTAGAGGTGGGGGTGGGGTGTGTGATTGAGCGACAGCAAATTGTCTCACTCTTATGCGGGGTGGAGAGAAAGAGAACTTTAATTTTTTTTAAACAGCCGCCTTGACGACTGGTGACATTTTCAGGAGCACATCAAAGGTGAGCGAGGGAGAAAGAGGTGTACGGGGCGCCGCCGCTCTGTGTTCGGCTCTTCTTCTCCCATGCATCTGTCTGGCTGTGAGTGAGAGGTGTTTTTTGTTGTTGTAGCTCATCTGAAAATAAACAACATCAGCGTTTCCTCCGCTACTTCTTCATTCGGAGAACCAATCCAAACGCAATAAACATCACTAAATAAATCGGCCCTCTAGAACAGAAAATCAGGTTTTATCCTCACGATCAAGGTTTGTTTTTATCTTTTATATATAGGAAAATGAAACTCATTTGGATTTGAAACCAGTCCTTTTATTTTCTGACATTATTGAGTCACAGTGTATTCCTTCGAGAGATATCAAAGCTCATTCTTGAAGTTTTAACTGGCTTTCTTTGGCTTCCGCTGTAGTTTTGAAAAGTTTCTTAATTTACACTATAATGGAGGGGTGGCACGTGTGTGTGACATCGACAGATTTAATAATTCAATTCGAGAAAGGGGTGCACAGACTGCCTTTTGATGCTCAGTAAGTAGAACTCACACATTCATAAATACAATCTGCATTCTCTGCCTAAAAATGTTGTTTCATATGATTCTCCGATGATCTCCGAGACTTATACTATTCCTGTTTTCAACGTGTCGAACTCTGTGGCAGCCCGTATTTTGATTCCATTCAGTCGTATCTTTCAGTCGAATGGCTCGTTTTGATGTTTTGTCACGCACGTTGGTTGGTGTTAAAGAAATGTGCTGTGGTCTAACCGCGTTCTCTACCTCCTGGGTCCCAGTCCTTTCCACAGTAAAGGCTAGCAGCGCGCCCTCTGACCCCTCCTCGCCAGTGGCCATCTCATCCGCTCTGTGTGTGCGGCTAACTGAGAACAATGTCTGTTTATCAATGCCCCTGGTCCCCCACACACTGCTCAGATCCACACCGGCAGTGGGGTGTTTGGGGTTTGGTGGGGTATGAGCTTTTGCCCCATTGTATTTAATCCCCTGACGTCCCCGGCCCTCCGCTCAGATGCACAACCTCAAACAGCAAACGGTCAGGGAGGACCAACGCTCAGAACACAACTAGGTAGCAACAGAACAGACACGTTGGGAACTCTGTCAGACTACTAACAACAGAAAAGCTGCAGTATGTCGAGGACCCAGACACACAAAGAATATATGCACTGAGAGCCCGAACATTGGCAAGCGTCATCCATCCAAGTGGTTTGTGAATTGAAGTGGGCGAATGACCCCTTTTTTGTCCAGTTTTCCTGCATCCGGCATCCAGTCGCATTGTGAACCAATCCTGCTTCACCACCCTGTGCTGCATATTTACATCAGTGGGCAATCACACCACCACAACACATGATCAAATACTGTGGAGAAATTCAGATTATTTTTCAAATCTTTTTGTGTTTGATTGTATTTCAGTGAGGAGAACTGTGCAAGCACTCAATTCACCTGTTTGGCAGAGTAAATGGCTCATTCAGTTATCTCACTTTAAAACAAAAAGAGATTGATGATGATGATAATAATAATGACAAGACTATGGCTTTTATTAATCGATCTGAATATATTTCTACATGTTAAATATGGCGGCGGGTAGCCTATCGGTTAAGAGCGTTGAGCCAGTAACCAAAAGGTCGCTGGTTCGAATCCTGAACCGACTAAGTGAAAAATCTCTGTCCCCTTGAGCAAGGCACTGTACCTGAGTTTCTCCTGTAAGTTGCTCTGGAAAAGAGTGTCTGCCAAATGACTAAAATGTAAATGTAAACTGTTATAGGATACACTTTGAAATGTTGAATGTAGGGGTGTATTGTCTACAAAGGGTTAAAGAATAATAATTTGTGCAGAAGAGTTGTCCAATCAACAACAACTCACTCTGGTTGTAAATAGACTTTGTTACCAGAAACCTGAACTCTACTCAAGAGGCTAATAAAACCACTCTTAGTGAAGAACAGTTAATCAAGCTATTTCACAATAGTTCTAAGTTACCTTCCAAATCCACACAATATATAATTATGCCCCATACAGTCGGAACTATAATTGACCAATTCGGAGTAAGAAATATATTTTAAAGAAGGTTTCTCTTTTCTTTCAAAGAGAGAAATCCTGAACAAAGGAAGAGAGAAAGATGGAGCTTCAACTGCTGCTTGGCATCGATAACATTCCACTTAATGACCACAAATCACAAAATGCCAGTGTACCGTGAGGTCACTTTTATAAAAGAAGAAGAGCTTTTCGAGATGGTGAATCTTAACAGAATATCATTTTTCTCTTTCAATTTAAGGGCTTTATTGGCATGGGAAAGATCATTAACAGTAAACATTACACTCACAAAAGTTCCAGAAGAATAAAGACATTTCATATGTCATATGATGTGCCAATAGTTAAAGTACAAAAGGGAACATAAATAAACATAAATATGGGTTGTATTTACAATGGCGTTTCTTCTTCAGGGTTTGCCATTTTCTTGTGGCAACAGGTCAGAAATCTTGCTGCTGTGATGGCACACTGGTATTTCACCCAGTAGATAAGGGAGTTTATCAAAATTGGGTTTGTTTTCAAATTCTTTGGGTCTGTGTAATCTGAGGGAAGTATGTGTCTCTAATGTGGTCATACAATTGGCAGGAGGTTTGGAAGTGCAGCTCAGTTTCCACCTCATTTTGTGGGAAGTGTGCACATAGCCTGTCTTCTCTTGAGAGCCAGGTCTGCCTACGGCAGCCTTTCTCAATAGTAAGGCTATGCTCACTGAGTCTGTACATAGTCAAAGCTTTCCTTAATTTTGGGTCAGTCACAGTGGTCAGGTAGCCAGTGTGTGCCAGATAACACAAAAAAACACAGCAAACTAGAATGTTAATTACTTGACACATAACTAAAAAGATAATTATTTCCTTTCTCATGATTTGGTTGGGTCTAATTGTGTTACTCTATGGGGTCTGTTTGTGTTTGTGAACAGAGCCCCAGGACCAGCTTGCTTAGGAGGCTCTTCTCCAGGTTCATCTCTCTGTAGGTGATTGCTTTGTTATGGAAGGTTTGGGAATCGCATCATTTTAGGTGGTTGTAGAATTTAACGTCTCTTTTCTGGATTTTGATTATCAACGGGAATCGGCCTAATTCTGCGTTATTTGGTGTTTTACATTGTACACTGAGGATATTTTTGTGTTTGTCCCATTTTGTGAATTATTGGTTGGTGGGCGGATCCCAGACCTCACAACCATAAAGGGAAATGGGTTCTATAACTGATTCAAGTATTTTTAGCCAGATCCTAATTATGTTGAATTTGATGTTCCTTTTGAAGAAGGCCCTTCTTGCCTTGTCTCACAGATCATTCACAGCTTTGTGGAAGTTACCTGTGGCGCTGACGGTTAGGCCGAAGTATGTATAGTTTTTTGTGATCCTGGCAACTGGACCTTTTTTTAACACCATTATTTTTGTCTTACTGAGATTTACTGTCAGGGCCCAGGTCTGACAGAATCTGTGCCACAGATCTAGGTGCTGCTGTAGGCCCTTCTTGGTTGTGGACAGAATCACCAGATCATCAGCAATTTGACTTCAGATTCTAGTAGGATGAGGCCGGGTGCTGCAGTCTGTTCTTGTGTCCTCGCCAATTTGTCGATATATATGTTGAAGAGGGTGGGGCTTAAGCTGTATCCCTGTCTTACCCCATGGCCCTGTGGAAAGAAGTCTCTCTCGCTCTTTGAGATGGTAAATCTTCACAGAATATAATTTTAGAATTTTAGCTCAGTTTTCTTCTCTCTCTTTCTCTCTCGTTCTCTCTCTCTCATTCCCTCTGTCTCTCTCTCATTCCCTCTCTCTCTCTCTCTCTCATTCCCTCTCTCTCTCTCTCTCTCATTCCCTCTGTCTTTCTCTCTCGTTCTCTCTTTCTCTCTCTCTCTCTCTCTTATTCTTTCTTTCTCTCTCATTCTCTCTCTTTCTCTCTCGTTCTCTCTCTCGCTCCCTCTCTCTCTCTCTTTCTCTCTCTCGTTCCCTCTTTTTCTCTTTCTCGTTCTCTCTCGTTCTCTATCGTTCTTTCTTTCCTTCTTTCCTTCTTTCTTTCTTTCCTTCTTTCCTTCTTTCCTTCTTTCCTTCTTTCTTTCTTATATTTAGCAAAGCGCAGGCTTGCCAGGAACACTGAAGGCCCTTTGAGGGATATTGAGAGGGCTCTGTGGACATGCCGGGGTATTTATCAAACGCACCCTTAAGAACCAGCCTCTGTTTGTCTCATAAATAAAGTATAGTAGTTCATTAGAGGAGGGCGCTGACTTACAAGGCACGTATGAACATGCAGACACAAGGGCTTGCCTGTTAAAGTACAGGAGGAGGGCATGTAGTTAGCCAATTTAACAGCATTTTCAGCAGGGTTGTCTGCAAGCCCTCAATGGAAGGAGGCCAGACTGACTCCAAAGAGGTGTCAGATTCTGATTTGACTTAGTGAAGCTGTGAGCGGGGTCTGATTGGGCATGTTTAGAGATCGATGGCATGTCAGATGAAACATTTAATATGTACTGACGAGTTGTCTCCCCTTGATTAGAATCAGTTGGAGAGGTAAAAGGCAGAGTTGTGTTTACTGAGGGGAGATTAAGACAGTATACTGGCTTCGTTTGAAGGACAAACACATACACATATCTATACACTACACGTGCATACTCCATTGATAATTGACCTAATAAAGAATCTGGGAAAGAATCATTTGAGAAATGAAAGAAGAATACCATTACTGTTTTGAACTTGAGATGCTCCTGTGAGTGCTCTTTATATCCTGCAACTGTGTACATTTGTTGGATGGAACACTTTTTTGTTTTGAAGTAATAATGTGAGTTACATTTCCCCCCCAAATTCTACTAACCCGGAGTGATCTCTAGTCATTGTGCTAACGCTAGTTAGCATTCCCTCCAGAAACGACCTTCATTCAAACTGGTGGCAGAGACAGAGAATCAGTACATCTGACTCTGGGTATGTACAAGGAGAAAAAAAATGGTGTTGCCAAAATCTCAAACTATCCCTTTAACCCAATCAGTCCCACCGTAACGCTGGCGCGTTTGTTTGGGCTTCTAACCGTTTTTTAAACAGTGTGTTTGAGCTGCAGACTTGTGGGTTGTAGTATATGATTTGTCTAGTTCTTCTGCATCTGTAGACGCCAACTGTTTGTCTGTGTTATTAACGGAGGCTGAGCTGCAGCGGTGTTTGTGAGATAAGGGTGGGTCTTGAAGGATCCCGGGGCTGGGTCGTTTTATAGAAATATATGTAGTCCAAATGGTTTGAGCTACTAACTATTAAAAGCTGAGACTCTCACGAACACACATTTTGCTACATTTTTAAAATATTTGTAATACATATTTTTAAAACCTTTAAAAAAATTTAACTAGGCAAGTCAGTTAAGGACAAGTTCTTATTTACAATGACGGCCTGCACCGGCCAAACCCGGACGACACTTGGCCAGTTGTGCGCTGCCCTATGGGACTCCCAATCACGGCCGGTTGTGATACGGCCTGGAATCGAACCAGGGTGTCTGTAGTGATGCCTCTAGCACTGAGATGCAGTGCCTTAGACCGCTGTGACGCTCACAAGCAACACAGGAGTCCTTAGAAGGTAAGGGGTTCTTCTACATAGAAGATTAGTGGAAATCCCAGGACATAGTGTCTATAATACTGTAAAAAAGCTCACTTAGTTGCTGTCCAAAAGGCCACACAGTTGTCACTGGATATTTATTTCTCGCTGAGCAAACAATGTCTGTACGAACAGCATTCATATAAATTCATTTTATCAGGTTTTTGCTTTGGCGGACCTTTATTTTTTTATTGACATTTGTAAGTAAAACTGACAGGGTTGAGGAGACACTTTTGGACTTAACAGAGAATAAACAGACGGCTCTAATCTGGGCTCTTTTCCTCTTTGAAGCTCAGCAGTCAAACAAACAACGTCGTCGTCATCGTCAAAAAAACAAACATCTTTTCAAGGGGCCAGCGATGAGGCTCCTCAGCTCATGGCCCCGGTGATGGGGGCCCCAGATCGATGGGGGAAAATGAAAACAGACCATTAGGGATTGATTTCAGCCCTGTTTAGATAAGCTGAGAGGGTCGGGGCCTGACCCCTGGGGGCCCCTCGGCAGCCCAAAGTTCACGCTGTGCCAGGTAGAGAACAGCACCGCAGGCCATCAATTTTATTAGCACAGAGATGAGCTGATTAGACCTTGTCAATCAAAGGTGCCAATGACTCAATCGACAGCCCTTTCTTCCCCTCCCTCCCACCCTCTTTTTTTGTGATAAATCATTGAAGCGACCAACAATGCGGTAGGCAGACATCGTGGGCTAAGCTTAAGCAGCCCTGCCGTTGTCACCAAGGCAGACGCGCAAGGACCCTGTGATAAGGTGACGACTATATTAGAGTACGTCAATTTGTTTTTAGGGCGGTTTTGATTTCCAACTGCAGCGGTATTAAAAGCGAGGGGGAGAGGGGGAAGGAGGGAGAGAGCGCCGTCATCGAACACGGCTCTAGCGTCAGAGCATGGAGAAATAAATGGATAAATGATCGGATGAAAAAATAAATATCTTTTGTGAACCTAAACTCCTCGGCTACCGTTTGAAGCAGAGCATGACTTTGAGCCTTGCTGTGAGTCCATGGATGCTGGAGTGCCCCAGAACATGGCACACGCTTGTCCCCGGCTCGCACTCCATCTCTTCCTTTCCATCTTAGTCTTTCTATTTTCACTCTTCATTTCTCCCCGCTCTGTCTTCAGATCAGAATTCATCTTTCTTTTGGTGTTTAGCCACCAAAGTGATGCTTGCGCTTCAAAAACCTTGTGGCTAAGCACCTAGTAAATGACTGAACAAGCTATATTTAGCGATACCTAGAAGTATTTTTAGGATCTGGCTTTTATTAAAGATGTTTTTCTTGTTTTTTCATGATTCGAAACATATTTATAGCCCATGTTGACTGTTTTTTGTGCTATTAGGTAACAGAAGACAAAATAAAAAATACAAACCTGAAATGATATCTGTCAATGTCATTTAGCATCATTATATCATATCTAGTTCTTGGGCAAATGAAACAAAGAAAAATGCATCTAAATCTACTGGTAAGTGGTCAGAATAGATGTTCCATTTTTTACTTCATAAGGAACAAGAGTATATAATGTGTTAGTTAGTCACAAAATATGTTGTTATAGTTTGAATAACTGAATTTGTATAATTGTTGTTTACATGGTCCTTTGTCTCTAGCTTAGGCCTGCATATCATTGTATGGAGAAAGGGCTTCATAGGGGTTAGTTGTTGTATTTACCCAAATATTTGCTCTTAATTAATTTTGTATCATATACAAAAATATAAGTTTATGCAAGAAGCAGTTAATTTATAAATTGATTAATGCAATGTATTTACATAATTTACAAATGCATTGTGAAGGTACCTTTTTGGTTCTTTGTACACTTCTGCTTCAGTTTATTCACTCTGTGGCAGAGTGTAATTGAATATTTCAGTATCTTCTTATTCATTTGTCTTTTATAAGGACAGTTTGCTAAAGTGGATTTCCTGAAGGTATAGCATATTAAATAACTTTAGTTTTTTTGTAGTCTGATAAAATCTGAATGCTGTGTTGTTTCAAAAAGAATAGGAAGTTATTTGATAATGGTTTGATTCATGGCCCTGAGAGCTGGGACTTTAATATTTCACAGCTTCAGTTTGCAGTTATGCACGAAGGAGGCCTTTTATGAAATATATTTTCGGGGGAAATGTATGTATTTTGTATCAAGGAAGTAAGAAATATACACACACACAGCCCAAAACTGTATTTCCAACATATACGCCTTAACGTATAGCCTAACATTTTGCTTTCACTAAATCTACCCACGGGCGAGCTGTTTATCGGTAACCCCCCCCCGGCGGATGAAAGGTCTCGTAATAAGGATTTTTTTTCTCTCCTAATCGGGCCTTGTCAGCGAGGCGTCTTATCATGAAGAGGAAAATGACACCGATCCTATCGAGGAGCCCGAGTCCGGGTTTGCGGCGTGTGCCCCCCCCCGGCCGCGGCCTTGCCATATCTAGCGCCGCCACAAACGGCGGGCGCCGCTTTTTTCATGTGGACTTCAAAAACGACGCGAGTCATTAAAATTTGCACCCGCGTTTGGCTGCCGGGATCAGCCACTCCAGAGAGAAAATGCGATGTGGGAAGAGGAGACTCGCTAAATGTGCTAATTCCATTCTCACATGTTTACGGCTTAATTTTAATCGGTTTGAGGGGGGGAACTATTGGGGGGAGGGCTATGAGAAAGCCTCACATTGCAATAAATTGCCATTATCTTGGACACCCTAGGACTCAGCTGTTCCATGGATTTAGGGGTCTACTGGCAACAGTGTTTATTGTGGCACACAAAAAGTGTTTACGCTTGAACTGTGCTAGCTAAGGCGCAATCGCTGGTTTCAGCCTGCACAGACAAAGGCCCCGACCTGACACAATGGCCAGCCTGCATACAGACCCCTCAATGCAAGAGCTCAACCAACAGACTCGAGAGAGAGAGTGTGTGGGGTTCATCTGCGCATTCGCTTGTCTGTCTGTGAGTCCGCAGGTGTTTGCCGCAAGAATCCGACTTGCAATGTTAGCTCAAGTTAAGTGGACCCATTTGATGGCGGCCGTATCAGAATGAAGCTCGTGAGATGTTTGTGAGAAATTAAAGTGGCCAGTTGCGATAGATAGTCCACAGAAATGTGAAGAGAGAACTTTCTGCTTCAGTTAGTTCCATTAGCACTGCTAGCATAGCATCCTGTTAGCAGACAGTTTTGTCTGCACAGTGGACGCTAAGAGCTAACAGGGATCAACGGTGTTAGGAGAAAGTGGTGGATCTACAGTAATCAGACCTTAAGTAGAAATGATTAGCTTCAGCAAAGAGCAGGCTTTCTATCAGCATAACTAGTCTTGACGTAATTATTAGCCGAGGCTCAGACTGGAAGGAGGGAAAGACCTCTGAGCATTTTCTGCTTCGTTCGCGGCGTTGCAATAGTAAAGATTTATTCCTTCTTAAGTACAGAAGGCAACATTACAAGATTAATAATGAAGCCCATTGGAAGGTCAACAAATCATCCATTAAATTGAAATGTCTTAAATTATGTAAACATGACTACCACAATGTTTAAAGACACATTTCGATAAATTAACAACGCACATTTCTGTTACTTTTGAATAGTTCCATTACAAGTTATAAAAGTATGAAAACTGTTTTCATATATATATATATTTCATATATAACAAACAAAAATGATTTGATGAAAAAAAAATAAACCGTGCCTATAATTCACCTTACGATTAATTATTGTTAGTAAACATGTTAGCTATATAGTAGTAATTGTGAGTAAACATGTTAGATATATAGCAGTAATTGTTAGTACAAACATTTTAGAAATATAGTAATAATTGTTAGTAAAAACATGTTAGAAATATGGTAGTAATTGTTAGTAAACATGTTAGATATATATATATATCGTAGTAATTGTTAGTAAACATGTTAGATATATCGTTGTAATTGTTTATAATGAAGCCTTATCTCAAAGTATCAGCAAAGCACCTTTGAAATGGTAGAACTCCGATGTCAAACCAAAAAGCAGCTTATTTTCTACTATTTTGAGGTTACAACCTCTATAAAGACACCTCCCTGTTCGCACAACAGAAAGTGAAATGCTGACCTCTGAGTGATACGGAGGGAGAGACAGGGAGAGACAGGGAGAGACAGGGAGAGACAGGGAGAGACAGGGAGAGACAGGGAGAGACAGGGAGAGACAGGGAGAGACAGGGAGAGACAGGGAGAGACAGGGAGAGGGCTCAGAAAACAACTCTGATGAGCGCGGTTGCACATAAAGAAAGTCTTTCAGAAGGAAATGGGAGACAAAAGTGAGGACTCGGGGCCCCCATGGGCGCTTTAAAGACTTGCTACATCTGACGTGCTAAAATATTAAAAAAGAGACGTGGGGGGGAGAGAAATGAAGTAAAGGAGAGTCAGAGCGGGAGAAGTGTGCCACCTCGTCACCCGGGACCCGGATCAGAAATATTAGTCCTGTGATGCCAGTGACACATTGATGACAGACCGTAGATTGACGCTAGTCAAAACAGTGGAAAAGAGAAAAATGTATAATTACGCATGGGGGGGAGGGGGGTTTGGGGAGTAAGAGATGGGGTAAGGACAGAGAGATGCAGTGCGATCAGCATATTGATACGTGTCGTTGGGTACACCAGTGGATGTAGGTCAGTGGAGAGCATCATAGCTCTGTGATGGGGAACCAAGACACTTTCGTCTAGCAGCTTTCATGTGTGTTCGTTGCATGTGAAGGTTAGTATGCAGAGGGCTAGTAGGCTAGTAGGCTAGTATGCAGTCATGTGTTCAGGGCTAAATTATGTTACTAACCCCTTTCCATATATTTTGATATATATATTTTGATATATATATATACACACACACACACACGCTAACCCTCAAACACATTATTAGGCGTCTCCGTCTGTCCCCTCTGTTTGCTCTCCTGGTCGCCCTGAGGAGCGGCTCCCCACGCTTACCCCCTCGGCCCCTCAAAAGAGTTTCCTCCTCGGCAGCCCCGTGCCCACGGACAGGACGCCCGCGCGTTTAGCACGCCCGGGGAACATGAAACGGCCCGACCCGGGATGTCAGCTGGTCGTCCCATCTGCCAGTCAGTAGGACAGCAAGGCTTTTGTCTAGGGGGGAATGGAGACGAGTAGAGTGGGGATGGAGGGGGGGGATTGACCACAGCCACCACAACCGTGTGTTTAGTTGAGATGGGGATAGTGAAATGAGAGATGAGGGCTGGAAACAAGACTCGCAATATGATATGAATAGTGAGATGTTTTTTTTGTGTGTTTTTTTTCAAATTCTTGTGTTGGAAAAGGATTACATTGTCTTTATGGCTGTATGTTTCTGGCCCTAATACCGTATGAAGAACAGTAGAATATCAGCTGCTGTAGCTGTGATAAACACACCAACAAAGGTGTTCCAGTTTGGACCCTTAGTTCTTTGTCATATGTACCTTTGTACCATATGTGTGCCACATATGTACCGTAAAGTACAGTTTCTGAGGGGCGTAGATGTGTGGAAAAGATCATCCTACAGGATACAGTACCTTAATCGGTCTCAATCCAAATATCCAAATTTCCCTTTTTATGTAAATCCCAGTTGGAACTCTAGTCTGATATGAATTTTAAGTTGCAGAACTTCAGTCTGTTCCTTTCTTCCTCCCGTTAAAGAACATAACCTTGGCAGTGCAACCAGTTTGACTCTCCCATAGTAATGAACCTGCCTCGTGTGAGTGGATGGATGGCTGGCTCTGCATCGGGAGATTTTCATGTTTGCATTCTGCTGTATGGCAGATAGGCCGCGCCCTTGAGCCACCGTATGAGGTACTGTAAGCCCGGGTGATTCTCCCTCTGCAGGAGGTGACTACAGGACCTACACACACACACACACAGGACACAGAGTTGAAAGTATTTGGGCCGGAAAAGAGTTCCTGAAAGGAAACAAGAGGCAACTCACAAGCACTGGCCATGTATTTATCACAGAGGTTTTGTTTAGGTTGTCGTGCCTTCTGAGAATATCAGTGTGTTTTTCTTTCTTCTGTTTGCCCTCTGTTCAATTCCCAGATTTTTTTTTTCCCAGTGTGTTTTCAGTCTTGTTCTGTCATTATTTCTTGTCAAATCAGTATATCACAGAGAACGAATGAACAATAAAGTCTGTACTCACATTTGTCAGTCATCCAACGTAATCCCTGTAGGGCTGCTGAAATGTATTCAAACACCTTCACCTGTTAGGAGAGCTATGTAAGGAATATACTGCTGGGTTGGGGTCAATTCCATTTCAATTCCAGTCGATTCAGAAAATAAACCAAATTCCAATTCAACGTTTTCCTAATTGAAGATAATTGGAACTTCTGTGTACTTCCTGAATTGAAATGGAATTGACCCCATTTATACCATCATCAAAGTATTCTTTTAAGTGCACCTTTTTTTGTTTTTTAATTATTTGTTCAATTATTCAACAACAGAACAATACAACACAGCAAGAGTAAGTACTATGACAAAAGGTAAAGCAACCCCCCCCCCATAATAAAAGGTAAAGCAACCCCCATAATAAAAGGTAAAGCAACCCCCATAATAAAAGGTAAAGCAACACCCCCATAATAAAAGGTAAAGCAACCCCCCATAATAAAAGGTAAAGCAACCCCCCATAATAAAAGGTAAAGCAACCCCCCATAATAAAGCAACCCCCATAAAAAGGTAAAGCAACCCCCATAATAAAAGGTAAAGCAACCCCCCATAATAAAAGGTAAAGCAACCCCCCATAATAAAAGGTAAAGCAACCCCCCATAATAAAAGGTAAAGCAACCCCCCATAATAAAAGGTAAAGCAACCCCCCATAATAAAAGGTAAAGCAACCCCCCATAATAAAAGTAAATGAAAACAAAATACAAATAATAAATGCGTTGAATTAGAATTGTAATAATCCTAATAAAGACTAAATAAGACGAATGACGAGAGATACCAACATATACACAAAGCAGTAGAAACAGTACATTACAGAGAGACAATAGCTACATCGATCTACATCGATCTACAAGCTCACGTCCACCAACCCCAATGGACCCGTTTCCATATAGACCAGGAAGGGTTGCCATATTTTCCCAAAGTGGTAGAATCTATTTCTTGAAGCATAGGTAAACTTCTCGAAGGACACAAATATCCCAAACAAATACCCCTGATTTCCAAAAACAATAGCAGTTTTATATTGCCTAACGTTAAGAAATGTGATGTGCAGGATGATGGCAGTTGAGCAAGGTTGTTTATATGGCAGTTTCTAGTACCGATGTTGAAGCATTTCTTGCTCTCGTTCTCTAGCAACCAAATGGTTTTATTTTATTAACACGTCAGACAATATCAGAATATCATTTTGTCCTAAATGCATCTAAGTGTTTTTAGGCATTTATGCGACACAATTCAAGAATACAAATATAAGACCATGCGAGTCAAGGTTAATACAATTAGCTGATTCATACCATTTTCCCCTGACCTCTCCCCTCATTAATAGCTTTGGGGAAACATATTCGCTCAATTTGAAAACACTTTTGAAAGGCTCCACTTGGTAGAACTGCAGGTTGACTTGGATTGTTGTCCTTGTGCTTTTTCTGATTTTTTTCATGGAAATCATTTTCATACAAAAGAGCCCTTAACCTTTGTTTTCAGACAGACATCCCAGACATATTTATTTCCCAGAACTTGTGATTGTGTAGGGCTAGATTTGACTATTTTTCTGTTTGCGGATCATAGCATTGAACTCATATCACTAATAGGAATTAGTTGATTAAGGAAATGTTTGTCCGGAAAAAGCTGTTTGTTTTTTTTGTATATATTTTTATTTGTTCATTTTTGTGTATGTTGATTTAAAAAAAAAATGTTTACCCCATTTTCTCCCCGATTTCGTTGTATCCAATTGGTAGTTACAGTTTTGTCTCATCGCTGCAACTCCTGAAAGGACTCGGGAGAGGCGAAGGTTGAGAGCCATGCGTCCTCCGAATCCCAACCAAACCGCACTGCTTCTTTGACACAGTGCCCACTTAAACCCGCAAGCCAGCTGCACCAATGTGTCGGAGGAAACACTGTACACCTGGCGACCCTGTCAGCGTGCGTTGCGCCTGGCCCGCCACAGGAGTCGCTAGTGCGCGATGGGACAAGGACATCCCTGCTGGCCAAGCTCTCCCCTAACCCGGACAACGCTGGGCCAATTGTGCACCGCCTCGTGAGTCTCCCGGTTGTGGCCTGCTGTGACAGAGCCTGGACTCGAACCCAGAATCTCTAGTGGCACAGCTAGCACTGCTTAGACCTCTGCACCACTTGGGAGACCCCTATTTTTTTTTACCATAAAACTCTCAGGAGATTTTGACACAGTCAGTTGAGTCATTAGTAACACTAACAAAGGTTGCAAGTTGAAATTTCCGGTAGCGTTAACATAATATAGGCATCTTTCAGTCATTGGTCATCGTTGACATTCAGAACATGGTAGTGTGCGTGGCCTACGGTGCGCTCTCCAAAATAGTTTCAAGACCGTCTTGGCTGCAGAGACAAAATGTTTCTGTTTTTAAAGCTAATTTCCTGCAATGCTACACATTTTGTCATTTGTCTGAGAGAATTTTCAGTTAAAGCTAATTTCCTGTAATTATACACATTTTCTCATTGGGCTGAGATAAAGAATTGAAGTTTTAAATCTAATATTCTTCAATTATACACATTTCCTCTTGGTGCTTAGAGAACATTTTCAGTTTTAAAGCTAATTTCCTGCAATTCTATTTAACAAATTCATAGTGCTGAGAGACAGAATTGAAGTTTTATATCTAACTTCCTTCAATTCTACACATTTTGCCATGGGGCTTAGAGAACTTTTTCAGTTTTAAAGCTAATTTCCTGCAATTCTACACATTTTTGTCATGGCTTATGCTGTGCTCTTATGCTTTCTCAGTGACTCAAGCATTATAACAAAGTCGATGAATGCCCCATAAATTCTCCCTGCCTGTCTAGTTTTTAAATTTGGTGGTTGTTAGTTCTCGAAGATGATTTTATTTAACAATATGTAGCTTCATTATATTTTCTACCTACTATATATCTGGTTTTAGTCCTTTGTTTACACTGGAAAAAAACATGTATTTTTAAAATCATGTTTTCGGGAGTGGCGTCAATGATTTAGAAGTGGCGTCCCGCCGCTGCTAAATGAATATAGGAGAAGCACTGAGCTTGCTATATAGACTGACTGAAAGAAAGGTGGAATGCCTATTGTAACAGCTTACTTAATGCATACTGTAATCGTCAGTGTTTCTGAATTCAGTCATGTGGAGGGGGGAGATGTGTGTTTGTCTTCTTTACAATAATTCGATTCCAGGGTCCCTTCTTTCATGCAAAGCTCTTTTGCTTCACACACACACACACACACAATGGGACAGGTGATTATTAATATGTTACCCATATGGAGATGCTGTGTGTTCTGGTGGAGTTTTGAACGCATGTCTCGACGACAGGTTCACTCTCCTCTCCAGGGGAAGCCTTCACTTGTAATTTACACAGTGACTCTGTGAAATGGCTTCACCATCATACCTTTAACAATATAGATACAGTTACCTGAACATGCTGAGATATAGGAACTTGATCTGTGATATACAGTACATTTGATCGCGGTCAGCATTTTTTTTCCAGTGTTTTTTTTTTTCCCCACTGGAGCCTTAGAGTCTCCTGGTGAATTCTAGGTTATTCTCCATTTTGTAGAAGAAGAAGAAGATAACATGTTATTCTTGGTAAGGAAATTGCAGAATTGACTTTGATAGTATCAATTTGACTTCCTCAAACTTTGCCAATGGAAGTTCAATTGGAGTTCAGAGGTCCTCAGTAGGTAAGGGCACTCATTTAGGACATTTTTATATAAACATGCTTATATAAAGACTTCAACTTTCTTGTTTTGCCTTTGTATGTTAGCCAGAACCATTGAAATCTGCTGAGACCCAAGTGCTCAATTTACTTGGTCAGTTGGGAGGCCATGTGTGTTATGTATCCACATGGGGAAATGGCAACACTGCAGCCTCTCCCATCTGCCACTGCCAGCGTGATTTAAACTGTTTTAAAATGTCAGCATAAAACCCATTTCAGAAGGTGCCAGTGCAACCTGTTGGAAGTTGGCCTGTTTACAAGCCAATGCAATATTTGGATCTGCTTAGCATCCACATTTCACACACACACTCGAGCCAAATAGGAAGTCTGTTGACCCGCGTTGTACACAAAAGTACCCAAAGCCTTTCTGCAACTTCATTAGTCTATGGCAGTTTATGTACTGTAGAGAGGTCCTGCGATACACTGCAGGTTTGGTAGAATGCAGTGCATATGTGCATCCCCTGTAACATCCCTGTAAACACTCAAATGGGCAAGGTTCCCTGGCTAATGCCAATTAGGTAGATGTAGAGTGGCCGGGCCATGTGTCATGGGCCACCTGGATTTATTTGGGCCAAACAAGAGGCCTGTGTCTGTCTGGAGCCCTAGTCTCCTGTCCACATGGGGCTGCAGAGCAACCGACAGAAGGTGCCTCCTCAGAACTCGCACCTGAGCTCAGCTCGCTCTCTGCCTGGGACTGGCCGAACCTTTCCATCCATCCGTCCACTGTCTTCTCTCAGGCATCTTTACTTCAGCCTCTCCATCACTTCCTCCCCCTTCTCTCTCCATTTCTACCTCCATGACTAAACTCGTCCTCTCTCTCCCTCCCTCCCCATCTCTCTCTCTCTCCTCCCCATCTCTCTCTCTCTCCTCCCCATCTCTCTCTCTCTCTCTCCTCCCCATCTCTCTCCATCTCTCTCCTCCCCATCTCTCTCTCTCTCCCCATCTCTCTCCCCTCCCCAGCTCTCTCTCTCTCTCTCCCCTCTCTCTCTCTCTCTCTCCCCTCCCCATCTCTCTCTCTCTCTCCCTCCCCATCTCTCTCTCTCTCTCTCGCCTCCCCATCTCTCTCTCTCTCTCTCCCCTCCCATCTCTCTCTCTCTCTCCCCTCCCCATCTCTCTCTCCTCCCCAGCTCTCTCTCTCTCTCTCCCCTCCCCATCTCTCTCCCCTCCCCATCCCCATCTCTCTCTCCAATGCAATGGCATGGCCTACTTTTACCTTTTTCTCACTCCGGACCCCTTTGATGTCCGCCACTTTACCACGTCCACAACTTCTCACTCAATAAATAGGGTGTTGTCGTATATACATTTCACACATGGATATTTTTAATTTAATTTTACCTTTATTTATCCAGGCAAGTCAGTGTTTGGCTGTCTGTGGGCATCTTTTTGTTATTTTGTCTTCGAGTGACGGGTTGAGAATCCGCGGAAGCAGCATATGTCTCTCGCTGCATGCTAGCAGGATGCTAAGTCCGGTGCCTTGTTTACTGTGTTCAAATCAAACTTTATTTGTCACATGCGCTGAATACAACAAGTGTAGACCTTACCGTGAAATGCTTACTTACAAGCCCTTAACCAACAGTGCAGTTCAGGAAGAGTTAAGAATAACACAATAACAATAAGGCTATATATATATATATATCTCTCTCTTTTTTTTTTTTTTTTTTAACCTTTATTTAACCAGGCAAGTCAGTTAAGAACACATTCTTATTTACAATGACGGCCTGGGAACAGTGGGTTAACTGCCTGTTCAGGGGCAGAACGACAGATTTGTACCTTGTCAGCTCGGGGGTTTGAACTCGCAACCTTCCAGTTACTAGTCCAACGCTCTAACCGCTAGGCTACGCTGCCGCCCCATATACAGGGGCACCGGTACCGAGTCAGTGTGCGGGGGTACTGGTTAGTTGAGGTAATTTGTACATGTAGGTGGGGGTGAAGTGAATATGCATAGATAATAAACAGCGAGTTGCAGCAGTGTACAAAAGGGAGGGGGGGTCAATGTAAATAGTCCGGTGGCGATTTGATTAATTGTTGAGCAGTCTTATGGCTTGGGGGGTAGAAGCTGTTGAGCTGCCACAGCTGGGGTTGAAGGGAAACAACCAGCTGACTGTGTGTGTGATGTGTTTATCTATCACACTTGATGAGGTTACATATTTCTGTTTGATACGGTTAGATAGCTGTAAGACATCTCCTTGCATTTCTGTCACCAAATGATTTGAACTGATTGATAGTTTCACTCATCTGTTGTTTTTGTCTGTTTATCATTCCTAATGATGCTAAAACTCTTAACAAGCCTTTGCAATAACTCCTTTCTGGCTTAACTATGCCTGGTCTTGTAAAAGCCTGCCTATGCTAGCGTTCTATTAGATCCTTCCCACGGGGGCCTGTCTGGACAGAGACAAACGGCTAGCCCCTCTGCTTCCTGCTGACAGGTTGAAAGTGGCTGTTAGCGACGATGCTAATTGATCCCAATTGGCTAGCGCAGCTTCTCAGGGTTCATAGCCAGGGCGGGCCCGAACCAGTGGTGACACCAGTTGCCTGGGTTCCGCCAACAATGACCGAATGAACAGGACGTATCTCTCTATTACCTTTTATGTCCAATGTGAGGCTAAGCCTCCTGTTTAGCAGAGATGGAGGAGACGCATTTCTGCCAAATGTTCTCGTAAGTAGTGAATGTTATCCCATAGGTTATGGAACGGTATGACACAAATTCTATAATAGTTTGAGAGAGACCTATGTCCACTTCTTTCACGTGCCATGTTTGACTGGAAAGTTAAAAATGACTTTCTGCAATTAGCGTTTTCTGTAAAGTAGAATCCTCTGTCCACGTCAACATTATGGTCCATTTGTCCTTAACTCTAATGGTTCCATTCGTTCGAATTAATCCTCTCTAACGCAATTCTACCGCTCTTGATATCGGTTGTGAGTTTCCCCATTTCATATTTAATCAATATAAAGAACATAGTTATTTCTCTCCCCTTTGTCTATGGAAGCAAAACGTGGCCCATCCTCTGAAAAGTTTCTGGAAAACCTTCTTTGCAAATACTTGTTTATTTTAAACTGAAGTCGAAGTGAAAACTCTGCTCAGTTAATAGGGGAAATAACTGTGTTTTTTCTCACTCAGAGGAGGAGCTGACTAATTTCTCTATCAGCCTAATAGTGTATTAGTCCATTCTCCAAGATGTCTGAAACCGTAATTAGTGGCTTGCTTTGAGCCGGGCGGGCTGGGGCGGAGGGGGTGTGCAAGCGAGGGGGCTGCGACGGCCAGAAGAAAAAGGCTGTCCGTTTCATACTCTGATGGAGGTTATATTTTCTGTGACAACTGGACCAGAGTAATCAAACCGTGTTAATAATCACTTCAAAGGGCTGGCGGAGCATCAGTGGAGCCTGAGTGAACGTGGATCCCCTGCGCTGGCTGCTCCACCCACACTAGCCCTCAGTTTCTTCTTTCTCTCTCTATCTGTCCCCTTCCCACCCTTTATCTCTCCTCCCCCGTTCTATCAGTTTGTCTCCTCTTTCACTTTCCCCGCTTCCTCTGTATCTGTCCCTTTCCCCCTCTCTCTCTCTCTCTCTCTGTATCGTTCTCTCATTCTCACTGTCGACCTGAGCCTCCGTTACACAGCCTTAGGACCACAGAGGGCCCAAAACGACCAACACACACAACCCAGGCAATATGTCAAGTCATAGGCTGTAAAAGATGTTCCGACACTCGCACAGTGTAGTTGTGCTGTTTACCGTCCATATTGAGGGACCGGCCTTGTCTTTGTTCTGACCCTTCTCTCGCTGTTGGATCTCTTGGACCATTCAGGCTATTTCCAGTTGTGTAGGATGAAGTCGCCTGTAGACACTGACCTATGGTTAGTTTAGGGCGTTCTTCTCTGTTTTTGTAGACCGAATCGGTTGGAGAATAGTTTCCTCGTGAACCTGAATCTGAAGTGAATTTATAATAACAATTTTATATAAATCAAAGCAAATACCGTCTAGAGACAGAAGTACTTAAAATTGTGTTCACTTAAATATGCAAAGAAATGCTGTAAAGTGTTAATATATCTGACACATTTTGTTTGGACTTGGTCGTGGAGGCTATAATATAAATGGGTCTCTAGCATTTGAACGGGTTGGGCTATAAGGTATTATGACCCCATTCCTGAAAGCTAAGACTCCCAGGAGCATGTCCGTAACCTTCGGTTTCCCTCCATGATACTCACGAGGAGTCGTTTAGAAAGGAGTGCGCCAAAAAACAACTACTAATGAGAGGGGGAATGAATTCAAAGCACACTTCCTTCAGATTGATCTGATTCCCACATCTTTGTTATTTCTAACGTTTTTTGAGATAATGGCAATAAGGCCAGATTCAAAAGTTTCCTAAATAATGTATATCATTTGTTTCCTAAAATGGAGAATCACACAGCTTGCTGTTCCATGTTTTCCTGTATCTGTGGGCTGTAAATATCATAGAGAAAATGCATTAAAAAATAATTACTTTTATCAACATTTTTAATAGCTTTATATAACATGTGTTTTTTTTAACACAGTTCTTTGGAAAAATAATTGCATGTCAAATATCTTTTTAGAAATGTAGCCCCGGTGAGAACGTAGTTGAATAGGCCTGGCGTACAGCATAACGGCTGGGCATGCACCATAGGCCTCACTGCTGATGTAAAAAATGCTTTTTAAAACACATTTGATAGACTACAGCGTCAGCTTTCCCACAGGCCCACCTCCGCGGAGTGGCGCTGATGACAGGATTCACCCTTAAAACCACAAGTACACAGATATGGTGCTACCACAGATATTTCATACCGGAAATGACATCAAAAGTCCATCACCTTTTAACCCCAAGCCCATCTACAAGTCTCCTACCTTTTCACTAAGCTCACATTGGAATGAAACCGGCTTAAATGAGCAGCACTGTAGCTTCAGCTCTGAAGTTGTGAACAGGGGCACACACACATTTTCTTTAATAAGTCACTTTCCTTTTCGCCTTTCCCTCCGACTCTTTGTTCCTCTGCATCTCACTGCCACTTAACCAGCCCATTAGACCTGAATGCTGGAGAAGACCCACACTGGCCCCGGGGTTAGTAAGCAGTAAAAACTCCATCTCTAAAGCTCATCCTCAACCACCAGTTGGATGTGTGGTTGAGGATGAGCTTTAGAGATGTGGAGTGTATGGAGTTTTTACTGCTTACTAACCCCGGGGCCAGTGTGGGTCTTCTCCAGCATTCAGGTCTAATGGGCTGGTTAAGTGGCAGTGAGATGCAGAGGAACGAAGATTCTGGAGGGAAAGGAGTTGAGGAAAGTGACAGTTATTAAGAATGTCTGTGTGTGCTGTAGCCCGGCGCTGATTAGGGCCGAGCACAAGGAGTATTTGTTGTCTGTAAAGGTGAGTTTTACCTCTACAGAAACACTCTTTTTAATGTCAAGTGGAGGTGTAAGGGCATCAGTTGGAGGCAGTTAAAAATGCATGGGTCCAGGCGAGGCTACCGGCCCTAAACTGACCTGGGTTCAGCCGTCCCGGGGGATCCTCTGTCTGCTGCGTAGGCCAGGAGATGGGACATGCTCAGTGATGTAGAAGAGTCATGGCATTAAAGAAGTGTCCTCTATGCCACTGGCTGTAATGGCATACCTTCAAAACACGGGTGGGTTGGTGTGTCTATGCATATCCACGCCATGTGACCGGGTGGGTGGGTTGGTGTGTCTATGCATATCCACGCCATGTGACCGGGTGGGTGGGTTGGTGTGTCTATGCATATCCACGCCATGTGACCGGGTGGGTGGGTTGGTGTGTCTATGCATATCCACACCATGTGACCGGGTGGGTGGGTTGGTGTGTCTATGCATATCCACGCCATGTGACCGGGTGGGTGGGTTGGTGTGTCTATGCATATCCACACCATGTGACCGGGTGGGTGGGTTGGTGTGTCTATGCATATCCACACCATGTGACCGGGTGGGTGGGTTGGTGTGTCTATGCATATCCACGCCATGTGTGGTGTTAACATTTTTAGCGAGTGCTTTCATTTGCGTGTCAGAGTTTATGCCTGTGTAAATATGGATACGTGAGAAGCATTTATTGATGGTTGTTTTGTGTGAATGTAGATGTTAAAACGGTCCGCAAATCATTTCATTTGACAGGTTCCGTCGTTAGTACTCCTTTACGTGTGCGTTCTGTGCCTGCATATCATTTATTTTATTACACGTGTGTATTAGGTGCCTTTTCATGCGTCTGTAAAGTGTATATCAGATACAGAGGTGGTGTTTCTGTGTGTAAGCTAGGCCCTGCTAGCTAGCTAGCGCCCGGCCCTGCTCTGTTCCCTGGGAAAGCTAGCGTAGCTCGGAGCGCTCCAGGACTCATTGACTTTCTAATGATCGCTGGTCAGCCCTCTATCCAAGTGCCAGGGGTTTTGCCTAGCTTAGCCGCTGAGCACCGCACCGCTATCGACTCAACCCCAACCTCCTTTCCTCTTCCCCGACGGCGCTCTGTCAAAACCTATTAGCAGGACCGGCAACGCTGGGAAAAAGAAAAACTATTTCTTGTTCTTCTTTTCTACCTCTTCCTCCTCTTTTTCCCTCCCTTGTTCTTCCCTCTGCTCTTCCTCCTCCGCCTGTTTGGAATAGAGAGAGAGAGGAGGCTAACCTCTGACAAAGGTTCCTGTAGTTGTGTTGTGTATCATATTGATCCAGATTTGCTTTAGGTACTGTGGAGAAACTATTTGTGTTCCTTCTTTTAAGTCCCACACAATTTCTGTGGGGGGGGGGTAGCTGGGACGTTTGAGATGAGGGTTCGTTGACCTCTTCAGGTTCCATCAATTATGTAGATGAGTGTTAATTTTCTATGTGAATGCGTGTTTCCTCTGTGTATTTTGGTACATCGATAGAACGGCTGTCGGGGATTTGACCCCACACACACTTCTTTAAATGGTTTAGAATGTCTGACTGGCGCTGTTCACATCAACTGTTTTGATTTTGTTTTTATTCACATTTAGTTTGCATTTTCTTTTCATTTACTTGTTTTAGAAGATGATTTTCCTTGCGGTGGTTTATATACAGCACGACGCAAGTCATGGACCGTGTACTATGAGAATAGAAGCTTTTGGTACATTTACGAACACACACTGTGAAATGGCTCCTTGACACACACCTCTCTCCTCACCCAATCGTCTTGCTGATTTGGCTCAAACTCCCCAGAGAGAACAGTCTGTCAAATCTCACCATTTGTCCAAATGCTGAGAGATGGGGGAAAAGCCTGATTCCCCATCACTACTCATCAATCCCCTCGTTTGAGCTTGTTATTTATTAATATTGGGTGTCTTTTTAATAATGTGGGGATCGAGAAGGAAACCAAACAAACAACAAAATGACAACCACACCAAAACCACCCGAGGGCACATGCCAACGCATCACATCAGTGTCATCCTCTCCCCACGGCACAGCAGCTCTCGACAGGTACAGCACACACACACACACACACTCTCAACGCCCATACCCTCAGGACCTTAAGATGGCAGGAGTGGCATGATGGTGATCTCATCTAGCTGTGGTCTTGTCAGAAAAGTGCCACGCAAAGCCAAACACAATCCAAAACACGGATGGAGCACATGTCTGTTGTCAAAGCCTCGTTGAAGACCCCATATCCGTCAGTGAGTGAGAGGATTACCGTTTGACATGAAATGAACCCCAACCCACATTAAAGGAAGGCTGTCAGTGTGTTTGCTGCATGTGTTGCCTGTGTCCGTGAACACAGCAAATGGAGAGGGATAGCATTTGTATTGCTATTTAATTATTTAGCAGATGCTCGTGTCCTGATTGGCAGAGTGAGCTGGTAGTGAAGTGTGATCTGACGTTTGAATTACCCAAATGATACTGATAATGAGGAACATTGTGTGGAATCCATCTGTAAGGGGTTTCACTGTTGTTAGAGAGGGTACTGTGTCAGCAGCCGAACTTCAATGCGCCCCCTGTCCATTTTCTGGTACTCTCGCGCACACACACACTCAGACCCCTCCACACACACACCAGCCCCCCCCCCCAAAACCAGACATTAACACCGAACCCCAGACCAAAAACGCGGAAGCCATCTTTTGTTTGGTATTCACAAAGGCGGATCACGAGCCGGGCCGGGTAAGGGATTGTGACAGAGGTGATGTCTAAATTAATCATTCATGTCTCTCTCACATGGGCCTACAGTATAGCACTGAAATATTAATGACCAGGAATACATTTGATTCTCTTTCTCTCTGATTAGGATCCACCGACGGACACACATGTTTATTTATACCCTGGAGATGAGGCACGGGGGTCAGTACCAGGAGTGTCTCCGAGCTCGCCACTCACTCTTGCACTGGTAAACCACACCTCATTGTTTTTGGAATCTGTACATATTTTTGCATTTGGTGGGCGTTCGCTATAAATTATAGAGATGTAGCGACAAGATGAATAATGTGCGGACGGGAGATTTTGTTTATTTTAATTAGGTAGGGGTTGTATTTTCTGGGGGTGGTGGGGTACCATGCCCCCCCCCCCACTCACCTTTGGATGCCTCTAAGGCTTGTTATGTTGAAGTGGCTTAACCACTCTCAGTAGGTCTAGTTGACTTGGTGACAGAGATGCGGGAGCCAAGAGGTTAGATGTTTTGTTTGGTTTTAAACCTGGCTAAATGAAATAAAACAAGACATCAATGCAAGATGTAGCCCTTTGTTGGGACTCTGTGTAATTTGCCAGGATTATGGCTTTGTAATGTTGATATCCTCATTCCTTTATTTGGGTTTAGGAGCAAATAAAAACATTACATCCAGACAATCTGGTCAGACAAGGAAAAACTCTGGGTCCAACACTATAACAGGAAAGGTCAAGTAAATCTCTTGGCTCTATGCTTATCACTGTATTTCACATCAATGACCGAATATGGCTCAGTTGCAACGCTAGGATTGTGGGTTCGATTCCCGGGGTCGACCCATACGTAAAATATATGCACGCACGACTGTAAATCGCTTTGCATAAAAGTGTCTGCTAAATGTCATATATATTATTCTAATATGATTTATTCTATTAGCTAATCTTACCCTTGTAGAACATCTCTGGTGTTGTTTTGACTTCCCAGACACCCATGTTGTAGCGTACTGTAGCAACGTAACCCTAACCTGGCCCCCTCTCTCACACGGATAACCATCAGCTGTTTGTCTCAACATGTCAGGGGAGGTCAGTGTCTCCCTCCCTCTGTCTGTCACACCCTCATTGTCTAATAGTGAAAGCAGAAGGGTTGAGGAGGTCAGTGTCTCCCTCCCTCTGTCTGTCACACCCTCATCGTCTAATGGTAAAAGCAGAAGGGTTGAGGTCAGTGTCTCCCTCTGTCCGTCTGTCACACCCTCATCGTCTAATGGTAAAAGCAGAAGGGTTGAGGTCAGTGTTTCCCTCCCTCTGTCACACCCTCATCATCTAATGGTAAAAGCAGAAGGGTTGAGGAGGTCAGTGTCTCCCTCCCTCCGTCTGTCTCACCCTCATCGTCTAATGGTAAAAGCAGAAGGGTTGAGGAGGTCAGTGTCTCCCTTTGTCCGTCTGTCACACCCTCATCGTCTAATGGTAAAAGCAGAAGGGTTGAGGTCAGTGTTTCCCTCCCTCTGTCACACCCTCATCATCTAATGGTAAAAGCAGAAGGGTTGAGGAGGTCAGTGTCTCCCTCCCTCCGTCTGTCTCACCCTCATCGTCTAATGGTAAAAGCAGAAGGGTTGAGGAGGTCAGTGTCTCCCTCTGTCCGTCTGTCACACCCTCATCGTCTAATGGTAAAAGCAGAAGGGTTGAGGAGGTCAGTGTCTCCCTCCCTCCGTCTGTCACACCCTCATCGTCTAATAGTAAAAGCAGAAGGGTTGAGGAGGTCAGTGTCTCCCTCCGTCTGTCACACCCTCATCGTCTAATGGTAAAAGCAGAAGGGTTGAGGAGGTCAGTGTCTCCCTCCCTCTGTCTGTTTCACACCATCTCAGTCTACTGTTAAACACAGAACGGTCAACAGGGGAAGCAACATAGTACATCCAGGGGCATGTGTCTGTTTTTAGTGACGTCCCTCTTAAAGCGCCAAGGTTTATTGGTTCACATCTAGTCCTTTCTTGCATTGTTCTCAACAAAAAAGAAATTCTCGTTGGAATGCAACTTGGTCCTATTATCTAACAGTCTGCTATCAGTTATTGTTTGACTACACCTCGGTGCGTGAAAATGTTCTCTATGAAAGATAATCGACCAATTGCCAAGCACATCTTTTCATAGACCACATTCTCTCCTAGAGAGGTACCTCTCTGCCGAGACTAAATGAAAATAACTGGGAATAATAGAAAAATAACTTGAACAATTTTCAATGCTCCGGTTATTAGCTGTACATTTAATAACCTGCTGTACTCAGGGTTTTCTGTATCTGTATTAAACTTTCTCAGTTGATCAGATTTGTTTGGGGTTGGTTGAATATGAAACTGCACATTTGATTTGGTTTTCTGCTGAGAACTCGGGCTCTGTTTTAACAAGCCTTCAACTTAGCGCTGGCGGTCGTGCGATAGGTCCGGGTTTTTTTTAGCTATTTTCAAAACCGGAATTACGGGCGCAGTAGATGGCAGTGGTGCCAAAGGACTGGTTTTTGATGAATGAACAAGTGTTGAGGCTCGATCCCTCACTGGCCAATCAGAATGATGTATTGCGTAGTCATCAACTCCAATTAGAATGTTAGTACGTTATAGCCTGGCTTTTTAAAAAGCCTACACAAACAAAATGTATATAGGCCTATCCCATCTTTGCTACATTTGTTGAACATGTTTAACATGTTTGCAGTCCACATTGTAAGAAGCCATGGCTTTAATAACATAGCGTAGCATATGTTAACATAGCGTAGCATAGCATAGCACACTTGTATAGGGGCTAGTCCTACTGTAAATTGCATGATGTTTGCCAGGTTTGAGCCATGTACATGCCAACAATGTCAATAAGCAGTATTACATTCACCATTGATAAGGCTTAAAAATAGTGAAATAATTCCAAAGTGAAGTGGCTTGTTTTAAATAGGCTATGTCTAAATGCAGTTAGAGGCGCAATAATTGCACAACGTGGGCATATAATATTAGGCCAACGCAGACAATGGAGGCTTTTACGCACATCCAAACGTTTCAGAGAAGCTGGACAAAGATCCAATAGAAAGAGAATGTTCACACCGTTATACTGCTCCCAAATATGTTGTATAAACCTAACGGAACCATCTTGCGGATCGCATTCAGCTGGAAGCAATTTGAATCAAATTAAACAAAAAAACAAGATCCATTTTTATTTATTTTTTAAACAGCAATAGTTCTAAACCACTTGGTGCGCGATATCATAAAAGCGACAGGATAACATTAGACGCAGAATTTCTGTTGAACCAGCCTTCGTTATAGCCTTTAGACCTAGGGTAAGGGTAGCCTATAGGAGAGCTTGGGGTTTTAATCATATAAAACGGAAAACAAGCCATTTTTACAAGAAATGAAGTTCTAAATACAAGGGTCTCCAGCATCATCTCATCTCTTGTGTCTTTATGGGCGTATGGAAAAATCTTCTCTTTTTATTTCTTCCCATACCATACTTGTCTGTTATATTTAGTGTGTTGGCCTTGGTCTGTCTGGTTACTGTGTGTGTCTTTTCATATACCGTATGTGTGTGTGCGTAGCGTTTACCACCTTTAAGAAGGTATTCGTAGGTTGACGTGTCTATACGGCCAACGGCTTCTTGCCCTGTTTAGAGCAGATGTTTTGTCATTCCCCTAACACTGACTCACTCCATTTTGTAACTGGAAAGGTACAATTGACCGTTTCTGCAAAGATAAACTCACACTTCAGACTCCAAATCACACATACACTTTACGTACGCATACACATGCTTTCTCATGCACACAGTCACTCGTCGCACGCACGCACACACAAACGCGCACGCCTGGGTCTGTGTGTGTGATGCTAATGATGCCTTACTCCGGGGCTCTACCTGGCTGTCAGTGGGGTGCTGGTGACTGTCACACACAGCGTCCTGGGGAGACAGGTCATTTTTCATTGTCAGGGTAGAAGATTCACTCTGGCACCAGATTGATCCCACACATGTTTGCATTATTCTCCCTTTTGCACGCGACCTTCCTCCATAGAGACCTGATTGTTAGTGCATGGATAGTCTATGGAGGAACAATATGGAGCTGGTAGCAAAATGTCATTGGTAACCTGAACTAGACCAGTAGGATCACATTATCTGTCACCTAAACAGCTTTCAGACTGGGAGAAATCTTACCAGCAATGAAAGGGATTTTTGGGAACTAATTGTTGTCTAATTGAAAAAAAGTGCCATTTGGGAGAATTAATTAATAATTGTATGGTTGTTTTCACACTACCTCTCTATCACACTGTCCCTCAGTCTGTTGGCCCTGTGGCCCCTGACCCCCACCTCCCCCCACCCTCTCTAGTCAAAGTAGTACACCCACTACCTGTGTGTTTGGGACTGGGCCTGGGCCCCAGTAGCTTGGTATTTTAATCTGGGCTATTTGTAATGACAGCGCTCTTCCAGCATAGAGGGAGAGAGGCTCTGACAGGTGCTGATCGCTGACAGGAAAAGTAGCTGAAGAATGTGCCAACCACCCTCCCCTCTTTCTCTTTTTCCCACCCCCCTTTTCCTCTTTTTGGCTTGGGTCCAAGGCCACGACTGTAATCCCCTTTCCATCCCACCCTCTCCGATCAATCCCCCTCTTCCCCCAAACTGCGGACAGTTGTTGACATTCCCAGGGCGAAAAATCCCCGCTTGTCTCTGCGTTCCACATTGTCGTCGGAGCTCCACCTTGTCACGTCTGTCTGTCGGGGGTGTGGTGTTTTTGACAGGCGTAGATATGGAGTAGGACAGTCTCAGATGAAATGTTATCCATGCAGTCCTCCCTTGGCTCACGCCCGGCTTCAGGATGCAGGCATATCCAGACACAGTCAGAGTAATGCGATGTAAAGTAGTAGCCAAACCACAGGAGGTTGTCATGGGGCTGTTGATAGCTCTTGTTAGTAAGACCTCTAATCTCAACCTTTTGATTGTTGTGTTGTCTACGCACTGTGGCTGAATCCATTGTCACTGCTGATCAAGAGGGAATGTAAATCGGTGAATCCCAAAGGATCCACTGACAAAACAAAAGCCATTAAGCGGTATTAATTATTTTTGCCCAATATAATGGAAGAGGATCGTTTAACTCAGAACAATACGAAGCTGAGTGAAATAAGTTACTAAGTTTAGCCTTTTTTTATTGCATTCAGATGCAACAGGTGACATGATGTACATTTGTACCAACATGTATAGTGCATGCCCTAATTAAAGATAATCGAGCGACAAGGCCGGAAGAGTGTGATATAGTATTGTTCCTCAGAAAGGGGGAACCGCTCCAGATCAGCATGTTGACGTTTGTCATGAGTCTTGTCCTGGAGGCGAACTGAGCGATTTCCATTTAGATAGGCCAGCTGAAAAGTCTAAATTGGCTATGTTGGGATTTATTTATTTTTTTAAATAGTGAAAAAAACATTTGCTTTAATTTAAGGTTATGGTTAGCCATTAGCATTAGCAGTATGTTTAAGGTTAAACATTTAGATTTGATGACTTTTTGTGGCTGAACCAGCTAGTGACCACTCGGCAGAGCTGCCTCCAGATCAAGATTCCCGATGAGAAACGATAACCTGCAGCAGGTCCTCTGTCCTTACGTCGCGACACAGACGCCATTGAATTGCGCCTTTTTGAATCATTACATCTCCATTTTCTAATGTTCTGCATTCAAATGATCTCTTGGCTCTTAGCAGAGTATAGAGAGCCACCAGTTCAGGTGTTGTGACTGGGTACAGAGACAGCATGAATTCAACTCAATTTCCTTCATGTGGCGCCTTCTGCAGTCCTTTGTCACAGAGCGGGTAACGAAAGGGAGGAGCCTGACTCCCTGATAAACATAACCCCTAGTGCAACATTTGAGAGGAAAGAAGCAGGTATATGCGCATAAGCTGCTGAGTCCACATATTCACATAAGGATGAAAACTCCAAAAATAGAGTGTTTGCTCCAAAAAGTGTTGTAAGCCGTAGAGTTGTGATAAACACTTTTTGTGAGTGATCAGTAAGTCTCCCGTTTTCCCTCAAGGAAATAAACCTTTGCTTGCTTGAGACTGGGGGGGGGAAAAAGTTCTGATGCCGGTTTACAGGTTGACCGTGAGCTTTTGGCAAAGCCCTTCTTGGCGTGGACCACGATGCCCGCTGCCTAGGCTTGCGCCCAAGTACCTTGCGCCAACTTAGCTGGCACGCTGCAGCCATGGCTGCGCCAGTCTTCCTCAATCCTCCTCGTCTCCCTCCTCTCCTCGCAGTCCCTGCTGCTCCGTTGCCCAGGGAGCTCATTAGCCAGCACTTCCACTTCATTCAATCAATTTTTTATACCCTAAAAAACAGCCCCTGATCTTAAAAATACCAGCTATTTTAAGGCCTGGACGTTGGGTGAGGAGGAAGAAGGAACAAAGAGTCCATGAGTCCTTGGTGCTTCATTTAAAAAATATATATAATTCGTTAAAAAAAATAAAAGATAAAAAAGGGAATAACTGCTGCTGCATTATAGTACAGCTGAGTGTTTTGTCCAGGATGGAAGGAAAGCCACCAATGAGATGAGCCGGTCCTCGCTTAAGTTCTAGGCATCCCTAAGCCTTATGGGAGAATGAGTCAACTTTGCCTAATGAAAATAACATCCAGTTCTTTCAATTATACATCTTGGACAGAGTACTGGTTATACTTGTTGTGGAACTAAAGTTTCATTTGCGATATCAACCGCTGGCAGGAGGGCCTTTTAATCAGCATCTCTTTACTTCATCCCCTCTTTGCCTTTCAGAATATCTCTTTCTCCACCTCTCGTTGGTTGGATCTGTCTGGAACTCTTTCTTTTTGCTAAGACAATTACAACGCTAATAGTAAAACGACCTCCATCCCCTTGTTTTTATGCAGTCAACAGAAAGATGGCCAAAACAAATGGAGCATCCCCTAAGTTGTCAAAGCCTTTGTCATTTATCTTTTTCCGTAAGGACGAAACTCATTTGACTACGTGGGCCATCATCACAGCCATTATTAAACCTCCCAGGTTCCACTGTTGATGAGCAGCGTCTCCTCAGACACGTAGCAACCAAAGGTCTCGGAGGAAGGAAACCGAGCTCGCCTCACCGACGGATGTGGCAGAATTCATAAGCAGCCCCGCCTGCCCCCTCGTTAGCCTCTCTGACGCCTGCTGACAGGGGTGAGGTGGGAGGTCGGGTGGGTTAGGGAGGGTTGGTTGCCCCCGGGGAGTGCTATGCCATGGCCATGCCAGGGCCGGGAACCCGTGCCACCCTCCTCGCGCCCCCTGTCAGCGTGCCCCTGCCCCGGGCCAGCACCGGGCTCCATACAGGGGTCTGTCACGCGTCAGCCTCGATTACAATCAGATGAAAACATGCCACGGCCACCCACCCGGCACTACTGCTACACTATGACTACGATATGTATCTATCACGGCTGGCTAGCTGGGGAATGCTAGCTGTGTTTAACCCAATCGCATAGTGGAGAGGTGGTGTTTTGACACTCATGCCTTGTATAGAGGTGTCAAGGACACTCTGAATGCTGTTCAAACTGCCACAGCTGCAAAAAGTGGACTGTACCGATCACACTATGAATGACCTGGGAACTCAAATGTATTATATATGGGTGTACTTAAATGCGATATGCCATGCCCATTTACGCACACACACACATAAATAAATAATAATAATAATAGTGTGCCATCCTGCAGGTTTCATTTTCTCATTCTTTATTGGTTGATTTACCCAACAGAATGCAGGAAATATTCTTGTCATTCTCAGGTACCTGTGTAATTGAAAGAACTCTGCTGCAGTTTATTGGCAAGTCTGCACTCTGGGGAGCAGTCTTTTTAGCTAACATTCCACTCCTTGCCACAGCTGTCATTTGCCAAAGAGACTGGGCCTTTCAGAAATCGCAACATTCAACATGCAGCCGGATTTACGGCGCAGTTGCTGACTGGATGTTGGAAAATCTCATTATTTTTCATGACAACTTTATTGAACATGGCATGCGCACAAATTTGAGGTACAACAACAATCTACCGTTAGGACCTGCTGCGGTCATTCCCTGGTGAGAAGGCAGTGTCAATGCAAGACCATCTCTGTAATAAGAGCGAGAAATAATGAGCGGAAATGTTTTGTCGACAAGATTCAATCGAGCTACGTTTGCATCCCAGTTGCATCCCAGTAAACTGGCACCTGTCGTCATTTCACTTATATTATTTGTTCCTCCTCTCTTATTAAGTAATGAAGTTCTGACCGACTCCTTTAGGAAACTTTATGAATGGACTTGGAGAGGATTAGCAAATTCACACACACAGCAAATTGACCCATCAATCAAAGCCACCTGCGCACCTCAGACACACACAAATGACATTTCTTCTTTCCTAAAAACATATTCAAAACCTAGGCGCACCTTCAAATCTTGGCTGTAGTCCATCAAAAAGTAGGCCTAGGTTACATTTAAGGCGGCGGGGGTGTGGTATATGGACAATATACCACGACTAAGGGCTGTTCTTATGGACAGCCCTTTGCCGTGCTATATTAACAAACCCCTGAGGTACCTTACTGATATTATAAACTGGTTACCAATGAAATTGGTTGGATCTGTCTGGAACTCTTTCTTTTTGCTAAGACAATTACAACGCTAATAGTAAAACGACCTCCATCCCCTTGTTTTTATGCAGTCAACAGAAAGATGGCCAAAAACAAATGGAGCATCCCCTAAGTTGTCGAAGCCTTTGTCATTTTAACAAACCCCTGAGGTACCTTACTGATATTATAAACTGGTTACCAATGAAATTAGAGCAGTTAAAGACCCGTCTCTTTGGCAAATAACAGGAGTGGCAAGGATAGGGCTGTGGCAGGTCATAAAAGATCTTCAGCCGGTTATTGTCATGCAAAAGTGTGCCGGTCTCACGGTAATTGACCATTAAATAACATAAACACGTTTAGCATATCCAGGCCTCCACGCGCACAAGCTGATGATGCTCGCCTTTGGAACATCTACATTTTTTTTTTTAAGTTATCAATTTAATATACACCATCACAATAAATTATTTTAGGTAGGTTATTTTAGGCAGGTCTAAAGAAACATTATGATTTGAAGAAAATGTATTTCAGAATTGTCCGACATTATGTTATCTGGCTATGCGCCATGCCATAGGCTGTAGGCTTGTTCATTTAGCAGACAAGATATGCTGATAAGTATATGATATGATTTTATAGTAAGACTATTATATAATGAACCTAGCTGAATCAATTAAAGGATGTTTTCCCATTCCAGAGCAAGTTCGAGCGCATATGAAGTGGCTATGGTGAGTGTGAAAGTGATCATTTGAAACGGGTCCTATTTGCTAGATTCAGAGTTATTTGTCAACTTTAGTTGTGAATGACACAAAACCGTAGAATGTCTTAGGGATGACCAAGTGATCATATTTCACCCCTTAAAGACCATTCTCAATTTAATCTTGTCTTTACTAATATGTCAAAATGAGTTTTCATTGAGATTGGCCCATTATCTAATGGGCAGGGGAGAAAAGACATTGAGTAGCTGAGGTCGGCCACTTTTCTTCTCTCACTTATGCCTGGTTGGGTGACCATATTTGTAATACCCAAATGCTGGACGACAGGATGATTTTGCGGGACAGTGTAACTATACAGCCTTCCTGTATTCTGTTGAAATAAAAGCACGTTCTGCCTCGTAGCCTATGTCCTCTCGGTGTTGAGTTTTGGCCGCACAAGGTTTTTGGTGTAACAGTAACGTTATACTACACTATTCAATTAGATTCTGTTATGTAGAATACCAATGAATCATTATGTGATCTTCCAAGACGTTGCTTCAGCTTTGATCTGACTTCACTAGATGAGCACCATTGTGACAAGTGGTGGAGTGACAATCTGGTGCACTCTGGCAGCATTACACTCCTGCACCGAAGGAGCTCATTTAAGCACATCAGCCGCACATAACAATATAGCCTATTCTTTTTCCTCACGCTAAATGCGGGGATGCAGAAAGGAGAAGACCACAAGTGTGGCTGTTTTATGAAAATCTGGGAATATGTGGCCTTCCTGGTTGGTCTCAGGGAATGTAAAACATTTAGGATTGGAGACATTTGAAATGGGATTGAGTGAAGATGCAGCAAATATGTTGAATGAGCAACTAATGAGCATGGAGACTGGAGAGCCTCACACAAGTTTGACGAAATTACCTTTATGTATTTCAATCTAACACGGCTATTTACTTCTTTATCTTTTGGAGTATAATGTAGTCTAGACCAATTATGCACCAACAACATCTTAAATCATGCATTTTTCTGCCTTGTGTAATATGCAGTACGCTATGTATTGTGTTGCGGCACAATCATTATGTTGTGTCCATTTTTTGTTAGACTTTGAAACAACATCCACAACGACCATGTTTTCCACACAGAACTTCAACAACAGCTTGAAACTTTCTTCAAATTGATCGATCACAATGAGGTCAGCTTTATAAGCTTGATACTATTCTGATCTTAAGTGTTTGATGTGATTGTCGACTGCATTTGCATTGATGTGAAAGTAGTTAGGGCTCTACTGTCCCTCTGAGTACCAGGCCATGAGGACCTGATGGAGGGACAGTAGAGCCCTGAGTACCAGGCCATGAGGACCTGATGGAGGGACAGTAGAGCCCTGAGTACTAGGCCATTAGGACCTGACGGAGGGACAGTAGAGCCCTGAGTATCAGACCATTAGGACCTGATGGAGGGACAGTAGAGCCCTGAGTACCTGGCCATTAGGACCTGATGGGGGGACAGTTGAGCCCTGAGTACCAGACCATTAGGACCTGATGGAGGGATAATAGAGCCCTGAGTACCAGGCCATTAGGACCAGATGGAGGGACAGTAGAGCCCTGAGTACCAGGCCATTACGACCTGATGGAGAGACAGTAGAGCCCTGAGTACCAGGCCATTAGGACCTGATGGAGGGACAGTAGAGCCCCAAGTACCAGGCCGTTCGGCTCAGGTACTACCAAAGCAAGACCAGAGGGAATAAGAGGAGATTGCCCTGACTCAACAGTCACATGGAAATTTACTGCGGTCATGACTCATGACTGCCGGTGTGGCGCTAATACGGTCACCGCAACATTCCTATACATGGAGTGTAACGTATTAGCTGAACAGAGACAGATGGCAACCAGGCTAGCAAGGCTGTACAGTACTTTAGAATCAATAGTAAGGAAACAGCTTTTGAAATAAACAAGAAATATAGTGGGAAGCTGCTGCATGCTTAGTGAAGAGCATTGAGAACCTTGAAAGACTGGCTCACAATCGTGGACTTTGAATCATACCGTTCCCTTGGCTGCACACAGCACAACACACTGCTGTCGTCTCTTTTAATCCTTCCCTAGACACTATGGACCGTTCCTGCTTCCTTTGTATAACTCAATACCACCCACATTTCAGTGAGTTCATGTGTCTAGGATGAACTGACATTTGGGAGTCAATTAAATAAATGCACATTTTGATTGAACTTTGTGACCAATTTTACAATTAAGAAATTAGACTACCTTCATAGACAGTAGAGTTCAAAAACCCCAATGATCAAGAGCTTATTTTTAGCTGAAACCCAGAATCTTGGGTTGAGATTTTGATTGAATAGTGCCCTCAGGCGTCTTGCTCCTGTGTGGCTCTGGCCTCAAACACGGGCGTCTTCTTGCAGTGTTGTGGGCAGGCAGCCTTTGGCCCCTCCACCGAGGCGCTCTCTGTGAGGCGGCTGTCAGTCCATCCCGCACAGTAGCCCCTCTGTCCTCGCTCACCGCACAGCTGTTCACTCACGCTCATCCACGTGTGTGTGTGTGTTCTCACTCAGACCATTGTTGAAGGTACATTTCATGTTTCTAGACGGTGTCACTTAAGTAATCATGACGTATTACTTTAATTTGTGCACTCACGCATTAGGTGTAATTTGTACTAGCATACTCCGTCATGTCAAGTTTACTTGTATCTGTAGGCTTGACAGAGCGATGTGAGCCAATTTCTTGGTTGATTTATTGACAGATTGACTGGTGGTACCCTACCACATACTGCTATAAACCAAGACCCAAGTTATTACTGTGTTATGACTATGTACTACTTGTGTAATCTGCATGTTGCGCTCCTCTGCGTTAGTTACCTGTGTGTGGAATGGGAACAGGATCTTCGCCGTCGGGGCACCGTAGCCCAGTCGGCTACTGCTGCGCCTGTCAGTCATTCCCGGGGTCACATTCCATCAGCCAGCCAGGATAAGAAACGGTAGTGCTACGCCGGCCGGCAGGCCGCTGTGTGGAGAATGGAACTCATCCTACCTCCCCGAGCCCGCTACCTCACTGCGCCCGCTACTTCTCCGCGCAGCGCCCGCCCCATCAAGGTGGGCTCGGGCAGATGCCATGTTTTATTAATAAGGGGAAAGAAAGAAGTTGGGGTTGTGTTATTACTGACACTGAGCCTCTTCTCCTTTGGTGGAGCTGGCCCCGCCGGCTCACCGCACCGCACAAACCCACAGGGAGCCGAGCCAATTGCTACATCCCCTTCCCCGCCCGCCCGCCACCGACCAACTTCAAAAAACAAAAATCTAAATTATTTTGTTTGACGGCGACCATGACAATGTGTACCGCTCAGTTGTAGATTAAAAGCCCCCCTCCCCCCCAAAAAAGAAAGGAACCTAAGACAAAAGACGATAGCCAGACGAGGGATTTAAAAAAAGAAAAGGTACAGCCACCGAGTTGACAATTGAGTTATATCATGTCCTTTATGAATAATTCATTTGATGGTGTCGAGGCCCTCAGAAGTTAGACTCAATTACTTCTGCCGTGTCGTAAAAAGTTAGATATGCTTCATTAGTGGGGAAGATACCGGGGAAGGTTTTTAGTTAATTCCCTAGAACAGGAGATATCTTTTTTCTCTGCTAGTGATATATGGAGTATGTATGGAGAATTTCCTTTTTGAATGGGTGTATTGCCTTCCCCCGTTTGATGGTCAGTTGTAGGCCTATCTGAGTGTTCTGTCACAATGGGTCATATTTTGAACTTATTTCAAACATATATTATCCTTTTTCTCATTCGGGCATTATGCATAGCACTTCAGAATGATAAGGTGCCATCAGAAAGAATTCATACCCCTAGATTTATTCCACATTTTGTTGTTACAGCCTGAATTCAACATGGACTAAAGATATGTTTTTCTCACCCATCTACACACATATTTTTTAGAAATGTTAGCACATTTATTGAAAATGAAATACAGAAATATCTCATTTACAGAAGTATTCACACCCCTGAGCCAATACTTTGTAGAAGCACCTTTGACAGCGATTACAGCAGTGAATCTTTATGGGTAAGTCTCTTAAGAGCTTTCCACACCTGGATTATGCAACATTTGCCCATTATTCTTTTCAAAATACTTAAAGTTCTGTTAAATGGGTTGTTGATCATCGGTAAAGAACCATGTTCAGGTCTTGCCATAGATTTTCAAGTAGATTTAAGTCAAAACTGTAACTCGGCCCCTCAGGAAAATTGACTGTCTTTTTGGTAAGCAACTCCCGAGTAGATTTGGCCTTGTGTTTTTAGGTTATTGTCCTGCTGAAAGGTGAATTCATCTCCCAGTGTCTGGTGGAAAGCAGACTGAACCAGGTTTTCCTCTAGGATTTTGCCTGTGCTTAGCTCCATTCCATGTATTATTTTTTATCCTGAAAATCTCCCCAGTCCATAACAATTATAAGCGTATCCATTAGAGGTCGACCGATTTTATGATTTTTCAACACCGATACCGATTATTGGAGGACCAAAAAAAGTGTGATTTTCTGGATTTTTTGTCTCATTTTGTCTGTCATAGTTGAAGTGTACCTATGATGAACTTTACAGGCCTCTCATCTTTTTAAGTGGGAGAACTTGCACAATTGGTGGCTAACTAAATACTTTTTTGCCCCACTGTATATATATTTTACCCATCTTACAGTAGGTGCCCTTCTTTGCGAGGCATTGGAAAACCCCTCTGGTCTTTGGTCGGTGTTTGAAATTCACTCTTCGACTGAGGGACCTTAAAGATAGTTGTATGTGTTGGGTACAGAGATGAGGTTGTCATTCAGAAATCATGTTAAACATTATTATTGCACACAGAGTGAGTCCATGCAACTTATTATGTGACTTGTTAAGCAAATGTTTACACCTGAACTTATGTAGGCTTGCCATGACAAAGGGCTTGAATACTTACTCAAGACATTTCAGCTTTTCGTAAACATTTCGATAAACATAATTCCACTTTGACATAAAAAAAAATATATAATTTGAATCCATTCTAAATTCAGGCTGTAACATAACAAAATGTGGGAAAAGTCCAGGGGTGTGAATACTTTCTGAAGGCACAGTATGTTTTGTTGGATCCTTGAAGCTGACGTTTTCAGGAAAAGCTGTGAGGCTGTGAGAATCCAAGATCCCATCCACTGAGTGAAGTAGCTGCAGAACAAATGCACTGAATAAAATAGATCAAGTTTTCATTCACAGCAGGGTATATTGTACAGCAGATTGTAACTTTTCATTTGTTTTGCTCTGGTTTACCATGCCAAGGCGCTCTTACCTCAACTTTTGTGAAATTTTATTAAGGAAAAAAAGCTGGCTATGATTTCCCCATTCTTAGTTGAACAGACTTTTAGAAACAGTTGTTCAGTTGTTGAATCGTCTTGCGTGGGCAAAACAATGTGAACTGGACACTCACATATACTGTACTCAGGCACTGTCACAGTGTCATCGGGTCCTTAGCAGTGCCCTGGTTGGCACTGCCACGTGTGTTTTCACACTAGGCTGCTGACAGTAATCGTCCTTAACCTCCGTGGCCGTGCTCATTGTTAATGGGGCACATGATGCGTCTCTTTTTTGTGTGCCCTCTCTATGCCTCCCTTATAATAGCTGTCTTACTGTGTGTCAGTATGAGCCCCAAAGCAAGAGACAAACTTGCTGTTGTGAGCGGCCACAAAGATGTAGTGTTCTGATAAAGTCATGAGCTTTGCTGTTGCTCCATAGAAGAAACGGCTGCGGTCACCTTAAACGTTGTGCCGAATGCAAACAAACTTATGTAACCTCATGTGCAACAAAGGCCACAAGAAGGTCACCGTCGATCACTTCATGAGAGATATAAATGTATGTACAATGGTAACCAAGCTTAGACTAAAGGAATTTGTGAAGGCCACTGACATGGGTACTCACCTTTTTGTGTTATTTAGCTAGTGTTGATTGATTGATAAAACATTCAATTGTCCCCATTAAGTGGATGTAAAAAGCATTTAGGCATCATCACTCTGTTGGGTGAAATGCATTTTGTCTCTGTCTTGTTTTTTGGCATTATATCACCACAACTCAATGTTTTACTCTCAACTTCAGCATTCTCTCTTGGCACCCTTTTCATCTTTTTGAAAATCATAATTCATTTGTATTTATAGGTGTCCAAAACTATTTTCCATTGAACAAAGGCTTCGTTGGCCTGTGAAATTTTCCAGTTGACTCCTATAAACTATGTCCAACCAGACAGGCTGAATCTAATCATGTTGGTCAGAACTGAAACGGTTAACTGCCATCATCAGGATAGCCATATAGAGTGGCTAGTTGTTGCACACATAGGGCTGTTGTGGTGACCGTATTACCTGATGGCAGTCAAATTTCACATGACCGTTTTGGGCACGGTAATTAGGCTTCTCCAAACTCTGATGCTGCTGCTGGTCATTAGTAGCCTACCAAACTTGCTAACTGCCTGGTACTCAGCACTCTATTGTCCCTCTAATCACTCTGACATCAATGCAAATGTCATCGAAAAAACACTTCACGAGACCCCATGAGCTCATGTTGCGCAACATTTCTATAGGCTATGCAAGGCTATGCAATTGCATGAGAAAACAGTGTTGATGGCCTCTATTAAAAATAGGAGGATCCCATCAGCTTTCTATAGGCTAGGCCTACTATATTTATTTCTCAACTTTTCTAATATTTAGCACCTTGCTTATATTTAGTACAGGAGTATAGCCTACCAAGAACACGTGTCACTTTAATAATGTTTACATACTGCTTTACTCATTTCATATGTATATACTGTATTCTATTCTATTCTATTCTACTGTATTTTAGTCAATGCCACTCCGACATTGCTCGTCCTAATATTTATATATTTCTTAATTCCGTTATTTTACTTTTAGATTTGTGTTTATTGTTGTGAATTGTTAGACATTACTGCACAAGCATTTCGCTACACCCGCAATAACATCTGGTAAATGTGTATGTGACCAATACAATTGGATTTTTTGGCTGGCATGAAAATAAACCACGGGGAAAAGCATCCTCCATTTGCTATTTAAGTGCTTAGATGACATGTATTTTTTTCATACAGGTGTATGATAATGGTACATTCTAAATCAAAACATATTTCACACAAAAATGATTTAGTATAAGTAAGCACAAGATTAAATCAAGCCGATCACTTGTGAATTATATATTGTCACTTGTGAATGATGCCCAGCATAAGAAACATGCCTTTTTTTTGCGCAAGTTTTTCAAATCATAGTTGCACACCTCATGTAGCCTAGCCCATAGGCCGATATGTTTTAAAACGGTTTGTATCACAACTAAAGTGGCAAAATAACTTCTTTAAATGAAGCACATTAATCTGCTTTACAACAGGTGTACAGCCTAACTGGCATACATAAGCAGCGTGTGAGTTTCAAGTTTGGGGAAGATAATTTCACCATAAAAATGCACCTTTATAATAAAAGCATTATATGCATAATTGCATTTGCGGTCACTTTTGATAATGGTGTTTTCCACTAATGGAACATTCACGCTTATAGCCTACTGCCATGTACGCATTGCTGGGCTTATAATGTGAAGAAATAGACTAATAGTTTATCAACATTTTAACATAAACGTTCTGATCTGTTGCGTAGAATAGTTTTTTGTTTTTGTTTGCTAGTGGTTGAATTCATTTGGGATCTATCGCATCCCACAATTTATTTCTCGCACAGAATAGAATAGGTCAACTTTTGTACTATGGGGGATAGTAGATTGACATAGACTAGTGCTTTTGCTGTTCGTGAGGCCTACTCATGTTGTTCTTCCAATATCTTCAATATGCACCTCGGAATTGGATAAGGACGCCCGCAGTTGCAACCCCGATGTGTCTGTCTTCACTTGTAGCCTGTGAGAAAGACCTAATCATGTGACTGGGAGCCGTGTGAGTGAGAGACACTTCGGATTGCGCAGCACACTCAGGGAGAAGGGCAACAATGCAGCCCTCAGGGCCGCAGAAGGCATTCATATTTTTAGGGTGCATTACGGCCACAAAGGGGATGCCGCCGTGAAATTCAAGGCATTATCAAGTGCTTGTCAAATTGTGAATGAGAGACTTTTGGAGTGTGTACAGCCTGCGCAAAAAACAAACAAATCCGAGCTCATGCCTTTCAAGCAACTTTTTTCAAAACATCATTAGTCTCATCATGCAGCCTTAGTGTATGAAAAATCTCAACATATAGCCCAACGTTTGTAGAACATCTAAAGTTACATTAATAACTCTAAAATAAGCATGTAGGAGTACCTATTTCTTTGTTAACCGCTCAACACAGAATAGCCGCATGTGCGCACTCCCTCAAATCATTTGAAGAAAATATTTATAACTTTGTTCATTGTATTCTTCATAATTAATAATAAGCAAATCTTGTCTGCTAAATGAACTAGTGTAGCCCACAGCCATTTGGCACAGATCAGGACCTAACATAAGGACAACTCAGAGTATGCTATTCTGAAATAGACTACATTTTCTTCATATCATGTTTCTTTAGACCTGTCTAAAATAAATCATGTATTTATTGTGAAGGAGTAGGCTATATTACACTGATTTATTAGGCTTTTTGTAAGCCAGGAGATGCTAAATGTGTTTATGTTAATTAACAGTTATTACAATGAGGACCGGCAGTTATTTGCTTGACAATTACCAGCTGAGGAAATTTTGTCACAGCCACAGCCCTAGTGAGCACTCTGCCTATGCACATGTTACTTATTGTTTGCCTCCATTATACCCTTAACTCTCTCCGATAATTGGGGAGGGGGGAAAGGATCTGAAACAAAGCACAAATTAATGAGTCATTTCATTTATTCAGAGGGAAAAACTGTATAATCAGTAGGTGTTGAAATCTGCTAAATACTCCCTGTGTTCCGATGGGGGGGGTCTTGAAACACAACGGGCCCTGTCAAAACATGCAAATGTGGGTGACGCGGTGTCCATTTTGACAAACATAATTAAGGTGTTTCAATTTGGGATGTGCTAATAGAGGACCACAGGCCTCCCCCAGGTCTTTGCTAATTGTGTAGATTGCTTTAAAGCCCTTCAAAATAGTTGTGTGTGGAGTGTTTTTTTCTCTTCTCCTTCTTATTGGATAATGAACTGTTAAGAAGTGTTAGATCTTCCTTTGCCATCTTTTGTGAGAGTTTGAGGAAGAGCAGCCTGAGGTATGGTGTTGTACAGATAATTAAAAGGCAAAAAAATCATGTTGCGTGCTTTGATCTGCCTGTCAACTTCCTGATTAGAGACGTGAAAGCCTTTAATCAGGAGTATTGCGATTATTATCGTTCCTAAACTGTTGAAAAAGAAACTGGGGAATGTCAAATTTCTTCTTCCCCCCTCACGTTTTTTCCTTGAGTCCGTTTCCTTAAACTGACAAACTTCTTTGGGGTAAATGGGATATTTTGGGTTTTTCAGGTATATACCTCCCGTTGTGGCTGCCAGGTTTAGGGGTGGTTCATCCTTGTTTCATACGTTTTCATCTTCCATCTTTTCCCTGTGATCTCTTCATCTTTCTATCCAGTTTCAGTATCTCCCCTTTCTACACGGAGACCGTTTGTCAGCGGTGAGAATGTCAGTTGTCTGTACTGTGATAGTCATCTCTATTCTCCATTACACAAACAATAAGCTTTAATGTATTCCCCACTACGTATTGTAAGTAATACACTAATAATAATAATTTGTTGTGTCCTTATTTGTCCTATTTCAAATATGTACGAGTGTGTATTATACTTGTGTGTGATTAGGAAATGTTTTTTTTTTGCATATTCCAGCCCTCCCCGAGACACCCTCAGAGAGTGAGATTACGGCCAGGGTTATCAACAGATAGCGGCAGACAATTGGGGTCAAGTGCTTTGCTCAAGGGCACATCGGCAGATTTTTCACCTTGTTGTGAAGCTTTATTATAAAGGCAGCTTTTCTTTCATAGTCTATGGCTTCGTTGTATCCACGCTACCGAGGGCTGAAAGGAGTCTGATGTGTTTATACTGTATGAACCAGGGTTGTTTTTATTCCACCACTTCATAAATGTTCTGCGCATTCTGACCACAAGCTGAATCAACACGTACAGATATTTCCGGGAGCAGTGGAAATGGAACGAATCAGTCGAGTCCATTTGATCCATAGAATTGACCAGCGTTGCTGTGGGGACACTGTAGATGTATGGGGCTGACCAGCCGTCTGTGGAAATTCCCTGTTTTTAATTGAAGGCCCTCTATGGTGTCGTTCCCGTGTTACGTCTGTGTGTTGAGGCAATCACAGTGTGGCCCAAAGTCCATTAGTTTTCATTTGGATGGTTCAGTAATTCCAGGCAATTTGCTGACGGAAACCTTCCCCCATCCCCCCCCCCTTCCTCCTTCTACTCCCTTTGCTATCCACTATTGTGGTTCAGGTTAATTTAGTATTGTTTTAGGGATTTAAACAATAAGACTTTACAGCTGTTGAACAGTTTTTATATATTGGTTCTGTTTTAACTTGATGATTTTAGAAGTTTTGCCTCAAGTAGGCAGAGTGTCATCAGTGCAGTCGTGTATTTAGGCAATAAGGCCCGAGGGGTGTGTGGTATATGACCAGTATACCCCGGCTAAGGGCTGTTCTTAAGCATGACGCAACGCGGAGTGTCTGGACACAGCCCTTAGCCGTGGTATATTGGCAAAAAAAAACTGAGGTGCCTTATTGCCATTATAAACTGGTTACCAATGTAATTAGAGCAGTAAAAAAGAAATGCTTTGTCGTACCTGTGGTATACGGTCTGATATACCACGGCTTTCAGCCAATCCTCATTCATGACTCAAACCACCCAGTTTGTAATGACGGTTTTTACACTACAAGTAGGTTATGGGATGCTGAACTTTAAAGTTCCCTTTTTATTTATAAGCTGGTGCTTTGTTTTGTGCCTGGGTATCTGAGTGTGTATGTCTGGTCTGAGGCCATGTCTACAGCCGCGTCTGTGCTTGTCTGAGTCGTTTCATAAATCTAAAACAACCGGCCTCGCTTCCCGAGCCTCATCTATTCTCATTCAGGACGAGTGAGAGGGACCTTACTGTTAAAAGTCAATATGAGAACGGAAGTGTTTGAACTTGAGGCGGCGAGGGAGGCAGGCAGGCAGGCAGGGGAGTTCAATTGGAGAAAAACAGTCTTCATTTTTTCTCCCACTCCTGTTCTGCCTGAAACAAATGGTTCTATTACCAGCTGGTCCTCCTAGTCGGCCTGGTCATTTATACCCATTAAACCTGCGTCTTATCACCCATAAGACTCCCTTACATCTCTCCATCCGCCAATTGTCCGTAATCAGCCATTTAAAACCACGGCGGAACATTTCCTTTGCGTCTTGCTCCGGTCTGACGGACAGGCGAGGGAGGAGGAGCAGGGGAAGGGGGGGGATGATGAATAGGCTAAGTTGAGTGGCTAATAGAGATCTGTCTTAATCAGAAGTGATTTGTCAGAACAGAAGCTCTGCGGGGTCAGGGCACAGGCCATGAATAAAACACGGCCCAGCAGAGTGAAGAAAGGCCTCAGAAATGCACCCGGACTGACTGCCCACCACGTCGCTGCTCATAGCATCATACACATGCAGACAAAGGCCCACAGTAGGGCTGGTCAGTGCACTGCCTGCTTGGTATTCACCCCTATCTGCTCACATCTATGCAAACTCATGCAAGAAAAGAAAAGCTCTTCCAGCTCAGCTTATCCCGCCACTGCTGTTCAAATAAAATGCTGACTAAACACTATTGGTAATAGTGTTGGGCCAGTAACCGAAATGTCGCTTGTTCGAGTCCTCGAGCCGACAAGGTGAAAAATCTGTCTGTGCCCTTGAGCAAGTGACTTAAATATAAGCACCCACTCGAGTGAGCTGGACTCCCCATTGTACCCACCACACATTCACATGTAAGAGCATCACACTGTAGATTCACCAGATGCTGCATGACCCCCAATGACCTGGTTCTGGCCCTCTTGACTTTGTGAGCCAGGTCAGTCAGTGTGACCAAGACTAGACACATGGCCTGTGGGCTCAGCATAACAACCTTCCCTCAGCGTGTACAACCTTCCCTCAGCGTGTACAACGTCCCTCAGCGTGTACACACGTCCCTCAGCGTGTACAACGTCCCTCAGCGTGTACAACGTCCCTCAGCGTGTACAACTTTGTGTGTAAATAAAATGATCCAGGGGAGTGTACAAAATAAGAACTTTTCCCCAGGGATTATCCTTCCTTAACACATAGGAAGTCCCACCCAGTTGACTACTTCAAAATGGTCCTCAATGCCACTGCCCATGCTAAAACAGGCTTTTGGGCGCTAGTCCTCTGTCTGTCTCTATGGGTGAGACCCAATGCATCTCTTCCAACACTAGGTCAAAGAACCAAAAAGGAGGAGGATGGATGGATTTGGATAATGTTCAATTGAATTTTATCACTATCTGCTTAAGCTAAACTGAGTCAACGCATTATTTGTTCTTATCTAGTCAGTTCTGCTAATCTCCCTAAAGAGCATGAGTTAATATATATAAATTCCTGCTCTCCAGTGGGGGTGTGATTATAGTGGTGGTGTGATTATTTTTTGTCACATACCGGATAGGTGCAGTGAAATGTGTTTTACAGGGTCAGCCATAGTTGTACGGCACCCCTGGAGCAAATTGGGGTTAAATGCCTTGCTCAATGGAACAATGGAGCATTGAGCGTAGAGGCAAGTTTCAGTGATTCTGAATTTGAAGTGAATTTCATTTAGCTCAGCGTTCAATTCCCACAGTAAACCATTTTCCATTATTGTGGGAAAAGGTCATGACTTTTCATAAATAGTGGCGGATGATAATAACTCTGCGTAGTAAGTTAGAGTAGCTTGATTTCTCATTGTTTGTTAATTCTCTCTGATCCAATCCCTCTACATTTTACAATTCTCACTCGTTGTCAGAAACTATGACGTGTTGACACAGTGCCGTCTGTAGTGTAACGGACCGTTCCGGAACATAAAGCCTGGCGATGAGCTGTCAAAACATCACAAACTGTTACAGGTAAAAGTATCTAACACCTCTATTTCAACGTGAGATTCTGTCCATGATGATGAACTGTGTGATCAGACATACTTGAAGTGTATTTGCGTGTTGATTGTAGCTTAAATACAGCCTACGTTGAGATGGATTTGGGGGGACACTTTCCTTTCTTCCTGTGTTCAGGAAGGAATATCATCAGGGGAGGAGACGTTATTAGAAAAGCCTTCTTTCATCCTCCTCCACAGTAGCCGATAGTTCTCAACAATAGCTCCCCTTTCGAGGGAACAGATTTGGCAATTCCTCAACATTTCCTTTACTCTCTGAACAGCCAGATCACCGTGATATACAAGTCAGGATTCGACGTCCTTCCATCTACGAGGACATCAGGAGATGACGTGGAAACCGGCCATTAGGGGTAACAGTGAGCGCTGTTCCCTTCAAGAGGTTTCTGTTTTGTGGACGAGGATGGTGGATGGGGCGTAAGCATCTGCCTCTGATTCCAAAGGTTGCGAGTTCAAATCCAGCAATACAAGATGTTTTTGAGATTTTAGTTTTAAGCCTATCCCAAACCTTAGTCCTTACCTTATCCATTCAGAGTTAATGCCTAACCTTAATAAACACTTTGAAATTTGAAGTTTGAGAAACATGGATGAACGCCTAATTGTGAGGCGAGACTGAGCGCTTGTTGCTTTGAAAGTGACTGTGGTAAAGGGAGAGAGGCCGACGCTGTCGATGGAAATCCAAATGTACCGCAAAGAGCTCCAAGTGGCTGTGTTTGAGTGATCGAGAACTAAAGATGGAAAGATACAGAGGGAGAGGAAGATGGAGGAGCTGGGTAGACGGTGTGTACACAGCTAATGGTCCAGTGGGGAAGGGACAGGACTGTGTGTGGTGAGGTGAGGGAATTCTTAATGGCAACATCCATTTGTGGTTACACAGCTAAGGGACGTGTTTCTCTTTGAACTTGTGGTCTTGGCCCTGGCTGCCGAAACCAGAGTCTTTAATGTGTTCTACAGTCTGTCGGCTCTGGGGACTCTTCATCATAACGGGATTGCGTTTACAGCACACCGGCTCAGCAATGACATTCAATTACAACTTACCTATGTAGGGGAGACGCTGTCTGCACCGTTGTTGGCGTAGTGGTTATGCGCTTCATCAGTAGCGGTAGTAAGTTGAAGGATTAGTAGCTGTGTTTATCAGCCATAGAAATGATGGCACCTAAATCAGTTGTGGTGGCTGTGGTACATGTAGCCTAGCTAGCTGATGAGAATGTTGTTAAAAGTGGAAGCGGGTCATGTTTAACATTCATGGAAAGGTATATAATGTAGCCTACCCATATCAAGTAATTCATCCTCATTTTCTCATTGGCTGCCTTTGTCTGCCTAAATAGACATACCCAAAAGTAACTGCTATTCATGCATAATTACATGACTCTGACATGCCTAAACTTGGTATATTTGGAAGGAAGACATCTGGGAGATGATGAGGAAATGATCAGAAGACAGATAGGAGTGACAGTTCAGAATACACAAGATCAAGCACACACAAATAACCTTCTTTTTTCTTTTTTTTAAGTAATATTTGACCTGCTATAAGTGAATTATTGGTTCCCAGAGCTGAAAACACATCAGATGGCTTTCACAACATGTGAACAATATCAACAACAAAAAATGGGATTGATAGACCTAACAACTAGAAATGGGCAGTTGTTTTAGTAAGTGTGGTCATGGGACATTTACAAGTGTCATTTCAACCTCTCCAAAGTGTCCAAATGTGGTAATTGCACTGTTTTTGCACACTGGATATGCCTAAAAGTGACTGTTCACTATAAAAACTACACTTCTACAACACTAACCTCTCTCAAACATTGTGGTGGGGACAGGGGATATCCAAGTATTTATTATATTTTTCATGCGCAAATATATAGTCACTTGGTGGACATTCAATGTTAACAGGCTAGATTTGTTCCTACCAACCTAAGTATTAATTCCCCCCCCATGTAGCTCAAACACAGACCAAATTGAAGCTTACCTTGTAAGATGTTTGAAAACATGTAGAATACCATAGCAGCCTTAGTTCAACACCTAGCGACCAAATCAAGAGATGCTCCTCTTGTGTAGGATTAAAGAGGCATCGTGAGGCCATAATTCGGACATTTTTCAGCACAACTTTCACTTTTTGAAAAGTGAAGTGCATCTGTTAACCATTTTTAATTGTGTATGGCCTTACTTGAACGTAGGCCTATATTATTCAGACCGAGGTCCTGTACACTACATTCGCACCTCTGCCCCTGTCAATACAGTAGGATATCATTGGGCCCTATTCTTCCGCAACGCTCTCATCCATCTTCTCAGTCTGAGTGTGTGCTTTTCCAATAACGCGCTCTCTGTCTTCATCCACGCCAACGACGATGTGGCTTGACTTGTGTAGCACTTGTCACCCTCATCTGTTTTAAGCCCCATCCCGGACAGAGACGGATGGCGGCGCCTAGTTGTCTTTACAGAAGACTTCCTGCCACAGCTCCGTTCCCTGTTTATCCCTTGTTCTTTTGGAGGGGACTGGGAGGCGTGTATTACTATGGTTACTAATACCTGCATTCAGCCTTTTAATCGACCCTATTTGTCACATGTGACTGTTTGTTTAATCCGTGTATCCTTCAACCTGTCTCGTCCCTGATTTAGAAATGAATGAAGGCAGAAAGAGGTGCGTTGTGCGCCCGTTGAGGGAAATGGAAGGGAGAGGAAAGGGAGTACAAGCGTCACTCATTCGACAGCCCCCCGTCTCCTTCTCTCTGCAATCTCTTTTTCCTCTCTTGTCTAGCTGCCAGATGTAGCCCATTTTTCTGCGGCGTTCCCCCAAAACAAGCAGAGCGGCACGTGGGCTCTTTGGAGTGCCGCACCTGTGTAGTGTAATCTAGTCAGGAGTGCGTTGTTTACGCCGGATTGTTTGGTGCATTTGAAAGCCGTCTTTGATCCGGGCTACAACAAAAAAATGATCCCTCCCTCATTTCTAACCCTAATGCAGTATCTGCTTACTGTTGATGACAGTGGTGGGATCTTAGGAGGGGGGGGGGGGTTCTCTCCGCCTAACCCAAGGGACCAGGAAATGACAGTGACCACTGACGAGCTTGTCAGACGCCTTGTTGGCGACGTTTTAGAAGTGTGCGTTTAAAGTGCTTACATCCACGACGGACGAGCAGCATTTATGAAGAATGGTTTTATGAATATTGCATCAGCTGATTGGATTCCAGTAGCAGGATGTCACGTGCAGCCTGGGATATTGTTGTGAGATACTCGAGTTGTGATATACTGTAAGTGATAGAAAAGTGGTGAGACCTTGAACATCTTGTCCGTTCATCTGAGCATATCCTGACTGAGACCTTTAGAAGTTGAAGATTCAATTAAGCCATCATGAAAGCAGTTGTTAGCATTTTAATATGAAGATCTTTACCTACGTTAACTATTTCAAAGGGAATAGAATTTCATATAGTTCTGTTTTATTCTGAGTGTATCTATTATAAGATTGTGCCTCGAAATGAAGATCAGTTGCTAGTGGTGTTCAAGTTAATGGTGCTGTCGGCACAGCTGATCCAGGCTCTGAGCTAGGCTCAGTAAAGCTTAACTAAGCCCGGCATGGGTTTGGTACAATGTTCCCTAATGTTGGGAAGTTAGTGGACTGGTTGATCTGAACTCGACAGAGCTTGGCTGAAGGAGGCCGAGCACGGTCAGGTTTTAGCTTCTCAAGCTGGTGTTCAGCAGGGTAGTGTGTCCGTCTAGCATTTTGTGCTGTAGCTCAAGGAGGAGTACCATGCGCAAAGCAGCATAGCTATCCGTCTGCTGGCGAACACACACAAACACACCTCAATGTCTATCCTCTATAGCTGTGGACTAGACTATTTGGCAACAGTAGCAGAGCATGGACTTAAGTCACTGGTTCAATTTCGGGATTTAGTGCTGTCATGTCCTTAAGTGAAACACTTACCTTGAACTTCTGTCAGTGAATGTTCAGTGAGGAATGAAAGGGAAGACCGGTGCAACCCAGGCACAGCGTATTCATGCAAACATAACTGTGTTTCTCCTCTCCTTGTTCTTCAGAACAAGTTGGCCAAGAGATCCTGGCTAACCTACACACCGACCGCGAGAAGATCCAGAGATCCAGAGATCGGGTGAGTACACGTGCACGCGCGCACACACATACAGTGCACTGGACATGAACCGTTAGCCTCTAATGAGCGTGTAAAGGCCCGTGCTTGAAGGACAGTGAGATTGAAGGCCAGAACAAAGAGCTGAGGACAACAGGGCAGTGTAGTTGGTTAGGGACATGGTCAACATCCAGTGCTGTACTCATGAAAGCCTTTGTGAGTCCCATGCAATGATGGCATGTGTGATGTAAGACTGTCTAAGCAAACACACACGGGTGCACACACATGCACGAACGGACACACACACACTGACTGAGTATTAGGCCTTGTGACTCTCTTTACCTCTCTCTTTCTACACTGAACAAAAATATATATGCAACATGAAACAATTTCAAGATTTTACTGAGTGACAGTTCATATACGGAAATCAGTCAATTTAAATAAATAAATTGGGACCTCCCATGACTGGGAATATAGATACTTTTTTTTTTTAAGTAGGGGCGTTCGTCAGAAAACCAGTCAGTATCTAGTGGGACCAGCATTTGCCTCGTTCAGCACGACACATCTCCTTTGCGTAGAGTTGATCGTGGCCTGTGGGATGTTGTCCAACTCCTCTTTAATGGCTGTGTGAAGTTGCTGGATATTGGCGGGAACTGGAACACGCTGTCGTACAAGTCAATCCAGAGCATCCCACACATGCTCAATGGGTGACAGGTCTGGTATGCAGGCCATGGAAGAGCAGGGAAAATCTCCGCTTCCAGGAATTGTGTACAGATCCTTGAGACATGGGGCCCTCCATTACCATGCTGAAACATGAGGTGATGGTGGCAGATGAATGGCTCGGTAATGGGCCTCAGGATCTCGTCAAGGTATCTCTGTGCCTCCCGGGTGGCGCAGTGGTTAAGGGCGCTGTACTGCACCGCCACCAGAGACTCTGGGTTCGCGCCCAGGCTCTGTCGTAAGCGGCCGCGACCGGGAGGTCCGTTGGGCGACGCACAATTGGCCTAGTGTCGTCCGGGTTAGGGAGGGTTTGGCCGGTAGGGAAATCCTTATCTCATCACGCACCAGCGACTCTGGTGGCGGACCGGGCGCAGTGCGCGCTAACCAAGGTTGCCAGGTGCACGGTGTTTCCTCCGACACATTTGGCTTCCGGTTTGGATGGCGCTGTGTTAAGAAGCAGTGCGGCTCGGTTGGGTTGTGTATCGGAGGACGCATGACTTTCAACCTTCGTCTCTCCTGAGCCCGTTTGGGAGTTGTAGCGATGAGACAAGATAGTAGCTACTAAAACAATTAGATACCATGAAATTGGGGAGAAAAAGTGGTCAAATTCACACAAAAAAAAGAAGAAAAAAAAGGTATCTCTGTGCATTCAAATTGCCGGCGATAAAATGCAATTATGTTCGTTGTCCATAGCTTATGCCTGCCCATACCATAACCTCACCGCCACCATGGGGCACAACGTTGACATCAGCAAACCACTTGTCCACACAACGCCATACACACGGTCTGCCATCTGCCCGGTACAGTTGATAAAGGGATTCATCCGTAAATCAAATCAAATCAAATGTATTTATATAGCCCTTCGTACATCAGCTGATATCTCAAAGTGCTGTACAGAAACCCAGCCTAAAACCCCAAACAACAAGCAATGCAGGTGTAGAAGCACGGTGGCTAGGAAAAACTCCCTAGAAAGGCCGAAACCTAGAGAGGAACCAGGCTATGTGGGGTGGCCAGTCCTCTTCTGGCTATGCCGGGTGGAGATTATAATAGAACATGGCCAAGATGTTAAAATGTTCATAAATGACCAACATGGTCCAATAATAATAAGGCAGAACAGTTGGAACTGGAGCAGCAGCACGGCCAGGTGGACTGGGGACAGCGAGGAGTCATCATGTCAGGTAGTCCTGAGGCATGGTCCTAGGGCTCAGGTCCTCCGAGAGAGAGAAAGAAAGAGAGAATTAGAGAGAGCACACTTAAATTCACACAGGACACCGAATAGGACAGGAGAAGTACTCCAGATATAACAAACTGACCCTAGCCCCCCGACACAAACTACTGCAGCATAAATACTGGAGGCTGAGACAGGAGGGGTCAGGAGACACTGTGGCCCCATCCGAGGACACCCCCGGACAGGGCCAAACAGGAAGGATATAACCCCACCCACTTTGCCAAAGCACAGCCCCCACACCACTAAAGGGATATCTTCAACCACCAACTTACCATCCTGAGACAAGGCTGAGTATAGCCCACAAAGATCTCCGCCACGGAGAGGACACTTCTCCAGCATCCCAGTGGCCGTCGAAGATGAGCATTTGCCCACTGAAGTTGGTTACGATGCCGGACTGCAGTCAGGTCAAGACCCTGGTGAGGACGACGAGCACGCAGATGAGCATCCCTGAGACGGTTTCTGACAGTTTGTGCAGAAATTATTCATTTGTGCAAACCGAGTTTCATCAGCTGTCCGGGTGGCTGGTCCCAGGTGAACAAACAAACGTGTGCGCGTGGAACAGTTCTGGGATCTTTTATTTCAGCTGTTGAAACATGGGACCAACACTTTACGTTTATGTTTTTGTTCAGTATATTGCTATCTATCACTTCTATTCTCTTCCTATCACTCTCAATTTTAGAGCATTAAACTGTGGCCCTCTGTCTCCCCCACCATCTCCCCCTCTCACTCTCACCCTCTTTCTCTCTCTGTCTGTCTGTCCCTCCCGATGTAATCTTCCACACCTCCACCCTTCCTCCCTTAGACAGACAGGTAGAGTAGACAGAGCTCCAGCACGGTGAGGGGCCCCGCTCTGACGGTCCATCCACGGAGAATGCTAAAAGATCACAAAATGGCAGTGGGCCTCGCAGGCGATTTCAAAGGAAATCCAACATTTCCTTTCAAAAGGTCTGCCTGCCGTCTAAGGAGAATAGTCTCTTTTTCTCTCTCGTTTTTTTCCCCCCATGAACCCTCACAGGCCCCCCTCTTCCTTTTAAAGACATTTTGTGGGTCGAAAAGCAGTATGGGGAGCGGGGGAAAGAGAAGAAAGACAAGATGTGAAGACACAGGATGGAAGCGTCGGTAAACGTCGTCCTTGCATGGAAAAGACAAAGGATTAATGGGTTTGGGGGGTGGCATTGTTTAAGCATAAATACCCAGACACACTTGCGTTCACAGTGAGTGGCACACACACAATAGTTTCACTCACTCACTAATCACACGCATACACTCAGCATGTCTTTCCCTTAGTCAAATCAGGTGTCAAAGGTTTTGTTGTGTTTTTTGTTTCTGGTATAAGTGGAAGTCGACAGCAGACACTTGAACTTGTTTTTTTAACTTCAATCACTGAGCACTGTCACCAATCCTCACAGTAAATTAATTCCTTAAATACTTAATTAGAATAGATTGTTTGCCTTATTGCCTCATCAATCTCAGGCTATATCTTATAAATGGGCCCTTATGATATATATATTAGAGAGACGGAGTGAGAGAGACTGAGTGAGAGAGACTGAGTGAGAGAGACTGAGTGAGAGAGACTGAGTGAGAGAGACTGAGTGAGAGAGACTGAGTGAGAGAGACTGAGTGAGAGAGACGGAGTGAGAGAGACGGAGTGAGAGAGAGACAGAGAGAGAGAGAGACGGAGTGAGAGAGAGACGGAGTGAGAGAGAGACAGAGTGAGAGAGAGAGAGAGAGAGAGAGTGAGAGAGAGACGGAGAGAGAGAGAGAGAGTGAGAGAGAGACGGAGTGAGAGAGAGACAGAGTGAGAGAGAGACAGAGTGAGAGAGAGACAGAGTGAGAGAGAGACGGAGTGAGAGAGAGACGGAGTGAGAGAGAGACGGAGTGAGAGAGAGACGGAGAGAGAGAGACAGAGAGTGAGAGAGACGGAGTGAGAGAGAGACAGAGAGAGAGAGAGAGAGAGAGAGACAGAGAGAGAGACAGAGTGAGAGAGAGAGAGACAGAGTGAGAGAGAGAGAGACAGAGTGAGAGAGAGAGACAGAGTGAGAGAGAGAGAGAGAGACAGACAGAGTGAGAGAGAGAGACAGAGAGAGACAGACAGAGTGAGTGAGAGAGTGAGAGAGACAGAGTGAGAGAGTGAGACAGACAGAGTGAGAGAGTGAGAGACAGACAGAGTGAGAGAGTGAGAGAGAGACAGAGTGAGAGAGAGAGAGACAGAGTGAGAGAGAGAGAGACAGAGTGAGAGAGAGAGAGACAGAGTGAGAGAGAGAGAGACAGACAGACAGACAGAGTGAGAGAGAGACAGACAGAGTGAGAGAGAGAGAGACAGAGTGAGAGAGAGAGAGACAGAGTGAGAGAGAGAGAGACTGAGAGAGTGAGAGAAAAAAAATGTGTATTTTGGGCGAAAGTTGGAAGTCTCTGGGGAGCGATCCATCCATGGGGTTTGAAAGAGAACTCAGGCGGCTGTATGGCTGGTGTTAGTGCCAGCTACCAAAACCACATCTGAGCCAGCTCAGCTTGCCATCCATCACGTTCGTCAACACAGCCTGCCAGAACAACCCTCACATGGAGAGAGGGAAAGAGATAAGGAGATTGAGATGAGCGAGAGGGAAGGAAGGAGTGAGAAAGTGTGAAAAGAAAATATGAAGACAACAGAGGCAAAAGGGTAAATAAATGTCAGGGTGAAGGGTCAGTAAGTGTGGAACATAGTAAGAGTTAAATAGATAAAGAGCTGGTGATATTTGGGGTTTGTAGGAAAGGCAAAGCCAAAGGTGCAAGGAGATGGAGAGAGGGAAGGTCAGAGAAAGCCGCCCCCCCCTCCTGTCTCTGAATAGTCTCTTACACAGCGAAGGCCTCCCCATCACAAATGTGACTACAGCTAGAATTCTGTGGTTTCTCATTCGTCACGGTGTCAGCATTTTACTCCACACACAGATGTAGTCGCAGCACAAAGTTTTCTGCAGACCACTTGTCTCTTTCATTCTACAGGCCTTCTCTCATTTGCTGTGTTCGTCTCTTTCCAGAATATTTTTCTCTGTCTGAATTTTAGCCCAGTTTTGCACATCAGCAGTCAAGTTTTCAAGATATAGGACTTTCAGAAAGCAACTAGCCACATTTTGTATCATCATGATGTGGCAAGTTACAATTAGCTTTTTGAAGTCTTCTATCCTGAACTTGACTGCTGCCAAGCAAATCATTTTGGGACTGTATCAACAGTGGACTAATGAGAAAAATATATATATATTTGGTGTGGATCATTCCTTTAATCTCTTATGTTCTTTCTTATACCCTGACTACACCTATCATGTCACGTGCGCGAGCGTTGCAAAATAAATGTAGAAATCTATATTATTGAATTATTGCACCCACACTGCTCGGGCGCTCCAGCGTTGCCAAGGGCTAAAATAGAAGTCAGTTCTATTTGTGAACAGATCGCGCTGCAAGTCCTGCCTCTCTCATCTGCTCATTGGTTTATAGAAGCAGGTACCCACGTGCCATCTCCTCATTGGTTATACCAACGTGGGTGACTGAAAGACGAACGAGGTCGGTGGCGGTACACGGAACCCAAACCGGCTGCGAGCGTGTGCCATCGTGCATAAATGTATTTTGTCTCACCACACCAAACGCGATCACGACACACAGGTTAAAATATCAAAGCAACAGCAAGCTAGCTAAATAGGACAAATTAGCTAGCAAGTGCAAGCTAGCTAGCTAAATTGCCATAAAAATGTAATGCTTTTCGACCTGTCCCCAAATTAATGTAATTGGTTCAGAGTTTGTTTTGATATTTTGACCTGCGTGTCGTGATCGCGTTTGGTGTGGTGTGACAGCCGGTTTGGGTTCCGTGTTAGTTTCTCTCCATCTCTGTCTCACTCACTTCTCAGTCACAACTGAGCTGTGTTATACTAGGAACACCACCCCGTTCACGAAAATGCATCTCTCCTACAGACAGTAAGTCACGTGGCCTTAGCTTGCTATATAACGCAGGCAGACTGGCATCCAGTTACTGTTTGATAGAACATTTGAATGGGTAAAACAGGTGGCCTACGAGATTGAGTGTGGTATGATCGTTGATGCCAGGCATGCTGGATCCAGTATCTTAGAAACAGCCGTCCTCCTGAGCTTTTCACCCACGACAGTGTTTCCAAAGAATGGCGCGACAAAAAAACAACATCCAGGCAGCGGCAGTCCTGTGGGTGAAAACCGCTCGTTGATAAGAAACGTTGAAGGAGAACGGCAAGGATCGTGCAAGTTAACAGGTGGGCCACAAAAAGACAAATGGCGGCACAGGACAACAGTGGTGTGCAGAACGGCATCTCGGCAGGCATAAATCCTTGATCCTTGTAATGGCTGGGCTATTGCAGCAGACGACCACACCGGTTTCCACTCTTATCAGCTAGAAACAAGAAGAAGCGATTCCAGTGGGCACGCGATCAACACTGGGCAATTGAGGAGTGGAAAAACATTGCCTGGTCTGATGAATCCCGGTTCCTGTTGCATCATGCTGATGGCAGAGTCAGGATTTGGTGTAAGCTGCTTTAGTCCATGGACCCATCCTGCCTGGTGTGAACAGTACAGGCTGGTGGCAGTGGTGTACCGGTGTCCAATCTGCAGAAACTGCTTGTTGTCAGCATGGACCAACATCCCTTTTAGAATCCATGCCCTGAAGAATTCAGGCTGTTCTGGAGGAAAAGGGGGGCCCGACCCAGGACTAGATGTGAGTGTATATGGACTGTATATGTCTATATGTTTTACACCTGTCCTTTCTCCTCCCCTTGCTTCTAGCTGAGAGAGACAGACGCCAACCTGGGCAAGAGCTCCCGCATCCTAACCGGCATGCTGAGAAGGTAAGAGGCAGGTAGGGACCATGATTCTACTGCACGTCTCTGTAGATGTCTTCAACTGTGTCATCAACCACATTTACATCCACTCATTTAAGCACAAATACACTGTAGAAAGGCCTAGAACGGCAGTCATACAGTATACACAGATGGTAAATACATGTGTTATGAGCACATACATAAACCCTGTCACTCATGCACACTCAAACCCACAACATCTTATTTATCCCATATAGTGTACTGTGCTGTTCTTCATAATCCTTTGTGAGTGGGATAATATTGTGTTTTGAGACCATTGTCTTATGCCCCCGTATGTTGTAATCAGTGGGGGAAGGGGAGGACCGTCCTACTCAGTGAAAAAAAAGAAGACGTTTTGCAAGGAAGGTCTACAGTAGCCTCAACTGCACTCTGTGGCAGCACCATGGTGTAGCCAGAGGACAGATAGTTTCCATCCTCTGGGTACATTTACCTCAACACAAAACCTAGAAGGCTCATGGTTCTCATCCCCTTCCATAGATTTTCACGACTTCCGGAGGACATCCCTCCAACCTATCAGAGCTCCTGCAGCATGAACTGACATGTTGTCAGAAATTGAATCTAGTACTGAAAGCATAAGCTACAGTTACCTAGCACTGCACTGCATAAAATGTGATGAGTAGTTGACTCGAAAGACAATAGTTGGACAACAGAGAGAGAGAGATTTTGTTGTATTTCTTTTCACTTTCACTTACTTAGCTATCTAATGCAGCTAGCTAATTTAGCCTACAAAAAAATATGTTCAAACATGGAGGAATGCTATTTATGTTAGCTAGCTAGCTTAGGGTATCCAAAAGTGGAACTCTTCCAGGTAAGCTTTCGGTTCTATAAATGTATTTCCATCAGTGCCAGCCAGTGTAACTGCTAAACTGCTTGCTGTTGTGTGATTTGTAGCTGGTTTACTAACACGTTAGTTTTAGTAATTATGTTGACTATGACTATAGCTAATATGGTGACAACGATGTAGGCCTTGTGTAGTGGTTGTGGTATGAAGGTTTGGCTTGGGAAGTTTTTTTTGCCTCGCCACAGACAGCTGTTGTGTTGCACACTGAAGTCCACGAGCGAAGGGAGAAGGTGAGAGAAGGAGAGCACATAGATGTGAGAAGAAATTACTGTATACAACAAGCAAAGTTATGATGCTGTTTGAATGTAGCTACTATGAAAGTGAACTGCGTGTGCGGGAGATCAGCAGTGTATTCATTCCGCCGATTCTAGAAACTTCTTAAATAGAAGCAAACGGAACGAAACGGGGATAAACCTACTTGAATTTCTCCAGTAGAAACTTTAGTTTGCAACTCTTTGGACTAATGATTATACCCTAGATCAACTAGATGCAAACTAGATGCAAAGTGTGCAAGGCGGTATTGAATGTGTCTGTCACCTTGATTACTCAAATTTGTCTCTCGACCTGTGTGCACCTACGTTGTAAACTGTCATTCATAAGCTAGGTTGTAGCAACCTCATGATGGGTATAGGGAATATTAGAGTATCATGTAGTAGCCTCAACCTATTGCTGTTACATTTAACTGGTTGAGTGGAATATGAATGACAGTCATCCATTATGCTGTAATAGAAGTAAGGCCATGCTAATTAAAACAATTATCGGCCTCCCTAATCTTAAACAGCACTGACCACCACTGATTGTAATGCAGAGTACTGTTTTCTGTTGTAAACTTTGCTTTAGTCCATCAATATAATGCAGAATAAGATGAAAGCTGTCCAACAGCCAGTACTTGATGTGTTTAGACGAACAAGAAAAACACAAGCTGTACACTCCAATTTTAACAATTTTCCAGCAATTTTCACAAACACACCACCACTCATAGACATCTCTCTCTCTCTGTCTCTCTCTCCTCCTTTCTTTCTCTCTCTCACTCACTCACTCACTCACTCACTCACTCACTCACTCACTCACTCACTCACTCACTCACTCACTCACTCACTCACTCACTCACTCACACACACACACACACACACACACACACACACACACAGATTAATGTCTTGTCACATCACCATTTCATAAAGTGCCTCTGTGCCTACCCCTGAACCGTGACGCCACGGTTTTGTTTCTTTTTTTTATTGCCCAGTATGGTTTTTGATTAAGAGTAATATGTAAATGACACCAGCTAAATGTAAAATCCTGGGGCTAGGAAGGAAGTGCCAATTGAAATAGATGCTTCAGTGCCTGTAGACAATCAGGGGCAGGCGGGGCAGCGTGGCAGCAGGAGCCCAGGCAGGGCTGTGATGCAGACTGTAACCAATATTTCTGCATATGTCTCCATTTTGTCAAGTCTGATTAGAGGAGGCCTAGGCTCGCCTGGTGTCACCCAGAGCTGTCCAGAAATCATTCATCATCCAGCTCCCCCTCCCTTGTCCTCTCCCGCCTTCCCTCATCCCCCTGCCGCCACCACCCGAGCGCTAAAGTAAATAACACACACTTATTTCAATATTATCATATTCATATTAAAGTTCAGCTGTCACCTAATGGGAAGACTTAATCAAACGTAGAATTTAAGAGCGGTAGCGCCTGCCTAGTGTGGCTCAGGCACGCCGCGCCTCAGGTTTCTCTGGTTAGTCCCGACTCAAATCAGGATTTATGAGGGCCATTCTAAAGCGCGGTGGCCTCTAGCCTCTTCCCAACCGGTGCCTTGCTTTCTGCTTCATGGGGCTTCGCGTTTGTCTTTTAGCAAATACCACACATTTAAGCTTGTTTTTTTTTAATGCGTTTGAATAAAATAGTTTTTGGTTTTACGATTTTGTTGACTATTTTCATCTCTAGAAGTCATTTATAACCAGAAAATGGGACAAACAAAGGTGCCTCGTGGCGTAGTTTTGATATTTCCTTGTTTCATTAGATTTCACACATTTGATACCTTTTTATTCGCTATCATGGAAATTGTTGTGCTGTTTGGGGGGGTTGGTGCCTTTCTGCTTAGGCTGCTTTTTGTGTTCTAAGCTTACCAGGAGTCTGTGAAAGAGTTCTAGTGTTATGTAAATGAGGCCAGTAGGTGAACCTCTACCACTACACTATGCTCTGCAACTTCAGTTGTGCTTAATAAATTGCCTTATGGTACTCATTTGCTACTCCCCTTTTCAACTTTTTTCATTTTTTCCAGTACAGCAATTCTCTTCACCTGAACTGTTAGAGGGTGACCGACCCTTGTATTGAATATTTAATACTCTGAATGCAATAGGTATAACATAGTTCTGTCAAGACTGCAAGTGGTTGGATATTTTTATTTTTTTAAGGTGAGAAAAAGAAAGAGGGAGGAAAAATAACACTGGAATTAAGACGCCATTGGTCTTGTCACTTCGCCTTCTGTTTTTTTCCTTGTTGACCCTGAGGAGAGGGGAGCCACTCATTAGTCGATCAGTGCCTGAAACCCTGCTGCTATAGTAGGTCCCCAAGACTGGAGTTGAATCAACACTGTCCGACACTACTCCTCTACAGCATTACATGGCCCGCCATGCCGTAGGCCCTCTATTACTTAGCCTAGTGTCGGCTGGTGGAGGGCTTCTTCCTCTTCACACTATTACATTATTAATCTAATCATCTGAAGTCCTGAGGGTTTTAATTGTATTGTCATGGTCATGGTGATCTCATTAACTCTTCATGCTAATGTCTGTTAAAGGAAATCATAATATTATTCAAAAGTAATCATCTCAATTGATACTCATCGGGAGTGAAGCGGTATGAAATTGATAATGCACAATTATAACAGTTCCCTTTATTAACGGCCACTTGTGATAATGTGCTGCTGTTCTTCCCAATGACGAGCTGTAAGGGGATCTGCAAATGTTACATTAATAGGTGTTCAGGAATAGTAAATACGTGATTGAGTCATCAACCCATATCAATCAATAATATCAATTCATTATTTTCTCAACCTGCTGCATCACATCAATTCATTAAGAGGAAATTGCACACTGCCTATTATCTCAATGATATGTTGTCCAATGGAAACCATGCTAATGTAGCTGACATAATGTGCAAGCTTACTGTCAGTAATGCTGACAGTAAGACGTGCAGTAGGAAGTGGTGTCTCTGTGATTTTAAGTCTTTATTGGTGGTACCACTGTCCTGTGAGGGGTGTAAGGTGGGCTGGTGGGGGAAGCAATGCCCGATTAGAGGAGCCACAGGCTCCAGCTCTCTCCTCAGTTACCTCAGTACCATGGTGCCCTGACATTACAGCCCTCACACTATGGACACAAAATGTCTCCCATGACTTTGCCCAACAGAGGTGGACTTTCTGTGGCGGGAACGGAGGCGACTCCTGCTGCTACTGCAATCATGCCCAGCATCTCCTCCCAGCCACTGCACACAGCAGAGCAGAGCAACCGGAGAGTTAAGATGCAGCTCCAGACCCAGTTATGACCCAGTTATGACCACTGGGGTTCTGGAGGGTTCCTGGAAGGTGGGGGTGGGTGGGGGGCAGTGTGAGGCCAAGGGGGTGGGGTGTGGGTAGGAGGGGGTTGGTCTTTTCACTAGTGGCTGATCGTGCATGCAGGTGGTCGAGTCAGTCGCCAGTCAGATCAAAAAGTCAAACCCCTGGGTAGACCTCCCTTTGAAATGGGAATGGGGCCGAGATATCAGACAGAAAACATAAGCATGCCCCGACCGCAGAAGGACTCCATATTCATGGTGGTAGCATTGCTGACAGCAGCAACAGGCAGACAAGGGCCACAGACTTCAGAGGAGGGCTCTGGTTGCTCTGGACATTGATTAAGAGATCAGCCCCTTTGCCTGGTCCTAGGACTCTAGTCCCAGCATGCTAACTCCCTTCAGCTCCACAGAACAAACCAATGACTGACGGTGTGCAAATGCAGCGTGCCTTTCGCTAACTTCCTCCACCTTGGCCAAACGCGTTGCTTGCTGTATTCTATACTACACTGAATATACCAAACCGTCGAAACACTTTCCTAATATTGAGTTGCAGCCCCTCCCCCCCACAAACACACACCTTTTGCCCTCAGAACAGCCTCAATTCCTCGGGGCATGGACTCCACAAGGCGTCAAAAGCGTTCCACAGGGATGCTGGCCCATTTTGACTCCAATGCTTCCGGCAGTTGTCAAGTTGGCTGGATGTCTTTTGGGTGGTGGACTAATTTTGATACACACAGGAAACTATTGAGCAGCAACATTGCAGTTCTTGATACACTCAAACTGGTGCGCCTGGCACCTACTACCATACCCTGTTCAAAGGCACTTAAATATTTTGTCTTGCCCATTCACCCTCTGAATGCAACACATACACAATCCATGTCTCAATTGTCTCCAGGCTTAAGTCTTTCTTTAACCTGTTTCATCCCCTTAATCTACACTAATTGAAGTGGATTTAACAAGTGACATCAATAAGGGATCATAGCATTCACCTGGTCAGTCTGTCATGGAAAGAGAATGTTCCTAATGTTTTGTCCACTCAGTGTATGCTGGTACCCCTCAACCTGCACTAGCTCACTTGAGCCAGGGTTTATAAACTGCAAACTGTTCTGACAGTGCTGCGTTTTGCTAACCACTTTACTAAGGCTAACATTAGGGATGCACGATATATCGGTGAACATATCGGAATTAGCTAAAATGCCTATATAATACCTATATAATGTAGATACATGACGTAATAACGGCACGTACAATTTTGTGCTACACGTGCAACACAGCATTCCTAACCTAGCCCACATTGTCTGCTGTGTGGATCGAGCAGTCAACAAGTCGAGCAGCCATTAGAAAGTGTAAGAACATTTCAGCGAGACAACTCAAAGGTGAAATCCATTAAAGCCACGATAATGGAATTCATTGCCCTTGACAATCATCCATTCTCTGTTGTGGGTGATGTTGGCTTTCACCGACTGGTCGAGCACCGGTACACACTTCCAAGTGCGTCACTGCTATTAGCTTCTCGAACATATATACTATGGAACACCGTTTGGGTCTTTTAGAGTGTCAAAAAGGATACAGTAGCACTGTCAAAGCTGTACAAAAAAAGTATGCAAACAAGCAAACACCGGCCACGAACAATGCGTTTACAATAACGCATTTGAACTTCTGTGGTAGCTAGCTTTAGCTTTGTACCTAGCTAGCACCAATACAACCAGCCTGAAAACAATGACCAGCAGAAACTGCAGTCATTTTCATTATTCTTAGCAATGATTTAGGGATCTTGTGAGTAAGTATTAGCTAGGTTGCCACTTGTTGTTTGCCTATTGATATTGAACTTCAGTTCATGAAAATAAATAGCTAGCCAGCTACTTAACCCTGTTACCCAAAGCTATCAGCAGCCAGCTAGCTTCATCTGGTTAGTGAGGCTCAACCGGACCGGGTTTTGTGTTGTGAAGCTAGCCACAATAAGGATTAGGCACAATAGTGGAATTTGTGTTTTTCCTTCAAAATTGAAATATGCCATTGACAGTGATGCAAATGAATACAAAGGCTTCAAAGTCCACTATTGGGACTAATCCTTATTGTGGCTAGCTTCACATAGATGAGTCCGACCACCATTAATCGAATAAGAACTGTCTTATAAATGAGGGTTATTTTAGATGAGGACACCTAGCTATATAGTTAGCTAGCTAGCTATAGCTACTGAAACAGATTGTTGTGTTATTTGACGTGTATTTTTCTTGACACGCAAAGATCCAAACGGCGTTCCATAGAAATCCTGGTTGAGAATGAAACGACTGAACAAATGAACAACGAAACAGCACAGCAAGTAAGTGAAAGAAATAGGTTTTGATTCTGTTTTACTGGTAATGGGGACATGCATAAATGCCAACAAAATAACTTTTTTGTGCGTGTGTGTGTGTGCGTGCGTGTGTAACGTTTATTTAACTAGGCAAGTCAGTTAAGAACAAATTCTTATTTACAATGACAGCCCGGATGACGCTGGGCCAATTTTGCACCACCCTATGGGACTCCCAATCATGGCCGGATGTGATACAGCCTGGATTCAAACCATAGACTGTAGTGACACCTCTTGCACTGAGATGCAGTACCTTAGACTGCTGCGTCCGTGTGTGTGTGTTAACTATTTAACTGTACTAGAATGCTTAAAAGGCTGCAAAAGTGTTTAATATCGGTATAGGTATCAGGTTTTTTGGCAAGGAAAATATCGGATATTGGTAACGGCCAAAAATATCATGTCGGTGCATCACTAGCTAACATGCATCCTGACATTGGTAACCTTATGTGCATATGACCATTTACTATATCCCATGAATTTATACAATGTATGTTTGAACAATTTATTTTATTACATATTGATGGTTAAAGAAACCTGACTTATTATTCTCATCGCCACACCTTCTCCCTTCAGGAAAGCTGCTATTCACTTCCTTTTGATTCACTGGAAAAGAGTGTGGCTGCATTCGTTCGTACATTTCCCAGTCCCACTAAGGCGACATTCGCAAACAATGTCAGGAGAGAAGGAGATCCAAAGGGCGCCGCCCCAGAAAAGCGTTGGGAGTAGGGAGGGCTCTGAAGTCCTGAACACCTCCAAGTTTAGGCCCTTTCCATCGGTATTGGCAGAGTTTCTTTTTCCCCGCGCTGGAATATTAACTATGTGATATGTGGGTCATGTAATTAATGGAATTCAGCTCCACCAGTGGGCTGTGTTGGGAGGCAAGTGGTAGGGAGTCTTGGGGGCCCTATTGAAGTCTTGTTGTGAAGTCGAACAAAAAGATTCCATATTATTTTTAATTAAAGCTGAATGATGGAACAAATTATACTTGTCAGTGTTTTTTCTCTCCTCGTTCCTCCATTTCAGTCCTTTTTCCCCCCCTGTCCTTTTATTTATTTGGTTTGCCTTTTTCGAGGAGGAGCGGAGGAAAAGTCTTGTTAGGATGCGGTAGTCAGGGGAGTTCGAGAGCGGCTTGGGTGGAGCAGTGGCAGAGGGGGCAAGGCAGCTTCTCCCACTCGCGTGTACTCATACACACATACTGTATATATATATACATACACACACACACACACATTAAAATCCCACAGACTTGCTTGGACTCTCACTCAGTCTATTTAATTTTCTGCTGTGCGAAGGTCAAACCTGCTATTGAGTTTTCACCCACCTGTGTGCCATAATAGCTACCAGAGGAAGACTCCACTAGTATCTCTGTGTCAACGCCTTTGGCAAAATGAGAGCTTGGTCTTCCCAAAGCTACAGTTTATGGTTCTGAGCCACCACACACAGGCTCTAGGAATGAAGAGTGGGGTCTGCCATTGAACCTCACCTGTCCACTCTGCTTCTGATGGTGTGATGTTCACCTCTTACCTCTCACTATCCGAATCACTTGAGCTTTGTTTTAGCCACCATTCTTTTAGGAGCCTGCCCATTCGAAAGTCTCATCCACATGGTGACCTTTGGTCAAAAATCAACCAAAGTCTAGGTCTGGTCATGTTTAGATGTTTTGAAGCAACGTGTTTGATAAAAGGTCCCTGGTTTTTTTTCATTTTTTTTTTTTCATTTGAAGTCATTTATGCGAACCAGAGAGTCTGGAATAGCCATAGCCTTGCTCTTATTGCCTATCCCAAGAGTAGTGGACCGATCCCAACGGATGCCTCTCTTTGATCTGTTTCTCTTTGTTGCGGCGGATAATTCCATGTACTACATTAGTACTCCGTTACCTCTCGTCTCGCAATTTATTCAGCCTGGCTGATAACACTTTGGCGTTTGCTTTCCCTCCCTCTGGGTCGCCCTATCTGCTCCCTCTGAACTTCTCATGTTTTCCTCTACTATTTCTCTGGCAAACGAATGCGTTGTAGCTGGCTGCGTCTTTTGCCCATCTCTGGCGAAGGCAGCTGGCTTTTGTTAGTGTGTTTGTTGTACATGAGCGTTCAGTAGGGCATACAGCCGTACTGTAGGGACAGTGCGTTGGAGCTTAGTGCCATGTGTACAATGCTGAAAGGCTTTATGAGCAGGCCTCTGTGGATTGGGGATCTTTATCTAAATTAGACAGGCTTCATCACCAATCCACATAAATACGTTGATTGTGTAGCTATGGAAGCAATGGCAGACTGCGAGGAACTCCCATCTAGTGTCAAGCAAAAACATTGTCTTAAAGATGATTCCCTGCAATTCCACAGATTTTGTCATAGCTTATGCTCTCTGAGTGACTTAAACATTTTTAAAAAGTGTTCTCACTGACGGTCTAGTTTTTTATTTTGATGATTGTTAGTTCTCAAAGATCATCTTATTTAAATGAAAATATAGCTCCGTTATGTTTTAAACATACTTTATATCTGGTTTTAGTCATTTAAGTTTACACTGAAAAGGTTTGAACTTCCCGAAAACTTATTTTTGGGAGTGGCCGCCACTGCTAAATAAATATAGGGGAAACGCTGCTGAAGGCCACTATATTTTATTATTTTACAGTACATTCAGTCTATGTCGAGAAAGGCTGTACATTCAGGCTTTCTTGCTCTTATTCGCTCTTCCTCCACCACTCCTGTTAGAGAGTGCTGATGGGGCGCTTTTGGAGAAAGGAGAGAGACACAGACAAGCCCGGGCTGCAGAGAATGGGGTTGTTGACAAGGGCAAAGATGGGCTGTTGTTTTCTATAACCAGTGCATTTGATTATTGAGGGAAGAGACTGTTAACTGAGTAGCCCTGGCCTTCTCTTCTCTCCATCGTTATCTGAAGCACAACGACAGGTAACTGCCGACATAATGGAAACACTTGAGGAAATGAGGGATGCAAAGTAAAAAAGCAGGTGATTCCACACAGGTGTTGTTCCGGAGTTAAGTAATTCATTAACATTTGTATTTATTATGTATCCCCAGTAACTGCTGCCAAGGAAGCTAATGGAGACCAGCAAAATTAAGGCCGTTTTATACCATTTTAAAAACATTACAATACATTCAGACTGTGTGCCCTCGGGCCCCTACTCCACCACTACCACATATATACAGTACAAAATCCGTGTGTGTGTGTGTGTGTGTGTGTGTGTGTGTGTGTGTGTGTGGGGGGAATCTGTGTCTGTGCCCATGTTTGTGCTGCTTCACAGTCGCCACTGTTCCGTAAGGTGTTGTTTTTAAATCAAATTTTACTGCTTGCATGAGTTACTTGATGTGGAATAGAGTTCCATGTAGTCATCCCATCATGCTTAGGGTAATGTACAGAAATTTATGGCAGGCCATTATTCTGGCTACCATGGCTTATGCCCCCATAAAATGACAATGCCCCTATCTACAGGGCGCACGTGGTCACTGAATGTTTTGATGAGCATGGATACGATGTAAACCATATGCCACGGCTGTCTCAGTCACTAGATCTCAACCCAGTTGAACACTTGGGAGATTCTGGAGCGGTGCCTGAGACAGTGTTTTCTACCAACAACCCTCTAAATGATGGAATTTCTTCTGGGAGAATGGTATCTCATCCCTTCAATAGAGTTCCAATCACTTGTATAAATCTATGGGAAGGTGCATTGAAGCTGGTGTCCCAACGTCTTATTAAGAAACTTTAGGTTGCTGTTTCCTTTATTTTGCCTGTATATTTGCAATGCCTATAGGCTTTAATGGTGGATTCAGATACTGCTTGTTTTTTTTCAAGGTTTTGTTAGGATATTTCACTTACTACAGTGCTAATATGGGATAGTATTCTATCAACCGTATCCTACTTTTGGATTGTCTTGGAAGTTACCTGGAAGTTGCCGTAGTTTGCAGCCTTATTGCAATACTTCGAACCGATTTTCAATTCCAGATGGCAATGTAACATTTTAAAGATGATAAACAGAATACTGTCAACATGTCACTTAAACCAGTGGAGGATACTGCCTTAGCTGCCAATCAATCAACTAGTTTTCTACTCTGGAACGGGGATTTTTACTCTCATACCTTTCCCAACACCGTGAGGTCAACCCCGTACACGACATTGAGGTGACTGCTTATTCGACCTTTCTGTTTGCGTCCCGGTTGAAGTACCCCCCTCCCCAGGCCGTTCTGGCGTTCCCCCATTGAAGTGGCTCCAGGTGTCACTCCAAGGGTATCTGCCTCGTTTGATCAGCCGTTGAGCACCTGTCGGGCTGCGGCACCCTCTGATTCCCCCGTCAGACAAGAGACACCAGTCTCCCATCCAAAAGTTTTGCCTTTACTTTTGAGTGATGGCAAGGGGAGCTTGGTGGCAGTTGACGTGTAGTGGTGACAGTTAGGTGGAACTGGTCTGAATGCTGGTTTGATTACCTAACTCTTGAGAGTAGCCGTTGGGGAAAGCCTTGATTCCCCTCACTGTAGAAGAACAAAGCATGAAGGTGACTCCATATGCTTCTCCAGACCCAGACAAAACACAAAACAGCCAAAACAACGAAAAGAAGACAAAATAAACATAAAAACAGACTGATGCAGTGATGTTATTCGAAGCCTTGTCTTACAAAGTACAAAACAACGCACTCTTCAACCGTCTTAGAATAGTGTCCAAAGGAGGTCCCTGCATTCTGGAGAAATGAAAGAAGAGCTAGTTTGCAAAAGACAAAACAGATGAACCGTAAAGGAGGGAATGTTCTGTGGATATCTGTGCAGACACCGATGCCTGCACTTCCTGTCTTTCATTTCTCTTTTTCCTTTTCGTTCCTCCTTTTTTTTTCACCTACTGTGTTTGCTGAAATTACAGGTGAGTCCACAGAATGTGGCTGGGGCTCTTTCATCAGGAGAAAGAGAGAGTGAGAAGGAGAGAGACACACGCTTCTCGTGGTGCAGTGTTGTTTGTGGAGCCCATTCTCCCTTTGTGTTTCTCTTGATAACTTATTCAGCGCGGCCCATTCATCCAGGGGTTGAGCGCGGGTGTCCGTCAGGACGAAAATAATGAGGCGACGGCGGCACGGAGTAGCTCCTCTCCCTCTGCCTGGGTCGCCGTCCCCCTCCTCCCTTCCTCCTCTCTTCCAGCCTCCCATTATCAACAGATTTAAATAGATAATAGGGGGCCTTCTTCTGGACATTTTGAAGCAATTAGAACCTATCACACTGTTCCTCCCCTGGCTGTCGTCCCTCCCAGCATGCCATTGTGAGTGCGTGTACGTCTGGGCTCTGCGCTCCTGCCTCAGAGAATGCAGGATACTTCTGCATTCCTGGACACTGGTATGCATGTGGAAGAAGAGAGAGGCCTGGTTTGTCACCATGTTTTAGCACCGTACAGACTCTAGCCCACTTGAATATGATGGCTTGGGCAGCATGCCATGCCGAGACGTGCCATCGCCTGTGCCATGCCAAGCTGTTCTGTCCTGGGCTGTTTTAGCCTGTCAATGGTTTCCAGGATGGATGTGCTGTAGCAAAATACCTACCTTCCTTTCGCTCTATCAGTCTCTCATCGACCCTTCTTACTGTCAGCGGACACATTGGTTTGTTGTGACTGAAAAAGGGGATCAATACTTGGCCTACAGAATGAGTTGGTACACGAGCTCAGATATGTTCTTCAGCCCCAGATTCTCAGTGAACGTTTAAGATCTTCAAATATTCTGCCCTTTGCTGTGGAATTTAATAATGCATGGGATCACCACTACTCTCCGTCTTTCAATGTTGTAGTGCCCTCTTAATGGGAATAAGGCGTTGTGTGTTTGATGGTTCAGATTTACTGCATTTACTTGTAGAGCTTTCAGTCAAATGAATAGACAAATAGAATATATGTTTGCTGTGTGCCTGGTACTTATCAGATTATGGAAAACTAGTGTAAATGTCTCATGTCTTTGAGGGGGATCCTTATGTAGTGTTTGTGGACAATTGCACTGAGAAAACACATGAAGAAACATCACCGTAGACTGTTTTTTTTTGGCATCTAGTTGGATGGTTAAGCTGAAGCTTTGCTGTTGTTGTTGCATCTCTGATCTCTGTTTGGCTGGGTGTAAACGCGTGAAATATTTACGAATTCTGAAATTCATTTTTTTTCCCTTTATATTCCTTCTCTTCTATCCTTTCAATCACATCTCCCTGTCTTGTCTGTCTGTCTCTGCCTCCCTCTCATAACCCACCCTAGCATACCCCCATCTTGGAGTTTCGAGGGTGGTTATGGAGAACACAATGCAGGCTCGCTCGTTGTGAGATGTTGACACTTTCGTGTTGCAGATAGCATAAAAGATTCCTTATATCACAATGGGAGAAAAAATAAAAACCGGACCACATTTTCAAGAGGTTGTACCATCACTCCCATCAAGCCTGAGGTTTGTTTGCTGTGGGGAGTTGAGGGGGGCTTCTATCATGCCCCTTCTCAAAGGTTTCAGTCCCTCGTTTATGAAAAGCTTCCAACCTTGAGATATTTTATGATTACCACGTTGATGGCGTATTGGGGACAATCGAGGTCTGAAAAACAGACAGACAGAAGAGGGAACGCTTCACTCGTATTGCTATTCCAGGTGTTAGCCAGTGTTGCCTTCACTAGCCGGCTCCCACCCAGTTACTCAACCTTGCACCTTAGAGGCTGCTGCCCTATATACATAGACATGGAATCACTGGTCACTTTAATAATGGAACACTAGTCACTTTAATAATGTTTACATACTGCTTTACTTATTTCATATGTATATACTGTATTCTATTCTACTGTATTCTAGTCAATGCCACCAAATATTTATATATTTCTTAATTCCGTTATTTTACTTTTAGATTTGTGTATATTGTTGTGAATTGTTAGATATTACTGCACTGTTAGAGCTAGAAAAACAAGCATTTCGCTACACCCGCAATAACATCTGCTAAACATGTGTATGTGACCAATAAAATTAGATTTGATTTGACTATTTTTGTAGGGAATTGTCATTTGTCTGTTTACTGTATGCATATTGTATATACTGTATGTAGATTGTGTATATTCTGTCTGTATATTGTATCTATTGCTTGCAGCACCATTTCATCAAGTAAAATTCTGGGTATATGCAAAGTTCTTGCAGAATAAAGGTACTTTATTTAAATAAAAAAAAGTTGGCACAAGACAAGAGTTCCACGAGTACTTTGAGGGGAAAAAAACACTTATTTTTTATAGATATTTATTCTATTTGACACCGCAGCAAAAAGATTGCGTTGGTCTAATAAGGCTGGGTGTAGATGTGATTAGTTTTTTTGTGATGTTTAACTGCTGTACAAATCTATTACACTTCTGATCTGGGTGATCTGGTAATCCACTAGGGCAGGCCATACAATCTTTTATTTATTTATTTTTAACGGTAAAAAAAAAAATGTTAGCTGTAGCCTTCCTTTTGGATTATGTCACTTCGGAACTTGTTTTGTAGATACTTTAAGTTGATTTTGTCATAAAATGTATAGGACATTGCACCTCAATAGATGCTAGTCATCATTTAAAGTAAACAGTTCTAAGGGAAGATAAATATGACCAAACTAGAAAAGGTATAGGTAACTTCCAAAATAAAGGAAACGCCAACATAAAGTATCTTAATAGAGTGTTGGGCTACCACAAGCTGCCAGAAGAGCTTCAATGTGCCTTTGCACAGAGTTTACAAGTGTCTGGAACTCTGTTGGAGGGATGCGACAATTTCTTCCACGAGAAATGCCATCATTTGGTGTTTTGTTGGCGGTGGTGGATAACGCTGTCCAGAATCTCCCATAAGTGTTCAATTGGGTTGAGATCTGGTGACTGAGACACACACGACTTTAAACCCCCTATGTTCCTTTGAGACCCCTCTTTCAAAGTGACTGAGATCTCTTCTAGCCATTGTAGCCAAAAAATAATGCGCAGCTGGGCATTTTTATACATAACCCTAAGCGATGTTAATTGCTTAGTTAACTCAGGAACCTGCTTTTAATTGACTTTATATACCTCATTTACTCAAGTGTTTCCTTTTTTTTGGCAGTTACCTGTACATTACCTGAAGAGATTTTGTGTGCTTGCTTCAGCTGTCTACAAATATTTGTATGGTTACTTAGTGGGATACGTGTTAAATGCTGAATATAAGCTGAAGCAGTTAAATATAGTAAGAATAGGTCTGATTACTTTAGTAGACTATTTCAGCACGTCAATTATGAAAAAATAGCAGAACTATGCCTCACCTCAAGTCTGTTAAACAGTTCAGAACATTTGTATGGCCCTATCTGCAATTCATCCTTTATCTGGATTGTATGTTAGCCATTGGACCAAACCTCTTGCTTGTAGAAATCATCCACTGTAGGCCTCACTCGGGTCCTCCTCAGTAAATCAGAGCAAAGTGTCTTGGCTTCTTTGACCCACATCAGCGTGGTCAATGACCCTTCAGGAAGTGACTGATGTCCAGGCTGGACAGGGTTCATGACATGATATTCGCTGGACGCCACATCTGTAGAGAACAGCTGTTGGGCTGTGGAGAACAGCTTGTGTTGTTCTTTTACACCCCCCCAGCCCACAAACATGTGTGTTGATGTGGTCTTTGAGCTCCTGCTCTTTTCCGTGCATGAAGCTTTGTTTGTGGGGGCATAAGAGGAGCGTTTAGTGTCAGTTGCAGTGAAATGTGATGGGGGAAGGTGGAGCAGGCCTCAATACAATCACACACTTCTAATTGAAGCGCCCCGATAAAACTGGTATGTTCTAATTGGTTCATCTTAATCGAGCATTGTGTGTGTGTGTGTGAGAGACTAGACCAAACGGAAGTGTCAAGCCAGGAGTGTGTGTGTGTGCGCGTGCGTGCACCGCTGGTGACTCAATTCACTCAGCCTCTCCGAGATAAAGGCACACAGCTGCCACTTGTCCTTTCGTTTTATTTTAACACATCTCTCTCTCTCTCGTTCTCTCTCTCTCTCTCTATGCCGGTCTTTCTCCCTCACACAAGGCAGAAGATTTTTATGTCTCATCTTTGTCTGTTCTATTTTCTTTTCGCCATCCTTCTTTCCTTTCTTCCTTTCTCTTATTGCTCCAATTAATTTTTGGTCTTTAATTTAATAAATGACTTGAGAGAGCGTTCAGTGTCACTTTGCTTGTTAATAATGTGGGATGTTTTGCAGTAAAATAGTCTTGAAATGTGTGATATGTAGGGGGTGAGGCACCTCTTTGCAGCTTACTTTCAAGTCTTGGTAAAATACTTAGTTCTGACTTTGTCTCCAGCAAATCTGATCAAAAGTTCATTGGAATCCTGAGGTCCTTTTTGTGTTCTTACAAAGTCATATGTTCTCTGTCTGTCTTGTGTGAAGTGGAGAGAGGTCCAGTATTCAATCCATATTGAAGTGAGTTAAGCATTAGAGGTACATGACAGCATTGGATCATGTTCCCCATAAGTTAAACACACACAGAGGGCGGAGTGCTTGAAATCTGCTACAAAAGTGTTAGAATGAAGCGTTTGGTTACTTATTGATCAGTTAGCGTCACCTAAGTCATACAATTATTTTCTACAGCGTGCTGTGGCTTATGACTTAAATACCACGCAAAATATGTTAACTTATTTATTGTCTTTCACAAGGAAGATTTATTTTTGTTAATGTGAACTCCTTACAATAATAATATACATGGAATGCATCTGGTGAATGGTGTTTGTTTGACCTGCTGGGAGTTTTTCCCGTACTTCAGTGCTGTGCAAACATGGCCCATATTCACAGAGCGTCTCACGGTAGGAATGCTGATTATAGGATCAGTTTAAATCATAATGAATAAGACAGGGACCTGATCCTAGATGAGCACTTCTACTCTGAGACGTTATGAGTACAGGCCAAGAACAGAGAGAACACACAGCGGCCTCTCCTCGGAATTACCTTCATCATTGGCAATTCTGATGCTCCACAAATGGCTTGAGCATGACCGCTGAGAAATGCGTTGTGTGCTTGAGAAAAGAGATTAGTTTGTAGATATTCATTATGCTGCTCGAACACTCGTTTTTTTTAAAATATCTCCATCGCCTCCAGCAGTTTGACACTTCTTATTTTTGTTTGTTTATCTGCATTTCGCCTGGATACGTTTTGTGGAAATGGAATGTTTTGCCGAAAATGTAATATTATAGCGGGCCAGTCGGCGGGATTGTAGTAGGGATTGATCGAAGATCGATGTTATAAATTCAAATCTCCCTACCATAATATCTAAGCCAATATATGACCGACCGGCTCGATTCGTCTTATGTAGCAAAATTTGAAATTGTGTTGTTCACATTGGATAAAAGTAGAGACTCAGAGCTAGAAAATTGTATATTATGCTTTGAAAGTTAATAAACTTCTAACCTCAATTTTGAGAAAATGGATCATAAATGTTTGGTACCTACTGCAGAGCTGTTCTTTGTCTACACACATTCAGCATTGTTCACACCCTCTTAAGATTTAGCCCCACCCATCTCTTTAAGGATTCACATCTGAGGCTATGTACTAAACAACCAAAGATTTCAAGACTAAAGGCTGGCTTATACTACGGGTGTGTTTGTTAATTTTATCTGGAGTGCCAGAGTGTGCTCTGGGCGTTCGTAAACTCAGAGCGTTGTCAGATTGTCTGTTCGTAAATTCAGAGCGTTGTCAGATTGTCTGTTCGTAAACTCAGAGCGTTGTCAGATTGTCTGTTCGTAAACTCAGAGCGTTGTCAGATTGTCTGTTCGTAAACTCAGAGCGTTGTCAGATTGTCTGTTCGTAAACTCAGAGCGTTGTCAGATTGTCTGTTCGTAAACTCAGAGCGTTGTCAGATTGTCTGTTCGTAAACTCAGAGCGTTGTCAGATTGTCTGTTCGTAAACTCAGAGCGTTGTCAGATTGTCTGTTCGTAAACTCAGAGCGTTGTCAGATTGTCTGTTCGTAAATTCAGAGCGCTTTGCTCTTGGAGCGTTCAGAGCGCAAACTGGATGCTCTGTCAGATTGTCTGTTGATCAGAGCGTTGAGTCAAACTGGATGTCTGGCCGTAAATTCAGAGCGCTTTGCTCCGAGCGTTCAGAGCGCAAACTGGATGCTCTGGCCGAGCAGTAGGGTTGATCCGAGCGTTCAGAGCCAAACTGGATGCTCTGGCCGAGCAGTAGGGTTGATCCGAGCGTTCTGAGCCAAACTGGATGCTCTGGCCGAGCAGTAGGGTTGATCCGAGCGTTCTGAGCCAAACTGGATGCTCTGGCCGAGCAGTAGGGTTGATCCGAGCGTTCAGAGCCAAACTGGATGCTCTGGCCGAGCAGTAGGGTTGATCCGAGCGTTCAGAGCCAAACTGGATGCTCTGGCCGAGCAGTAGGGTTGATCCGAGCGTTCTGAGCCAAACTGGATGCTCTGGCCGAGCAGTAGGGTTGATCCGAGCGTTCTGAGCCAAACTGGATGCTCTGGCCGAGCAGTAGGGTTGATCCGAGCGTTCTGAGCCAAACTGGATGCTCTGGCCGAGCAGTAGGGTTGATCCGAGCGTTCAGAGCCAAACTGGATGCTCTGGCCGAGCAGTAGGGTTGATCCGAGCGTTCAGAGCCAAACTGGATGCTCTGGCCGAGCAGTAGGGTTGATCCGAGCGTTCAGAGCCAAACTGATGCTCTGGCCGAGCAGTAGGGTTGATCTGAGCCAAACTGGATGCTCTGGCCGAGCAGTAGGGTTGATCCGAGCGTTCAGAGCCAAACTGGATGCTCTGGCCGAGCAGTAGGGTTGATCCGAGCGTTCTGACCTAACAGCAGTCAAGCACCCAAGCTAACTGGCTAATGTTGGCTAGCTTGCTAACTACTTCCAGACAAAATGAGAGAACATTTCACTGATCGTTTTACTCGCCCTAGCAGAGCCGTTTAGGCTGTTTTTATGTTATCCAGAGTGTTAGTGACTGCAACTGTGCTGCTGGAAACAATTTAATTATGCTTTTTTGCCAACGTTTACTGACACCGGCCATATTCAACGGGTGTTGAGCGTTTCGTAAATTCGTTATTTATTCTGCGCTTTGGCACACTCAGATGAGAGTGCTCTGAAATTGGAGTAGATAGCCAGAGAGAATTTACCAGCTACCATGAACCATAATCCCAACTCATAACATTACTACCCTGCAGGAATCTACAGGTAACTAACCAACCAGGTTCAATGTTAGCTAGCTAACATTAGGCAATAACTAGCAATGCAAATGTCTCTGAGATACAAATAATATTACTACACAGATTATACTTGCTAGCAAGCCAGCTAACGTTAGCTAGCGAACAATACACTTTAACTTTAAATGAAAACAACTTTCTGACTAAATTAGAAACGTGTAATATCTGAAAATGTAGCTAGCTAGACTCTCTTACCTGTATACATGGATGGACGCTTCTCCCTCTGTCACGGTGCCATGTTTGCCCTTGGTTTGATGATATAATCTGGAGACAGGTGTTTTATGCAATGGCCTTCTGTGTGTTCTCTTTTTGACTCTGTCTGCATATTTGCAATCAAATGGCAGAATTTTCTCCATCTCCTTAGCTATCGTACTCTAAACCCACTGACTTCCAGAAAGTGTAGGTCAACACTTATATTTGGGGAGTTTCTCCAATTATTCCCTTCAGATCCTCTCAAGCTCTGTCAGGTTGGATGGGGAGTGTCACTGCACAGCTATTTTCAGGTCTCTCCAGAGATGTTCGATCGGGTTCATGTCCGGGCTCTGGCTGGGCCACTCAAGGACATTCAGAGACTTGTCCCAAAGCCACTCCTGTGTTGTCTTGGCTTAGTGCTTAGGGTCGTTGTCCTGTTGGATGGTGAATCTTCACCCCAGTCTGAGGCTTAGAGTGCTCTTTGAGCAGGTTTTCATCAAGGATCTCTGTACTTTGCTCCGTTCATCTTTCCCTTGATCCTGACTAGTCTCCCAGTCCCTGCCGCTGACAAACATCCCCACAGCATGATGCTGCCACCACCATGCTTCACCGTAGGGATGGTGCCAGGTTCACTCCAGACGTGACGCTTTGCATTCAGGCCAAAGAGTTCAATCTTGGTTTCATCAGACCAGAGAATCTTGTTTCTCAGAGTCTTTTGTTGGCCTTTGGCTAACTCCAAAAGGGCTGTCATGTGTCTGGCCACTCTACCATAAAGGCCTGATTGGTGGAGTGCTGCAAAGATGGTTGTCCTTCTGGAAGGTGTTTGAGAAGGTTTGAATCTTTGAGATAAAAAATCTATTTTTCCAAGAGAGACCTGGTCCAACCAAGACAAATATCAGACGTAACAACTTAGACACACGATAAACATTATAGATGTCGACACATTCATTACGATTTACATTCAGACATACAGAGATAAAAATCAATCATGCACCACCGCATGAAATCCTGATGACAGTCACATTCCTTAGTAACATGCAAGTCAACCAACCTTTTAAACACCTCCAAAGAAACAAGATCCTGGTGTTTCAAACTGGCGTGAAGAGAATTCCAAGACCTCAGCGTTCGGTAACTAAAACACGTTTTGCCATAATCCGTTCTGATTTTTGAAACTGTTAAAAGTAAGTGGGAGTGAGACCGTGGCTGGTATTTACGCTGAGTAAAAATATAAATGCAACATGTAAAGTGTCGGAACCATGTTTCATAAGCTGAAGTCAAATATTCCAGTCATTTTCCATATGTACAAAAATATTATTTCACTCAAATTTAGTGCACAGATCTGTTTACATCCCTCTTAGTGAGCATTTCTCCTTCGCCAAGATAATCCATCCACCTGACAGGTGTGGCATATCGAGAAGCTGATTAAACAGCATGATCATTAAACAGGTGCCCCTTGTGCCAGGGACAATAAAAGGCACAGTTTTGTCACACAACACAATGCCACAGAAACCTCAAGTTTTAAGGGAGCGCGCAATTGGCATGCTGACTGCAGGAATGTCCACCACAGCTGTTGCCAGAGAATTTAATGTTAATTTCTCTACCATGAACTGCCTCCAACCTCGTTTTAGAGAATTTGGCAGTTTGTCCAACTGGCCTCAACCGCAGACCTCGTGTATGGTGTTGTGTGGGCGAGCGATTTCCTGATGTCAACGTTGGGAACAGAGTGCCCCCTTGTGGCGGTGGGGTTATGGTATGGCCAGGCATAAGCTACAAACAATGGCAATGCACAGAATGCACAGAAATAATTTGATGAGATCCTGTGGCCCCCTTTTTTTTTTTAAGGTTCTGTGACCAACCGATGCATATCTGTACTCCCAGTTATGTGAAATCCATAGATTAGGGCCTGTTGAATTTATTTCAATTGACTGATTTCCTCATATGAACTGTAACTCAATAAAATGTTAGAAATTGTTGCATGCTGCATTTTATATTTTGGTTCAGTATATTTTGGTTCAATATATTTTCTGACCTCATCAAAGAAAAACCAACATAAATCGTCTGTTTTTCCCAAAAAGGCCTTGTAGAGCAGAGTATGTAGTGATGTCTAGAATGCCTGTTTCATGTCTGTTTCCTCTCTGAGGCCAACTTAAGGACAAGGCAGAGTAGGCTTTGGAAGTCTGGATAACCCCTGATCAATTGCTCTTGTATGTTTTTGTGACGTCAGTCCTTAAAGGCTTTTCACATTACTTATCCACCTCTTTTTATTGTCATGTTTTCTATATTAACCCCAGGTAAAAAGTTGGTCATCTTGTTTTTTTGTTTTTTTTGGCATAAAGGCTCTCTGAAGCAGATAATTATTGGTATATCCTTGCTCTGGGACAGCTCCTGACAAGTGCAGGGCTGGCCTAGACGAGGCATGCAGTTCCGTCAGTAATGACGAGTTCCATGTTGCCCGTGGCTTCTGGCCCTCTGGGTTGTTTGTTTGGAGAGTGGGCTCGGTGGTAAAGCGCTATCCCAGCTGGCACTGCCCTCACCCTTCCCTGGCCGACGGTTTAGTGTTTGGGCCAAGCAGCCAGGCAGGCGGGCAGGCAGGGGGGTAGTTGGCTTGGCACTCCAGTGCTAGCCCAGGCCCCATGCCAGCTGGACGGCAGACTCCTCAGCATGACCCGATCCGGGCACCCAGCATCTCCGTGGCGACAAGGAGGTTGGTTTGCACCTCCAGGGTCAACATCACCCTGTCGCTAGCTGTCCTGGGCGGGGATGGCCTTGGACAAAAATTATATTTCCCTTCCTCTTCCGGGGCCCAAACCCTCACCTTGCCTCTGCCAAAGCTTTCGCAAGGATGTGAAAAGCAGGAAGACCTGTCCAGCTACAGCTCCTCATTTTTGGACTTGTATTTACATGATAATGATTTCTTCTTCTTAGAAACATCCATCGTAGGAGCAGAGAAGTAGGAAACAATGAAAGAGAAGCTTTTTACATGGGGTGAAAGGACTGCTTAACCCAATTATCAGCCAAAATGAGGTTTCTGCTACCTCTGCAGCCTTTTGACAGGAGTGGCTTGAGGTCAATAAGGTGCCTTGAACTTTGACCTCTAATTTGACTCTTACTTCCAGGAAATAATTACCTGGACGTGGCCTTTTGATCAGGACAGGCACAGCATTCCGAGCCTGACTTTTACTAACGATTCCTGGCCATTCAGACAGCACTGTTCAGGGCATAAAATGTACTTTTTGGTCCACCAGCTTCTGTGGCAGGTAGATTTAAAAATCCAGCCACTCTGAATTTTTTTTCATCTAAAATGTTTTTTTGCTGCTAAAATTACACCAACAAAACATACAAAAATGGATGAGCATGCTTTGTAATGTTTATAAAATAATACATGTATTACTAGTAAGAAGTAACTAATGGGGTATATTGAATAATTACATATTTTAACCAAAATATCACAGACGAGACAAAAAGTTTCACCTGCCCCTTTGAGGGTGGGTGGTTACCGTGGTAGCGCGGTTTGAGTCATGTTTGTGCCTGTGAAATTGAGTCCAACTAGTAGAAGCGTTATCTTCTCTTCCCTAGCAGTTGAAACTCAAACATCGAAAAACAACCTATCTTGTGAACAAAACAATGTAAATTGTCAAGAAATACAAGGACAATGTCTCACCTCAGTAGACTTTCGTTTTACGTTAATTAGACCTACTTTTATGCCTGTGCACAGCGCTTCTAAAAAACGTATCTTTCACTCATCGAAACGGCGCAATTACTTTAAAAACAGCTACTGCTGCATTTATTTGTACTATAAATGTGATCGTACTTTACATTTGATTCACAAATGCAAGTGAAATGCTCACACTGTGGAGCCCTGACCACCCGCCAATGTGGCTGGTGAAATAGACATCGATCTTACCCACCATTGCCAAAATCTACCCGCATTTGGCAGGTGGTGGGTGTTAATTGTAGGCCCTGGCACTGTTCATCCTCACAGTTCAAATCAGCACAATATGTTTTTGTTCTGCCCCTGAACAGGCAGTTAACCCACTGTTCCTAGGCCGTCATTGAAAATAAGAATTTGTTCTTAACTGACTTGCCTAATTAAATAAAGTTGGGGGAAAAACTTGAGCTTGTTTTTGTGTTTTGAACCTTCTGTATCTATGCGCTGTGGTTGTTTGCATATACAAACACTTTGAGTCTGCAGTACAAGAAATACTTGCCTACTTCCATGCAAGTAGCACTGAATTGGCCCGGAACCCCTTTAAAATCCACAACTCCTCAAGTTCAGTTACTCGGCCAGTTTGTTTATTTGTCAGAATGTTTGTCGGGTCACTGCGCTGCTTCCTGTCTGCTGGCTTTTGGTCCTAAACCCTCAGCTCCAATGGCGCCAGGGCCAACATTGCTAAGACGTCAAGGCGAGGTTATGAGGATATTGGCGTCTGGGCCTAGCAGTCTTGTGTCAGTTTCCCAGCCTGTTTGCAGAGCCTGTGAATCCCCAACCTCTGCTGACCTGTGTACATCCCCCAGCATCACACACACATGTGAGGAGCTGGACTGTCAGCCAGGATTAACGTTCCTACAACGTTGCACCACCATTGTGTAAACGTTAGTCTTCTGTTTGTCCTCTGGCCTGACAGACAGAGAAACCTCTGTCCCAATAAATTTTTCCTGCCTCTTTTTGGACAGATGCTGTTTTATTTAATAAGATACCGATGCACACCAGCCGCATCGATGAAACCACCCTGTGGTGGAGCATTTAAGGACAGTCTTGACATAAACCATTCTCATCGCTGGTTTCCTTTAACAAATTTTAATTAAATATGTTGGTGTCGTCTTAAGCGAAAAGTTGAAGTGAAGCACCCTGCAAGCAAAGCCTAAACTAGTCAGGGCTACCACATCCAAATGGGACAGTGGGAAGACGAGCTTGAACATCAAATCAAAAAATGTTTGTCACATACACACATTTAGCAGATGTTATTGCGGGTGTAGCGAAACGCTTGTACATGGAACACAGGCTATTGAAGGAGTTGGGAGGTCCTGAAAGTTGACAACGGGATTTTTCTCCAACATCTACTGTAGGGGGATGGTGCCAACAAATATCAGGACAAACATCTTCCACGTGTTTGAATGGTTTACACGTTTTGAAGGCTAACCAGTGAAATGTAGCTTCAGAAAGTTTACAGTATTTTTCCATGGCATTATCGTCTGGCGAAGGAGTTCTTGAGGAGGCCTCCTAAAAAGAGCTTGTTGTCATCCATCTCTCGTATTAAACTATTAGAATTTGAAGTTGGCCAAGCATCTATTCACTAGCTATCGCTACAGTGGAAGTTTTGTTGTTGTCTCGTATTCCGACCCTACTCAATGGGACAAGTCAATCCGTCTTCATAGGCCTAGTTGCCATTCATTCAGGCCTTTCACTCTCGCAACAAACGTCAACTCACAAAAACATGTTTAGTCAGTAATCCATACACACCCTCGCCCATGGTGTGAATAGTTACGTGCCAGTCAGTAATGGTCAAATTATTGCCCAGTGTTTTGGTGTATTATAGCCTCTATGAAAAGTGCCATTGTAGTCCTGGACATTGAACAACCCTTCCTCCAGGCTTTGGTACAGTGACAGCAGTGAGGTCGCCTCTAGGCCAGGGCTATCAGAGCCCCAGCAGATAAAGACAGCACAACCAGACGCTATTATAAAATGGTGTCAGCAGTGAGGTCGCCTCTAGGCCAGGGCTATCAGAGCCCCAGCAGATGAAGACAGCACAACCAGACGCTATTATAAAATGGTGTCAGCAGTGAGGTCGCCTCTAGGCCAGGGCTATCAGAGCCCCAGCAGATAAAGACAGCACAACCAGACGCTATTATTAAATGGTGTCAGCAGTGAGGTCGCCTCTAGGCCAGGGCTATCAGAGCCCCAGCAGATAAAGACAGCACAACCAGACGCTATTATAAAATGGTGTCAGCAGTGAGGTCGCCTCTAGGCCAGGGCTATCAGAGCCCCAGCAGATAAAGACAGCACAACCAGACGCTATTATTAAATGGTGTCAGCAGTGGCAATAATTAGCATCTTTTGAATGAGGAATGTTTTTGGCTTATGAACGTGAGTTGTGCATTCTCTCTGTCTCGCTCTCTGTTCTCTGTCTCGCTCTCTGTTCTCTGTCTCGCTCTCTGTTCTCTGTCTGTCTCTCTGTTCTCTGTCTCTCTGTCTCGCTCTCTCTGTCTCGCTCTCTGTTCTCTGTCTCGCTCTCTGTTCTCTGTCTCGCTCTCTGTTCTCTGTCTCGCTCTCTGTTCTGTCTCGCTCTCTGTTCTGTCTCGCTCTCTCTTCTCTGTCTCGCTCTCTCTGTCTCGCTCTCTCTGTCTCGCTCTCTCTGTCTCGCTCTCTCTGTCTCGCTCTCTCTGTCTCGCTCTCTCTGTCTCGCTCTCTCTGTCTCGCTCTCTCTGTCTCGCTCTCTGTCTCGCTCTCTCTGTCTCGCTCTCTCTGTCTCTGTCTCGCGCGCTCTGTCTCGCTCTCTCTGTCTCGCTCGCTCTGTCTCGCTCTCTCTCTGTCTCGCTCTCTCTCTGTCTCGCTCTCTCTGTCTGTCTCGCTCTCTCTCTGTCTCGCTCTGTCTCTCGCTCTCTCTCTGTCTCGCTCGCTCTGTCTCGCTCGCTCGCTCTCTCTCTGTCTCGCTCGCTCTCTCTCTGTCTCGCTCGCTCTCTCTCTGTCTGTCTCTCTCTGTCTCTCTCTCTGTCTCGCTCGCTCTCTCTCTGTCTCGCTCGCTCTCTCTCTGTCTCGCTCTCTCTCTGTCTCGCTCTCTCTGTCTCGCTCTCTCTGTCTCGCTCTCTCTGTCTCGCTCGCTCGCTCTGTCTCGCTCGCTCTCTCTGTCTCGCTCGCTCGCTCTCTCTGTCTCGCTCTCCCTGTCTCGCTCGCTCGCTCTCTCTGTCTCGCTCGCTCGCTCTCTCTGTCTCGCTCGCTCTCTCTCTCTGTCTCGCTCGCTCTCTCTCTCTGTCTCGCTCGCTCTCTCTCTCTGTCTCTCTGTCTCTCTGTCCCTGTCTCTCTGTCCCTGTCTCTCTGTCCCTGTCTCTCTGTCCCTGTCTCTCTGTCCCTGTTTCGCTCTCTCTCTGTCTCGCTCTCTCTGTCTCGCTCTCTCTGTCTCGCTCGCTCTGTCTCGCTCGCTCGCTCTCTCTGTCTCGCTCGCTCTGTCTCGCTCGCTCTCTCTGTTTCGCTCGCTCTCTCTGTTTCGCTCGCTCTCTCTATGTCTCGGTCTCTCTGTCCCTGTCTCTCTGTCCCTGTCTCTCTGTCCCTGTCTCTCTGTCCCTGTCTCTCTGTCCCTGTCTCTCTGTCCCTGTCTCTCTGTCCCTGTCTCGCTCTCTCTTTGTCTCGCTCGCTCGCTCGCTCTCTCTCTGTCTCGCTCGCTCTCTCTCTGTCTCGCTCGCTCGCTCTCTCTCTGTCTCGCTCGCTCTCTCTCTGTCTCGCTCGCTCTCTCTGTCTCGCTCGCTCTCTCTCTGGCTCGCTCGCTCTCTCTCTCTCTCTGTCTCGCTCGCTCTCTCTCTGTCTCGCTCGCTCGCTCTCTCTCTCTGTCTCGCTCGCTCGCTCTCTCTCTCTGTCTCGCTCGCTCGCTCTCTCTCTCTGTCTCGCTCGCTCGCTCTCTCTCTCTGTCTCGCTCACTCGCTCTGTCTCGCTCTCTCTCTCTGTCTCGCTCACTCGCTCTGTCTCGCTCTCTGTCTCGCTCTCTCTCTCTGTCTCGCTCTCTCTGTCTCGCTCGCTCGCTCTCTCTCTCTCTGTCTCGCTCGCTCTCTCTCTCTGTCTCGCTCGCTCTCTCTCTCTGTCTCGCTCGCGCTCTCTCTCTGTCTCGCTCGCGCTCTCTCTCTGGCTCGCGCTCTCTCTCTGTCTCGCTCGCTCTCTCTCTGTCTCGCTCTCTCTCTGTCTCGCTCGCTCTCTGTCTCGCTCGCTCGCTCTCTGTCTCGCTCGCTCGCTCTCTGTCTCGCTCGCTCGCTCTCTGTCTCGCTCGCTCTCTCTATGTTTCGCTCGCTCTCTCTATGTTTCGCTCGCTCTCTCTGTCCCTGTCTCTCTGTCCCTGTCTGTCTGCCTGCCTGCCTGCTCCCCCCACAGAAGACCTCTTCTGTGGTGTAGGAGTCGACCAGGGTAGATGTACATGCTAGCTTACTGAGACCTCTATAAAAACTATTCTGGACACATCAGGCTCCTGGCCTTGCTTTTCTCCTTCCCACAGAACCCTAAAGAGCCCAATCCCGCAAATGTTCTCATGCTAACAGGCTTCACAATGAATCTGTCACTTTATGGAAACCCACCAATACTAACAATGGGCTTACAACAACATCTTAGTGTTTGTGCCATTTTAATTGGAAACCTCAGTTTGTTTAACTTCCTTTTTCATGTTCAGTCAGTGTTTGAAAATAGAACTGGGTTAGAGAAGCGTTAGGCCTCATGACAAGCAGAATTACAGTGCTGTAGTTTATAACATGGATAGGATACTTTGGTAACACTTGACACCCTGTATCATATGCTTATGACATGTCATAACAGCTTACATAACTTGTCATAATATGGCCATAACACTGTCTTGACCCATATTTTTATCCCTATTGTGACATATATTGCATTATTTTATGGGTGGTAACCCACATGTAACTTGTAGAAAATACACGTTATGACACTGTCAAGAAGCATTATGACCATCGTAGGCCTTCTGGCTTATATGATTATCACGCACAAGCCCTTATGTCAGTCAAAAAGAGGGTGTCTTGTCCTGCTCCTGAAATCTGCTCCTGCATTCATCCCAGTCATCAGCAACAAAGCATTGGGGTATGTGCATGTCTGGCATCAACGTGTGCGCAATTACAATGATCATTTAATATGGTCAATTAAAATACTGTTGACACGTAGGCTACGGTGTAATGGAATGTGTTTTGCCTCGTGTGGTAGGTTTTGTGGGTTTTGACACTCTTATGTAGGTGTCACAACCAGCCATTAAAGTAACGCATATGTCACAACAGGTCTTAATATATGTCCTGACAGTGTTTTGACCGTATTATACCAAGGATGTGAGGAGTTGTCAGCTGTTATGCCGTGGTTACGCCGTGGTTACGCCGTGGTTACGACGTGGTTATGCCGTGGTTATGCCGTGATTACGACGTGGTTATGACGTGGTTATGCCATGGTTATGACTGTGTCATAACGTGTTATGAAGCTGGGGCTCAAAGCGTCACCGATACTTTCTACCGTCCAGCCCCAGGGTTGTTCCTGGGATCGAGACCAGGGGACGGAAGGGCCTGAAGCTCTTTAAACTGTCTGAGTGGTCGTTATTGAGCCATTCTCCATCTTTATTTCTCTATCCCTCCCTTCCTCTGCATCCGACCCGCTGAATAAAATGCATTTTTTTCCCTCTTCCGAATATTGCTTCTTTTTTTCTTCTTTTTTACGGTAAATGTTAAGATCCAGGAGCGGATCAATGGCTCTGGTCCTTTGATGTGGCGAGACGCATTACGACGGCCGCCTTCTAATTGGCCAGGAGAGCTGTAGAATCGATGTCGGCTGTAATGGCCTGACACAGGATGGGTGTGAGACTTTATTATCATTTAATATTTAGACACGACGTGGGAGGACCCGGTCGCGGTTAAATGTATCTGGGAGGTAAGCAGATCGATCGGAGGGCTGGGGGAGGAGGTCGCAGGGAACTTGGCGAGCGAGCGGACAAATGAGTGGCGGCGCGAGCCGGACCTCGTGCTTTATCGGATTTCTCTGGGAAGTTTAGACTCGGAAACTCAGAAGAAGGTCGCTCTCGGCCTCTCTCTTTCCTCAAATAGCCTGGATCAGAGCAGTGGAAGGAAGATTGACGACCGTGTTGACGTCTATGATTTTTCAATAAACACAATAACAACACATAGGACATATGTCTTCTGTTCCTTCATAACAACTGCTGAAAAAATGGTATGGTATCCCTTTGTACAAGAGGTGGGAAAGAAGACACAACACAGCCTCTGACGAGGGATTTCCTGCATCAGGTTAGGGTAATTCCATGACCCTAGGGGGTGTGGGTGTGGGACGTATTTCTGAGAAGGGGTGAGGCCTGCGTGTCCTGAGCTACAGTTTGTCCTTTTGTCAGGATCTATGGTTTTGGAGATGTAACTGTATCTCTGAGAGTAAGACTGAGGAGGGCTCAGGGATGTTGTCTGATCTGTGACGCCGTCACTGGATCTGACCCGGTGGGGACTCTCATCCTCTCCCCGTCTCGTAACATCGCCACAGGGGCGGTGGGAGACTGGAAGAACTAGAGAGGAGAGAGGTGGAGAATAGTATTCACTCCTAGAAAGCTGTCAGTCAGGATATTTCTGTTGCACTCAGGATTGATACCTTAATCATTGTACTTAGTGGAACAAAGATCGGTAACAGGCGGGACAATGGCGGGCGTCTTGGTTTTCGGGGCTGTGACCCAGTGCCTGACATGGGACAAAGGGAAAAGGCCCTCAGGATCCAGGTCAGTGGGGTGGATGATACTGTGCTGGAGGGGGTGAGGAGTGTAATTGTCAGTACAGTGTCAGACTGTGTCACATGAGGACAACTCTACTTACAGATGTTTGTTTTTACAACATGCTCAGTGTGTATTGTTTAGTAATTTGCAACATAACACAGTCCGTCCATAGAGAGTCTGTCAGTGAACCAAACGTGTACAGGTACGCCAGGTTTTTTTGTTTTGTTTTTTTTACCTTTTATTTTACTAGGCAAAGTCAGTTAAGAACAAATTCTTATTTACAATGACGGCCTAGGAACAGTGGGTTAACTGCCTGTTCAGGGGCAGAACGACAGATTTGTACAGTGTCTTGCGAAAGTATTCGGCCCCCTTGAACTTTGCGACCTTTTGCCACATTTCAGGCTTCAAACATAAAGATATAAAACTGTATTTTTTTGTGAAGAATCAACAACAAGTGGGACACAATCATGAAGTGGAACGACATTTATTGGATATTTCAAGCTTTTTTAACAAATCAAAAAGTGAAAAATTGGGCGTGCAAAATTATTCAGCCCCCTTAACTTCTTGCGTCGAGCCATCCCGGATCCGGGATCGTGAATACAGCCTCAAGCTCATTACCATAACTCAACGTTAACTATTCATGAAAATCGCAAATGAAATGAAATTAATATGCTAGCTCTCAAGCTTAGCCTTTTGTTAACAACACTGTCATCTCAGATTTTCAAAATATGCTTCTCAACCATAGCAAAACAAGAATTTGTGTAACAGCTAGCGCAGCTAGCATAGCATTTAGCATTAGCATCAGCAGGCAACATTTTCACAAAAACCAGAAAATCATTCAAATAAAATAATTTACCTTTGAAGAACTTCAGATGTTTTCAATGAGGAGACTCAGTTAGATAGCAAATGCTCAGTTTTTCCTGAAAGATTATTTGTTTAGGAGAAATTGCTCCGTTTGGTGCGTCACGTTTAGCTACGAAAAAAACCTGTATCCAGGAGTGTAATTATCCCCGCAGCTCATTAGCATAACACAACGTTATCTATTCATGAAAATCGCAAATGAAATGAAATTAATATGCTAGCTCTCAAGCTTAGCCTTTTGTTAACAACACTGTCATCTTAGATTTTCAAAATATGCTTCTCAACCATAGCAAAACAAGCATTTGTGTAACAGCTAGCGCAGCTAGCGTAGCATTTAGCGTTAGCATCAGCAGGCAACATTTTCACAAAAACCAGAAAATCATTCAAATAAAATCATTACCTTTGAAGAACTTCAGATGTTTTCAATGAGGAGACTCTCAGTTAGATATCAAATGCTCAGTTTTTCATGAAAGATTATTTGTTTAGGAGAAATTGCTCTGTTTGGTGCGTCACGTTTGGCTACCAAAAAAAACAGAAAATTCAGTCTTCAAAACGCCGAACTTTTTGCCAAATTAACTCCATAATATCGACTGAAACATGGTAAACGTTGTTTAGAATCAATCCTCAAGGTGTTTTTCACATATCTCTTCATGATATATCATTCGTTGAAAGCCTCATCTCTCCCCTCAATCACTGGATGACTGCGTGCAGCTTGTAGATTACGCACCAATTTAGACAAAGGACACCGGGCGGACCCCTGGTAAATGTAGTCTCTTATGGCCAATCTTCCAATGATATGCCTACAAATACGTCACAATGCTGCAGACACCTTGGAGAAACGATAGAAAGGGCAGGCTCATTCCCGGCGCATTCACAGCCATATAAGGAGACAATGGAAAACAGAGCTCCAAAAATTCTGCCCATTTCCTGGTTGAAGTTTCATCTTGGTTTCGCCTGTAGCATGAGTTCTGTGGCACTCACAGATAATATCTTTGCAGTTTTGGAAACCTTAGAATGTTTTCTTTCCAAAGCTGCCAATTATATGCATAGTCGAGCATCTTTTCGTGACAAAATATTGCGCTTAAAACGGGCACGTTTTTTTATCCATAAATTAAAAGAGCGCCCCCTATATCCAAGAAGTTAAGTTAATACTTTGTAGCGCCACCTTTTGCTGCGATTACAGCTTTAAGTCGCTTGGCGTATGTCTCTATCAGTTTTGCACATCGAGAGACTGAAATTGTTTCCCATTCCTCCTTGCAAAACAGCTCGAGCTCAGTGAGGTTGGATGGAGAGCATTTGTGAACAGCAGTTTTCAGTTCTTTCCACAGATTCTCGATTGGATTCAGGTCTGGACTTTGACTTGGCCATTCTAACACCTGGATATGTTTATTTTTAACCATTCCATTGTAGATTTTGCTTTATGTTTTGGATCATTGTCTTGTTGGAAGACAAATCTCCGTCCCAGTCTCAGGTCTTTTGCAGACTCCATCAGGTTTTCTTCCAGAATGGTCCTGTATTTGGCTCCATCCATCTTCCCATCAATTTTAACCATCTTCCCTGTCCCTGCTGAAGAAAAGCAGGCCCAAACCATGATGCTGCCACCACCATGTTTGACAGTGGGGATGGTGTGTTCAGGGTGATGAGCTGTGTTGCTTTTACGCCAAACATAACGTTTTGCATTGTTGCCAAAAAGTTCAATTTTGGTTTCATCTGACCAGAGCACCTTCTTCCACATGTTTGGTGTGTCTCCCAGGTGGCTTGTGGCAAACTTTAAACAACACTTTTTATGGATATCTTTAAGAAATGGCTTTCTTCTTGCCACTCTTCCATAAAGGCCAGATTTGTGCAATATACGACTGATTGTTGTCCTATGGACAGAGTCTCCCACCTCAGCTGTAGATCTCTGCAGTTCATCCAGAGTGATCATGGGCCTCTTGGCTGCATCTCTGATCAGTCTTCTCCTTGTATGAGCTGAAAGTTTAGAGGGACGGCCAGGTCTTGGTAGATTTGCAGTGGTCTGATACTCCTTCCATTTCAATATTATCGCTTGCACAGTGCTCCTTGGGATGTTTAAAGCTTGGGAAATCTTTTTGTATCCAAATCCGGCTTTAAACTTCTTCACAACAGTATCTCGGACCTGCCTGGTGTGTTCCTTGTTCTTCATGATGCTCTCTGCGCTTTTAACGGACCCCTGAGACTATCACAGTGCAGGTGCATTTATACGGAGACTTGATTACACACAGGTGGATTGTATTTATCATCATTAGTCATTTAGGTCAACATTGGATCATTCAGAGATCCTCACTGAACTTCTGGAGAGAGTTTGCTGCACTGAAAGTAAAGGGGCTGAATAATTTTGCACGCCCAATTTTTCAGTTTTTGATTTGTTAAAAAAGTTTGAAATATCCAATATGTCGTTCCACTTCATGATTGTGTCCCACTTGTTGTTTATTCTTCACAAAAAAATACAGTTTTATATCTTTATGTTTGAAGCCTGAAATGTGGCAAAAGGTCGCAAAGTTCAAGGGGGGCGAATACTTTCGCAAGGCACTGTACCTTGTCAGCTCGGAGGTTTGAACTTGCAACCTTCCGGTTACTAGTCCAACGCTCTAACCACTAGGCTACCCTGCCGTTTCTAGAATATTGGACTGTTGGTGTTCCTACTTTTCAAATTCTTAGCGCAGCTCAAGCAACTGTCAACACGTTCAAATGAATAGAACACATGTACCGTAGACGCGTTGGTTGGGAATTGTGGGGAGGTGTGCCTTCGGGCTGTGCGTCCCCCTGCTGATGGGGGTCTCAGAGCCGCGTAGCTATGTCATAGTAGGACGCTGGACCATCACATCTCATCGTCTGTGGACTATGATTTACACTTAACATAGAGAGCAAGAGTGTCTGAGAAAGGCCCGAACAATTGCCAAAGACTCTAGCCACCCGAGAAATTGACTTTTCTCCATCGTCCCATCTGGCAGGTGGTACAGGTGCATCAATACTCAGACCAACAGACTCCTAAACTGCTTCTATCCCCTGGCCATAAGACTGTTAAATGGCTGACAAATACTGCTACCCCTCTCACCTACACTGCTGCTAAAATTATTATTGATTACATTTATTACTACCGCTACGCTGCTGTTCATTGATTATTGATTGCCATTACCATCTATCTATTTATCCTACTACTGGTCACTATTACTACTGTTGACATGTATGTATTAGCATTAGTGTATTACTATAAGTATTTATTTATTCCTGTTACCAGTCACTATTCAGCCCTGTTTTATATTGCCTTCAGAAAGTATTCATACCGCTTAACTTATTCCACATTTTGCTGTTAGTCTGAATTCCAAATGGAATAATATCACAGAACAACACAATTAGAGGTCGACCGATTATCATTTTTCAACGCCGATACCGATTATTGGAGGGTCAAAAAAAAACAATACCGATTTAATCAGCCGTTTTTTAATATATTTTTTATTTGTAATAATGACAATTACAACAATACTGAATGAACACTTATTTGAACTTAATATAATACATCAATAAAATCAATTTAGCCTCAAATAAATAATGAAACATGTTCAATTTGGTTTAAATAATGCAAAAACAAAGTGTTGGCACATATTGCACCTTTACTTCTCCATGTAAAAAAAGCTAACGTGTAAGTTCCTTGCTCAGAACATGAGAACATATGAAAGTTGGTGGTTCCTTTTAACATGAGACTTCAATATTCCAAGGTAAGAGGTTTTAGGTTGTAGTTAATATAGTATTTATAGGACTATTTCTCTCTCTACCATTTGTATTTCATATACCTTTGACTATTGGATGTTCTTATAGGCACTATAGTATTGCCAGTGTAACAGTATAGCTTCCGTCCCCCTCCTCACCCCTACTTGGGCTCGAACCAGGAACACATCGACAACAGCCACACTCGAAGCAGCGTTACCCATCGCTCCACAAAAGCTGCAGCCCTTGCAGAGCAAGGGGAACAACCACTCCAAGTCTCAGAGCGAGTGACGTTTGAAACACTATTAGCGCGCACGCCGCTAACTAGCTAGCCATTTCACATCGGTTACACCAGCCATTAGGCTGATCGGCTTGAAGTCATAAACAGTGCTGTACTTAGCAAAGAGCTGCTGGCAAAACGCACTAAAGTGCTGTTTGAATGAATGCTTACAAGCCTGCTGCTGCCTACCATCGCTCAGTCAGACTGCTGTATCAAATCATAGACTTAATTATAACATAACGCACACAAATACGAGCCTTTGGTCATTAATATGGTCGAATCCGGAAACTATTATTTTGAAAAAGAAAAGAAAACATTTATTTCAGTGAAATACGGAACCGTTCGGTATTTTATCTAACGGGTGACATCCCTAAGTGTAAATATTCCTGTTACATTGCACAACCTTCAATGTTATGTCATAATTACGCAAAATTCTGCCAAATTAGTTCGCAATGAGCCAGGCTGCCCAAACTGTTGCATATACCCTGACTCTGCGTGCAATGAACGCAAGTGAAGTGACACAATTTCACCTGGTTAATATTGTCTGCTAACCTGGATTTCTTTTAGCTAAATATGCGGGTTTAAAAATATATACTTCTGTGTATTGATTTTAAGAAAGGTATTGGTGTTTATGGTTAGGTACAGTCGTCCAACGACTGTGCTTTTTTCGCAAAAGCGCTTTTGTTAAATCATCCCCCAGCGTTGCATCGATTATATGCAACGCAGGACACGCTAGATAAACTAGTAATATCATCAACCATGTGTAGTTATAACTAGTGATTATGATTGATTGTTTTTTATAAGATAAGTTTAATGCTAGCTAGCAACTTACCTGGGCTTTTACTGCATTCCCGTAACAGGCAGTCTCCTCGTGGAGTGCAATGAGAGGCAGGTGGTTAGAGCGTTGGACTAGTTAACTGTAAGGTTGCAAGATTGGATCCCCGGAGCTGACAAGGTGAAAATCTGTCGCTCTGCCCCTGAACAAGGCAGTTAACCCACCGTTCCTAGGCCGTCATTGAAAATAAGAATGTGTTCTTAACTGACTTGCCTAGTTAAATAAAGGTAGACAAAAAAAAATCGGCACCCAAAAATACAGATTTCTGATTGTTATGAAAACTTGAAATCGGCCCTAATTAATCGGCCATTCCAATTAATCGGTCGACCTCTACACACAATACCCCATAAAGTGAAAACATGTTTTTAGAGTTTTTTGCGGATGTATTGAAAATGAAATACAGTATCTAATTTACATAAGTATTCACACCCCTGATCAATACTTTTTAGAAGCACCTTCGTCGGCGATTACAGCTGTGCTTTGCACATCTGGAATTTGGGGATTTTCTCATTCTTCCTTGCAGATTTTCTCAAGCTCTGTTAAATTAGATGGGGAGCGGCGGTGGACAGCAATCTTCAAGTCTTTTCACAGATTTTCATTGGGATTCAAGACTGGGCTTTGGCTGAGCCACTCGAACTTTCACGTTCTTGTTCTGAAGCTATTCCCTCCTTGCTTTGCCTGTATGCTTGGGGTCATTGTCCTGTTGGAACTTAAATCTTCGCCCCCAGTCTAAGGACGTTTGCACTCTGAAGCAGGTTCTCATCAAGCGTTTGGCTCCATTCATTGTTCCCTCTATCCTTACCAGTCTCCCAGTCCCTGCCGCTGAAAAGCATCCCCATAGCATGATGCTGCCACCACCGTGCTTCACGGTAGGGATGGTGTTAGACAGGTGATGAGCTGTATCTGGTTTGACCACAGAATCTTTTGTTTTATGATCTGCCTTTCACTTGCCTTTTTAAAACTCCAGGCGAGTTGTCATGTGGCTGTTTCTCAGGAGTGGCTTCCGTCTGTCCACTCTCCCGTCAAGCCCAGATTGGTGACGTGCTGTAGAGACAGTTGTCTTTCTGGCAGGTTCTCCCATCTCAGCCATGGAACTCTGTAGTTCTGTCAGAGTGTTTATTGGGTTCTCCCTGAACAAGGTCCTTCTTGCCTGGTTGCTCAGTTTGGTCAAACGGTCATCTCTAGGCAGAGTCTGGGTTGTTCCTTATTTTTTGTTGTTTCCTAATGATGGAGACCACTGTGCTCTTGGAAACTTTCAACACTTGTTTTATACCCTTCACCCTTCCTAGTATAGTTTCTGCTCTGGCCTGCGCTGTCGACTGTGGGACCTTATATAAACAGATGGTTTTTCAAGGATCATCAAGGATGATCAAAGGAAATGACAGTAGATGCACCTGAGCTCAATTTGGAGTGTCATGGCAAAGGGGTGTGAATACTTACAGTACAAGTCAAAAGTTTAGACACACCTACTCATTCAAGGGTTTTATTACTTTATTTGGACTATTTTCTGCGTTGTAGAATAATAGTGAAGACATCAAAACTATGAAATAACACATCTGGAATCACAAAGTATCCAACAACAAAAAAATGCAAACACAACAGATTCTTCAAAGTAGCCACCCTTGTAAGGGGGTAGCGGTACCGAGTCAATGTGCGGGGGTACAAGTTAGTCAACGGTCATTTTGTACATGTAGGTAGGGGTGAAGTGACTACGCATAGATAATAAGCAGCGAGTAGCAGCAGTGTAAAAACAAAGTTGGGGGGTGGGGGTCAATGTAAATAGCCTGGGTAGCCATTTGATGAATTGTTCAGCAGTCTTATGGCTTGGGGGTAGAAGCTGTTAAGGAGCCTCTTGGAACTAGACTTGGCGCTACGTTACTTTGGTCAATTAGTTGTTTAAAAAATGAAAAATAACCACAGATTTCAGTTAATCACTCAGCACTTCTTCAGGCTGTAGCACAACAAAATGTAGAATAAGTCAAGGGGTATAAATACTTTCTGAAGGCTCTGTATGTGTATATCCGCCTATCATGCATACACTGACACTCTTGCACACACACACACACACATACACACACACACACTTATATACACACTCTCCCCACCATGCACACACACACACCCACCACTTATGCTGCTGCCGTACTGTTTCCTATTATTATTGTTGTTTATCCTGCTGTGTCACTTTCTCCTAATGCCTACCTCACATACACATTGTACATTTACCCTTTATCTTCCTCTCTTATTTCTGATTTCTCTGTTTTTTAAATATTTTTAATGTTTTGTCATTAGTTATACTTGTTTGATGTCTAATAATGCGGGTGGGACTTGCAAGTTAAATATTTAACATGTAATATTTGGCAAATAAAAGGTGAGACTTGAAGTAGAGGGTTCAGTGAGTTAAAGGAGGAGGGAATGACAGAAAGGAAGAAACAGGAGATATGGACATGGCTTGTGGCGGGAGAGCTACCCAGGTGATATTTATATATTTATAAAACAGCCAATCTTAAAGGAGTTTATTTTTATTCAACCTTCATTTCACTCAATACAACAGTGTAATAAGAGAGAACGTTGTCGTTGCGTCACGCCGGACCAGATGGCATCCACTTTGAATGAACTTTTACTTGAACTCTCCATCCTCTTTATTCTATCACAACCAAGTGTGCCTGTGGAAACGACCGCACAAGTCCGTCTATAACTCTCTACTTAAAGAGAGAGTCTGTAACTGAAAACGGGCATGCTGGAGGCTTTCGTGCTGATCCGCCTAGCACAAGCCTTCACGGCTAGTTCCTTCTATACGTATTATTTTTTTCCCTGTATGTTGTAGCAGCACAATATCAAGAGACCAGCACCATTGTGAGCAAACTGGTGTTGCCCAACAATGCCCTGTTATGTCATTTTTCCAGTTGTTTTGGCACCTTAGGCAATGTTAACGCACCCATTGTTTATTGTGTGTATGTTTGGGGGTGTATACAAAGCGTGCGCTGTTGAAGTGCTGACATGTTTTCAGATGAGGAAAGTATGGTAGTTCATGCAGATTTCTTAGCTAGTATATTTATCTAGCTAAACAATATGGATTGTACACTGAGTATACAAAACATTAAGAACACCTGCTCTTTCCATGATAGTCTGACCAGGTGAATCCAGGTGAAAGATAGGATCTCTTATTGATGCAACTTGTTAAATCCACTTCAATCAGTGTAGATGAAGGGGAGGTGACGAGTTAAAGTATTTTAAGCCTTGAGACAAGGAGTGTTAATGTGTGCCATTCAGAGGGGGAATGACAAAATATTTAAGTGCCTTTGAACGGGGTATGGTAGAAGGTGCCAGGCGCACCGGTTCGTGTCAACAACTACAACGCTGCTGGATTTTTCACACTCTGTGGGAAGCATTGGAGTCAACATGGGCCAGCATCCCTGTGGAACGCTTTCGACATCTTGTAGAGTCCATGCCCTGACGAATTGAGGCTCTTCTGAGGGCAAAATGAGGTGCAACTCAATATTAGCAGTGAGTTCCTAATTGGTATACTCAGTGTATATCCTGTATTATATAATGTACATGATATTGATTACTGTGCCCAATGAAGCACATGAAGTCCAAAGTTACAACCAGTGAACTCTGACTAACAAAAACAGCTTTTTGTGTTTCATCACCAATATTGTGGGTGGGTTTTTTAAATCCGTTAACTGTTTGCAGTAGAGCTTTCATTTGTGTACCTTTTTATTTTTCCGGTGTTTTCAGAATATGTGACTGTGTTAAGGTGCAAGTGAGTATGTTTTTGGGTGCACAAGTCTTGTGTGTTCAGTTTCTTCGATATGTTTCCACGAGTGCCCCGACTGCGTCTTCACTGCATTGCATTTTTGTGTGTGTACGTGTTTACCGTTGCGTTGTCTGTGTGTCTGTGTGTCTGTGTTAACGTGAGATAAGAAAAAGATGAGAAGCCGTTCACAGGGCTTTTGTTTTACTCCGAAGCCCCATCTGTTCTCCCAGGCCTAATTGTTCTTGGTGTGAAGACAGGAAAAGGGAGAGGAGCGATTGTACTCATCCTCTTCCCTGAGTTATTTCCGTAATATGAAAAGAGCGCTGCCAGAATGCTCCAGATTATTGCCATGTAAATAATGGCACTTGGCGCCGTTCCCTGCTAATGAATGTCATTTACTTTTCCAAACGCGGATTAATTATCGACCAAGGACCCCTGTCTCCTCCCACTGGGAGTCAATCGCAATTAGCGGCAGGAGATGGATGCTAATATTTATTTTTATTTTTTTATGTGTATATGTATGTGCGCGTACTTATGTCGCCGTGACAGAGTAAAATAACCTTTCAATTAATTAGTTGCCTAATTCAATGGATTCAACTGTAAAACGGAGAGAGTTTTGTGTTTTATGAAATGGAGAAATGTGTGGGTTGGACTGTGGGGCCCGTTTCAGTCAACTCTCCACAACCTTTTCTTGGTGAGGTTGTTGTTGGAAGTGACATTTTTCTTGTTTGCGAGGGATAACGGAGAGACATTGGAACTTGGAAGTCCGCCTCCCAGTTTTAAAAAGAAGTCTAGGAAAACAAACAAGCCTCAAATTAGATTTCCCAAAACACAGCATTCCCTCTCATTTGACACATCACTGCGGCCCGGATCCCGGAATAGAACTTCCAGAGAAATCCGCTCGGATGCAGAACAGCATGGCCATTCCTAGGATGCCGTACGCTACAAATACAGTACGCTAACAAATCACCTCAGTTATACCCCCCAAAAATAATTTGGCAAATGCTGGCCATGTTAAAATATCAATCTTGCTTACTTTTATATTTTTCTGCCAATGTGCATTTTGAGACTAACCCGACTAATTCCGGTGTAGATGAAAAGGTTGCGTCTGCTATCACAAACTTTCTCCATCTCGTCCCGCCTCCCCTTTTCGCTCTCCCTCCTTCATTCGCTCACTCTGTCTATCTCGGGTGCGTGGGCGGTGTGGAGCAGAGTTACTTAACCCAAATGAAGGTGGAGACGAGGATGAGGGTTATTGCAGCCGATGGTGTTCCGTTTGAGCTGTGGACCCCCTTCCGAGAGCAGGAGACTTTGATTTGTCTCTGGCGCTGAAGGGGTTAACTCATAACGTGTGTAGTGGTTCTGAGGACGGTCTAACATGAGACATGCAGATTAACCTGTTTGTCCGTTCATTTGTGATTTATTTTCAAGTGCAATTTTTTTTGTTCCATTTCATTCCATGATAGTTTTCAACAGATTATACGTTTTATGTTTCTACTCCATTTGCAACCATGGCTTGCAAAGTTTGTTCATGTCAACTGAGGTTGGCATAGTGCTGCTGTAATGCCAAAAGCCAACGGTAAGGTTAGTGTGGCAGTTGTACAGAGAGAGACAGGGGTTTTGTTAATTGATAACTGTGAGAAAGGCAGAGAGCAAGGTTTTTCACGACTGGATTCTGTTACTCCTCCTTGGCTCGCCCCGTGGTGTGAAATGAACATGTCCAGACTCTCCTTCCCCACACTCTACAAACAATGGATGGGGTGTGTGTGTGTGTGTGTGCCTGCCTGCCTGCGGTTGTGTGTCAGTGTGCATGAGTGCCAGCATGTGAATGTGTGTATTTGAATCCTGAGTGTGTGTGTGTGTGTGCACGTATCCATACACACACACAAACACACACAGTCTCCCTCTCCTCCTGTCTGTCGCTATACTCACAATAGCAGGTAAACGATAGGAGGGGCTGATGTTTGCTCATCGGAGATTGACTCTGCAAGTATGAACACATTCCTGCACCCTTCTCTCTCCAACTCTCTCTCGCTCCCCTCTCCTACTCTCTCTCTCTCTCTCTCCCCTCTCCAACTCTCTCTCTCTCCCCTCTCCAACTCTCTCTCTCTCCCCTCTCCAACTCTCTCTCTCTCCCCTCTCCAACTCTCTCTCTCCCCTCTCCAACTCTCTCTCTCGCTCCCCTCTCCAACTCTCTCTCTCGCTCCCCTCTCCAACTCTCTCTCTCGCTCCCCTCTCCAACTCTCTCTCTCGCTCCCCTCTCCAACTCTCTCTCTCGCTCCCCTCTCCAACGCTCCCCTCTCCAACTCTCTCTCGCTCCCCTCTCTCTTGCTCACTGTCTCACCCTGTCTCTCCCTCTCTCTCTTGCTCACTGTCTCACCCCGTCTCTCTCTTCCCTCTCTCTCTCCTCTTTTTCTCTCTCCTCTCTTTTCTCTCTGTCGGGAGGAGAGAGGGCATGCTGTATGCTGGTTGAGCAGGTTCTCAGAGTCAGAGGTATTTGGTGTTTCATCATTTCCTGCTGTCACTAGTTGGTTCTGAAGTTAAAAGCATAAACACTTGTTTCACTGAGGGTAGTGTCAAAAGTAGGAGTTTGTTGAAGCTTGATGTTTTTTCGTATTTGGTTGTACCATTCCAAAGTGAATATGAACTTGTGTGACAAGTAGAAGTCTTGTCATTCCTGTAATTGTTCACAAAGTTTTTGTGAAAAGTTAGGTCTCTTTGTGTGTGCAAACATGATTTACATGATTTTTGTCTTTGTTTTGTTAGTTTCGGGGGCATAGTCCCCTATTCCCTTTCAGGACCCCTCCCCTTCTCTCTCTCTCACACACACACACACACACACACCAGCTCTTCATCACACACCCTGTGTGGGCCTAGTAACTCAGTCACTTCTCTTTCTTACTGCTACAATACATATGGTTTATATTTGCATTCATTTTTTTTATTTTTATATGTAAACCTTTATTTAACTAGGCAAGTCAGGAGTTTATAGTTACAGCATGAGGTTGTTGTACTGTGTGTAAATTACACCAGCCTGCTTCATTACAACAAAATGGTGTCCCTACTCTACCATCCCCCTGTCTTGTTTACCTGGGAAGAGGCTCACTTCAGCCCTGAAGAATGAGAGGAAGAGTGGTGATGAATAAGGGATGAACTAGAGAAATAACTACGGGCCCCAATAGTGCTGTGTCACTTTGGCTGGGGGCCAAACAGGTCATTTTCCCCACTGCCTTTTTTCGGAGGCCCTAGAGCAGCCAGCCTGTCTCATTCTGCCACAGATCGCATACCAAGGCCACCATTATCCTCCCGGAGACAGACAAGCCAGAGGATCTGATTGGCCGGCCGCCAGAGCTCGCTCACAAAGGCTCCTTTGACAGCAGGTCAGTTGGTTAACCAAGCAGTCGAGAGGCAGGGGCAGAAGATAAAGAGAGAATAAACTCTTCGCCCCCTTGGCTTAAAAAAGCCAAAAGGATGTGTCTTCGTGTTTGTCAAAACAATCAGAAAGTGGGTTTTTAGGTTTTTTGGTTTTTAGTTTTAGTTTTTTTCCCACGTTTTTTTTTGTCAATAGCGAAAGTAAAGATGAGTTACTCTGTAGGCCTTTACTCATGTTTGGAATGTGTCGGCTGCTCGTCAGCAAATGGGGTTCTGCCATTTTGTATGGATAGAAGTTCAAATTTCAAGGGTCAACTTGACCCCTTGTGTATGTTGTGGGTGTGTGCCTGTGCACTTCGCTATCCTTTGTTGGATTTAGGCTTGCCTTAAGAAAGAGGTTGAATACTTATTGATTCAAGACAAATTCAAATTTCTAAAAACATCTTTTCACTTTGTCATTATGGGCTATTGAGTGAGGTGAAAAATATATTAAATACATTTTTGAATTCAGGCTGAAACACAACAAAATGTGGAATGAGTCAAGGGTTTTGAATACTTTCTGAAAGCACTGTAAATAGATAGATTTGCCATGTCAGCGATTACACAGCCAACATATCACGTTTCGTGCCGTAATCTGGCATGATCGCACAATCCTGACACAATCCTGTCTCTGCGCGTTAATTCGCCCGTAGTAATCCTATGCTATAGTTGACAGTCTCATATCCCATTTTCCCATAGTAATGCTTTTTGGAAGATCAACTGACACAGCTGTGTGTTAAATAGCATGCTGTCTTTAGGAAGGCCCCCACGCTCATTATCTCTATCTGACAGATAAGTCCACGCCAGGCTCTACACTGTAGCTCTCTGCTTCTGCTATGGCTCTGCTCCGCCGCCCCTGTCTCCCCTGTGTACCAGCCGCTTTGCATACGACTGATGTTTAAATGCTGCGTTGTTAACTGACGTTGGGTAGCTCTTCACTGACCCGGGAGGCATTTGCTTGTTTGATCACGGGGCAGGAGTTTTAATGTATCCAAGCGGCATTGTTCCGCAGCACCCAGAATAGGGTCGAGGACGAAGGCAGGAGGATCCTATGGGGCGGGTAGGGTTTTATTAGTCAAATAACTATTGGTCAGCAAGGCCATGGAGGAGCGCTGACCTTGCGCTTCGTCCTACCCGGGGAGGCTGGAAGGTTAGCAGCAACGACACGGGATAACGTCTGTTAGCCGGGAGACGGGGAATCGCTATTTCAGTTAGTTATTCAAAGAAGATGTCCAGTTGATTGGAATTGTAAAGATTTAAAAGTGTGCCTCGGTATTTGTTTTTTATATTGTCTGTTTGCATGCATGCGTGATCGTTTGGCGTTGTGTGGGTCGTTTCTCTTTTTTTGCCACTCATTTACATACTCTAAATAGATCTTTACCACACCTATCTTTCTGGCTTCAGAAGAGAAGCAACACTTCACTCTAGTTCATCCTCATCTCGCTGGATCCAGCTGTGTGAGGTTTTACCAACAATTCTCAGCCAATCATGTGTCTGCTCCCAGCCCCCTTCCCCAGCTTCTCATTGGCCATGGAGGAGTAGACCAATAGGTAGAAAAATCCCAGTGTCAGCATGAACTTCTCCTATAGCAGTGGCACTGAGGGGACAGGAGTCCTTAAGCGACAAGACTCACCACAAACCCAACAGAAGTAAAAGAAAACCAGACAGGAGAAGTTTGTGTGTTCTCAGGAGATGTTCATGTCATGGCCCTGCTCCTATGTTGAAGCCAAAGAGGGTTGAGTCCTGATCGACACTTCATTGAAACACTCCTCTCTCTTTTTCCCCTCTCTCTCGCTCTTTATGTGAAAAATACATTTCTACTCTGTGAGTTCCAAGCAGCACTGGCCCCCGCCATAAGACAATCCTGCCCCTCTTCGGTATTAATAATGGATGAATTTTTCATAGTGTCCTCTGGTTTCTCGGTCGGCCTGTGATGTGTTGTATGTATGAGGATGGAAATGTGGAGTATCTGAGAAAGGGACTCGAGCCCTAGGACAGGTACTGTACAGGCCTTACTGTATGTGGCCAAGAGGAGAAACTGGAAACATCAATGTGTGAGGTTCGTAGTGATTCAGTTGGGTAAGGGCCTGTATCAGGGATTTTCGACATATCACACGTACTGTGTGTGTGTATATATGTGTGTGTGTGCGTGCGTGCATATATATATATATATATACATACATACATACACACACACACTACCATTCAAATAGATATTCCATATAAAATATGCTGTTTCCAGCTACAATAGTCATTTACAACATTAACAATGTCTATACTGTATTTCTGATCCATTTGATGTTATTTTATTGGGCAAAACATTTGATTTTCTTTCAAAAACGAGGACATTTCTAAGTTACCCCAAACTTTTGAACGGTAGTGAGGATATATTTTTCAGCAGTGGCAAGAATTTAGCGGTGTGGAGTTTCCCTTAATATTGGGAAAACACTGATATTAATAACTGTTAAAGTGTAATTCATTTCTTATCGCAGTGCTTCCCAAGTTTTTTTTTTCACTCATGCCTCCTTTCAACATGGGGGAAAATCCTGTTTCTGTAGCGTGAGGCAGCTTGATGTAAGTCCACCCCCTGGACTAAGCTGTCAGTGAGCAGATTTCAGCATGGCCTTTAATCATCCAGGGTCCCTCTACTCTTCAATCCCAAAAACTACCATTTGACACTGCAACCAAATCGAAAGCAAGATGTTGCAATACATTCAAACCCTTTCTATTTTTCAGTGATATTTTGGTTGATGCTGCCATGGAATGTACAGTACACAATAGGAGCATGGTGTGAAATCTAGGTGTAATTAACACGGCTTAAAACTGATTAATTTATAAAAGACTTCATGTCAGTTACTGTAAAATGTGCATATTTCTGCAGTTACTAAGTATTTAATAATATACACATTTGATTCGAATTCTAAAATCTTACTCTAATTCATTTTCACTCCAGCATAGAAGTGTAAAATGAAGTCATTTATAATCCAAGTGTGCCCCAAATAGAAACGATGACCTCGGTGGTGAAAATATAGAGTTTAGTTGAGGTCCAGACTGCAGCGGGGGCAGCTACCTCGGTCGGCAGGTAGCCTAGTGGTTAGAGCGTTGCACTAGAAACCGAAAGGTTGCAAGATCGAATCCTCGAGCTGACAAGGTACAAATCTGTCATTCTGCCCCTGAACAAGGCAGTTAACCCACTGTGCCTATGAAAATAAGAATTTGTTCTTAACTGACTTGCCTAGCTAAATAAACTTTTTTTTTTTTTAAAGACTCCAAATCTCTTGTATCCTTTTGGTCCCTTTGTCTATCCTGTCATCAGCACTTGAGCACTCATCATTCATGTGTGGAGTGTTCGCCAAGCTTTGGATTCCTACTTTCTCTTCAAGAAGCAGTAATGAATGCTCAAGCAGATGGGAACAACATTCACTGATTCAAATATCATTTTTACCAAATAGAATTACAAGAGACTTGACGGGAGACTTAGGTTTCTAACTACAAACCTATTTAGGAAACCAACCATAATAGTGCGTACTACTCTCAAATCAAATCAAATGTTATTTGTCACATACACATGGTTAGCAGATGTTAATGCGAGTGTAGCGAAATGCTTGTGCTTCTAGTTCCGACAATGCAGTAATAACCAACAAGTAATCTAACTAACAATTCCAAAACTACTGTCTTATACACAGTGTAAGGGGAGAAAGAATATGTACATAAGGATATATGAATCAGTGATGGTACAGAGGAGCATAGGCAAGATACAGTAGATGGTATCGAGTACAGTATATACATCTGAGATGAGTATGTAAACAAAGTGGCCTAGTTAAAGTGGCTAGTGATACATGTATTACATAAGGATGCAGTCGATGATATAGAGTACAGTATATACGTATGCATATGAGATGAATAATGTAGGGTAAGTAACATTATATAAGGTAGCATTGTTTAAAGTGGCTAGTGATATATTTACATCATTTCCCATCAATTCCCATTATTAAAGTGGCTGAAGTTGAGTCAGTGTCAGTGTCAGTGTGTTGGCAGCAGCCACTCAATGTTAGTGGTGGCTGTTTAACAGTCTGATGGCCTTGAGATAGAAGCTGTTTTTCAGTCTCTCGGTCCCAGCTTTGATGCACCTGTACTGACCTCGCCTTCTGGATGATAGCGGGGTGAACAGGCAGTGGCTCGGGTGGTTGATGTCCTTGATGATCTTTATGGCCTTCCTGTAACATCGGGTGGTGTAGGTGTCCTGGAGGGCAGGTAGTTTTCCCCCGGTGATGCGTTGTGCAGACCTCACTACCCTCTGGAGAGCCTTACGGTTGTGGGCGGAGCAGTTGCCGTACCAGGCGGTGATACAGCCCGCCAGGATGCTCTCAATTGTGCATCTGTAGAAGTTTGTGAGTGCTTTTGATGACAAGCCGAATTTCTTCAGCCTCCTGAGGTTGAAGAGGCGCTGCTGCGCCTTCTTCACGATGCTGTCTGTGTGAGTGGACCAATTCAGTTTGTCTGTGATGTGTATGCCGAGGAACTTAAAACTTGCTACCCTCTCCACTACTTTTCCATCGATGTGGATAGGGGGGTGTTCCCTCTGCTGTTTCCTGAAGTCCACAATCATCTCCTTAGTTTTGTTGACGTTGAGTGTGAGGTTATTTTCCTGACACCACACTCTGAGGGCCCTCACCTCCTCCCTGTAGGCCGTCTCGTCGTTGTTGGTAATCAAGCCTACCACTGTTGTGTCGTCCGCAAACTTGATGATTGAGTTGGAGGTGTGCGTGGCCACGCAGTCGTGGGTGAACAGGGAGTACAGGAGAGGGCACAGAACGCACCCTTGTGGGGCCCCAGTGTTGAGGATCAGCGGGGTGGAGATGTTGTTGCCTACCCTCACCACCTGGGGGCGGCCCGTCAGGAAGTCCAGTACCCAGTTGCACAGGGCGGGGTCGAGACCCAGGGTCTCGAGCTTGATGACGAGCTTGGAGGGTACTATGGTGTTGAATGCCGAGCTGTAGTCGATGAACAGCATTCTCACATAGGTATTCCTCTTGTCCAGATGGGTTAGGGCAGTGTGCAGTGTGGTTGAGATTGCATCGTCTGTGGACCTATTTGGGCGGTAAGCAAATTGGAGTGGGTCTAGGGTGTCAGGTAGGGTGGAGGTGATATGGTCCTTGACTAGTCTCTCAAAGCACTTCATGATGACGGAAGTGAGTGCTACGGGGCGGTAGTCGTTTAGCTCAGTTACCTTAGCTTTCTTGGGAACAGGAACAATGGTGGCCCTCTTGAAGCATGTGGGAACAGCAGACTGGTATAGGGATTGATTGAATATGTCCGTAAACACACCGGCCAGCTGGTCTGCGCATGCTCTGAGGGCGCAGCTGGGGATGCCGTCTGGGCCTGCAGCCTTGCGAGGGTTAACACGTTTAAATGTCTTACTCACCTCGGCTGCAGTGAAGGAGAGTCCGCATGTTTTCGTTGCAGGCCGTGTCAGTGGCACTGTATTGTCCTCAAAGCGGGCAAAAAAGTTATTTAGTCTGCCTGGAAGCAAGACATCCTGGTCCGTGACTGGGCTGGATTTCTTCTTGTAGTCCGTGATTGACTGTAGACCCTGCCACATGCCTCTTGTGTCTGAGCCGTTGAATTGAGATTCTACTTTGTCTCTGTACTGACTCTTAGCTTGTTTGATAGCCTTGCGGAGGGAATAGCTGCACTGTTTGTATTCGGTCATGTTACCAGTCACCTTTCCCTGATTAAAAGCAGTGGTTCGCGCTTTCAGTTTCACGCGAATGCTGCCATCAATCCACGGTTTCTGGTTAGGGAATGTTTTAATCGTTGCTATGGGAACGACATCTTCAACGCACGTTCTAATGAACTCGCACACCGAATCAGCGTATTCGTCAATATTGTTATCTGACGCAGTACGAAACATATCCCAGTCCACGTGATGGAAGCAGTCTTGGAGTGTGGAGTCAGCTTGGTCGGACCAGCGTTGGACAGACCTCAGCGTGGGAGCCTCTTGTTTTAGTTTCTGTCTGTAGGCAGGGATCAACAAAATGGAGTCGTGGTCAGCTTTTCCGAAAGGAGGGCGGGGCAGGGCCTTATATGCGTCGCGGAAGTTAGGCTAACAATGATCCAAGGTCTTTCCACCCCTGGTTGCGCAATCGATATGCTGATAAAATTTAGGGAGTCTTGTTTTCAGATTAGCCTTGTTAAAATCCCCAGCTACAATGAATGCAGCCTCCAGATAAATGGATTCCAGTTTGCAAAGAGTCAAATAAAGTTTGTTCAGAGCCATCGATGTGTCTGCTTGGGGGGGGGATACATACGGCTGTGATTATAATCGAAGAGAATTCTCTTGGTAGATAATGCGGTCTACATTTGATTGTGAGGAATTCTAAATCAGGTGAACAGAAGGATTTGAGTTCCTGTATGTTTCTTTCGTCACACCATGTCTCGTTAGCCATAAGGCATACGCCCCCGCCCCTCTTCTTACCAGAAAGATGTTTGTTTCTGTCGGCGTGATGCGTGGAGAAACCCGCTGGCTGCACCGCCTCGGATAGCGTCTCTCCAGTGAGCCATGTTTCCGTGAAGCAAAGAACGTTACAGTCTCTGATGTCCCTCTGGAATGCTACCCTTGCTCGGATTTCATCAACCTTGTTGTCAAGAGACTGGACATTGGCGAGAAGAATGCTAGGGAGTGGTGCACGATGTGCCCGTCTCCGGAGTCTGACCAGAAGACCATCTCGTTTCCCTCTTTTTCTGAGTCGTTTTTTGGGGTCGCCGCATAGGATCCATTCTGTTGTCCCGGTTGAAAGGCAGAACACAGGATCCGCGTCGCGAAAAACATATTCTTGGTCGTACTGATGGTGAGTTGACGCTGATCTTATATTCAGTAGTTCTTCTCGACTGTATGTAATGAAACCTAAGATGAACTGGGGTACTAATGTAAGAAATTACACGTAAAAAAACAAAACACTGCATAGTTTCCTAGGAACGCGAAGCGAGGCGGCCATCTCTGTCGGCGCCGGAAGTCAGATCTTTGTGCTATTTACAGTACTTACAGTACTTTCAGTACTCTTTTCCATGGTACACAAGAGTGAGGAAAACTAACCAACATAATGAAGTGTTGCTTGAGATTGGAAAGGAAAAAGTTATTTTACAACTTACAGTACTTTAGATAAGTCAATATTCCCGGGAACTACAGAACACATTTGATTGAAATGTCCTGTTAGGAATGCCCTGTTAGGAATGCCCTGTTAGGAATGCCCTGTTAGGAATGCCCTGTTAGGAATGCCCTGTTAAGAATGCCCTGTTAGGAATGCCCTGTTAATTGAATTTGCACAGTAAATGCACCATGTAAAAATGGTAGGCTATTTTAAGATATGACTTGCATACAGTGCAGATTCAGGAACCCAAATGTTTTGTTTCCATGTTATGTGCTTGCATTGTAGGCAGCCTACTGTTTTATTCACAGGACCCCAATATACACAGACTCTTCATTTAGTTCTGTCCCACCCTGTTGATGGGACCTTGGCTTGTCTCTAGAATCTCTAACCACTAGCCAAGGTCCTATCAATAGGGTGGGACAACTATTGTAGATTTTCTCTAATTGAAATAAGAAATAAAGTTGGTTCTGAAAGTATTCTAAGGGTGATTTAGAATATTTTTAGGTTACATAAACCGTCACCAATTATCACTGGTTTTGATCAATTGCGCTCACATGTGAGATGCCCATCTCGTCACTTCGCACAAGAAACTTTCCCCATTTGGAAACATTTGTATTTTCTATAATTCTTATTTGTGAATTTACCTTGTTAAATTTGACGACACAATTGTATTTGTTTGGAGTTAACACAGCTTTGAGGGTTTGTTATTTTTCACGTTTTAATGTCACATGCACAAGTACAGTAAAGAGAAGAGAGTAGGTGGCGCAGCTTACAGTGAGGCGCGTCGACAAGGAAGTCACCAGTTAGAACTAACTCATTGTGTATTATTATTGGGATGTCATCTCTTGACTTCCGTTTCCTGGAGCGACTCCCAAAGCAGCACTGATACCCCCTGACCTTTCAATCCTGGTTCTCGAGAATGGAGAACCGGCAATCTGCATCTCTCACGCCTACTCCCCCGCCCCATAGGGAAATAAGTTCAGAGATGGCAGGAAATGTAAAAAATATATATATTTAAAAAAGAAAGAAAGAAAGAAAAGGGAAAACATTTAGGAAGAAGGGAAAAAAGTATTGGTGTATTAAATTGTGCAGCTGTTAGAGAAGACTTTCTGAACGCCTCCTCTCTCTCCCCCCTCTCTTGCCTCCCTGTCGTGCCATCGCTCAGATTCCTATAGATTTTTCCGGAGTTTTCTGCAGCCTGACCCTGTGTGGCTGCGGGGCCTGATTAGTCCGATTCGGAGCGGAGTCTATTGATTCCAGCCTCCAGGGCACTAAGCAAATGGAGCCGGAGCAACAAGTCAATAACACCGTTATTGCAACAAACCTGCTGCACTGATGGCTTCGTGCTCAAATTGTTCTTTTTTTTAAAGAAGGAGTGGGGGGGGGTGAGGCAGGCAATCATGAGTGAATCAGTGTCACTCAAGGCTTCCTCCCCGCTACCCCTCCTCTCACCTCTCCTTATTCTCACTATCTCTTTATCCCCCCCTCTCGATGGATAGGGCCCCCCTCTCTCCTCTGCCTCTATCACATTGTTTCTCTCTCTTATCCCCCTCCACTACCTCTCCTCCACCCCCCCCCATCACACAGCTGAGATGGGTTGTACTGGGGAAAGAGAGGGAAGTGGGTCTGCAAATTTAATGCATCGGCATGGATTATTTAGACGGACTAAAACCTCCCTTGTAGTGTCAAGCGGTGGATGACATTATCCTTTTTTTTCTCGCACTGGACTGACCGACCAGCTTGAAACTTCCCCCGTTTATCCACTAGGAGAGACAGATCGGAGCTGGTTGGCAATGAGAAGGAACACCAGGCCCAAACAAGTGGTTATCCAACAACCGATGAATCACAAACTAAGATTCTGTTGCGGCTTCTTGTGTAATCGCATTGTTATTTCACAAAGACGCGTCAGTTGCACTCCTGTAGTTTTCCACTTTTACACGACGCCTTCTTGATGCGAAAACTATCTCACACACACACACCGTAGACCTCAGCTGATCTCCTGTGCTCCCTGCCTGCCGGCCACACTAGCGCAGTGTGTGCATCACCTCGGAGGCCGCGGGGTTAACTCTGCGCTAGGCCGCTAACCTCCTCAGCCATTGTTTGCATAGGTCACTGACACAAGTGCTGTGTGCCACGAGGAGTCTTCTGTAGAGTGGCTTCCGAGCACCTATTTCCCCCCTCCCCCCTCGCCCCTCCACAACTCCCTCGCTTCGCCATGGCAAGCACGGTCGTTGTGCGGCATTGTGATGTTTGCAGTGCCTGTGTTGCTTCTGTTCCTTCCTTTCAGCACCGGGTTGAAGTGATCGTAGCGTGAAGCAAATTCAGGTTGTTGATTCAGTCTTGCCATTTGTTTTCAGTTATTCACTGCTATGCCGCTTTGTGCAACCATCGCCTCATGCGGCCATTTCTCTTTTCATTCTTGCTAATGCTTGTCTATTAGTATTGTCAATATACAGGTAACTGGCTAAATAAAAGAAACACCAACATAAAGTGTCTTAACCCTTCTGCTACAGTTTCCGCAGCCCCGCATACATCTCATTAACAGCGAAACACTTCATTCAGCCTCATTTACTGCCTTTAAATTATTTATTTTTTTAACATAGCTGATATGGCTGACTTCCTTAAACAAATGTGGTTCCTACTGACAATTGAGATGTTGCATAAGGGGACGACGAGCGGATGAGAGGCAATCCGTAATTTTCGATTAAGACATTAATGAGCGAGCTGGGACGGACGGAGTCAATAGAACTATTTGTTCAGCACTTTTGAAATGTGCAGCGATTAGAATTCTGAACATGGGCCGTTCTTACAGTGTTCTTCCTGTACACCAAGTCAGGACCATAGAATAAATAAAGGGGGTGTATAAGCAGACAAGCTCTTACAATATTCAATGATGACATTTCTCTAAAACAGGCTATAGGCTACATGTGCACCACCAAGTCAGAACAGTAGGCTATGTTATGAGGGGGAGAGGGACCAAATTATTAGGATGAAGCACATGGGCAACTAACAACTTACTACACAACATACACTTAGTATTGCTTTCTTAGCTACAGTATACATATCTTCCTGACGTATTACATATATTTGTATGCATACAAGACATTTTTGGACTCGACTTGTTGCGCTGTCCTCACTTGGCGCGGCGGTTCTTGTGGGCAAATTTTGTCAGCAGACTTTATCATCAAAGTCGGGCAATATTTAGATGTATGGTGCATTCAAGACAATTGAGAACTCTGGGGTAAAAAAATAAATAATTTTAAAACAAGGTCGAATCATGACGTCGGTGATCTTCAGGTCGGAGTTCTAGAAAGAGGAGTTAGATGACCGTTCAAAACGTGTTTTCCCAGGTTTTTTTCCCCAGTTCCCAGTTGTCTTGAACTCAGTGAAGGCTGAGATTTCCCAGTTCCGAGTTTCCAGTTGTTTTGAACATGGAAGACATCATGCTGGATTGACAACATGGCCAATGTATTCAACCTTTTCTGGCCCATGGTGTTGAATGTTTATCCTTTTAAGCTTGGAAAAGAGACCCTTAAACCCAGACTTGGACCACACACCCACTCCACTGAATAGCAGGCTAGTGATTGCTTTGCAACACTTGCAGTTAGCCACTGATTCCTTCCAAACCACGCATTGTTGAAGTTGCTATTTCCAACTTGTTGTGTAATGTTTATGTCCAATGGCTAATGAGCACCGATACATTTTAGCTATCATTGCTCTTTATATGAGAAGGATTGAAAAGGATTTGCCAGTAGATTGTCAACGTGATTCATGATGATGGCTTCTTGTCTTGCTTGCTAGCTAAGATTGTGAAAGTATGGTGTAGACATGATCAGTCCAATCAAGGCTGTGGAATATAATGTGTTTTGACGTCATTTTATCTGTGGCCAATGACCTTGAGCCTTCTGGATGAGCACTTCTAATGTAGCTATGCAGCACCCAAGGGGCTTAAATTTTCGAACTCTCCCTGTAGATTCTGAGGTGATGAATTTTCCCCATGAGTGACAGAACACTGAGCCAATCACGGCGCAACTAGAGAACATTACCAACCTCTACACTCCATATTTTCCGCTGGCTGCCCCACCCCCACAGAAAGCACTGAGTTAGGCTGGAACACCTGCATTTTGGTGCTGCCTTACTCAAGAAAACCAAAAGAATACCATGTTTGTATGCAGCTTTATTAACTCAATGATTATTTTTTTTACATTGTTTGCAAACTGATATGTGACGTAATAATTCCAAAATAACATGCAAAACAGGCAAAGACAAAAAAAAAGGTTTTGCTAAACAGCTCATAACCGATAGGGCTCTACCCCACCTGTGTGTGGTGTGTGTGTGTGTGTGTGTGTGTGTGTGTGTGTGTGTGATAACTGAGTAGGCAATTATATGTCTTATGTGTTTTATTGTGTGTGTGTTTTGGGGTTGAGATCAGTACATCAACATTACCCATATCTGGAGACTCAGGATGCTGAATGAAGCCACTGGGGGTTTTAAGCAAATATTTGAGACTTTATTTAAAATGGCAAATAAACACATAAGGAGTCTCCACACCATTTAATTAAAAGATGCAGACATAAACAGACATTTCCTCCTTACTTCTCCTCCGTGGTATCCTAGATGGCTCTATTTTTTGACGCAATTTGTTTAAAGCGTTTTATCTTATTGAAGGAGTGGAGACCAGTACTCGGACTGCCTGCTTAAGCAAACAATGTAACATGTTACCATGACCACAGTGGAACGTGTTACCATGACCAAGGTGGAACGTGTTACCATGACCACAGTGGAACGTGGTACCATGACCACAGTGGAACGTGGTACCATGACCACAGTGGAACGTGGTACCATGACCACAGTGGAACGTGGTACCATGACCACAGTGGAAGGTGGTACCATGACCACAGTGGAACGTGGTACCATGACCACAGTGGAAGGTGGTACCATGACCACAGTGGAAGGTGGTACCATGACCACAGTGGAAGGTGGTACCATGACCACAGTGGAACGTGGTACCATGACCACAGTGGAACGTGGTACCATGACCACAGTGGAACGTGGTACCATGACCACAGTGGAACGTGGTACCATGACCACAGTGGAACGTGGTACCATGACCACAGTGGAAGGTGGTACCATGACCACAGTGGAAGGTGGTACCATGACATAAAGTTATTGTGATGATGCAACTTTTAGATACAAGCATGGCAGAAACTCTTTGAAATGCTTATATAAACATTTGTTTTAGTCTTTTCTGTAATTTTGTATTTATTGAACCTTTATTTAACTAGGCAAGTCAGTAATGCTGCGAACCCAAGCATTCTTTTAAAAACGTAGCTATTCCTGATCCAATTTAGGGCAGCAGGTAGCCTAGTGGTTAGAGCATTGGGCCAGTAACTGAAAGGTTGCTGGATCGAATCCCCGAGCTGATGTTCTGCCCCTGAACAGTTAACCCACTGTTCCCCAGGAGGCCGTCATTGTAAATAAGAATTTGTTCTTAACTGACTTGCCTAGTTAAATAACAGTTCAATATATTTTTTTAAATGGCTTAGTTTCCAAATTCCATGACGAAAGAAATCGGTATGAAATGACAATTCCTACTAGCTTGTCAGACACAATACTTCGACAAAGAAAAGCAGCACAACATGCACCTATAAAGCTGACTTAATAACTTTCACCAAAGTCTCTACAAGACATCTGTGTGACACAATCCAATCAAAGCCCTGTGTGGCATCCATCTTTCTCCTTTCTCTCGATCTGTGGTAGGTATCGTGTGACTGAAACGCAGCACACCGACGTCATAAACCAGAGCATCCGGGCTCAACTTCTTTTTTTGTTTTTTTGTGTTTTTTTTTCCTCCCTTTTCGATTGGACAGCCCATAAGCATGATTTATCATAGTTTTGGAGGCCCATGGTTCCATGGCTAGTGTTGACACTTTCAGCAGGGCCCGGTAATCCCATACGCGGCGGGCCCTCCGATGGAATGTGTCCGAGAGGTTTTGAGTTCGGAAATCCTAGCAGGCGAGACGAAATAGTGAGAAACGTCATTTATTGGGCGCTGTATAAACGCTGTACTATTCACTATCAACCTCCAGGCTGGAAAGATTCCCGTCTCAATGTCCCACTCCGCCCAGTCACCTTCCCAGAATGCGTAGCATCAGTCACAGGAGCAGTTGGTACCCTTGCATATAGTATAACCTCGTAAAAGGAAATGGAAGCTATAAAAGTGCTTTATTTCACATGAACCATCCATGTATGCCTACATACACAGTTGTGCGTGGCATTTGCACAGCAATATAACCTTGCCCTCCAAGTGAATGCCCCTCTAAGAAATCCCACAGAGACACATTTGAGCATCGTAGATGTATGCCACCAAATTAAAAGAAAATTGAAGCCATTGTGGACCCACTCGAAAAGCTCCTCAGCTCGGCTTTCTCCAGCTATTTGTTTGTTCTGAGATGCCTATGTCCTGTGACACAGAAAGGGAAGAGGAGAGGTGAAGTTTGCGGGGACACACAATGCACACATTATCCCTGTCTGCACATTTAGCCTTGTGCAGAGTGCATTGATTCTGCGACTGTCTGGGATACATTGACGCTAGGTAGGGCTTGTGATCTCTCATCGGCTTACTTGACCACAGCGCTGAACGTGCACAAAGAATCCTGTGCTGCGTTTCACATCAGCGAGAGAGCGAGGGACTGGGGATAAAGAGGGAGAGAGAGAATGGGGGGGAAAGAGGGAGAGAGAGAATGGGGGGGAAAGAAGGAGCGTGTGAAGAGAATATGGAAAAGGGTGGAATAAGGGATGCAAGGAAATAAAGGAAAGTAGGGAGGGAGTGATCCTATTAAGGCGAAGGAGAAAGTGTGGGAGAAAGAGTTTAAACAAGAAAAGGTGAGGTAAGTATAAAACAAAAGGAGTACATGAAGCAAGGAGATGGGGATGGGGTGAGGGGGGAGAGAGATTTTAGAGAGAGAGAACTACTACTCTGGCAAGCTGCCTGCTAGGTCAGTGATCTGTTTATCTACAAAAAAAAATCAACGAAGAGAAAGCCACATCATACCAGGACATGAAACTGCAGGTGCCTGAAACCACTGCAGGCAAAAGTTCTTGAAAATTCCAGAAAGAGTTGCAAGCAAGGTCTTTTCTCTCCCTCTCGCTCACTTTCTCTGGTTCTCTTTTACACACACTTACTTAGCGCACTATGTCTTCCCTTTTTCCCTCTCACTCTCTCCATCTCCTCTTCCTCTCTGCATCTCATTCTCTCTCCCCCTCCATCTCCTCTTCCTCTCTGCATCTCATTCTCTCTCCACCCTCCAACACTTTTCCAGGAGAGTTCCAAGTCCTCGGCTGCTGGCCAGGTTGTTAGCCTCCAAATAAAAAATGGATGAACTTGTAGAGCCCCGGTGCTGCTCTCGTGGGTCTGTGCGAAGTTCGAGTGCAACTCGCTCAGACCATGAACTCCAGACGGATACAATCAAACGTCCTTCCAACCGTCGCACATAATGTACAATACTGTAAATAGAGCTAAAGATTGAACAAGGTCGTGTGGGAAGGGAAAGAGAGCCCTGGTTACATATCAAGTCCTGTGGTGTATATGAGCATTTTTTTCTAGAATTTCCTTAACTATATATTATTTTGTTCATACGTTAATTCATAAAGAGAGCCATTGGGTAATTGCACAGTAATTTGGCTAATAAGCCCTTGTGAAAATGTTTATTATAGTATTCAGGTCCTATTGAGATACAACATCCAGTAGGGGATAGAGTGAGAGTGTGTGTTTGTGCATAAGTACTGTTTTTCATTCGGGAATTACATGATGTCGGGGCCTTTTTAAAGTGAATAATATACAATTAAAGAGCTGTGTTTTTTCCAGCCGTCAGCCCTGGCAGTCTGTGTGTTACTATCCTCGTGGGTACCAGAAATCTCCAAAAGTCCCCACAAGGATAGTAAAACGAGGACAATTCTCCCTCGTGGGGACATTTCCCAGGTCCCCATGAAGACAAAGGCCATTTTTAAGGTTTAGGACTAGGGTTAGAATAGGGGTTAGCTTTAGAGTTGGCGTTACGGTTAAGTGTAGGGTTAGGGACAATAGGATTTTGAATGGAAATCAGTTTTAGGTCCCCACAAGGATAGTAAAAAAGGTGTGTGTGTGTGTGTGTGTTAAGCTGTAAAAAGTCTTTACGGGAAAAAATGATGCTTTAATACACGCTCTTGCTGTGCTTGTGTGCCCACACTGTCTGTGTGTGTGAGTGAGAGAGACCCCTGTCAGGGCCTAGAAAGAGTGATTCATTGGAACCAGTTATAGAAAATCTAATTTAGTTTGAACACACCCTTGGGGGCAATGGGCAGAACATACATACAGTCAAGTCTCATTCTATTACTGAGGGGGGTGTATGACAAAACAGCATCAAGGACAGACAGCAGACTTGGCTAAATATCCTGAACTAACTTACTTTTTTTTTTTTTGAAAGATGAGCTTAAAATGGGCTTGGTCTAATTGACTCCTCAACCAACAACACATACTTAAACAGCTTTCTTAATGAACTGGAAAATGATTTCTGGTTTATAAACATTAGCTAGCTAGCTAGCTCATTGAACCTGCTTTGTGGTGTAGCCCTGGGGTCAACCTATTATCCAAGCTCTAGGCAGAACCCCTCACCTTTTTCAATGTGGTTGACCGGTTTCATTTGGTTTGGAAGCTCTTCTGATAAAATGGTGAAGATTTGACTCATTCTACCCTCTGTTTCATTAATTTGAAACATGGCTGTTCTTATAGCTATTGAATCAATCTTGATATTATATCCCTCTATAACCCTGTTTTATATTCCTCTATAACCCTGTTGATATTCCTCTGTAACCCTGTTTATATTCCTCTATAAACCTGTTTATATTCCTCTATAAACCTGTTTATATTCCTCTATAAACCTGTTTATATTCCTCTATAAACCTGTTTATATTCCTCTATAACCCTGTTTATATTCCTCTATAAACCTGTTTATATTCCTCTATAAACCTGTTTATATTCCTCTATAACCCTGTTTATATTCTTCTATAATCCTCTATAACCCTGTTTATATTCCTCTATAACCCTGTTTATATTCCTCTATAACCCTGTTTATATTCCTCTATAACCCTGTTTATATTCCTCTGTAACCCTGTTTATATTCCTCTGTAACCCTGTTTATATTCCTCTATAACCCTGTTTATATTCCTCTGTAACCCTGTTTATATTCCTCTATAACCCTGTTTATATTCCTCTATAACCCTGTTTATATTCCTCTGTAACCCTGTTTATATTCCTCTGTAACCCTGTTTATATTCCTCTGTAACCCTGTTTATATTCCTCTGTAACCCTGTTTATATTCCTCTGTAACCCTGATTATATTCCTCTGTAACCCTGATTATATTCCTCTGTAACCCTGTTTATATTCCTCTGTAACCCTGTTTATATTCCTCTGTAACCCTGTTTATATTCCTCTGTAACCCTGTTTATATTCCTCTATAAGCCTGTTTATATTCCTCTGTAACCCTGTTTATATTCCTCTGTAACCCTGTTTATATTCCTCTATAAGCCTGTTTATATTCCTCTGTAACCCTGTTTATATTCCTCTATAAGCCTGTTTATATTCCTCTGTAACCCTGTTTATATTCCTCTGTAACCCTGTTTATATTCCTCTGTAACCCTGTTTATATTCCTCTGTAACCCTGTTTATATTCCTCTATAAGCCTGTTTAAATAGACAAATTTGACATGACTGTTTGTGTAGAGGAGGGGAGTGAAGATGGGCGATAGAATAAAATATGTATTTGTATTAGTTTATGATCACAAGCACACACGTTCGTCAGGGCTCGGCTCCCCCCAGCTTTCTGCACGATGTCCATCACTTTCTCTGTGAACACATTGATCGTTCCAGCACCCTTCCCTCCTCCCTCTTTCCCCTCCATCATCCCCTCCCTTCTTTTCTCTCCTCTCCTTCACTCCTCCACCATGCTGCATATTCCCAGGATTTAGAGAAAGAACCAGATCGGGTCAGACAGCCATTGATTTGTGTTTTATTGGCCTAGAAGTTGAAAGAAGGTGGATAAAGGAGAAAAACATCTCTGGGTGTTAAGTTTGTGTTGTACGGTAGTAGTGCTATGTAGTGTCCGTATGTCTGTCTGTCCGCACGTCCACCTCAGAGCCAGCAGAGAGGTGGTGTGTGAGGGGCTGTAGAGAATTTAGGGTTGTGGGGGGGTGCATGGCACAAGGGGGCTCTCTGGCACAACCCCTCCCCCCCCCACACACAGACACACACATCACAGAGGTGTATCCCTGGTCTCATTAGAGCTGGTAATAAGGGTGTGCTGTGAAGAAAAAACACTAAGGGGGGGGGGGAAATAAGAGTTTTTAAATTTTAATACCACTGGTATGATTTTGTGAATCTTTCCTGACAGAAAAGTCCTCATTATTTTCATCTCTCTGAGGAGGCTCTCTTCCAGCCTCCTTCCCCGGGTAAACGGACTCTTCTAGAGTTTCTGTTTTTTCCCTCGTGCTCTCCGCTGCGTTTTCTCTCGTTTTTATTCTCCATTGCTCTAGCCCTCTCTCCTCTCCCTCTCTCCTCCCCCTCTCTCCCTCCCCTCTCTCTCCCTCTCTCATACTTCTCCCTCTCTCCTCTCCCTCTCTCCTCTCCATCTCTCCTCTCCATCTCTCATACTTCTCCCTCTCTCCTCTCCCTCTCTCCTCTCCATCTCTCCTCTCCATCTCTCATACTTCTCCCTCTCTCCTCTCCATCTCTCCTCTCCATCTCTCATACTTCTCCCTCTCTCCTCTCCATCTCTCCTCTCCATCTCTCATACTTCTCCCTCTCTCCTCTCCATCTCTCCTCCCCCTCTCTCATACTTCTCCCTCTCTCCTCTCCCTCTCTCCTCTCCCTCTCTCCTCTCCATCTCTCCTCCCCATCTCTCATACTTCTCCCTCTCTCCTCTCCCTCTCTCCTCTCCATCTCTCCTCTCCATCTCTCATACTTCTCCCTCTCTCCTCTCCCTCTCTCCTCTCCATCTCTCCTCTCCATCTCTCCTCTCCATCTCTCCTCTCCATCTCTCCTCCCCCTCTCTTATACTTCTCCCTCTCTCCTCTCCATCTCTCCTCCCCCTCTCTTACTTCTCCCTCTCTCCTCTCCATCTCTCCTCCCCCTCTCTTACTTCTCCCTCTCTCCTCTCCATCTCTCCTCTCCATCTCTCCTCCCCCTCTCTTATACTTCTCCCTCTCTCCTCTCCATCTCTCCTCTCCATCTCTCCTCCCCCTCTCTTATACTTCTCCTCTCTCTCCTCTCCATCTCTCCTCCCCCTCTCTTATACTTCTCCCTCTCTCCTCTCCCTCTCTCCTCTCCCTCTCTCCTCTCCATCTCTCCTCTCCATCTCTCATACTTCTCCCTCTCTCCTCTCCCTCTCTCCTCTCCCTCTCTCCTCTCCATCTCTCCTCTCCATCTCTCATACTTCTCCCTCTCTCCTCTCCCTCTCTCCTCTCCCTCTCTCCTCTCCATCTCTCCTCTCCATCTCTCCTCTCCATCTCTCCTCTCCATCTCTCCTCACCCTCTCTTATACTTCTCCCTCTCTCCTCTCCATCTCTCCTCCCCCTCTCTTACTTCTCCCTCTCTCCTCTCCATCTCTCCTCTCCATCTCTCCTCCCCCTCTCTTATACTTCTCCCTCTCTCCTCTCCATCTCTCCTCTCCATCTCTCCTCCCCTCTCTTATACTTCTCCCTCTCTCCTCTCCATCTCTCCTCCCCCTCTCTTATACTTCTCCCTCTCTCCTCTCCCTCTCTCCTCCCCCTCTCTTATACTTCTCCCTCTCTCCTCTCCCTCTCTCCTCCCCCTCTCTTATACTTCTCCCTCTCTCCTCTCCATCTCTCCTCCCCCTCTCTCATACTTCTCCCTCTCTCCTCTCCATCTCTCCTCTCCCTCTCTCCTCTCCATCTCTCCTCTCCATCTCTCCTCTCCATCTCTCCTCTCCCTCTCTCCTCTCCCTCTCTCCTCTCCATCTCTCCTCTCCATCTCTCCTCTCCATCTCTCCTCTCCCTCTCTCCTCTCCATCTCTCCTCCCCATCTCTCCTCCCCATCTCTCCTCTCCATCTCTCCTCTCCCTCTCTCCTCTCCATCTCTCCTCCCCATCTCTCCTCTCCATCTCTCCTCTCCATCTCTCCTCTCCATCTCTCCTCTCCCTCTCTCCTCTCCATCTCTCCTCCCCATCTCTCCTCTCCCTCTCTCCTCTCCCTCTCTCCTCCCCTCTCTTATACTTCTCCCTCTCTCCTCTCCATCTCTCCTCTCCATCTCTCCTCTCCATCTCTCCTCTCCATCTCTCCTCCCCCTCTCTTATACTTCTCCCTCTCTCCTCTCCATCTCTCCTCTCCATCTCTCCTCTCCATCTCTCCTCTCCATCTCTCCTCTCCATCTCTCCTCCCCCTCTCTTATACTTCTCCCTCTCTCCTCTCCATCTCTCCTCCCCTCTCTTATACTTCTCCCTCTCTCCTCTCCATCTCTCCTCCCCCTCTCTTATACTTCTCCCTCTCTCCTCTCCATCTCTCCTCTCCATCTCTTATACTTCTCCCTCTCTCCTCTCCATCTCTCCTCTCCATCTCTTATACTTCTCCCTCTCTCCTCTCCATCTCTCCTCCCCTCTCTTATACTTCTCCCTCTCTCCTCTCCATCTCTCCTCCCCCTCTCTTATACTTCTCCCTCTCTCCTCTCCATCTCTCCTCCCCCTCTCTTATACTTCTCCCTCTCTCCTCTCCCTCTCTCCTCCCCCCTCTCTTATACTTCTCCCTCTCTCCTCTCCCTCTCTCCTCCCCCTCTCTTATACTTCTCCCTCTCTCCTCTCCATCTCTCCTCCCCCTCTCTCATACTTCTCCCTCTCTCCTCTCCATCTCTCCTCTCCCTCTCTCCTCTCCATCTCTCCTCTCCATCTCTCCTCTCCCTCTCTCCTCTCCCTCTCTCCTCTCCATCTCTCCTCTCCATCTCTCCTCTCCCTCTCTCCTCTCCATCTCTCCTCCCCATCTCTCCTCTCCATCTCTCCTCTCCCTCTCTCCTCTCCATCTCTCCTCCCCATCTCTCCTCTCCATCTCTCCTCTCCCTCTCTCCTCTCCATCTCTCCTCTCCATCTCTCCTCTCCCTCTCTCCTCTCATCCTCTCCTCCCCATCTCTCCTCTCCCTCTCTCCTCTCCCTCTCTCCTCCCCCTCTCTTATACTTCTCCCTCTCTCCTCTCCATCTCTCCTCTCCATCTCTCCTCTCCATCTCTCCTCTCCATCTCTCCTCCCCCCTCTCTTATACTTCTCCCTCTCTCCTCTCCATCTCTCCTCTCCATCTCTCCTCTCCATCTCTCCTCTCCATCTCTCCTCTCCATCTCTCCTCCCCCTCTCTTATACTTCTCCCTCTCTCCTCTCCATCTCTCCTCCCCCTCTCTTATACTTCTCCCTCTCTCCTCTCCATCTCTCCTCCCCCTCTCTTATACTTCTCCCTCTCTCCTCTCCATCTCTCCTCTCCATCTCTTATACTTCTCCCTCTCTCCTCTCCATCTCTCCTCTCCATCTCTTATACTTCTCCCTCTCTCCTCTCCATCTCTCCTCCCCCTCTCTTATACTTCTCCCTCTCTCCTCTCCATCTCTCCTCCCCCTCTCTTATACTTCTCCATCTCTCCTCTCCATCTCTCCTCCCCCTCTCTTATACTTCTCCCTCTCTCCTCTCCATCTCTCCTCCCCCTCTCTTATACTTCTCCTCTCTCCTCTCCATCTCTCCTCCTCCTCTCTTATACTTCTCCCTCTCTCCTCTCCATCTCTCCTCCCCCTCTCTTATACTTCTCCCTCTCTCCTCTCCATCTCTCCTCCCCCTCTCTTATACTTCTCCCTCTCTCCTCTCCATCTCTCCTCCTCCTCTCTTATACTTCTCCCTCTCTCCTCTCCATCTCTCCTCCCCCTCTCTTATACTTCTCCCTCTCTCCTCTCCATCTCTCCTCCTCCTCTCTTATACTTCTCCCTCTCTCCTCTCCATCTCGCCTCCCCCTCTCTTATACTTCTCCCTCTCTCCTCTCCATCTCTCCTCCCCCTCTCTTATACTTCTCCCTCTCTCCTCTCCATCTCTCCTCCCCCTCTCTCATACTTCTCCCTCTCTCCTCTCCATCTCTCCTCCCCTCTCTTATACTTCTCCCTCTCTCCTCTCCATCTCTCCTCCCCCTCTCTTATACTTCTCCATCTCTCCTCCCCCTCTCTCATACTTCTCCCTCTTTCCTCTCCATCTCTCCTCCCCCTCTCTCATACTTCTCCCTCTCTCCTTCCAACTCTCTCCCTCACTTGCATGCACATATAGCGTCCCCCATCTTTGGGAAGTGACACAGCTGCTTTTCTCTCTAGTAAACTGATTGGTTGGTTGGTAGGGTAGAAGAGGTCCTATAACCAATAGAGCCAGCCCTCCTGAACTTCTATAGAAGGCACTGGTGTTGGGATGGTGTATTGTGTGTGTATTTGGGAGAGGGAGAGAATGGGTGGAGAGGGAGAGAATGGGTGGAGAGGGAGAGAATGGGTGGAGAGAGGGAGAGAATGGGTGGAGAGAGGGAGAGAATGGGTGGAGAGAGGGAGAGAATGGGTGGAGAGAGGGAGAGAATGGGTGGAGAGAGGGAGAGAATGGAATGGGTGGAGAGAGGGAGAGAATGGGTGGAGAGAGGGAGAGAATGGGTGGAGAGAGGGAGAGAATGGGTGGAGAGAGGGAGAGAATGGGTGGAGAGAGGGAGAGAATGGGTGGAGAGAGGGAGAGAATGAGTGGAGAGGGAGAGAATGGGTGGAGAGAGGGAGAGAATGGGTGGAGAGAGGGAGAGAATGGGTGGAGAGAGGGAGAGAATGGGTGGAGAGAGGGAGAGAATGGGTAAAGAGGGAGAGAGAGAATGGGTAAAGAGGGAGAGAGAGAGAATGGGTAAAGAGGAGAGAGAGAGAGAACGGTAAAAGAGGGTGAGAGAACGGGTAAAGAGGGAGAGAGCGAGAGAATGGGTAAAGAGGGAGAGAGAGAGAGAATGGGTAAAGAGAGGAGAGAGAGAGAGAATGGGTAAAGAGGGAGAGAGAGAGAGAATGGGTAAAGAGGGAGAGCGAGAGAATGGGTAAAGAGGGAGAGCGAGAGAATGGGTAAAGAGGGAGAGAGAGAGAGAATGGGTATAGAGGGAGGGAGAGAGAGAATGGGTATAGAGGGAGGGAGAGAGAGAATGGGTATAGAGGGAGGGGAGAGAGAATGGGTAAAAGGGGAGGGAGAGAGAATGGGTAAAAAAGGGAGAGGGAGAGAGAGAATGGGTATAGAGGGAGGGAGAGAGAGAATGGGTATAGAGGGAGGGAGAGAGAGAATGGGTAAAAGGGGAGGGAGAGAGAATGGGTAAAAAAGGGAGAGGGAGAGAGAGAATGGGTAAAGAGGGAGAGGGAGAGAGAGAGAGAATGGATAAAGAGGGAGAGGGAGAGAGAGAGAGAGAATGGGTCAAGAGGGAGAGAGAGAGAGAGAGAGTGGGTAAAGAGGGAGGGAGAGAGAGAATGGGTAAAGAGGGAGAGAGAGAGAATGGGTAAAGAGGGAGAAGGAGAGAGAGAGAGAATGGGTAAAGAGGGAGAAGGAGAGAGAGAGAATGGGTAAAGAGGGAGAAGGAGAGAGAGAGGAGAGAATGGATAAAGAGGGAGAGAGAGAGAATGGGTAAAGAGGGAGAGAGAGAGAATGGGTAAAGAGGGAGGGAGAGAGAATGGGTAAAGAGGGAGGGAGAGAGAATGGGTAAAGAGGGAGGGAGAGAGAATGGGTAAAGAGGGAGGGAGAGAGAATGGGTAAAGAGGGAGGGAGAGAGAATGGGTAAAGAGGGAGGGAGAGAGAATGGGTAAAGAGGGAGAAGGAGAGAGAGAATGGGTAAAGAGGGAGAGGGAGAGAGAGAACGGGTAAAAAGGGAGGGAGAGAGAATGGGTAAAGAGGGAGAGAGATAATGGGTAAAGAGGGAGAGAGCGAGAGAATGGGTAAAGAGGGAGGGAGAGAGAGAGAGAATGGGTAAAGAGGGAGGGAGAGAGAGAGAATGGGTAAAGAGGGAGAGAGAGAGAATGGGTAAAAAGGGAGGGAGGGAGAGAATGGGTAAAGAGGGAGGGAGGGAGAGAATGGGTAAAGAGGGAGGGAGGGAGAGAATGGGTAAAGAGGGAGGGAGGGAGAGAATGGGTAAAGAGGGAGAGAGAGAGAGAATGGGTAAAGAGGGAGGGAGGGAGAGAATGGGTAAAGAGGGAGAGAGAGAATGGGTAAAGAGGGAGAGAGAGAGAATGGGTAAAGAGGGAGAGAGAGAGAGAATGGGTAAAGAGGGAGGAGAGAGAGAGAGAGAGAATGGGTAAAGAGGGAGAGAGGGCGAGAGAGCGGTCAAACGAGAGGGCGAGAGAGTGGTCAAACGAGAGGGCGAGAGAGCGGTCAAACGAGAGAGCGGTCAAACGAGAGGGCGAGAGAGTGGTCAAACGAGAGGGCGAGAGAGCGGTCAAACGAGAGAGAGCGGGGAAACGAGAAAGGGCGAGAGAGTGGGGAAACGAGAGAGGGTGAGAGAGTGGGGAAACGAGAGAGGGTGAGAGAGTGGGGAAACGAGAGAGGGCGAGAGAGCGGGGAAACGAGAGAGGGCGAGAGAGCGGGGAAACGAGAGAGAGCGGGGAAACGAGAGAGGGCGAGAGAGCGGGGAAACGAGAGAGGGCGAGAGAGCGGGGAAACGAGAGAGGGCGAGAGAGCGGGGAAACGAGAGAGGGCGAGAGAGCGGGGAAACGAGAGAGAGCGGGGAAACGAGAGAGGGCGAGAGAGCGGGGAAACGAGAGAGGGCGAGAGAGCGGGGAAACGAGAGAGAGCAGGGAAACGAGAGAGGGCGAGAGAGCGGGGAAACGAGAGAGGGCGAGAGAGCGGGGAAACGAGAGAGGGCGAAAGAGCGGGGAAACGAGAGAGGGCGGGGGAAACGAGAGAGGGCGAAAGAGCGGGGAAACGAGAGAGGGCGGGGGAAACGAGAGAGGTCGAAAGAGCGGGGAAACGAGAGAGGGCGAGAGAGCGGGGAAACGTGAGGGCGAGAGAGCTGGGAAACGAGAGAGGGCGAGAGAGCGGGGAAAGAGGGCGGGGGAAACGAGAGAGGGTGAAAGAGCAGGGAAATGAGAGAGGGCGAGAGAGCGGGAAACGAGAGAGGGCGAGAGAGCGGGAAACGAGAGAGGGCGAAAGAGCGGGGAAACGAAACGAGAGAGGGCGAGAGAGCGGGGAAACGAGAGAGGGCGAGAGAGCGGGGAAACGAGAGGGCGAGAGAGCGGGGAAACGAGAGGGCGAGAGAGCTGGGGGAAAGAGAGAGGGAATCGAGAGAGAGGGGAAACGAGAGAGGGCGAGAGAGCGGGAAACGAGAGAGGGCGAGAGAGCGGGGAAACGAGAGAGGGCGAGAGAGCGGGGAAACGAGAGAGGGCGAGAGAGCGGGAAACGAGAGAGGGCGAGGGGAAACGAGAGAGGGCGAGAGAGCGGGGAAACGAGAGAGGGCGAGAGCGGGGGAAACGAGAGAGGGCGAAAGAGCAGGGAAATGAGAGAGGGCGAGAGAGCGGGAAACGAGAGAGGGCGAGAGAGCGAGAGAGGGGAAACGAGAGAGGGCGAGAGCGGGAAACGAGAGAGGGCGAAAGAGCGGGAAACGAGAGAGGGCGAGAGAGCGGGAAACGAGAGAGGGCGAGAGAGCGGGAAACGAGAGAGAGGCGAGAGAAACGAGAGAGGGGAAACGAGAGAGAGCGGGGAAACGAGAGAGGGCGAGAGAGCGGGGAAACGAGAGAGGGCGAGAGAGCGGGGAAACGAGAGAGAGAGGGGAGAGGGCGAGAGAGCGGGGAAACGAGAGAGGGCGAGAGAGCGGGGAAACGAGAGAGGGCGAAAGAGCGGGGAAACGAGAGAGGGCGGGGAAACGAGAGAGGGCGAAAGAGCGGGGAAACGAGAGAGGGCGGGGGAAACGAGAGAGTCGGGAAAGAGCGGGGCGAGAGAGCTGGGAAACGTGAGGGAGAGAGGGAAACGAGAGAGAGAGGGGAATCGAGAGAGGGCGGGGGAAACGAGAGAGGGCGAAAGAGCAGGGAAACGAGAGAGGGCGAGAGAGCGGGAAACGAGAGAGGGCGAGAGCGGGGAAACGAGAGAGGGCGAAAGAGCGGGGAAACGAGAGAGCGGGGAAACGAGAGAGGGCGAGAGAGCGGGGAAACGAGAGAGGGCGAGAGAGCGGGGAAACGAGAGAGGGCGAGAGAGCGGGGAAACGAGAGAGGGCGAGAGAGCGGGGAAACGAGAGGGTGAGAGAGCTGGGAAACGAGAGAGGGCGAGAGAGCGGGGAATCGAGAGAGGGCGGGGGAAACGAGAGAGGGCGAGAGAGGGCAAAAGAGCAGGGAAATGAGAGAGGGAAAAAGAGCAGGGAAACGAGAGAGGGCGAGAGAGCGGGAAACGAGAGAGGGCGAGAGAGCGGGGAAACGAGAGAGGGCGAGAGAGCGGGGAAACGAGAGAGAGAGGGCGAGAGAGAGCGGGGAAACGAGAGAGGGCGAGAGAGGGGAAACGAGAGAGGGCGAGAGAGCGGGAAACGAGAGAGGGCGAGAGAGCGAGAGAGGGGAAACGAGAGAGGGCGGGGGAAACGAGAGAGGGCGAAAGAGGGGGGAAACGAGAGAGGGCGAGAGAGCGGCGAAACGAGAGAGGGCGAGAGAGGTGGGGGAAACGAGAGAGGGCGAGAGAGCGGGGAAACGAGAGAGGGCGAGAGAGTGGGGGAGAGAGTGGGGAAAAAAAAGAGAGGGCGAGAGTGGGGGGAAGAGAGGGTGGGGAAAAGAGAGCAAGAGAGTGGGGGGAAAAAGAGGGCAGAGGTGGGGGGAAAGAGAGAACGAGGGGGAAGAGAGGGTGGGAAAAGAGGACGAACAAAGAAAGGGCGAGTGAATGAGGTAAAAGAGTTAGAGAGTGAGGTGAAATAGAGGGCAAGAGAGTGGGGTGAAATAGAGGGCGAGAGAGTGGGGTGAAAGAGAGGGCGAGAGAGTGGGGTGAAAGAGAGGGCGAGAGAGGGGTGAAATAGAGGGCAAGAGAGTGGGGTGAAATAGAGGGCGAGAGAGTGGGGTGAAAGAGAGGGCGAGAGAGGGGTGAAATAGAGGGCAAGAGAGTGGGGTGAAATAGAGGGCAAGAGAGTGGGGTGAAATAGAGGGCAAGAGAGTGGGGTGAAATAGAGGGCGAGAGAGTGGGGTGAAATAGAGGGCGAGAGAGTGGGGTGAAAGAGAGGGCAAGAGAGTGGGGTGAAAGAGAGGGCAAGAGAGTGGGGTGAAATAGAGGGCGAGAGAGTGGGGTGAAATAGAGGGCAAGAGAGTGGGGTGAAATAGAGGGCGAGAGAGTGAGGTGAAAGAGAGGGCGAGAGAGTGAGGTGAAAGAGAGGGCGAGAGAGTGAGGTGAAAGAGAGGGCGAGAGAGTGGGGTGAAAGAGAGGGGTGAAATAGAGGGCGAGAGTGGGGGTGAGAAAAGAGAGCGGGCAAGAGTGGTGAGAAGAGAGCGGGCGAGAGTGGTGAGAAAAGAGAGCGGGCGACAGTGGTGAGAAAAGAGAGCGGGCGACAGTGGTGAGAAAAGAGAGCGGGTGAGAAAAGAGAGCGGGTGAGAAAGAGTGGTGAGAAAAGAGCGGGCGAGAGTGGTGAGAAAAGAGAGCGGGTGAGAGTGGTGAGAAAAGAGTGGTGAGAGAGAAAAGAGAGCAGGCGAGAGTGGTGAGAAAAGAGAGTGGTGAGAAAAGAGCGGGCGAGAGTGGTGAGAAAAAAGAGAGGTGGGTGAGAGTGGTGAGAAAAAGAGAGCGGGTGAGAGTGGTGAGAAAAGAGAGTGGTGAGAGTGGTGAGAAAAGAGAGTGGTGAGAAAAGAGAGTGGTGAGAAAAGTGAGTGGTGAGAAAAGAGAGTGGGGCGAGAGTGGGGAAAAAGAGAGTGGGTGAGAGTGGGGAAAAAAGAGTGGTGAGAAAAGAGAGCGGGCGAGAGTGGTGAGAAAAGAGAGTGGTGAGAAAAGAGAGTGGTGAGAAAAGAGAGTGGTGAGAAAAAGAGTGGTGAGAAAAGAGAGTGGTGAGAAAAGAGAGTGGTGAGAAAAGAGAGTGGTGAGAAAAGAGAGCGGGCGAGAGTGGGGAAAAAGGAGAGTGGTGAGAAAAGAGAGCGGGCGAGAGTGGGGAAAAAGGCGAGGTGAGAAAATGGCGATTAAAGAGAAGGGTAAAATGGGGATAAAGAGAGAGAATGGTGAGAGAATGGGGAAAAAGAGAGAGAATGGGTAAAGAGAGAGAGAATAAGGAAAGAGAGAGAATGAGGGGAGAATGGGGAAAAAGAGAGAATGAGGGGAGAATGGGGAAAGAGAGAGCTAGAGAATGTGGGACAAGTGAGAGAGAATGGGGAAATAGTGAGAGAGAACGGGGAGAGAGAGAATGGAGAAAGAGGTAGAGAATTGGGGGAAAAGAGAATGTGGAAAAAGAGAGTAATTGGGTGGGAAAGAGAGAATGGGGAAGAGAGCGGATTGGAAAGAGAGCGAGAGAATGGGGAAAAAGAGAATGGGGAGAAAGAGAGCGAGAGAACGGGGGAAAAAGAGAGCGAATGGGGGAAAAAGAGAGAGAATGGGGAAAAAGAGAATGGGGAAAGGAGCGAGAGAATGTGGAAAAGAGAGAGAATGGGGGAAAGGAGCGAGAGAATGGGGAAAAAGAGAGAGAGAATGGGGAAAAAGAGAGAGATGAGAATGGGGAAAAAAGAGAGAGAATGGGGAAAAAGAGAGAGAATGGGGAAAAAGAGAGAGAGAATGGGGAAAAAGAGAGAGAATGGGGAAAAAGAGAGAGAGAATGGGGAAAAAGAGAGAATGGGGAAATGGAGAGAGAATGGGGAAAAAGAGAGAGAATGGGGAAAAAGAGAGAGAATGGGGAAATAGAGAGAGAATGGGGAAATATAGAGAGAATGGGGGAAAAGAGAGAGAATGGGGAAATAGAGAGCGGGTTGGAAAGAGAGCGAGAGAATGGGGAAAAGGAGCGAGAGAATGGGGAAAAAGAGAGAATGGGGAAATAGAGAGAGAATGGGGAAAAGAGAGAGAATGGGGAAATAGAGAGCGGGTTGGAAAGAGAGCGAGAGAATGGGGAAAAGGAGCGAGAGAATGGGGAAAAAGAGAGAGATTGGGGAAAAGGAGCGACAGAATAGGGGGAAAAAGAGAGAATGGGGAAAAGGAGCGACAGAATAGGGGAAAAGAGAGAGAATGGGGAAAAGGGGGAGTGAATGGGGGGAGATATTGAGTTTTAAATAACATTTATTGGGTCTGGGGACCCACAACACAATAAACACTCAAACAAAACCATGGTTACACATCAATTAACAACACAACACCAAATCTTCCTCAGCAGTAACTAAACACAACAGCCTCTGACAACCCCATATACTCATAAACAGATCAATGTTGTTAACCATTTTGTAATAGGCAAACTCAACCCTCAGTCTCGCTGCCAACATCCCCCCCAGCATTCCCACCACCTCCACAGACCCCTGTCCACGAATACTGTTCTTTCATGTCTTCCATATTGCTAATTTAGCTGCCCCTGCAAGAGAACTACACCCCTTTGACTAAACCTGTACTTTAGCCCAAATATAAACTGTTGGGAATAGAACACCTCTCCCAGAGCTGAGAACCAAGTAGTGATCAGGTCAATCATCCCGACCAACCAGGGACACTGTCAGAACAGATGTGCCAGAGTTTCAGGATCAGCACAGAATGGACACCCATCCCCAACAGTAGGATCCATGTTTACCAGATGCATATTGGTGGCTATGGCTCCATGTATTATCCTCCATTGGAGGTCAGCTGTCCTCTTTTCAATAGGCAGTTTATATAAAGACCCCCAACAGCCTCTTGGGGAGGCACCAGTACCAAACACACCTGGTCACCTCGTCGATTTGACCCCTTCCAGGGAAGAAGCACGGGACACTTTTACACAGTTTATATAAAGACCAACAGCCTCTTGGGGAGGCACCAGTACCAAACACACCTGGCCACCTCATCGATTTCACCCCTTCCAGGGAAGAAGCACGGGACACTTTTACACAGTTTATATAAAGACCAACAGCCTCTTGGGGAGGCACCAGTACCAAACACACCTGGCCACCTCGTCGATTTGACCCCTTCCAGGGAAGAAGCACGGGACACTTGAACACAGATTTTGTACATGGGCTTCTTTCCCACCTCCTTGAACTCCCCCAGCTCCGGGGTATTGAAGGAAAGCAGCATCCCCACGTCCTCCTCTAATGCCCCCTCCGCAGCATTAACATTCAGTGCAGGGAACACATAATCCAGACCCTCGTTCCACCGATCAGAATTGGAAGTGTCAGTCACATAATGTCGATGAAGTACTGGCAAGGAATTGCAAACCTCAGCTACGACCTTCCTATGTAGGCGAGATGATCGGATCCCCGCTCTTTCTCCCAGCTCTTCTAATGATCTGCTCCTGCTCCGCACCAGATGACCCAGCTTGATACACGCCACCTCTAACAGGCATGAAACTAGGCTGGCTGAACACATAACACGGACTGGATCCCTGGTGGTGTGCCGGCCTTACGGGACATGACAAAAACTCTCCAAACTTGCATAACAGACTCATAAAATGGGGTCAGGCCAGACAAATCATCCCCCTAGCTTTAAGAGGAAAATATGCTTGTCTAAGCCCAAACAGCCCGCTCTCCTCATCAATGTGTAGGCTGTGTCAACCCAGCTAGAACCGTCACTGTACAACATTCTCTGGGCTGCTAGAACCGTCACTGTACAACAGTCTCTGGGCTGCTAGAACCGTCACTGTACAACAGTCTCTGGGCTGCTAGAACCGTCACTGTACAACAGTCTCTGGGCTGCTAGAACCGTCACTGTACAACTGTCTCTGGGCTGCTAGAACCGTCACTGTACAACTGTCTCTGGGCTGCTAGAACCGTCACTGTACAACAGTCTCTGGGCTGCTAGAACCGTCACTGTACAACAGTCTCTGGGCTGCTAGAACCGTCACTGTACAACTGTCTCTGGGCTGCTAGAACCGTCACTGTACAACAGTCTCTGGGCTGCTAGAACCATCACTGTACAACAGTCTCTGGGCTGCTAGAACCGTCACTGTACAACAGTCTCTGGGCTGCTAGAACCGTCACTGTACAACAGTCTCTGGGCTGCTTGAAGCCGGAAAGCCTTGATCCTGGAGGAAATGTCCACCAGGCCTTGATCCTGGAGGAAATGTCCACCAGGCCTTGATCCTGGAAGAAATGTCCACCAGGCCTTGATCCTGGAGGAAATGTCCACCAGGCCTTGATCCTGGAGGAAATGTCCACCAGGCCTTGATCCTGGAAGAAATGTCCACCAGGCCTTGCCCACCTCGTGCAGTGGCAGGTACAGGGCTTTAATCCAGTGTTGTCCAGACCAGAAGAAATTGACCAGGGTCCTCAGAAGCTCATGTATTAGACCCCCCCGGTGGCTGTAAAATCATTAGTCTGTGCCGCAGAGCCAGCTAGATTATTGGCTGCCAGCACCCTTCCCCAACAGCTGGGGTAGCACCCATTTCCACATTGACAATCTGGCACACACCCTCCCACTTTCTCCACTACACCCTCCCACTTTCTCCACTACACCCTCCCAGTTCTTTTTCTGAAAAACATCGCAGCCTAGAAAAAACCCCAAAGTCATCTCATCTCTGCCCCACTGAATCCTCCCTGGTAACCATGGAGTGGACCCCGTCTGAAGCTGACCTGCCCACAGCGATTCACTCTTTTTCCAGTTGACTCTAGATGAGGAGGCCCCCTCATACACCTTTAAAGTGTTTAAGAGAATCTTAACATCCTCACCCCCTGTAATAAAACAGTCACGTCATCTGCATACGCAGACAATGCTATCGTGGGACCCTCATCCAAGACAAAAAAAAACATCTCCAAACCCAAAGGCTTTCATTGTTTTGAGCAAGTACTGGTGGTCTACACGGTCAAAAGCCTTCTCCTGATCCAAAGAAGGTAAACCCACATTCATCTCAAACGGTTTGCAAATGTCTAAAATCATATCTTATTAGAAAGAAGTCAACAATAGAGCAGTCAGGTGCACAATAAGACTGGTCCTTCTGGACCAACAGCCCCATATATTCTTTCAACCTGTTTGAGAGAAATGTTGATACAATTTTATATCCTGCACACAGCAATACAACAGGTCATGTAAATCCCCCTTTTTTGTCAACAATGAAAGTACAGCATGTTGACAGGATACGGGAAGAGAACCCTCATGAAAAGATTCAGAACACCACTTCATAACCCCCCCCACCCCCAGTAGACCCCCAAAAGTGCTTATAAACTTTAAAAAAGAAATGTCTTCTCACTGTCAACTATGTTAATTTTCAGCAAACTTAACATGTGTAAATATTTGTATGAACATAACAAGATTCAACAACAAGTTCCACAGACATGTGACTAACAGCAATGGAATAATGTGTCCCTGAACAAATGGGGGGGTCAAAATCAAAAGTAGCAGTCAGTATCTGGTGTGGCCACCAGCTGCATTAAGTACTGCAGTGCATCACCTCCTCATGGACTGCACCAGATTTGCCAGTTCTTGCTGTGAGATGTTACCCCACTCTTCCACCAATGCACCTGCAAGTTCGCAGACATTTCTGGGGGGAAAGGCCCTAGCCCTCACCCTCTGATCCAACAGGTTCCAGACGTGCTTAATGGGATTGAGATTTGGGCTCTTCGCTGGCCATGGCAGAACACTGACATTCCTGTCTTGCAGGAAATCGTGCACAGAATGAGCAGTATGACTGGTGGCATTGTCCTGCTTGATGGTCATGTCAGGATGAGCCTGCAGGAAGGGTACCACATGAGGGAGGAGGATGTCTTCCCTGTAACGCACAGTGTTGAGATTGCCTGTAATGACAACAAGCTCAGTCTGATGATGCTGTGACACACCGCCCCAGATCATGACGGACCCTCCACCTCAAAATCGATCCCGCTATCCGTCCCATCTCCCTGTGGCGCTGTCTTAGGTGTCTCACAGTACGGACATTGCAATTTATTTCCCTGGCCATATCTGCAGTCCTTATGCCTCCTTGTAGCATGCCTAAGGCATGTTCACGCAGATGAGCATGGACACTGGGCATTTTCTTTTGGTGTTTTTCAGAGTCAGTAGAAAGGCCTCTTTAGTGTCCTAAGTTTTCATAACTGTGACCTTAATTGCCTACCGTCTGTAAGCTGTTGTCTTAATGACCGAAAAAGAGAAAGAGAGAGAATGGGGAAAAAGAGAAAGAGAGAGAATGGGGAAAAAGAGAAAGAGAGAGAATGGGGAAAAAGAGAAAGAGAGAGAATGGGGAAAGAGGGAGAGAGAATGGGGAAAAGAGAGAGAGAATGGGGAAAAAGAGAAAGAGAGAGAATGGGGAAAAAGAGAAAGAGAGAGAATGGGGAAAGAGGGAGAGAGAATGGGGAAAAGAGAGAGAGAATGAGGAAAAGAGAGAGAGAATGAGGAAAAAGAGAGAGAGAATGAGGAAAAAGAGAGAGAGAATGAGGAAAAAGAGAGAGAGAATGAGGAAAAAGAGAGAGAATGAGGAAAAAGAGAGAGAATGAGGAAAGAAAGAGAGAGAATGAGGAAAGAAAGAGAGAGAATGGGAAATGAGAGAGAGAATGGGAAATGAGAGAGAGGGAGAGAATGGGGGAAAAAGAGAGAGAGAATGGGGAAAGAGGGAGAGAAATGGGGAAAAGGGAGAGAAATGGGAGAGAAAAGCGAAAGAGAATGAGGAAATAGAGAGAGAATGGGAAATGAGGGGAGAATGGGAAATGAGAGAGAGAATGGGAAAAGAGCGAGGGAAGAGAATGGGGAAATAGAGAGAGAATGGGAAAGAGAGAATGGGGAAAAAGAAAGAATGGGGAAAGAATCGAGAGAGAATGGGGAAAGAGAGAGAGAATGGGGAAAAGAGAGAGAATGGGGAAAAAGAGAAAGAATGGGGAAAGAGAGAGAGAATGGGGAAAAGAGAGAGAGAATGGGGAAAAGAGAAAGAATGGGGAAAGAGATCGAGAGAGAATGGGGAAAGAGAGAAAGAATGGGGAAAAGAGAGAGAGAATGGGGAAAGAAAGAGAGAATGGGAAATGAGAGAGAGAGAATGGGGAAAGAGAGGGAGAGAGAATGGGGAAAGAGAGAAAAGAAAGAGAGAATGGGGAAAAAGAGAGAATGGGGAAAAAGAGAGAGAATGGGGAAAGAGAGAGAATGGGGAAAAGAGAGAGAGAATGGGGAAAGAGATCAAGAGAGAATGGGGAAAGAGAGAGAATGGGGAAAGAGAGAGAGAATGGGGGAAAGAGAGAGAATGGGGAAAAAGAAAGAAAGAATGGGGAAAGAGATGAGAGAGAGAGAATGGGGGGGAAGAGAGAAGAGGGAGAGAATGGGGAAAGAGAGAGCGAAGAGAGAGAATGGGGAAGAGCGAGAGGGAGAACAAAAAGAAGAAGAGAATGGGGAAGGAGAGAGGGAGAATGGGGAAAAAAAGAGCGAGAGAATGGGGAAGGAGAGAAGAATGGGGAAAAAGAAGAGCGAGAGAATGGGGAAGAGAGAGGGAGAATGGGGAAAAAGAAGAGGAGAGAATGGGGGGGAGAGGGAAATGGGGAAAAAGAAGAGCGAGAGAATGGGGTTAAATGAGAGAGCGAGAATGGGGAAAAAGAAGGGAGAGAAGAGAGAGAGAATGGGGAAAAAAAGAGAGAGAATGGGGAAAAGAGAGAGAGAGAATGGGGAAAGAGCGAGAGAATGGGGAAAAAGAAGAGCGAGAGAATGGGGAAAAAGAAGAAGAGAATGGGGAAAAAGAAAGAGAATGGGGAAAAAGAAGAGCGAGAGAATGGGAAAAAAGAGAGAGAGAATGGGGAAAAAAAGAGCGAGAGAAAAAGAGAGAATGGGGAAAAAGAAGAATGGGGAAAAAGAAGAGCGAGAGAATGGGAGAAAAAAGAAGAGCGAGAGAATGGGGAAAAAGAAGAGCGAGAGAATGGGGAAAAAGAAAGCGAGAGAATGGGGAAAAAGAAGACAGAATGGGGGAAGAGCGAGAGAATGGGGGGAGAATGGGGAAAACGAAGAGAGAGAGAATGGGGAAAACGAAGAGAGAGAGAATGGGGAAAAAGAAGAGCGAGAGAATGGGGAAGGAGAGAGGGAGAATGGGGAAAAAGAAGAGCGAGAGAATGGGGAAAAAGAAGAGCGAGAGAATGGGGAACACAAAGAGAGACAAAATGGGTGTATGTGGTCACTGCACGACAGGGGAGGTAGAGACAGAGATGCACTTTCTCCTTTACTGTGATAAATATTCCTCGCAAAGAGATTCATTATTCACAGAAATAACTACATTTATTCCAAATTTGAACTTATTAAACCCAGAGGAAAAACTAAAAATACTCATGGGCGAAGGAGCAATGGCTCCTCTTGCAGCCAAATATGTATTTTCCTGCCATAGCCTGAGGGACACTGAATAATAACATCTGCATAGTAAATAGTAACTTTATTATTATTATTATTATTGTTATTACTATTATTATTGTTGTTTATCATTCAAAATAGTGGTATGGGTGGTAATGGTAATGATAGCAGTTTAATGATGGTGGTGGTAGTAGTAATGATGATGGTAGTTGTAGTACTGATGTAATGGTGAAGATGACCGTTATTTAGTTATAAGTTAGTTATAGTTTCATTTTCTATATTTAGATTTTTATATTTATTACATTTCTACTTTTGACTGTTACCATTTTATTGTTATTATTTTTGTATTTAATTTTGTATTATTTACTACCATTTTATGTTATTTGTTATTGTTTATAATTTTGTTACAATGGATATTGTATACATTGTTGCTTTGGCAATATTGACACAATGTTTTTCATGCCAATAAAGCAGCTTGAATTTGAGAGAATGGGGGAAAAGAAGAGAGAGCGAGAATGTGGAAAAAGAAGAGAGTGAATGGGGGAAAGAGGGAGAGAATGGGGGAAAAGAGGAGAGAGAGAATGGGGGAAAAGAGAGAATATGGGAAAGGAGAGAGCGAGAGAGAGAAGGGGGAAAGAGAGGGAGAGAATGGGGGAAATTAAATAAAAAGAATGGGGAAGAGAGGGAGAGGGCAAATGGGGAAAGAGAAGGAGAATGGGGAAAAATAGAGAGTGTGAGAATGGGGAAAATTAAAGAAAGAATGGGGAAACAGAGAGAGAGAATGGGGGAAATGAAAGAGCGAATGGGCAAAGGGAGAGTGGGGAAAGAGGGCGAGAATGGGGGAAAAAGAGAAAGCGAGAGGGAGCGAATGGGAGAAAAAGAGACAATGGAGAGAGTGAGAGAATGGGGAGAGAGAGAGAGTGAGAGGATGGGGAAAATAGAGAGGGAATGGGGAAAAAGGGAGAGAGAATGGGGGAAATAGAGAGTGTGAGAATGGGGAAAGAGAGAGAGTGGAGAAAATAGGGAAAGAGCAGAGAGCGAGAGAGGGAGAGAATGGGGGAAAAGAGAGAGAGAATGGGGAGAGATAGAATTGGGGGGGAGAGAGAGAATGAGAGAGTGGGGAAAAAGAGGGAAAGAGCAGAGCGAGATGGTGGGATCACATAAGGGCCTCATGAGAAGGTATGCCAGAGGTAAGGTTTATCTCAAGCCTTGAGTTGTGTGTAACACACACACCCCTCCCCTCCCATTATTTTCCCCTCTGTCAAGTGTCAAACACAGAGGATGGATCCGGTTTGATAAGTTCTGTTCTGTCTGGAGATGTGATGTGTCAGACAAAGATCTGCCATACAGTAGAAGAAACCATGTTTTTCACACTGAAACTCTCTGGTCCAAGATATGTTTGGAGATTTTTACGGTGGCATTATGTGACTTCATTTGAATAAATAAGGCTTGTAATCGTATATGGCTGGTAGATGTGATGTCCATCTCTTTGTGGCATATATCATATTTGCAGTGTGGATGATGTCTATTAGATGGATGACCATTGTAGCGAAAATGATCATTGCAAATTAGGTCCAGTGGATTATGGAGAAGGGGACTGTTATCAACAGTATCGCAGAATAATGTGGTTTTTGTCTACATAGTGACCAATTTTAATGAACACATTATACATATGTGGTCTTTCTTTATGAATAACTCGCATGTGTTATGTACACTACCGTTCAAAAGTTTTGGGTCACTTAGAAATTACCTTGTTTTTGAAAGAAATGCAAATTTTTTGTCCATTTAAAATAACATCAAATTGATCAGAAATACAGTGTAGACCTGGTTAATGTTGTAAATAACTTTTGTAGCTGGAAACAGCTACTCCGGGATCCTGGCCTTCTAGGCAGAGCTCCTCTGTCCAGTCTCAACATTAACAGTGAAGAGGCGACTCCGGGATGCTGGCCTTCTAGGCAGAGCTCCTCTGTCCAGTGTCTGTGTTATTTTGCCCATCTTCATCTTCTCTTTTTATTGGCCAGTCTGAGATATGCCTTTTTCTTTGCAACTCGGAGTCGCCTCTTCACTGTTGACGTTGAGACTAGTGTTTTGTGGGAACTATTTAATAAATCTGCCAGTTGAGGACTTGTGAGGCGTCTGTTTCTCAAACTAGACACTCTAATGTACTTGTCCTCTTGCTCAGTTGTGCACTGGGGCCTCACACTCGTCTTTCTATTCTGGTTAGAGCCCGTTTCCACTGTTCTGTGAAGGGAGTAGTACACAGCATTGTACGATATCTTCAGTTTCTTGGCAATTTCTCGGTATGGAATAGCCTTCATTTCTCAGAACAAGAATAGACTGACGAATTTCAGAAGAAAGTTCTTTGTTTCTGGCCATTTTGAGCCTGTAATCGAACCCACAAATGCTGATGCTCCAGATACTCAACTAGTCTAAAGAAGGCCAGTTTTATTGCTTCTTTAATCAGAACAACAGTTTTCAGCTGTGCAAACATAATTGCATAAGGGTTTTCTAATGATCAATTAGCCTTTTAAAATTATAAACTTGGATTAGCTAACACAACGTGTCATTGGAACACAGGAGTGATGGCTGCTGATAATGGGCCTCTGTACGCCTATGTAGATGTTCCATAAAAAATCAGGTGTTTCCAGCTACAGCTAGTCATTTACAACATTAACAATGTCTACACTGTATTTCTGATCAATTTTATGTTCTTTTAATGGACAAAAAAACGTGTTTTTCTTTAAAAAACAAGGACATTTCTAAGTCGCCCCAAACTTTTGAATGGTAGTTTACATGTAGATTTCTGAGGTCATGCCATTAGGCACTATTGGATATACATGTGAATGCTTGGTTATTTTACAGAGACACCGCCTCTAGCTAGCCAAACCAACTGTGAATGTTCCTCCTCTTACACCTCTACCTTCTCTCTCTGTCGTGGGGATTCTGGGGGTTAATTACAGAGTCTGTCAGAGGGCTGGGCTTACACTCTTAAAGTGTCACAGACACTGTTTCTTAAATGGATTTAAACATGGCTCAAGTGAATTATGATTCCATTCTAATCCCTCGCTCCTCTCCTCTACTCTGGGCTCTCCTCTTCTCCTCCCTGTCTGGCAGCCTGGGCGTGGGGGGGTGGAGGGGGTTGCCTGGGGGCCTGAGGACCTTCTCCTCCATCCTCGGAGAGTGTTGTCAGAGGAGAGGGCCCTAACCGACGGTATATTAATCTACATTACTGTAGGCAGGAGAGGGCCCCCTGTCTCATGCATTTCACTCATTCATTCAAATGACTTGGTACGCATCAAACAGACCAGCCCGTGGTCCTCTCCTCCTCTCCAATCCGCTTTCCATTTAGATTCCCCCAGGCCCGATGTTGTTAAGGAGACATGTTCCCTATCCAGTACACTAGACACCCCTAGTTAGGGATTTCAATACAGGAATAACGCCGATATGAAGTATCAAATATGAAAAGGGACTTCAGACCGTGAGCAACAGACGAAGAGTTCCTTCGGCTAGGCGTTCCGGTCCTGACCAGTGACACTGTATTTTCTGTTATTGCTTATGGACTCCTGCGAGATCGTCCTGTCTGAGGATCCCACTTCTGTCACCAAATGGATGGCTTTTTTAACAGTAATATTTGTTTCATTGACAGTGTAGTGTACAACCGTTAACCTTGTTCTAGTGCTGAGCGATCAACTGAAATTGAGCGACATTGGTTCAATTATTTGAACTCCATTTTGTTCTGTTTTTTTTTCCTGAGAGCTCGATGCGCGGTTTCTCTATATATAAATCAGATCAAGCCAGAACTGTGCGAGGTAGTAGGGAGTTTTAGATTTCCAACGCGCCAACATTCGACAGTTTAGCGCCGAAAACCTGGTAATTAACTACAATGACCATAATCCATTGCACACCCGCCTACTAGTCCGTTCTATGTGGAGCAGAGACAGGGAAACGGAGAGAAGAGAGAGCGCATGATGGAGAGGGATAGAGAGCACTTTGTGAGGTATTGCTACCTGAAAAGACATGGTCTCAGTGATTTTAAAAGTATTCCTTATTGACTTTGAAGAACTACCAGCCTGGTGATTTTCTCTGACGGCATAGGCAGCAGAGTGATGAAATGATGACTTGGAATTAAGTAATAAAATTGTGAAATAAAACAAATGTCATGTACACAACAACTGAAATCATTTTAAAGTCATGTGAATAAGTGATGGTTAAATAGGTGACGAGCAGTCATGGCCAGTCACTACCATCGTGGTACTTTTATTCTGTGTTACAGCATTCAACCCCCATAATGCATAGAGTGCATTTCATGTCAAATAAATAAATCATCGAAACCAAAATAAAACGGTGATCGTTTTTTTCCATAATCGAACCGAAACAGACTTCAAAACGCACTAATCGCTAAGCACTACCCTGTACGTTACCCAAGTGAAGAGCTTAATAATTACTTGTAATTATTAAGTCATTATAAATGCTGATAAAAAATACTTAAAAGCTTTCTTAGTCATTTGTGTTATGCATACCATGTTAATACATGGTCATAAATGCTATAACTCATTTATCATTTGTACATGCATATATATCCTACCAGCACTACTTATAAATAGTTTATTTATGCTTATTAAAGTACAACTAATGTTAAATTACTACCACCCTATCCCCTTAACCAAGACAAACTTCCCATCTACCCCTCCTCATTCATCTCAACCCCTCCTCCTGCCTCCACAGCTGTCAACTGAACTAGCGGCAGGGTCCCCAAACACAACACATACAGTAACATGCGAGCATCTCTGTTGGAGCGTTTGCGAGTAAATAATCATGGTTAATAATGAATGCCGATTAAAGGGGGGAGCTGTGGCCTTGCTAAACACGCGCTGATGAATGTTTCCCGCTTCCCCATCCGGGCTCTGCATTATGCAAACGCTGCAGCGCCAGCACCCTATCAGGAGAGGCCCCTTGCCAGAGCCACGGAAACCAGGCCCATTTATTCAAATCAATCTGTGATAAACACGGTGAATGGAGTGTTCTGTCGTAGCTTAACTGTCATTACGAAGGGATATTCTCACCGTCACATGTGTAACTTACACTCTCATAAACACGACCTGCTGAGCTGTTTCCAAATTGAGGGCTCGGGCCCCTGGAGACCCTCTCCATGGCAGGCTGGGGCCATGGACTGGAGCATTGGACTGGAGCAGGGCTAGTGTAGAACCAGGCTGTAGAAGTTGGCTCTGGGGCTGTAGCAGTAATGGAAGAGGCTGAAAGTCAGGCTTGGGTTAGTATCTGACTAAAGATGTTCCAGGACAGAGGCTAGATGTAAGAGCGGGTCTAAGGCTGGAGGTTAGAGTAAACTGCCACTAAACTCCGGCCAGGATAGATGCTGGGGCTGGGGGTCGGGCTGGGTGAGGGGAAGGGGTAGGTAGTAGGGGTTGAGTGAGCAGTCCTGAGTTGCAGCTCCACAGCCCCAGTGATGAATGGCTAAAACATGGGCTATTCATCTCCTGCTTAGAGCAGTGGACACTGGCCCCACTCCCCCTCCACATGTCAGCAAATGTGATAATTCTGTCATTTGTCAGGAGTGACGGAGAGTGGGGGAGTGTGTGGAGAGGCGCTCTGGAGACTACGTCTGGGACTATGGACATACACACACATATACACACATACATACACACACACATACATACATACACACATACATACACACACACACATACATACACACACACATACGTACACACACACATACGTACACACACACACATATATACACACACACACACACACACACACATACACATATACATACATACATACATACATACATACATACATACATACATACATACATACATACATACATACATACATACATACATACATACACACACACACACATACATACATGATTACATACACACACACACACACATATGAACACACACACACACACACATACATACACATGAACACACACACACACACACACATATGAACACACACACACATACACACACATGATTACACACACACACACACACACACACACACACATACATACACATGATTACACACACACACACATGAACAACACACACACACACACACACACACACACACATACATTACACACACACACACACATTTGAACACACACACACACACACACATATGAACACACATACATACACATGATTACACACACACATATGAACACACACACATACATACACATGATTACACACACACACACATTTGAACACACACACACACATACAAACTAAAACATACATTTGCTCTCCTTGTCCTCCTTTCTCTTTACATCATTTTGTTGTTGTTGTTCAAAGTCTATTTTTGTCAAGGTAGGCGGCAGTGGGAGAATGTGACTGTGTCACAGAGAGAGGTGTTTTATGGCAAATTCCATCCGTAATTCACAGACGTTGTATTGTATTACCTCCAGGAAACCTGAGACACTTTTTCCACTTTATTATGGAAATCACTTTTTTTTTTTTTTCCCTTTCCTTCCCTAAAGCCTGTCTGCAGTTTTGTGTGTTTGGGAGTTGCTGGACCAAACGATTGTGTGTGCGGGCGCGCATTTGTGCGTACAAGCTGTGTGTGTCCCTTTTGAATAGCAGTCTTGTCAGTGTGTGTGAACAGTCAATATCCTTTTATGAGGCCCTCATAGTACCCATTAAACATGATAACCTCTGAGTTAAGGGCCGGACATTTTGTTGTTTCAGATGTCTCTGTGATTTCAAACAGACGACTGTGACCCCTGGCTAACCCTGTCTTTGCCTATTTTTTTCCCTCTCTCTCTCCTCTCTTCTCTCTCTCTCTCCTCTCTCCTCTCATTTTCCTCCCTTCCTCTCTCTCTCTCTCCCTGCAGAATCATCCAGAACAGAGTCCTGGTCTTCGTCCTCGGCGCCATCATCCTCATCACCATCATCCTGGCTATCTATTTCAATGTGCGAGGGCACTGATCTCCCTAATTCTCTCTCTCTCTCACACACACACACACACACACACACACACACACACACACACACACCAGGCATGATTAATAGCGACAAAAGCATTGCTCTGGAGTAATTAGGACAAATGGTTCCAATGAATCACTCACTTTCCAGGCCATGACAGGGTCTCTCTCTCTCTCTCTCTCTCTCTCTCTCTCTCTCTCTCTCTCTCTCTCTCTCTCTCTCTCTCTCTCTCTCTCTCTCTCTCTCTCTCTCTCTCTCTCTCTCTCTCTCTCTCTCTCTCTCTCTCTCTCTCTCTCTCGCTCTCTCCTCTCTCTCTCTCCTCTCTTGCTCTCTCTCCTCTCTCTCTCCTCTCCTCTCTCTCCTCTCTCGCTCTCTCTCTCCTCTCTCTCTCTCGCTCCTCTCTCGCTCTCTCTCTCGCTCTCTCTCTCTCGCCCCTACAGTTTTTGGTCTTTTGTTTTTGATATTATTCATGGTGTTGTCACCGGACTGTGTTTGATTGGATCCATCTTTCCCCTGGGTAGAGAGAGAGCCTATGGGGAAATCAAAGAGTTTAGATGTAAATCCTGCTAGTGTTGTGTATGCACTACTTCCATGGTCTAACCTAAGGTGTCCGCAGTCCCTTTTCTGTGTGTGTGTGTGTGTGTGTGTGTGTGTGTGTGGGTGCTTGTCTATCTGTACGCAGGGCTTTCCTCTCCCTCTCTGTCAGACCAACTTTCAATTCATCTAGTGTATTAGGCGCTAGACTCAACTCTTATTAACATGGGGGCTTACTACATGTGTCCACAGTCACACACACACACAGCCTCCAGGTACAAAGGACAGTACCTTCAAATAAGAGGTGGTAGTCCGTCACCTCTTTCCACACGGTTGGGCCCAAATATGAGATCTACATTCGTAAATGGAAGACTTATTCGACTTATAGAAAACGCACGAAAAGGTTTGCTTCTGTTTTGACTCAAGGAAGGAGACCCTGTTTGATTCGTCTGTCCTCTTCACAACATTCACTCGTATCATTGATATCGGACTGTGTTTGATCTCAACGTTGTCCAGACTCCATGATATTTTGTTCATACACACATGACATTAATATAGAATTGATTGTAGTAGTCCACATACTGCACTAACTAGCAAATCTACATCAATTGTACGCAGAGAAAAAAAAGGCTTTTAGGTTTTTCATATTACCAGTAATTCTGTTACTATTTATTTATATACATTGTTTGAGAATTGATGATTTATTTTTGTTGATTATCATTAAGTGTACATTTTATGGTGTCTATTGTAAACGTAACCTGACGCAAACCAATGGTCTTTGGCCAGCGAATCACATGACATGTATAGTTCGTATGTCTCCAGGACCAGTTCATTCATGGATTGCTTTGATTGTGTGTGAATTCAGACTTAAGTCATTTTTAATATGAATGAAATTGCTCTGTTGTCCTATCTAAATATTGTTCTTATTTCTTCGGTTTTGTCCAGAGTTGTAATGATGAAAATGTTTATGTAGAGCCTTTAACCCAAACAGCTTCCAGCTGATATGTTGTTGCATGTTTTTACCAACTCCCAATACTACGTGTGTTTCAGTCCAGTTTGGAAGGGGAGTGCCATTCTACTGTAGGTGGACAGAGTAAGATTGTTGTGTTTTATGTGCAAAATCCGAGAGGCGCTGCAAAGGGACTGTTTGTGTGTCCTGTCTGTCATTAGGGCAGAATGATGCTCTCATTAGCCCTGTAACACACACATTACTCACACACAAACATACTCTCATTAAAACATACACAGGTACCCCCCATTGTCCTCCACCGACAGACAGAAGGCCGGTGGTCTGCCTGGCTCAGACCAGACGGCCGCCTGCCTCCGTGCGGCAGAACGAGAGAGAGGCCATTTGCTATTCCGTTTCAGGACAAGCCGGTTGTCTTATTTTGGTGGGGGGGCGTAGCGGAGAAAGCCCCCCCCCAGCCGCCCGCCGGCTTCAAAGGTTCAAATTAATGACCAACAAAATAGCGGCTCCCCCTCCAACCCACGTGGGCCAACCACTGGCCGAGTTATCATTAAGTTGAGGAATAATGAAAGAGTAAAAAACGAGGATAAGGAGAGGAAACGAGGAGGAGGGGGGAGAAATCCCTGCCAACCTCATCAGATAATCACCTGTGTGATTTGGTTTTTCCATCAAAAGGAAGAACAGGTGGAGGTGTGTATGAGGATCTATACCTGGAGGTTGGTGTATATGAGCCAAACAACTGATTATTGTGTGTACCTATCTGGAGTGCCTACGTGTGCTCGTCCTCTCTCCTCGGTTCCTTCCTCCCTCCTCTCTCCACCCCCACCCGTCCTCCCTCTTTCCCTCACCCCTGTCTTCCTCCCTCTCTCTCTCTCCCAGCCTGTCAGGGTGAGCTGAGTTGTAGCGCTGCCGCAGCCTCCCTTCTGCCATGCAGTGTGGCCGCGGCAGGCAGCGTGGCCGCGGCAGGCAGCATGGCCACGGCAGACAGCGAGCACGGCTCTATTTGAAGTTGTAATGGTGTCAAAAAGTCAGGGCTGACAGACAGCTGTCAGTCCCACAGGGCCTCATTAAAAACAGACCCACTTGACAAGGAAATAATTGAGCGTCGCCGACAACCCTGCCTGGGCTCCGTTTAGATGTTTGTATTTTGTTTCATTATTATTTCTGGCTATTATGTTCATTAGGAAATGGCATTAAACAACTTTAGATAAAGGGGGAGGGCTAATGATTTGTTTAGAGGGGGGGGGTATTATTTAACAGGAGGCCTGTCATATGATTCCTTGCTTTGGCAGATGCCTGGTATCATCTGCCAGCACACTCCTTTTTTTTAATCTACTTTCTCTTGTTCTCCTTTTTGTCTGCCCATCCTTCCTTTTTTCCCAGCCCTCTTATATCTCTCCATCCCTCCTTCCTTCCGTTCCCTCTCTCTTTCTCTCTCTCTCCTTCTCTCCCTCCGAGCAGCGGTGCCTTTAAAGTACGAAATAGATTATTCATTACCCCCTTTCTCTTCTTTGTGACTGATTTGGTTTTCGACGAGCATCTTGGATGAAAAGGATGAAAACTTGTCAAAAATAGAACCTATCTTATTCCAAGGGGCAACAATAGCAGCAGGTACAGACACCTTTTTAATATTTAATTAAGCCCAGTGTTAACCCACCTCAAGTGACTAGAGGTGTGTGAGCTCCATACAGACAGGGAGAGAGAGGGGAGGGATTTGGGGGGGGGGTGATTAGTAATTGGATGTCTAAAGTCATTTAAATGTGTTTGCTTCTCTCCGATCGCTAGACAGGGTCGTGTTTTATGTCCCTGTCCATTGTCATATGATCATTGTCTGAGAGGCTGGTGAGTTCGTCATGTCCAAGGCTGAATATGCTTTTTAAGGTTTTGGAGATGTGTCTACCATTTAGGTTTGAGTCATCTCTTCTTCCTTATGCAAGAGCTATTTATGCCACATTTGAAAAATCGGGCAAACTAGAACCCTTCAACCACAGCTCGGGTTAAGCGTACGTTTCCTGGTGTTTAATACACAAACCAGGGGTCCTCTCGAAAACCGGTAAAAGGAGATAATTGTTCCCAGGACGAGTAAACTTTTCGGCGGCGGCCCCTTCCGGTACAAAATCCTTCCGTTTGTCAGCCGTTTAGGCGGACAGGAATTGTGACAGGGAGCGTTTGAGCCGTTGTCCCTCTGAAAGACGCACCTTAAACGGGATAGGTAAACAACTCCGACAGTGGGATCGCGATGGGAGGGCAGACGTTTTATCTCCCAGAGAGTCTCCGCTGTGAGGGACGCCCACCCGCAGACCAGCGAGCCGAAGTCCACAATGACGCCGTTTGACAATAGGGATGAGTCTGCCTCTGTATCGACTGTCCACACAAACGCAGACAAAAATACATTACACACGCATCCCTCTCTACTGTCACACGTGCTGGAGCAACCCCCTAAACCCCCTTTCATTCTATGATAGTAGAGAGAGGGCTACAGTATGTTCCCCCTTTCATTCTATGATAGTAGAGAGAGGGCTACAGTATGTTCCCCCTTTCATTCTATGATAGTAGAGAGAGGGCTACAGTATGTTCCCCCTTTCATTCTATGATAGATAGAGAGAGGGCTACAGTATGTTCCCCTTTCATTCTATGATAGTAGAGAGGGCTACAGTATGTTCCCCCTTTCATTCTATGATAGTAGAGAGAGGGCTACAGTATGTTCCCCCTTTCATTCTATGATAGTAGAGAGAGGGCTACAGTATGTTCCCCCTTTCATTCTATGATAGTAGAGAGAGGGCTACAGTATGTTCCCCTTTCATTCTATGATAGTAGAGAGAGGGCTACAGTATGTTCCCCCTTTCATTCTATGATAGTAGAGAGAGGGCTACAGTATGTTCCCCTTTCATTCTATGATAGTAGAGAGAGGGCTACAGTATGTTTCCCCCTTTCATTCTATGATAGTAGAGAGAGGGCTACAGTATGTTCCCCTTTCATTCTATGATAGTAGAGAGAGGGCTACAGTATGTTCCCCCTTTCATTCTATGATAGTAGAGAGAGGGCTACAGTATGTTCCCCCTTTCATTCTATGATAGTAGAGAGGGCTACAGTATGTTCCCCTTTCATTCTATGATAGTAGAGAGAGGGCTACAGTATGTTCCCCTTTCATTCTATGATAGTAGAGAGAGGGCTACAGTATGTTCCCCCTTTCATTCTATGATAGTAGAGAGAGGGCTACAGTATGTTCCCCCTTTCATTCTATGATAGTAGAGAGAGGGCTGCAGTATGTTCCCCCTTTCATTCTATGATAGTAGAGAGAGGGCTACAGTATGTTCCCCCTTTCAATCTATGATAGTAGAGAGAGGGCTACAGTATGTTCCCCCTTTCATTCTATGATAGTAGAGAGAGGGCTACAGTATGTTCCCCCTTTCATTCTATGATAGTAGAGAGAGGGCTACAGTATGTTCCCCCTTTCATTCTATGATAGTAGAGAGAGGGCTACAGTATGTTCCCCCTTTCATTCTATGATAGTAGAGAGAGGGCTACAGTATGTTCCCCTTTCATTCTATGATAGTAGAGAGAGGGCTACAGTATGTTCCCCTTTCATTCTATGATAGTAGAGAGAGGGCTACAGTATGTTCCCCCTTTCATTCTATGATAGTAGAGAGAGGGCTACAGTATGTTCCCCTTTTCATTCTATGATAGTAGAGAGAGGGCTACAGTATGTTCCCCCTTTCATTCTATGATAGTAGAGAGGGCTACAGTATGTTCCCCCTTTCATTCTATGATAGTAGAGAGGGCTACAGTATGTTCCCCCTTTCATTCTATGATAGTAGAGAGAGGGCTACAGTATGTTCCCCTTTCATTCTATGATAGTAGAGAGGGCTACAGTATGTTCCCCTTTCATTCTATGATAGTAGAGAGAGGGCTACAGTATGTTCCCCCTTTCATTCTATGATAGTAGAGAGAGGGCTACAGTATGTTCCCCCTTTCATTCTATGATAGTAGAGAGAGGGCTACAGTATGTTTCCCCCTTTCATTCTATGATAGTAGAGAGAGGGCTACAGTATGTTCCCCCTTTCATTCTATGATAGTAGAGAGAGGGCTACAGTATGTTCCCCTTTCATTCTATGATAGTAGAGAGAGGGCTACAGTATGTTCCCCTTTCATTCTATGATAGTAGAGAGAGGGCTACAGTATGTTCCACCTTTCATTCTATGATAGTAGAGAGAGGGCTACAGTATGTTCCCCCTTTCATTCTATGATAGTAGAGAGAGGGCTACAGTATGTTCCCCCTTTCATTCTATGATAGAAGAGAGAGGGCTACATTATGTTCCCCCTTTCATTCTATGATAGTAGAGAGAGGGCTACAGTATGTTCCCCCTTTCATTCTATGATAGTAGAGAGAGGGCTACAGTATGTTCCCCTTTCATTCTATGATAGTAGAGAGAGGGCTACAGTATGTTCCCCTTTCATTCTATGATAGTAGAGAGAGGGCTACAGTATGTTCCCCTTTCATTCTATGATAGTAGAGAGAGGGCTACAGTATGTTCCCCCTTTCATTCTATGATAGTAGAGAGAGGGCTACAGTATGTTCCCCCTTTCATTCTATGATAGTAGAGAGAGGGCTACAGTATGTTCCCCCTTTTTGTACCAGTCCAAGTAGAATGGCTTTCTCCTTTCTCTTCCTTTTTAAATCATCCAACGCTGTTGTTTATATTAATGGTGTTTACACGCACAAAGACACGACAATGGCCCCATTCTCTGTGGTAGGTCACAGAGCTACAGCCGTGTCTAGAGCGCCTACCCTTGTGCTGGTGGGCGAAAAGATGGAGCCGGAATAGTGCAATGGCGAGTGCAGTTGGTTTGCGTGTCGTGTGTGCATGTTTCAGTCGCTGTTCAAAATGTCCATCAATAGTGTAAGTCTAGTATCTTGATGATCAGGTCCGAGCAGCTGAACTCAACATTGTGTTGCTTTTCATACTTTTTGGGGGGGGTGTTTAGTTTCTCCCCCCCCCCCCAGAGACATTTTTGTGCTTTCTGTAGATGTGAAGAACATTTGTGTTGTCATTAAAGCAGTATTGCATTTCAACAACAAAGATGCCCTGTCGTACTTTCCTGTCGTCTTCCCTCCTCCGCCCCTCTCGTTCTGTCGTTCATTCGGCACCGAAAAACAACCTGACACTTCAGGAAGAAGGGAAGGCGGAGCCTGCAACTTTCCATTTTACCCACGGCTGAACCGCAGTCAAATCCAATGTCTGCACCTTCTATTACGTGCACCTCAACTTGCAGAGTGAAGCACCGACACAGGTGAACTACTCATACAATATGAACACTGAACACAAAGACCAGGTCAGACATGGACTGAAGCAGACTAAACTAATCTCCCCCTCTTTCTTTCTCCCTCATCTCTCTCATCTCTCTCCCTGTAGAGTACTGACATATCCTTTGAGCTAAAAATTAACTCTTTACCACTACAAAGGAATACAGTTGTAACCGGCGCTGCCATTTGCATGATAATGGAGACTTCATATAATTGACCCAGTAGACCGTATTAGGCTTCTTAAATGTTTGCATACTTTTTAACCTCTTGTTTCGTTATGCAATGCTTATCATTTCATTAGGGCTCCAATAGCTATTAGAATATATGGACGTATAGTATGCTGCAGTAAATGGTAAGATGCTTTTGCAACATTTAAATGCAGTAATTTATGGTACATGGATTTGAATGTATGTCTACAAATTGAAATCAGAGGTCAGTAAGGACATTTTTTTATGTCTGTTCTCTTTTCAGAGACAAAAAGCATTCTTCTGGTCAACCCTCAGACAGTGTAATGTAGAGCTGGATTGACAGAGACCCACAGAGGTAAAGAGAGAAGGAGATCTGGAAGGATGTATGGATCAGACAAGGCTGCAAGAAGCCTGGAAGGCAGGCCCTGACTGTTGTGCTAGTTCCAAGCTGCACAGTCATTTACTTTGCATGTGGTGTCTTACCAGACAATATTCTACATTTCCAACTGGGAGGCATCAGTGTAGAAATCACAGTCTTCAAAAGACGGCCTGCCATTCATGTTCCCCGTAGCCGGAGATCTGAGCAAACGGTGATAACCCGCGACATCTTTCTGGAAAACGGGGAGTCGATCAGCTTTGATGGAGCACATCCTCGATGACAGGCTACTGAAGAGCTCTCTAATGAACTGGGGAGGGGCAGGGGGGGGGTGCATCGCTTAGCATGGCAGCATGGAGGGGGTGGGGGGATTAGGGATGGAGAAGGGGGTACAATTGTGTCAGTGAGGAATTTCATATGCATAATCATCTAAACATAAACATAAGCTCATAGATATACTATAATGGATGGAGGTGAGGAAGATGGGATGGAAGGATGACAGAAAGGTATTGGAGATGAGGAAGATGGGATGGAAGGATGACAGAATGGTATTGGAGATGAGGAAGATGGGATGGAAGGATGACAGAATGGTATTGGAGATGAGGAAGATGGGATGGAAGGATGACAGAAAGGTGTTGGAGATGAGGATGGAGGAAATGTATTGGAGATGAGGAAGATGGGATGGAAGGATGACAGAATGGTATTGGAGATGAGGAAGATGGGATGGAAGGATGACAGAATGGTATTGGAGATGAGGAAGATGGGATGGAAGGATGACAGAATGGTATTGAGATGAGGAAGATGGCCTGGAAGGATGACTGAAAGGTATTGGAGATAAGGAAGATGGGATGGAAGGATGACAGAATGGTATTGGAGATGAGGAGGATAGGCTGGAAGGATGACAGAAAGGTATGGGAGATGAGGAAGATGGGATGGAAGGATGACAGAATGGTATTGGAGATGAGGAGGATGGGCTGGAAGGATGACAGAAAGGTATGGGAGATGAGGAAGATGGGATGGAAGGATGACAGAAAGGTATTGGAGATGATGAAGATGGGATGGAAGGATGACAGAAATGTATTGGAGATGAGGAAGATGGGATGGGAGGATGACAGAACGGTCCTGGAGATGAGGAAGATGGGATGGAAAGATGACAGAATGGTATTGGAGATGAGGAAGATGGGCTGGAAGGATGACAGAAAGGTATTGGAGATGAGGAAGATGGGCTGGAAAGATGACAGAATGGTATTGGAGATGAGGAAGATGGGCTGGAAAGATGACAGAATGGTATTGGAGATGAGGAAGATGGGATGGAAAGATGACAGAAGGTCTCCATGATACCTCTGCCATAGATGGGGGGGTAGTGATTAAACATTCATGAAGGTGTGTCCAATCACAGTGCTCGTCTGGCTGTCTTTCTACACAGTGCAGGAAGTGAAATTGGATTGTAGTGAGAGGAACCCCTGCAGGTTGGCATGAGGGGTCAATTGAATGGGGAGTTCAAAGGTTGCAGAATTTATATGATGTCCTCTTATATCCCCAACCACCTTTTCCTCACTCGTACTGTAGGATACATCTAACACATTTAGGAATGCCAGCCTGCTTGCTTTTATGTGGATATCATGCTTGTATATCAGTGCTGTAATATGCAGGAAGAATATATTTGCTTTCAAAATGTGGGCATTGGTCAGTTTTTAAACTCACACAGACATGATTCAAAACACTTTCACTGACATGGACCCATACATTGTCAGTCTCTCTCTCTCACACACACACACACACACACACACACTATTATAAAACACACAGACACCTTTATTGAGTTGTATAGTGGCGGCAACAAAATGCACAACTTTTGTTCATCTCAAGGATTCTTCTGACTGCCCAGATGAACAGAGAGCCAATATTGATTTTTCTCCTTACCATGCAGTGACTGGGATTACCTATTTGCTCATTCATTTTTAAAGACAACTAGTGAGATTCTTCCCCCTTTTTTCTGTGTTCTTGTCTCTATCATTCCTTTTTTCTAAAGAGTGATTGTACCCTCCCCTTCTGTGGCAGAATCCCTCCTTGACCCTGAGACTTGTAATTCTGCCATAGATCACAGCTTTGGAATATTAGGCCTTACAGCGGTTAAATAAAATATGTTCAAATCGTCCAATCCCAGAGGCCACGGCAGAAATTCTAATCAGCGAAAAAAGAAAGGGAAAGGATTATGGGTAACGGGAAGCATCAGAATCCTACTGGCCATGTCAGAGGAACAGGAAGAGAAAGATAGAGAGGACCCAACCTTAATCATCATAATCACACTCATCAACAACACTGTGAAAGGTTCTGCATGACAGCAGGAGGAGGTGTGTTAAATATTTGTTTAAGAGGGAATTTCCACGGATATTGAGAGTAGTATGCCAAACAGGACAACCCTTCTGGGCCCTGGATGCCTTCACTTGACCATTGTAGGTTGGAGTCAGAATTGACCCCCCCCATAAAAAAAAGAAGAAACAAATCAAGTTTGTCACAACAAAATTTGCTTTGGTATTTAAGATTATTGCACAGGTGCAAAGGCTGAGGCCATACAACCAACATGTAGTACTGTGGTTGAAGCTGGACTGTATGGACTGTCCATAGAGGGTGATTGATCGGAACTCAATCCCTCAGTGTGTTCAGAAGACCACGAGACGCTCAATTACACTCTGGGATTCAAATGCTGAATTCACAGACTGAGACCCTCTGAGAAATACCAGTGACCTTCAGCCAACCACCAAACTCCAAACAACAACGTCAACTAGAGGTTTGACATCGATGGCCAAACACTTCACGAAGTCGAATGTAGGTTCTCGTTACCAAAAGGACACAAGATATAGAATTTTACCAAATGACCAAATAATGTAAATATTTAGTTGTTGTTTTGTGTTGTTTGTTAGGAGATTCATCTATCCATGCCATATGTGTATTAGATGAGCCATTACTGCACATTAGAATAGGAATAATTGTGTACATAGCAGCTTATGAATCATTAATCCCTGTGGTTTCCATCTGGGGGTTTCTGTCGGAGGGGCAAGGGAGGGGAGTCAGAGGGTGAGGGGGGCTTGGGCCCCCACGGACAAGCCAGTGCGATGAAAGAGGAAGAGAAATATGGATAGAGAGAGAAAGAAACATGGATACAGGCTATAGTGATGCGTTACATTTGTGGAACGGGCAACTTATCCTCAACCCTCACATCTGAATATAATGTGAGGTATAAAGGGAAACGTTACACATTTCTTTTGTAAATCGAATATATTTTTCATGAATGTGTATGGACTGTTTTCTTTTACACTTGGAATGGATAATCATTAGCCCTGTTTATACCTGGTTCTCAGATGCGTTCTTTGTCCTGATCTTATCCACATTCTGATTGTGTCCACATTTCAAGACAGGACTGGTGTAGACTATTAAAATATGTATTGTGATCAGATCTTCCTACCCATCTCTAGAGGTAGTCAGGCATGCATTGTGCAAGTGTAGATGGATGCATGTTAGTTCCAGGTGTAAATGAGGCCATTGAACTCTCAACATGTGCTGAGGTACTTGTGGTTGAAGGCCAAGCTGGAAAATGATCTTACAGCTCTTTGCAACTAGTATAATGGCAGTGAGTATAACACCGGAGCAAAATGTTATCACTCACTGCCATTATACTAGTTGCAAAGAGCCGTAAGATCATTTTCTCCTTGGGGTTGGGCAGTATGCAACAATAGGTGCTGAGGGAAAGAAAAAGCATGTGGTTATACAAACTAGTAATGTTACCATTGTACCCTGACCATGAATGCAACATGTTAATTCTAAATGAATTCCCTCTTGAACAAAAACGATGTCAATTGAAATGCTCGGGGATGCTTAGAGCCTTCAGTGTTTGTGATTCAACAATCGTGCTTTAGCCTTGAGTCCTCATCCATTGTATGTTGGTTATTCTGAGTAAATCGTTGGTCTGAGTGTCCATCAGCTCTCATTGTTTAGACTGATGGATGACTAGTATTTCAATATCTATCTCTATTTTATAGACACCTTTTACACTCGCTGAACAAATGGTGACATACAAAAGGGGTATGTAAATCAAAACCACCATTGAGGAATACATAAATAAGACACTAGCTAATATGTCAATAAAAATAAAGCACAGATGAGGTGAAGGAGAAAACTAGGCTACAGCACTTTTCTTTTTAACTTTTCTTTTTTGAAATCACATGTGCTGAGGTACTTCTTATGGTTGAAGGCCAAGCGAGAAAATGATGTTATAGCTCTATGCAACTGCTATAATGGCAGTGGTACAATTTTGCTCCGGTGAGAAGAATTCAGAAGGTTCACTAACAGCGATATATAACTCTTCTTGGGCAGTATGCAACAATAGGTCATGATCGTCTCTGCGAGTTAGCCAACCTGGCTAGCATGCTATGCAGCGCTAGGTTAGCTAGCCCGGTCGCGAAAATCCACATAAGACCGGATCAGGTCATCAACAAGTCTGGGAAAGGAGGCAAGCGGTGCTTGACCGAGGCCACCCCCTCCCTTCGTGTAGTCACCAGCGACACGGTTTGCCGGCCCTCGACTTCGTCTTCGGCCTAACAACACCCGTGCCAATATATCCTCTAAACACTGGCTTCTCGGGCATTATCACTTAAATAGGTTATGAAGGAAAGAAAATGAATTTGGTTTAACAAACTAGTACTGTTACTGATGTACTCTCACTATCAGTACAATTGTTTCCTTCTAAATGAATTCCCTCTTGAACAGGGCTAACAAAAACGATGTGAATGGAAATCCCTGGGGATGCTGAAAGTCTACTGTGTTTATGGTTCAACGATCCTGCTCCAGCCTTGAGCCCTCATTCACTTTTTGTATCATGTCTTCCCCTCCCCAGCCAGACCACTCTCAGACAGTCCTAGCAAAGTTCTTGCTTGAGAAATTAGTCTATGCTAAAGAAGCTATTTTAGTTCATCGCAGTAAAGTACTTAAGTGTCACCCAGAAATGATTTGATATTGAGATAAAAATGGCTGCATTGGACCTTTAAACAATGTTACTTTTTTTTTTTTTATCCTGGAAGGTATAAAGGTATCACTAACATGTAATAACATGTAGAAAGAACCTAGTGAAGTTGTTCAACTGAAACATATTTTCAATTGTTTTATTTTGTTGTTGTTTTTTTACAATTGAAACTTGTTCCTACTATGAATCATTGCTGCAATAGTCACATCAACAGCATGACGTCACATGACCTCCACACAGTAGGAGTCCTCAGTTACCAAGGTTATCTTTACCAAGAGATGGAAAGATAATATCTGAATAATATGTTCATATTTAGAAATGAATTGGGTTACAGTATGAATATATACGGACACTGACACACATTGATACTCAGACAGATGAGGAAGCGGGTCTCCTTTAATTTTTTTTTTAAAAGACCCTGCTTTACCTGTACTGTGGCAGAAGCAGAGAATGCTGGGAAGGCGAGGTCAGCGGTTCATCCGTCAAAGAGGCTCCTCGTTGATGGATGGCACTTCGAGCACTGCCGTACCCACCACCGTAGCCCTAACCGCCGAAAAGGCCTTTTGTAATAAATAAATAAACAGGGCACATCAAAGGGATTTTCAAAAAGAAAAACAAAGCCAGCACACACACACGTTTGTTCACAAACACACACACTCACACACACACGCGAAGAGAGGAAGAGAGGGGAAAAACTCAAAGGGCTGAAAATGTACACATAGTTTACTCTCCGATGACACCCAGCTTGAAGAAAATACCAGACCAAACAAAACAGTGTGGCGAGAATCGTGTTTGATTCCATATTCGGTTTGAGAGGCGTCTCAAAACAAGAAATTGGGCCGAAACAGTTGGTTGCTATGTTCTCTTTTTCATGAAACTTAAAGGTACTTCCAATCATCTTCATCCCCAATACTCACGTCTCATATTGATGAGGTCAGCAGAGGACAGGAAGGAGCTACAAGTCACTATTTATCCCAGTGGATAGAAACTATCACAGCACAGTAGGCTTCTGTAATAGCTCCATGTTGGTTTACTAAATCAAAACCGTATTCTCAAACACAAATAAACACAATAGCAAAAGAGGAAATGTGTGAACTGGGGTGGGCTAGCGGTCTAAGCTGCTAGCTGCCTCGGGAGCACATGTATAATGTACCGCTGCCAGGTTGGGTTCGATTCCGGCCTGCTGCTCTTTCAGCGCTCTCTCTCCCACCTTTCACCTCTTATCTCTCTCTATCCAATAAAAACACAATGCAGGGTTTTATTGTTATTATTATTCATGGGCCGTTTCCCTCTTTCTGAATAAAGATGTGTTTTCAGCGTTAGTGGTGTTGAGGAAATGGTGTGTACATTTGATGTGAGGTCACTTTTTAATCGTTGCGTACTGCGGCCGTGGTTTACAATTATACCGAAATGATGGTGAAGTCGCTGTAGAAGTTGTGTGAACCTGAAGCCTCAATGGTTGGTTAAGCTTAAGTAAATATATTGCATTTGGGGTTTTGGGTGAAAAGGCAGTCTGTCAGATTGTAGGTGAATGTGTTGTTTTCATAGTTGGCTTGGGGGTACCATGGAACCTGTGTGCCAGGTTGGTGCTCTTGGTTTTTATGAGCTTTGAGAAGCTCAGTTAGGGCATGCTGTATGAAATATTGAGAAAGCTGTGTGTGTGTGTGTGTGTGTGTGTGTGTGTGTGTGTGTGTGTGTGTGTGTGTGTGTGTGTGTGTGTGTGTGTGTGTGTGTGTGTGTGTGTGTGTGTGTGAGCCCATACACATATGTGTGTGTCAGCGTGAGGCCCCCAGCACGTTCCTAAGAGTGGTAGATTGGAAGGCCATACCTTCCATCACTGTAAGCCTATTGGTATGGATCAACATACTCTCTATAGACTTACTCTGTCTCTTCCTCTCTCTTCTCCCTTCTCTCTCTCTTCTCCCTTCTCTCTCTCTTCCCACTTTTCTCTCTCTTACTTTACCCCCTTCTCTCACCCCGCCCCCTCTCTCATACACATACATATTGTCACTGTCTGATGAAAACCAGTTAACTCAATTTTAGCCTTTATTTATTTGTTTTTATATTTTTTTATTGAAAGAAGTAATTCCCTCAAATGCACTATGTAGATTTAATCCCTCTAGGACCAATAACGTATTCAAAATAGCTTCTGAAGTTTCACAATTGTATGTTCGTTTAACGGGAAAAATATGGTCTTTTTTTTCCTTTTCATGAAAAAGTTTCTGTGTTGGAGATAAGAGATTTCCATCAGACAGACGATATTTTGCTCCCATAGATCAAAATCTTGCTCTGTTCATTCACACCCCCTTAATCTATACATTTTTTTACACTTTTACTCTTGTCTCTCCATCTCTCACATCATATGTATATCCCTCCCTTTATCTCGTCTCTCTGTCATTCCCTTTGTCTCTCTCTTTCTTAATCAGCTGACAGTGGCCTACCTGTAGTCAGTGAGCCTGGCTCAGTTTAGTACAGTTGAAAGAACACATCAGATTTCTCCTGCTTTCTCTGAGGCCTGATAGTAAAGGTTCTCTTACCTGTTTGGAGCTAGTGAGGCGTCCCTCCTCCCTTTAAATGAATCTTCAGAGGAGGGAGATTGACAGAAACACAGAGAGAGCCGGCCCGTTTGACTGGCGGCCCTGTCAAAGTGCACCCAGAGGCGCTCCCCTACAACCTTTTCCACTATACAAGCATTTCGCTACACCCGCAATAACATCTGCTAAACATGTGTATGTGACCAATAACATTTGATTTGATTTGACTCCTTTCCACTCGCCGCCTCTCTGAGTTGATTTGGCACTTATGGTACAGTAATGACCGAAGCGCACACACACACACACACACACACACACAGTCTTACCTATGTATAGAGACCTCAAGGTTTTTTTTAACAATCTTTCTTTAGTTGTTATTCATCTCTGTAAGTGTGTGAGATACAAGAGGGTGATAATACAAATACTGAGAATGTATGGCCCAGGTTCCTGAATGATGCAGCATAGTGGTGATAATGACAGGGAAGTGTCTCTCACTGATGGCCCTAATATGATGTATGAGGACATTTTATCCCATGTTTGTGCATGCAATGACTAAACTAGAGAGAGCGACCTTGGAGGCTCACCAGCTGACATCTTAAGTCACTCTGGAGTTCTAATGTCTTCCTACAAATGACGTGCGTCTATATTCCATTCAATTAATATGCTTATAAGTAGTATGTATTATTCAAACATGCAAATGAGGCACCGTTAGAAAACATACTTTTTGACACAGCTTTCTTGGATGGAAAAAGTGAGGCGTGGGAGCAACAGCCCTTCTGAAACTTTTATTCTCTGCAAACCACGAAGACAAAAAAAAAACGTGTTTCTCCTTCTTTGTCCTTCTCTTACTTTACTTAGGGTGTGTTTGAAATGCAAGAGAGTTGAGAGAATTGAAATAAGGCACTTCTAACAATCAAAGGTGATTTACAGTTCAATGACACACACCTGAGGACTTATAATTATGTGCAACACTGAAATATGTTCCCCTAAGACACGACTATGAATATATTTAAACCAACTTAGTTAGATAGATTCTTCTTGGGAGGTTTTACTGGTTTGGTCTGAGGTGTTTGGAGTAGGCAGCCATCTTTAGACCAGTCGACCATAGGAGCTTTCTATGGATGCGGCCGTCTCTAACAAGGGTGAAAGAAAGGACCTCTTATGTTCACTTTTGGGTTGAGTTACTTTTGAGAGGCTGGTGGTCGCTGAACTGAGGCTTCACTGAGCCGGTAACCACTACACGAGCCCTCAGTCCTCTCATGGGCTTTTTGGGAGCAACTATGGCCCTGTTCAGACCTACAGATGTAGGATCTTAATTTGAGCCAGTTTGCTTATGCAGGAAAATAATCTTGCAGCAACAGGAAATGTAATTATAATAATGGACATTAATAATGGACATTAATAATAATAATGATTAATAATAATTATAATGGATATTAATAATGGACATTAATAATAATTAATAATAATAATGGACATTAATGGGCTTTTTTGTAGGAGTTGATCAATTCTTCATAAGGGAAATCAAGTCTGGAATTTCAAAGTGGAAATTACAAACTTCAGAAGCCTTTTCAAACCTCAAATGTACTACAAGTTTTACATTTCCTGCATTGCAGGGTAGTTCTTCTGCAACAGGTTGATCAAAGTAAGATCCTACATCTGTCTCTGAGTTGATAAAAAAAGAACACTGCTATCCTGGGTCGGTTAGGAAAACAGAGCCAAATTGAATGAGCTATTTTAAAGACAATTATTTCACTTAAAAATGCAAGTTACACAATGAACAGTAAAAACACACTATGATAGTACATAGTCAAATAATTGTTACATTTCATGGCTTTGTCAGACTGTCTTCACACGGTGTGGATCCAGTAACACAATTTAGTAATGTATCTGTTATTGTCGTGATGCTGTACTGTTTGTGTGTATAGTTATATACATCCACTCTATTAGATTGAGGCCATTATTTTAGGCCTGAGAAATACACCAGGAATCTGCCTGGTACCTGAATATCATGACTGTACCTCCTCTGTTTAAACAGCACTATACTGAGCTTCATATTTCCCCTTATATGTACAATAAAAAAATAATATTTGCTCACTTAAAAATACTGATGATCTAGGTAGTGCTGTTTTTTTGGTTTTTTTTACCTTTATTTTACTAGGCAAATCAGATAAGAACAAATTCTTATTTACAATGGCGACCTAACCCGGACGGCGCTGTCTGCATTCTGTTTATCAATCTTGCCTACAGGGTTCAGTGATTCAATTTCACACCTGTTCATTGTGTACATGCATGTTAATGTTCTGTGTTATGTTCTAATATAGACATAAATAATCAACTTAATTTGGGCCTCACATTGCAAGTGCACTACAAAGTTGTGTAAAACAAATGCGGTTGATCTTTTTTCTATAGATCTGGATGCATAAACATTATTTACATCATTTTCTCCTTTTCCACTGTTTAGTGGAACTTCACAACACCCGCGGTAAACAGGAAATCCACCCAACAAACCCCTCTGCATTCTATGGTATCCCAACACTACGCTATTTGGGCTTGTTGCAGATATCGAACAGCATTGACAAGTCTTTTTTTTGCTCCTTAAAGGATGTGAACATTTGTAAATGAATGCTCCAAAGTGTCGAGCGGTATCAGGTCTCCTCCTGTCCGTGGGGGTTTATCGAGTGTGTCTATGGTTGATCTGCTCTCTAAATCCTCCCATGACCTCTCCCTGCCTGGAGCCAGCCCCTAGCCTTTCTTGGCTCCCTGCTGCGCACTCTCCCTCCATCCTCCTACCTCTCCTTCCTTTCCTTCCACCTCTCCCTCCTTCCACCTCTCCCTCCCGCTTTCCACCTCACCATCTCGCCATCTTTACCAATACCTTTTCGTCTCTCCTCCCATTCACTTTATTGTCCTCTTTCTATTTAACCTTATCGTTCTCGCTCCATCTACCTATCTCTCTATCTTTCTTGCCACCTGTCCATCTCTTCTTTTGACTTTCCCTGCGCCTCAGTCCATCACGCTGACCTATTTTTATCATGTAATATTTATGCACCTATTGTTTGTTTCCTCAGTCTCTCTATGCCTCCCCGTGTGTCTCTGTCTATTGTCTGTTGTCTGTCCAGCGGCGAACTGCTGACAGGACAAATGGAAAGAACAGCTGCTTTTCCTCTACTCAGGGTTCTATCGTAGCGTTTTTTCCTTTATTTCTAAAATGTTCACTTGCCTTTCCCCATTTTTGAGAGGGGACTAAACAGCATGCTAATGAGTCGTTGAAGACACCCTAGCCTCGCCCACTCTCTAATAAAGATGTTGGAGTTTAAAAGCTGCTCCAGTGTTCCAGAAGTGTTCAAATATACATGACGTGTGCCATCCTTGTTTGCTTACAATGTCCTTGTTTTTAATCTGCAAGTCAAATCCACTTGATGATGTGCAGGCTGGCTTTGTGAATCTTTGTTTTTAGTGAATCTTCTAAGTGAATATCATCTCCAAATACATGGCAGAGCAATGGGCATAGACTGAATGTAAACTCCAAAAACCTGGCACTACATAGGGCATTGGTGGTGAATGTGGTTTGTATTCCTCTCATAGTTACCAGAAAGCTTCACTTTATGGGTTGAGTGACACAGACAACATTGGTGCTATGGGCAAAGCGTGACACCATTAACCGGGAGACTGGACAGACTTTGATGATGTGGATGTTGTTTGGAATTAACAAAGTAATGTGTCACAGCAACATGTAATTCACACTAGCATGGGGACAGTACTGTGAAATATCATTCACCCATAAACAAATAACCCAGAATATGAGAGCTCAGTCCAGAGTTGTCCTATTTTTTTTAAGCATCCAGATTGCCATTGAAAGGGTAGCTGAGTGTGCGTGCTTACATGTGTTTGTCAGAGGGCTCCGTGTCACAAAGTCTCCATGGAAAGCAGATACATGCATTTGAAACACAAACATGTGAAATACCACTGACCTGTCGCTCCCTCTCTCTTTCTCTTCATCCCTCCCTTTCCAGCCCTCTCACCATTGTGCTCTCTCTCACTTTCTCTTCATCCCTCCCTTTCCAGCTCCCTCTCACCATTGTGCTCTCTCTCACTTTCTCTTCATCCCTCCCTTTCCAGCTCCCTCTCACCATTGTGCTCCCTCTCTCTTTCTCTTCATCCCTCCCTTTCCAGCTCCCTCTCACCATTGTGCTCTCTCTCACTTTCTCTTCATCCCTCCCTTTCCAGCTCCCTCTCACCATTGTGCTCTCTCTCACTTTCTCTTCATCCCTCCCTTTCCAGCTCCCTCTCACCATTGTGCTCTCTCTCACTTTCTCTTCATCCCTCCCTTTCCAGCTCCCTCTCACCATTGTGCTCCCTCTCTCTTTTCTTCATCCCTCCCTTTCCAGCTCCCTCTCACCATTGTGCTCCCTCTCTCTTTCTCTTCATCCCTCCCTTTCCACCTCCCTCTCACCATTGTGCTCTCTCTCACTTTCTTCCACCCCTTTCTCCCTCTGTCCATCACCCTCCATCTCCCTCTCCCTCTATTTCATCTTATTAAAGCGCGTGGATTGTCGCCGTTATTTACCAAATATAGTCTGACAAAAGAAGAAGTGGGAATTTTGACTGATTGAACATCAAAGAAGCAACGTCTCCGCCTTTTCTATTAGAACCCATTAAGAACAGAGGAAAACATCCATTTCTCACACATCAATGGCGGCTTCCTAATCAATTGAAAAAGACACTTGTATGGGGATGCAAATCGTATCTTTGTCTTATTAAAGCTTTTAGAAGATGCATGTCGGGATTTAATGTTATGAAATAAAAGAGGCCGTTTTTTTTATTTTTTTATTTTTTTATCTAAAGATGCAGAGGCGTTGGTAATGGTCTAAATCAAAGCCAAGGGACTCTCTTAATTACCAGAGGAGTTAGCCTATCCTTATTCATTTTGATCAAATATACTGGGATCTGATTTCCAGGCTTATGATGCATTTGGGAGGTTGGTTAAGGAACGGAAATAGAACATGGGACTCATTTCACTGAGTGAAGAAAAAGCATGGACCGTGATGGAACAAGGGTCTGCGTTTTCATTACAGTTATCGCTAACTATGCTATACAAAAAATATAAAGACAGAATGAAACCACCGCCTCTCTGTGCTGTGGTTTATGAGGACCGACCTGTGGCTTCAATGGCATTAAAAGGCATGCTTGTGTGGGGTATTTGTGTCTCTCTTTGCCCTTTGCCCTCTTCTTGTTCAGGTAATGAATTGCTATATCCTAATTGCAATTTGTGGCTTTGGAGGAAGGCAATTGCGTCAAAAAAATTCAAAGTTGCTGCTCAATGAAACCGTTTTGATGGAGTGCACAGCTCGAACCACCCAAATGGGCTTTTGTCCTCTATAGACTTGAACGCACAAAACACACTGATTCATCGGCTGACAATACAGGCAGTACATCACAGATCACTGAATGCACATTTGAATTGTAAATCGGTAGGGACACTTTCAAACATGTTAGTAGACAGTAAGCACACCAGTTATCAAATGTACAGCGAAAACGCAGGAGGAATCTTCCCGGCATGTTGAATCGTAGTAAGCGATAGATAGATAGGTGGTGACCAAAAGAAACTTTGTGCCCTTGGATATATTCAATACACCTTTTACAACACCATGAAGGTGTATAATTCATTAGGTGTTTATTTTGATTGAAATTCTTATCAAAATCCTCCAGCTATAACTTAAAGTAGGCCGTTTTGTCCACCCATGTAAAAAGCATTGATTGGTGTTAGCTTGAAGCCATCATGAATACATTGCACACAAACTTGAGGCCAATTGATTTTCCTGCATTAATTTCTTAATTAGCGTCCTGGTATGGAAACCGTGAGGGGTACTGATAAAATCACTGGTGGCGTTTAGACCAATTGGAAAGAGGGCATTTGGAGGATACGGGGAGCAATTCAAAACAGTAACCAGGAGAAAATACACAGATGTGCTTAAAATAGATGCGATTTGGTTGATTTTCATGTACTTTAAGGAAAATAACAGATTTGTATCAGTTTGACCTAGGGCAGAAGTAATCAATATGGCAAATCATTATGCCCTTAAACTAATGCCCATGATAATAACTCACATCACACCAGTACTCTGTAAACTCTCGGATTACGTCATATAATCCATAATTTTGAAGAGTTTTGTTCTTTTGTTTACCTGCATTTACTCTCCTTTATAGCTTCCTTGCTACAGTGCCTTGCGAAAGTATTCGGCCCCCTTGAACTTTGCGACCTTTTGCCACATTTCAGGCTTCAAACATAAAGATATAAAACTGTATTTTTTTGTGAAGAATCAATAACAAGTGGGACACAATCATGAAGTGGAACGACATTTATTGGATATTTCAAACTTTTTTAACGAATCAAAAACTGAAAAATTGGGCGTGCAAAATTATTCAGCCCCTTTACTTTCAGTGCAGCAAACTCTCTCCAGAAGTTCAGTGAGGATCTCTGAATGATCCAATGTTGACCTAAATGACTAATGATGATAAATACAATCCACCTGTGTGTAATTAAGTCTCCGTATAAATGCACCTGCACTGTGATAGTCTCAGGGGTCCGTTAAAAGCGCAGAGAGCATCATGAAGAACAAGGAACAGACCAGGCAGGTCCGAGATACTGTTGTGAAGAAGTTTAAAGCCGGATTTTGATACAAAAAGATTTCCCAAGCTTTAAACATCCCAAGGAGCACTGTGCAAGCGATAATATTGAAATGGAAGGAGTATCAGACCACTGCAAATCTACCAAGACCTGGCCGTCCCTCTAAACTTTCAGCTCATACAAGGAGAAGACTGATCAGAGATGCAGCCAAGAGGCCCATGATCACTCTGGATGAACTGCAGAGATCTACAGCTGAGGTGGGAGACTCTGTCCATAGGACAACAATCAGTCGTATATTGCACAAATCTGGCCTTTATGGAAGAGTGGCAAGAAGAAAGCCATTTCTTAAAGATATCCATAAAAAGTGTTGTTTAAAGTTTGCCACAAGCCACCTGGGAGACACACCAAACATGTGGAAGAAGGTGCTCTGGTCAGATGAAACCAAAATTGAACTTTTTGGCAACAATGCAAAACGTTATGTTTGGCGTAAAAGCAACACAGCTCATCACCCTGAACACACCATCCCCACTGTCAAACATGGTGGTGGCAGCATCATGGTTTGGGCCTGCTTTTCTTCAGCAGGGACAGGGAAGATGGTTAAAATTGATGGGAAGATGGATAGAGCCAAATACAGGACCATTCTGGAAGAAAACCTGATGGAGTCTGCAAAAGACCTGAGACTGGGACGGAGATTTGTCTTCCAACAAGACAATGATCCAAAACATAAAGCAAAATCTACAATGGAATGGTTCAAAAATAAACATATCCAGGTGTTAGAATGGCCAAGGCAAAGTCCAGACCTGAATCCAATCGAGAATCTGTGGAAAGAACTGAAAACTGCTGTTCACAAATGCTCTCCATCCAACCTCACTGAGCTCGAGCTGTTTTGCAAGGAGGAATGGGAAAAAATGTCAGTCTCTCGATGTGCAAAACTGATAGAGACATACCCCAAGCGACTTACAGCTGTAATCGCAGCAAAAGGTGGCGCTACAAAGTATTAACTTAAGGGGGCTGAATAATTTTGCACACCCAATTTGTCCGTTTTTGATTTGTTAAAAAAGTTTGAAATATCCAATAAATGTCGTTCTACTTCATGATTGTGTCCCACTTGTTGTTGATTCTTCACAAAAAAATACAGTTTTATATCTTTATGTTTGAAGCCTGAAATGTGGCAAAAGGTTGCAAAGTTCAAGGGGGCCGAATACTTTCGCAAGGCACTGTATATGCTCTGTGTCACTCTGCATAGGAGAGTCTGTATACTGACTAAAGAGTAAAAATATAGTACATTTGGATATAAAAAATATATACATCACCTCACCCTTTGGGAGTGATTCTAGTGGTCATGATCCAGTGGTCCCAGGAGGACCTCATTTTGCCTATCTGGTTTCACCAAAAACTAGTTAATGTGTCTGCTGCATCCATCTTGTTTTTTTTTTGCCAGGCATCAATCATAACCCTGCGCCCTTTGACCTCGGAACCATTCTCTGCCTCCGTCAGTGTATAAGCTTTGATCTTGCATGCAGCTGTATCCCTTCACCCACCTGCTGTTTATGAAAACACAAACTGAACAAACACGAACCGGTGGAACGTACTGTAGTCACAAGTAATTGATGAGAAAATGATTTCATTTGCATTATGGAGCATCTCATTTGAGCTAAGGTCACTAAGCCATTGTGGCAATATTGAATACCTCGTGAATGTAGTCCTACAGCATAATGCACAATCGTGCCCCCTTCCAAAGCAATTACCGATATTAACCTTTTACTGCAGTGGGCTAAATCGGGGTCACACAGAGTGTTTCTGGGTAGTCTTAAACAAATCTACTTTGAAACCAAAGTATACACCTCACACACATGGTTATGAGCTTCAAAAACAGAAGACACCTGTTCCATGTCAGATATAGAGTTGATATGTAATACATTTTGACACTTTATTTTGACACTTTATATGCATTTACAGAAGGCTGTGTTTAAAAAAAAAGAAGTAATCTTTATTAATTAGGAAAAATATTAAGAACATTCCACTCATGAGACCAAAGAGGGCCCCTTAGTTCCAGTGAAGGGAAATCTTAACGCTACAGCATACAATGACATTCTAGACGATTCTGTTCTTCAAACTTGGTTGCAACAGTTTGGGGAAGGCCCTTTCCTGTTTCAGTATGACAATGCCTCTGTGCACTTAGCAAGGTCCATACAGAAATGGTTTGTCGAGATCGGTGTGAAAGAACTTGACTGGCCTGCACAGAGCCCTCACCTCAACTCCATAGAACACCTTTGGGATGAATTGGAACGCCGACTTCGAGCCTAATCACCCAACATCAGTGCCTGACCTCACAAATGCTCTTGTGGCTGAATGGAATTAAGTCCCTGCAACAAGGTTCCAACATCTAGTGGAAAGCCTTCCCAGAAGAATGTAGGCTGTTATAGCAGCAAAGCGGGGACCAACCCCATATTAATGCCCATGATTTTGGAATGAGATGTGCTCGACGAGCAGTGTATAAACATTGAACTTGGATTTACTGCTATTAGCTCATAGAAAAACATTGAATAACACATGCATACATGGCAAAACAGATCAAAAGGAGACACACAGGAAAGCATCAGGAAAAAAACGAACAACAATCACAAAAAGGTTACATGTGTAACCCTGGTTTAAAAAAAGCATTTGTATAAATGTTTTACCAGTCTGTAGCGGGGTATCTTCAGACAAGTCTCGTGAAGCTTGTAAGCAAGTCTTGTGAGAGTCTCAGGCTTTTGATAGTGGGCAGCTTAAACTGTTGGTGCTTGACGGGCGCTTTTCATGAAACGCACCATTTTTGGGACGTCTCGTGTACTAACAAACACGGCTGTCGCTCTGCTACCTTGCACTGCCGAGGCGGGAGGCCGACATCGGAGGATGCGGTGGATTGAGACACAGCATTGGACTCTGCAGCTAGAGACTTCTGTTGACGCAGAAGTCTCCCGGCTTAAACAGACAGATTGCGATGGTGATTTTTGTATTATGCTAATTACATGTCCACATGGGCGCGGACATCGAGGCGAGGGTTAACATTCTGGGGGACACAAAGTCTGAATCCTATTCAGTATTTTTGTGTTAGAAAGTTTTTTTTTTTTCAAAGAGCACCTGCAAACAATCAACTCTGGAGCTATACAGCCACGCCCTATGTGAACGCACCGCTTGGACATCATTTGTTTCTATATAGAAATATGATTGGAAAACAATTCCATGAAGCGTGAGAAAAAGACAGAGAGAATGATAGAGCGAAAGGAGGGAACGCAAACGTGATGTGGACAATGGGTAAATATCCTAAATAAGCCCCTTCTGAATGGAAATCTAATTCTCAGGCCGCCCACCCACCACCACCACTACCCCCCTCAACATACACGCACTTAATTCAGCCACAAATGGCAAACGGCTTGCTCTCAGCCAGTACAGTTGTAATTATGGGCCATTCTTCTGAATGTCATTGAAACATTGTTCCGGGTCTTTCTCCTCCTGGCCCTAAGACCCCCCCACCCCCCCTACAAAAGTAGAGGTGGTGTGGTCCAAAACACAAGCCCATCATTACTTCCTTTTAGTCTGAAACAGGAAGCGGGGGGTCAGGATAACAGTTATTTTCCACATGCCTCCCGTGCATCTCTTTTGATATGGTTGTTTGTGAGGTTTGTGAGAAGTGAGAAACCAAAAAGGCCAGTTCTCTGTCAGTTTTCTTTGTGGTAATGTTTAGTGCCACACCTGACCTGCAGTCAGTAGAAGCCAAATGGCACAAGCCTTGTCAGCATCATTATAAATACTGCACATATTTGTTTTCAAACCAGACAAAACCAACAAACTTAACAATGGTCAGAAATTTGAGTCACTCTCATGCAAAGGCAATGGTCTCATGTTCTTACTGAAGATCAGCAGAATGTGCTGGTGGAATCATCCAATTTAGCACTAACAAATACAGTACCAGTCAAGAGTTTGGACACACCTACACATTCCAGGGTTTTAGTTTATTTTGGACTATTTTCTACATTGTAGAATAATAGTGAAGACATCATAACTATGAAAAACACACGGAATCACGTAGTAACCAATTAGACCGGTGGAAATCTGTCCTTTGGTCTGATGAGTCCAAATGTGAGATATTTGGTTCCAACTGCCCTGTCTTTGTGAGACGCAGAGTAGGTGAACGGATGATCTCTGCATGTGTGGTTCCCACTGTGAAGCATGGAGGAGAAGGTGTGACGGTGTGGGGGTGCTTTGCTGGTGACACTGTCAGTGATTTATTTAGAATTCAAGGCACACTTAACCAGTATGGCTACCACAGCATTCTGCAGCGATACGCCATCCCATCTGGTCTGTGCTTAGTGGGACTATCATTTGTTTCTTAACAGGCCAATGACCCAAAACACCTCCAGGCTGTGTAAGGGCTATTTTACCAAGAAGGAGAGTGATGGAGCGCTGCATCAGATGACCTGGCCTCCACAATCACCCGACCTGAACCCAATTGAGATGGTTTGGGATGAGTTGGACTGCAGAGTGAAGAAAAAGCAGCCAACATGTGCTGACCAAATTTGGGAACCCCTCCAAGACTGTTGGAAAAGCATTCCAGGTGAAGCTGGTTTGGAGAATGCCACGAGTGCTCAAAGCTGTCATCAAGGCAAAGGGTGGCTACTTTGAAGAATCTCAAATATAAAATATATTTTGATTTGTTTAACAATTGTTTGGGTTACTGTATGATTTCATATGTGTTATTTCATAGTTTTGATGTCTTCACTATTATTCTACAATGTAGAAAATAGTAAAAATAAAGAAAAACCCTTAAATGAGTAGGTGTGTCCAAACTTTTGAATGGTACTGTATATGGATCTATGATGTAGGCCTCCGTAGTTTTCACTTCTCATTAGGTGTCAAACACCAGGAAAACACAATAATACCCAACACAAATCTGCTGTGTTGTTGGCCTACCATTGAACTTTACCTAACGTTTACAAGCCAGAGGTGGCTTCCCACTGGGCACTGATGCCAGTTCAATGTCTAGTTTTGAATTACATTAGTTGAGTTGTCAACTAATGTGAATTCAGTGTGAAATAAACAAAACATATTGCCACGCCATTGGATTTAGGTTGCAAATCGGGTGAGAAAAAAAAAAATACAAAAATGCCTTACGTTGATGACGTTTTGCAAATCTAAACAGTTTTCCACGTTGATTCAACATCATTACATAGATTGTTTTTTAAATTACATTGAAACAACGTTCATTCAACCTGTTTTTGCTCAGTGGGTTGGCTCGCCATCCAGCGAGACAATTCTTCTGACAGACAGACTTACACTGCTGTGCCTTGGCTGACACATCGGAGGTGACCACAAGGTTTGAGGACAGCGAACACAGACCCTGGTGTTCTGTAGCTCCAAGGTCCTGCAGTTCTGTCTCAGGTGGGTTCCATGTTTAGAGAGCTCTAGGTCTGCCTCACCCTCTGATTAATGACTATCACATCCATTTCTGAAAAGCCTGCTGTTTGTTTTGGACGAAGGAGGCAATGCACTTAATTTCTCTAATATGGTTCTCACGATGTACTGTTTTGTAACGGTGGACTGGTTGGAGACAGTCCGGTGTTGCCAGCAGCCAATACCTACAGAGGTAGAAGTAATGCTACAAAACCAGAATGTTACCATCAATCATGTTAGTCTGACCTGTTACTTGAACTCTCCTTCATATTGTGCTTCTCACTTCTAAACAATCTAATGCCTATAGTTTGTACAGTATCGAAAAAGTCTGAAAATGTGTTCGCTCATGACTGTAAGTCGCTCTGGATAAGAGCTTCTGCTAAATGACTAAAATGTCAAATGTAAACATTTACAGAGTGAGTATATATGTTGGGGAATTAATGTATAGTTTTTAATAATCTAATCAAACTACTGTCGCTTCGTTGAACAGATTGTTAAAGAAATTGTGGCATGGCAATAGTATTGATTGCACAGTATAAGACAAACCCATGCTTATTTTTGTGACTTACTCTCCAGCATTAATAGAGGGGGTTTGGTCTCTGGCCAATATACCACGGCTAAAGACTGTTCTTATGTGCGACGTAACGCGGAGTGCCAATCAGCATTCAGGGCTCGAACCACCTCATTTATAATCTCTTTTCTGTTCTACTCAGCTTTCTGAGTGGTATTGTATGTTTGTACTGTACACTGGCAGGAAACATTAATTAACCACCTCTGCAAACTCATTTTGGTAGTCCGATTAGCTTTTCAAATAATTATGAAAATACTGTACGTCATAAAATAAAAGGTCCTTTGCATAATCAAATACATTTTTAAAATAAATTCCCCCATTATTGTATTTTACACAATGGGGAGAACCATTAGAAACACATTATTGTGGTTAACCATGTCATTATTCATATGATATAATGAATCTGAACTGTACTAGAAAAAATGCTAAAATGGTTACCAGAGCCTTCACATACAATAGGGCTAATTTGTCATTGACTAAATGCAATAAAAGGTTAAATGCCAAGTTCCACTTGATAAAGACAGAAAACATTATATTGTTTTATTCATCTTGCTCAGACTGGATCTGGCATGACTCAAACTGTAGTTACCCTTTAAACACGGCTTTAAAATGCACATATTGTTACCAATATGAAAACAAGTTGGTAGGCAGACGGTTAGTGCTATCCGGGATCTTTGGGACGTCCCTATCCTAAACGCTAACCGTAACCTTACCTAACCCTAACCCTAACACTTACCTTAACCATTTGAAATGTAAACTTCAATGGGGTAACGTCAGAGTTGGGACGTCTAAAAGATCCCAGATAGCAAGGACCGTAGACAGACCCTATAATATACTAATTGTCCCCAGACCCATTTCAGGCTGCACGGTCGGGAATAAAGAGGCATTGTGGGTAATTAACTGTTGGCTCACATAGTTTAGTATGTGTGCATGACTATATTGCCTGAGGTTGGCTGTAAGGACACTAGGACTATAATAGCTCTTTCCACTGTAATATCTAGGAAGGAAGAGTGGTTGATCAAATACAGTGGTGTGTATTGATATAAAGGGGTGAGAAGGTGACAGAATTGATAGGTCCTTTTACAATTAAAAAAATTCCTCCAATGTGAAATTACTACAGTGGGGGGAACAAGTATTTGATACACTGCCGATTTCGCAAGTTTTCCTACTTACAAAGCATGTAGAGGTCTGTAATTTTTTATCATAGTTACACTTCAACTGTGAGAGACGGAATCTAAAACAAAAATCCAGAAAATCACATTGTATGATTTTTAAGTAATTAATTTGCATTTTTTTGCATGCAAAAAGTATTTGATACATCAGAAAAAAATTACTTAATATTTGGTATAGAAACCTTTGTTTGCAATTACAGAGATCATACGTTTCCTGTAGTTCTTGACCAGGTTTGCACACACTGCAGCAGGGATTTTGGCACACTCCTCCATACAGACCTTCTCCAGATCCTTCAGGTTTCGGGGCTGTCACTTGGCAATATGGACTTTCAGCTCCCTCCAAAGATTTTCTATTGGGTTCAGGTCTGGAAACTGGCTAGGCCACTCCAGGAACTTGAGATGCTTCTTACGAAGCCACTCCTTAGTTGCCCTGGCTGTGTGTTTTGGGTCGTTGTCATGCTGAAAGACCCAGCCACGACCCATCTTCAATGCTCTTACTGAGGGAAGGAGGTTGTTGGCCAAGATCTCGCGATACATGGCCCCATCCATCCTCCCCTCAATACGGTGCAGTCGTCCTGTCCCCTTTGCAGAAAAGCATCCCCAAAGAATGATGTTTCCACCTCCATGCTTCACGATTTGGATGGTGTTCTTGGGGTTGTATTCATCCTTCTTCTTCCTCCAAACACAGCGAGTGGAATTTAGACCAAAGAGCTCTATTTTTATCTCATCAGACCACATGACCTTCTCCCATTCCTCCTCTGGATCATCCAGATGGTCATTGGCAAACTTCAGACGGGCCTGGACATGCTCTGGCTTGAGCAGGGGGACCTTGCGTGCGCAGCAGGATTTTAATCCATGACGGCATAGTGTGTTACTAATGGTTTTCTTTGAGACTGTGGTCCCAGCTCTCTTCAGGTCATTGACCAGGTCCTGCCGTGTAGTTCTGGGCTGATCCCTCACCTTCCTCATGATCATTGATGCCCCACGAGGTGAGATCTTGCATGGAGCCCCAGACCGAGGGTGATTGACCGTCATCTTGAACTTCTTCCATTTTCTAATAATTGCGCCAACAGTTGTTGCCTTCTCACCAAGCTGCTTGCCTATTGTCCTGTAGCCCATCCCAGCCTTGTGCAGGTCTACAATTTTATCCCTGATGTCCTTACATTGTGGAGAGGTTGGAGTCTGTTTGATTGAGTCTGTGGACAGGTGTATTTTATACAGGTAACGAGTTCAAACAGGTGCAGTTAATACAAGTAATGAGTGGAGAACAGGAGGGCTTCTTAAAGAAAAACTAACAGGTCTGTGAGAGCCGGAATTCTTACTGGTTGGTAGGTGATCAAATACTTATTGCATGCAATAAAATGCAAATTAATTACTTAAAAATGAAGTTGAAGTGTACCTATGATAAAAATGACAGACCTCTACATGCTTTGCAAGTAGGAAAACCTACAAAATCGGCAGTGTATCAAATACTTGTTCTCCCCACTGATAGGAACACCAATAACAACACTTTATTTTTTTATTTAATTTTTACCCCTTTTTCTCTCCAATTTCATGATATCCAATTAGTAGTTACAGTCTTGTCCCATCGTTGCAACTCCCCTACTGACTCGGGAGAGGCGACGGTCGAGAACCATGCTTCCTCTGAAACACAAACCTGCCAAGCCGCACTGCTTCTTGACACACTGCTCACTTAACCCAGAAGACAGCCACACCAACGTGTCGGAGGGAACACAGTCCATCTAGCGACCGAAGTCAGCTTGCAGGCTCCCGGTCTGCCACAAGGAGTCGCTAGAGTGAGATCGGACAAGGAAATCCTGGCCGGCCAAACCCTCCCCTAACCTGGACGACGCTGGGACAATTGTGCTCCGCCTCATGGATCTCCCGGTCACGGCCAGCTGTGACACAGCCTGGGATCGAAAATGGGTCTGTAGTGAAGCCTCAAGCACCGCGATGCAGTGCCTTAGACCACTGCGCCGCTCGGGAATCATATAATATACACTGAGTGTACGAAACATTAGGAACATGACATAGACTGAACAGGTAAATCCAGGTGAAAGCTATGATCCATTAATGAAATCTACTTAAATCAGTGTAGATGAAGGGGAGGAGACAGGTTAAAGTTGAATGTGCAAGCCAAAAATTTAAAGTGCCTTTGAACGGGGTATGGTAGTAGGTGCCTGACGCACTGGTTTGAGTGTGTCAAGAACTGCAACTCTGCTGGGTTTTTCACGCTCAACAGTTTCCTGTGTGTATCAAGCATGGTCCACCACCCAAAGGACATCCAGCCAACTTTGACACAATTGGGCCAGCATTCCTGTGGAAAGCTTTCGACACCTTGTAGAGTCCATGCCCTGACGGATTGAGGCTATTAGGAGGGGCAAAAGGGGCTGCAACTCAATATTAGGAAGGTGTTCCTAATGTTTTGTTCACTCAGTGTACAATAATAATAACAATAATAATAAATAATAAAGTAATTCATCAAATGCCCATTAGATTACATACCATCCTGTTTTTGGCTGAGTCACACATCAGCCTATTAAAAGGTCCCTCAGATTAGACTCAATGGGACAGCATCAGAGGCAGGTACCCCGCTGCAGGCACGATAACACGCCACACAACACAGTGAACTCTCAGGCACCTGCTGAGGTAATCCAGGGAGAGGCAAGCTTGGAATTCCACTGCTTTGGGCTGTTATGTGTGGGCTCCAGGTCTGTAGAGCTGCGAGTGGTGGGGCGCCTCTTTGCTGCATACACAGACATACATGATTATCTAAGAAGAGTATCCTTATATTCCCTCCTGCCCAGCCAATGTTTCCTTCCTTCCTTCCTCAATAATTTGATAATATTGTGTAGATTTCTACCATATTGCTTTCAGCTGATCCAGTCATGCCAGATCAGTGATCATATTGCGCTTTTAAAACAGCCTGTTTAAGCGAGTTGATATACAGGTTCATTATGGAGCCCTTATCTCTGGCATGCAGCAGGTCTATGTGGATTTTTTTTGTCAACACAGTATTTTGACCACCGAGCAGAAGACAGACTAAAAAACAGTATTTTATGCCATTTAAAAAAAAAAATCCTACAGTTGTATATTTTTGTTTTTCTGGAAGAAACATTTAATCATTTATTAAACATCACTTTTATGATTATTAAATGGAATATTGCTTTTCCAGGCTACATTTTGGAGCCTCACAAGTGGACTACTGAGTCACACACATGCTCTCTCTCTCTCTCTCTCTCTCTCTCTCTCTCTAAAGTGGTCTGTCTAGAGCAGCCAAATGAGAGGTGTGTCAGCTATAGGCCTATTCCAGAAACTGCTTATATTTTCTAAGAAAAATGTTATACATGCCTACCAACAGTATTTTAGGGGTCATCAAAAAATATGAACCCTATAGGCCGAAGCAGAGATATACACTTTAATAATTACATTTCAGAATTAACAATGAAGAAAATTGTGCGAAACAAAAAATGCTAAACCCTCGTTTTGTTTCTCTGCCTAATTTATTCAAACACTTCAAACACTGAGCGAAGAAGGACTTATTTTTGAGTTCCTAGAGGTTGCTGTTTTTAAACAACACTTCGAGACGAAGGTGTGAATACAAGCAGCGATAAGTGTTGAGGATGATCGTAGACCACATTCAGGTTGGCAGTTTTATATTCAATAAATCTTCGTCGTAAAAAAGACTAGATTCTTCTTGCTAGGCAGGCCTACAACCAGGCTTCTGTCAATTGACCGTGACCTGATTGACCGCCTTGTGTAGAGCTGTCAAGGAGTCAATTAAGCATATTAATATTTAGACAGGTGACATAATTTAACGCAAACAGTAGGTTTAAGTGTGTTATTCATTAAATTGTCGTACAAAAAAATCTAGCATATCGTCCAATTAAAATGTCTTTATTCCAGCACCACTCGATGTCCATTATAAATAAACCTGCTCCATAATTATTTATTTTTTCGAGAGCCGTTAATAATTTGCATCAATGATACAAATGAGCTGAAAAGTTTATTGCTGGCATTTTTTTCCCTGTGCTTTAGAAATCTGTCAGATGGAGAAAAGAACACAGCACAAATGTACCAAGCCCCTGTTATATTATTCAGAATGAATAGGCTACAGGTTAGTCTTTAAAACCCCGGCCTCATTAGCCCCTCTGCCTGTATTCTTCCCAACCGTGTGCAGACTGAGAGCACGTCTGTGCGCCCATTATTGTGTCCTTTGTAATTCAAAATGCAAATGCATAAACTATAGATGCAACCTAATTCAGGATATAGTCTAAAATATACAATTATGCAATATGTTATGAGAAATGTACAACAACATGTCTAATAATATCAACATAATCATAGCTAGCATGACATGGGCTAAAGAAAAAAGGAACGGGCTCAAGATGTCATAGTAATCGAAATGGTATTCATACTGCTTCATGTAACCTGCCTCTACCCTGTGAAGCAAATGTTGATATAGCCTATATTGATTTAAGTTTATCCTGGAAAGCATGCGCAGTAAACCTTTGGCCCCTATGCCGTGGCTTTTCAAAATTGCTACATTTTGAAACGGGAGAAAATAAGGATGTGCTCTCTATTCATTTTCAGTGGGTGACCGCCCATATGTTGAATCCGCATTTACAAGTAGGCTACTTCAGCCTATTTTGCTTTTCCAGCACAAAAGCAAACGGGCGCTTCACTGTCCTGCGTTCCTCACCCAAACTGCCTTCTCTAACTGCACACTCGTCCGCCTGCTTCCTCCAGGCTTTTTTCTCTCTCTCCCTATTTATAAAAACGTCACTTCAAGTCCCTCCCTTTTTGAATCTCATTAGTTTCTTGTGTGTTTCTCCCTGTCAATAATCCTGAATCCAGACTCTCTCTATTTCCATCCCTCTCTATCTGTCAATCAGCGCCGCCTTTGAACTGAAAACCACTCCGACCAACTTCAACTCACTCAATCCGAGCGGCTCAGCTCCATCTCCGGCTTCTTTTTCTGCCAAGATTCCCCTTCTTTTTTAGTTTGTACTAACCGCCAGTGCTTGGAAAACGCCAATACAGACTCTAAACTTTAACTCGGATTCTAGATCACCAAGATCAAGGGTTTAAAACTTTGTGTTTTTGCCCCCCAAAATTGCTCGGGAAAATGCCGCAGCTCAACGGCGGTGGAGGGGACGATTTGGGTGCGAACGATGAAATGATTTCCTTCAAAGACGAAGGGGAGCAGGAGGAAAAAATTTCGGAGAATTTATCAGCAGAAAGGGATTTAGCAGATGTCAAATCTTCTCTTGTAAATGAATCAGAAACAAATCAAAACAGCTCGTCGGATTCGGAGGTAAGTGAAATAATCGATTGTCCATTCGGTAGTTTGCAACCATTTACTTATTGTGCGCGAAATGTGCAGTGAAACCACGGTATTTAAAAAGTAATGATTTCCCTATGTGTTTCTTTAATGCAACCCCTGTGTTTCGTTGCATTTCAAGGCGGAAAGACGGCCTCCGCCTAGATCTGAAACTTTCAGAGACAAAACAAGAGAAAGTTTAGAGGAGGGTGAGTTTCTGCTTTTCCGTTCACGCTCTTGTCTCTTAGATTTTTACACAATGGCACTATATGAGCGTGCCGAATGAGTTTCTTCTGGAATCTCAGAGGCATCAAAGTTTTCAAGGCACTTATAAAAGTTATTCTTTTCCCCCGCCATGTTAGCTGCGAAAAGGCAAGATGGAGGGCTGTTCAAGAGCCCACCGTACCCGGGCTATCCATTTATAATGATCCCCGATCTTACAAGCCCGTACCTTCCGAATGGATCACTTTCTCCAACAGCTCGCACAGTAAGTTCGTTTATTTACACCTATACATTAGTGGACACAACCCAAGTAGCCCCTAGAGTAAACGCGCATTGTCACCCAGCTAGGTGTGTTTAGTTGTTAAATGTAGACAGAAGTTTCACAATTTATGAACTGTACAATGGCATGCATGTCGCTTGCAACACAGTGTCCCTGCATGTCTCTCTGAAGCCGATAGCATTCTATAGGAGTAGGGATACTCAATGCGTTTCCATCACCTCAAATATAAACAATTGTATGCAAGGTCATGTGCATATGATGAATAATCTATTTCTTGTTCACCTGTGATCAAATTATAATATAAAACATAAACATTAATTTTAATAAAAACATTTCAGTTTATAGTGGACAATTAAAAATGATTCTTGTTTTTCTTGTTGTTATTGTATTATAATGTGAGTTTCAGATAGGCTGCTTCTGGCTTTGATTTTATACTGCCCCCTAATATAATGTTGTACTCTGCCTTGGCTACGTTGTTTTCACAACGTCATTGAAAACCTTTTTTTAACTTTAATGCTTAAAACTCATGACCCATTTAAACCTTCTTGGTACTGTGTAGTAACACCTAGCACAAGTACGTTTAGATAAATATATCAACATAAAGGAAACTCAGAAGAGCATTGAGAAGGAACCTTCTAAAAACAAAACCAACGTGTTGATTAGTTGATTGAATTTGCATCTGTCTTAAAGGCATTGACATTAGCTGAAAGAGGCCTGTCATTGACAGTTACTTTGAATATGCAGACATTCACATTTTTCCCTCAAACATTTCAATCTAAAACAATTGATGTATAGGCTGGAAATAATGTTAGAATTTGACATGCTGCAGTGTTGTAGCCTATGTACTGCTTGCATACCACTCTAGCTTGTAACGGGTAAACCATCGCTCTTAAAAGCATGTGCCATGTAAAACGTTATTTATGAATAAATTCATCTTATTTATTAGAGGCTATCAGCTTTGCTATAATTATGCAAACTTACTCAATTACTCGCCACCTCCAAGTCCCACTGGGCAATGCTTAAGCGGGATCATTTTCTAAACCATTCTTCTTTCCATTTTTTATGGTTGCAATTACAAGTCGTCGCTTTAGGACATGTCATCTAATTTTACAAGGTTAAGGCAAAAAAAAAACTGGCATTAGGAAATATGAACTTACCCCCATATACGCCTTTTGGTAATTAAATTCATATTTGTTTCCTCAATTTAGTGCATCAGGCACACCCTGAAAATCAACACACGTGTGATGGACAATGCAATGCATCCTTTTGTGTCTGACACATGTTAAGCATGTCTTATAACATGTCTACAAAATAATTAAACAGCTATTTTGTTGTTTGTTGTTTTTTTTGGACATCTTATTGAATTATCTTGCTATTTGTATATTTTATGATTAGGTATTTTATTAAATGTGTGTATCGTGCATATTTGAGACCAATTGCCATTCTTTCCCTTTAACACACACACACACACACACACACACACACACACACACACACACACACACACACACACACACACACACACACACACACACACACACACACACACACACACACACACACTTTAAGCTGGCTTCTTATTTCAACGGGCAAGAATAAAGTCGTGGAATGCCATTGCTCTGTAAGAAGATGCTGCTGTACATGTCTCAATCTGATCTCGGGTCTGTGTACAGTCTTCCTCCTATTGCCCATTAGTTCAGAGGTAATTCCTAATCAGGAACATTGTCATATTAGCCTTTTTGGTCACTGTCATTCCCCATCACCTGCCTGTATGTGGGATAAGATCATCTGCACAAAATAACATTTCAGAAATGCCTAGCGAACCGTGTTTGCTTTGTAATTGGTTTACAAAGCAAGGCGACATTGCACACGTGATATCATTTTATTGCACAAATAGAACTGCACTATAAATGTGCAGTACAGCTTTATTCTTCCTCCCCTGAGAGTACGTCATACCTTTTTAGACTGACGGTGGTTTACCTACTGCACGAACCCAGCCCTCCTTTTTACACCGTGTGTGTCCAGACGGTAGAGCTTTGATGTTTTGTGTCCGTTGTATTCATAAATGTATAGCATCAATAATTCACCTGGGCATTGATTATCTGTCTTCCTCCCTAACTAGTAATGAAGGCTGCGGAATATGACTGGTACTGTGTCTGTGATTGGAAATGGCTAGCTCACTCCATTGTGATGTTACAGTTCTTTGATATAGCAGGCGTCGTCGGTTGTCCAATTTTCGAATTTAATCGATTTCCGGTCTCGTTGGCGCAGACGGCGCAATACTATTATTTTTGAAATTCATGTTTTGGCATGTGTGTGCACATTTTAGTTTTTTTGTTTCCATACCTTTAGGCTTTTATTGGTCCAAGGTGATACGATTGTGGTGTTAGTGATGCTACGGTCTTACCAATTGAGTTCTCCTTTTTGTCAGTGGGCTGTGATCTTAACATTTTCGGCACGCCTTTCTATGCTTCCTGTGATTCCGTTACGGCATGTGTTTTTGAAGTGTGAGTGTGTGTGTGTGTGTGTGTGTGTGTGTGTGGAGGTCACTATAATTTGTCTGACCTCAGAGAGCTATAATGAGCGAGAGTTTGTTTTTCCAACCACCTAAGTCTAAAAAGCTGTACAATTTGGGATCATTTAGCAATTTGACATGATGTTGTGCCCAGGGTGTTAGGCCTCCTGCCCTCTTCTCCTCCCTCTTTCCCTCGTTCCTCACTTCCTTCCCCTCCCTCCTTTTCCAACCTCACACAAAGGTCTGCTGGTTCAGTAGGAGCAGGATGAATTGGTGAAGAGGCCTGGCCAGCTAACCCCCGGTGCCATACTGTTTCTTGCATCTCTCTCTCTCTCTCTCTCTCTCTCTCTCTCTCTCTCTCTCCCTCTCACTCTCTCTGCGATTGTGCAGATGCTAATGCTAACATGGGTCTTTCTGAAAAGGTGATGGGTTAGCTCCAGCGCTACGGGCTAACGTCACACCTCAACAGGTCTGCAGAGAGGCGAGAGAGCGGGGTTCCAAGAACTCTGGCATAGGGCTGCAGGGCCATAAATCTACTGGGTTTATTTACTGCCTCTCGGACTTTTGAATGTTAAGATATTTGACGCCACCCCTGGCCCCATAATTCCCGGGGCAAGCAGGCTTTTGGCTGGGGTTTTGGGTTTCGTTGTATAATTACGATTAGTTTTAAAAAATGAACAAAAAAAGAGAGAGGGAGAGAGAACACAACACCAAGATTCCACTGGTCTATTTAGAGTGGGGAAAAAATACGCTCCCGAGACCCGTGGCGATTCCACAGCAAGCTCGGCGAGCAGCTATGTGTGGTTAGCTATACCAATAGCTTTTTTCTCTCTTTTCTTTGTTTCACTTGTATTGCTGCACCAGTATCTCTCCTATTGTGGTAGACCCATCTATTTAAAAAAAAAAAGAATACTACTTGCCTTCACAATTAATGACATGCCATTTTTACATGTTTTTGGAGGGAATGGTGGATTTGTGGTAAGATTATTGCAATTAACATCCGATTTAGCAGTTGTAATTGAACATCAGCCTGGAAATAGCACCTAGCGTAGTCCTTTGTGTTTATGTAGATGTGATGGTATGTCCAATATTTTGGAATTGACACAGACGGTATCTTTTTAAATATGTTAGCAGCATATGCATAACAATGGTTTATGATGTGGATTGTGTGTGTTCTGGTGCAGCTCTGAATGGCTTGTCCCTGCGAGGTGAGGAAAGATAGCTTCATGTGGATTTAGGGGATAGACCCAAACCTTATCACATCGGCTTTACATGTTAATAGGACCTAATTGCTATCCGCAGGGGGTTCATGGCACTATGCGTCCACATTTTGTGTTTCACCTCGCAAAACGCACTCCGAATTTATTAAGGTTGTGATCCTTTTGTCCTGCAAATCACTTTTGTTTACAACGTATAGTGGAAACAGGACCCGCTCTCTCTCTCCCTCTCTCTCTTTCTCTCTATCTTTCCTCCCCCCCTTCCACCTCTCTGCTCCTCTCATCCCATGCAAGGAAAAGAAAACATCTTTATTTTTCTTGAGCTTGATAAACACCCATAAAAAGTGCAATCTGTTTTGGATTTGAGGGAGTTAAGTTGGGGAGCAAAGTTTGGCACCATTAAACAAAAATTGGGGCCTGCTAGACATTAGCGGCGCACAGCACATTCTCTCAGCTTAATTAGTCCAAACTGTAATTGTTCATGGTCTGCCAATAGGAGTAATGCTCAGGAAAAGTGGAGTTGCACTAAATCGGCCCACGGCTTTTAAAACAATAAATCACTCGCATATTTGTGCCGTGATTCAGATGGAGTCTCGACCTCTCCCATCTCGACATGTGGTAAATTGTAAAGTCAATGAATCGCAGATGTAGAGAAAGAGGGGGGTTAGAGAGGGAGAGTACAGTAAGGTTTTGTTAGCGCCTGGTGAATGAATGGAAAAGATTTGCGCTGTAAATATTTACAGAGATGTTTTTTTTCTTTCGTTGGCAGGGCTTAATTGTCTTATGCTGATGATGTTGGCAGGCAAAGCTGTGTGAAAGCATTCAAAACTCTCCATCAGTTGGTTTGAAACGACACACACACAAAAATAAGTCAGTGCAACACGTTTGTGGGCGTGTTTTTAATTCGGTCTTTAAACACTGGGATGGGAATAGTTCCCTACTGGTAGTGAATAAAGTTTGGGTATAGTTCATTCTTCTTTTGTCCCCTTATGTTTACCTATCAAACCTATGCGATGGGTTTTTGTGTAATAGAACTCTAAATCTAAGGTTTTCAAAAAGGTGATGGGTTTCATTCAATTGTAATAGACCTATAACTGAAATATACAATGTTTGTTCCTCAATAGAACTGTGGCTGGTAAAGCAAATTGCATAGACTACCGACAAAAACACTTTCACCCCCTAACCTTCCACTTCCCTATCGCTGGGCCATACCGTTGTATGCTATTCTGTTAAAGAAACAGCATTGGCTTAGCAGCTGTGGACTGGTGCTCTCATTCTTCTTCTTTTCCACTCACCCCCCCCCTCTCTCCCTTTCTCTCCATCTCTCTGTCTCTGGCTCCCATGCATTTCCATAAAGCTCAACACAAAGATCTCACTGTACATCTGGAATGCAACTTTTGTCATCTGTTAAACATAGTCTTGCTGCCGGGCCCACAGGGCTTGGGGCTCCCTGAAACATGGAAATCTAATGATTGCCTATCTGTGGGTGTGTGTGTGTGTGTGCATGTGTGTCCCATATATGTGCGGCACAGTATGTGCATGCAATATGCACTCATATATTGGATATTCTATGCTCCCTAGATCGGACACATGCAAAATGCATGGATGTTCCCTGAATTTCAAGTGGCAGTTCTTATGGTTCTTTGTTGTATTGTCCTAATACCTTTTAAATGGTTCTGACACAAATGCACGTGCTGCGAGCGTCGGATGAGTTAGCCCTGGACTGCTAGTCGAGATGTCAAGGCTTACCTTACAGGCAATGACTCCTTAAGATTGACAATCTCACCCCTTTATTCTGTAATTCTACTGAAGCTGAAATATTTTTTTCTCTCTCCATCAATTATAGAATCAATATAGTTTAGAGTAGGTGGTAGTTGTATTCCTTTATAATAGAGCTGGGTTTTGCACTGCAGCCAGTACAAAGATACGATTTCTGGGGTATTTGGATCCCCATTAGCTGTTGTAATATCAGCAGCTACTCTTTCTTGTGTCCACAAATAGCTCTGTGGTACATCTGTAGTATTGATTGTCTGTTTAATGATCATTTCATGATCGTCATACCACAGACCTTTTCATAGGGAAACACTGTATCATTAAGTGTGTTGCATTTTTCTAATGCACGTGCACGGTATTTTACTGTCTGGTTTTTTGGTGGGGGAAATAATTATTGATGCTATTATTGATAACATTTACACTAGGTATATTTATTTTTTTGTCTGTGTGCATATTTCCATGAACTCATTCATTCAAGCCCAGCAGCGAAAGCAGTTTACCGGCGGCGTGGGAGAGAATGCGTTGGGGGGGTTAAGAAAAGCGGGAAATGAGTCCATCGATGTGTGTGTGTGTGTGTGTGTGTGTGTGTGTGGGGGGTCGCACAAAGGCCGGTTGAATAGGGCGCATAATTGCTGTTAATGCCGGGCAATGAGAGCAGCGACAGTTCCTGGTTAATGTCCAAATAATAGTGCCTCCAGGCCTCACATTTATCCCACCCAAAAAAACAGCGGGACTAGGAGAAGAGGGAGGGGGGCAAGTTTATTGCCGAGCTTGACGGACAGGCCATGTGTGTGGCTTTTCCTCTTAATGAATCTGGCCACTTCTCTACAGTATTTACCTCCTCCTGTGTCTACGTCTCATCATCAAAATGTCCGCCCTAAAAGCATTGGTGGGCGAGAGGATTGTGTGACAGTGGGGGAATTTGGTGGTGCCAGGCATATGTTTGGATTGGAGTGTGTTTGGGGAGGGTCAAAGTGCAGAGTGCTGTCTGTTGGGAAAAGAGCTGCCTCTCTGACCCTTTTATGACGAGTGATAGGAGTGGTTGAGTTTTCCATTGGAGTGTCTGTCTGTTTGCTTGCGCGCGCGCGCGTGTGTGTGTGTGTGTTTGCATGTGTGTGTGCGTGCGCAGCTCGCACGCCTGTGTGTCTGCGGTTTGTGTAACACTTATCACAACCCCTAATGGTCATGTTGGGCTATATAATAACGAGCCGTGCCAATGTGCAGGGATCACCTGTGGTTGGCCAGCCTTTTATGGATGTGGTAGAACGCTCTAGAATGTTCCACTGTGCGGAAATCTCACTCAGGAGGGCTTGGTGTTTTGGGAGAAGTGATTATGAATAATTGCCTGCAATGTTTGGAGAAAATATGTGAACCCTTTAGGATTTATTCATCCTTGTAGCATCTCACCATTGTTATAAACTACAACAAACCTATAAGTGTATTTTTAACTTGAAAGGGAAAAGAAATTGCAAATGTAAAGTCATTGTCATTACAATATTAGGTCCTGCGTTAAAAGAGGCAGCCGTCTTACCAGTGTATCCTGTTATGGTGATTATCTGCTGTATTTAATGTATTCACAAATGTCAAGGGTTTCTGTATTTGTAAGGAGCATAGATCATTTGACATCCTTGAGATGGGTCTGTCTGTCCAGGTTGTGATTGCAATTTTATGTTTGTTCGGATAATCTGGACCCAAACCTTTTAAGATGTGAGGGACCGTTTTGTATTAAATGCATCATTGAGAAGAGAAAGGTGATAAAACTATGCACATGTTATATTCTAATTATACTCTTCATTGTGGGAGGATAAGCTCTGAGGAGTGCTGTGTGTGTGTGTGTGTGTTTGTGTGTGTTTGTGTGTGTGTGTTTGTGTGTGTGTGTGTGTGTGTGTGTGTGTGTGTGTGTGTGTGTGTGTGTGTGTGTGTGTGTGTGTGTGTGTGTGTGTGTGTGTGTGTGTGTGTGTGTGTGTGTGTGTGTGTGTGTGTGTGTGTGTGTGTGTGTGTGTGTGTGTGTGTGTGTGTGTGTGTGTGTGTGTGTGTGTGTGTGTGTGTGTGTGTGTGTGTGTGAGTGTGTGTGTGTGTGTGTGTGTGTGTGTGTGTGTGTGTGTGTGTGTGTGTGTGTGTGTGTGTGTGTGTGTGTGTGTGTGTGTGTGTGTGTGTGTGTGTGTGTGTGTGTGTGTGTGAGTGCACTAAGGAGGTGATTGTTTGCTTTTTTGCTGTAAAAGGTTGGTTGATAACTGCTTGAAAAGGTGAGGGAGTTTCAGAGCCATAGCAGAAATAAAATCATCTGCTAATCTCCAGATTATTGTGGGATTTAGAACAAAATGTTGCAGAGATTACTGTACGTAAAAATGCACAAGGCTAATGAAATTTAAGCCCTTTGCACACACGCAATGTGGAGTACTTAGAGATCATCCGGGTCTGTGCACCAATTTCCCAATAGATTAAGAGACAATTTCCAGTGTCCACTCTTTTGCTGCCGATTAGAAATCTATTTGCACATGATAATATTGTCCCTCTTAAAAAGGACAGCTTTTGAAGTAGATTTGTTCACAGTAGATAACATATCATGAGAAGTACTGGTCACATGGGCACATGCTACAGTGGGCTCCTAGTAGGCTGTAGAGTAGATTGAATAGCACATCTCATTCTGTTGTGGGATATAATTGTATGTTATGGTCTGTGTGTTTGAGTAGGTGGTGGGGGGGGGTCGTTTGTGTGAAAAGCATAGGTTTAAATCTCCCTAATGCACTCTACTCCACTGAGGAATGGGGTCAGCTATGTTTAGGGTCAATTCCAAACGTGAGGAAATTGACTCCCAGCACTGAGTGAATTGTCAATTGGCTCCCTAAGGGGTCAAAGTGAATTGAGTGTCTGTTTGGACAACTGGCCCGAGGTGGGATGAGTGGCCTTCGCTGTCAGCCAGAGGGGATGGATGCGGACTGAGGACCAAATCAATTGAAAAGCAGAGGGAATTTTGCCCTGTTGAAGTGGAGGACAATTGGATTCAGCAAGGTTGAAATAAGGTTTGGGTTTAAATCATGACCTGTTGTTCACAGTCATATAGCACTAAGGTCAATATCTACAGGGAAAAGGAAGTTGCCTCTGATTTTCTATATTAGGCCTATTATAGTGATATAACAGGTTTGATTGACAGTCAATTGAAAGGATTTACATGATATCATAATTATCATAAGAGATTTGAGAACTTAAGTGATGAATGAAATATTGTACGTGGTCCACACAACCGACAGTAAGCGTCTCGGTCGCCATGGTGTCATTTTGCGGGGGTGGACAATGAGGGTCATGTGACTGGCCCTTGTGACGTCTGTCACGGTGCCCTTTAGAACGAGGAGTTTTAAAAAAAATCTTCCCCTTTACTTCCCCTCTATCTTTATGGAGCACCGTGCTTTGCATTTTTCAAATACCAATAAAGATAAATTGCTGGCTTTGTCATAACAGGTGGTGTTGAGTGGCAAGATTTCAGTTTTAACTCTTGATATTCTGGTTAGCTCATCTGCCTGTGCCCAGGTCACTGCCCTAGCATTGTATGTGAACAAATAAAACCCATTCAGACATCACAGTGGTCAAAGTTAACCTGTTATGGCCATTATGTATTTAAATATGTATTTATCTTTGGAGGATGACCCCGAGGACTTTTTGACGTTACTCTCTCTCTCTCTGGTCCGCCCCACACTGAGGTCTCAGTGGAGAGCAGCTGCTCTGGTAGGGCCAGGCGGCCGGAGGAATTCTCTGCTGTTTAAACAGTGGGTCGTCTCAGTGCCGGCCTGAAGGACTGGAGGGGAAGGAAGTTCCTCTGTGTTTACATTGCTGAATTGTCCTGTGGACCCCAGAGTGTCTGATGCACTACTGTTCAAACACAACACAAGTGTAGAGATGAACCCCACCAACACCAGTGTTCACAGCTATAGCGTGGTCTGTCTGTGTGTGGTCGCTCACCACCCTCATTTACCAGATACCACAACCATGGCCGGCTTTGTTTCTTCAACCTGGAGGTTTGCGTGACTGATATTAAAGAATTGCGAGGTTTGAGTTGAGAAAGAGTGGGGTTTAAATAGATAGTTCCACCAAGGCCTTGCGTACTGGGCAGCCAGACATTGACATACAGTGAAGTCATCAGACTAATTGTTGTTCGAATTACCTGTTATGATCCGATGACAAATCTCCCTCACTCCCGCCATTGGAGCGGAAAATGTAGCCGGGATTGGCATGATGTTAGCAAGTGTGTAAACTGCGCTTCAACAAGATGGATAAATGCAATTATTGGCCAGACCTGAGGAGGGGGAAAACCATTTAAAGGCTGTAACGCTAAGCAGAGGTCATGGTTAATTCATTTGGCCAATTTATGGGTGATGTACGAGTGTCGGGGCACATTAGTCAGGGAGGGGGAGTTGGGCCTCAGTGTCCGTCCGCCTGTGTGTGTGTTCTGGGGGGAGGTTGGTGTTGAGAAGCGCCGCTGTAGAAAAACACAGTCTCCTTGGTACAAGACTCCCCTGTTTTCTCCTCCTCCCTACCCCCTCCTCCCTACCTCCTCCTCCCTACCTCCTCCTGCCTACCCCCTCTTCGCTACCTCCTCCTCCCTCTGCCTGCCATTTCGGCAGATAATACAAATGGACCCTTGGCAGGGAAATGACAAAAAGATACACTGAGTGCAGAAAGCGGGACAGCCGTGCAAATGAGGCGGGGAAAGGGGCGGTGCTCGGCCATGTGGCAGAGTGAGCACCGGCAGCATCTCCATACCAGGGGCTGCAACACTCAATCAGGCTCAGGCCTCTGCCCCAGCACGCAGCTTGAACCCCCACAACCCCCACAAACGCACTATATAGCGCACATAAAGTATATTATGGGTAAAGAAGCACTAGTAGTGGTAATAGTAGAAGGATTCACAGTAGCTGCAGCAGTGTCAGTTGTAGCTGTTGTTGGACTGTACAACTCAATTACACACTCCCTGACCCAGCTAGACTTTGATACTCTCAGTGAACTCAGGGGAGTTTACAATTAAGTTACAATTACAGCGTGGATTCCGACGTTTACTCCAGGCACACAAGGCTCAGGGCCTCAGCCCCAGGCAGTCTTACCTATCTGTGCTTCTCACTGTTCCCTTAAAAAAACAACGCACTGTACAGGTAACTGCCAAAATAAAGGAAACACTCAGAGTAAATGAGGGATACAAAGTATACTAAAGCAGGTGCTTCCACACAGGTGTGGTTCCTGAGTTAATTAAGCAGTAAACATCCCATTGTGCTTCGGATCATGTATAACATTACAGGCCATTATTTTGCCTATCATGGCTGTGCCCCCATAGGATGACAGTGCCCCCATCCACAGGGCACGAGTGGTCACTGAATGGTTGATGAGCATGAAAAGGATGTAAACCATATGCCATCTCATTCACCAGATCTCAACCCAATTAAACACCAATGGGAGATTCTGGAGCCTGAGATCATTTTCCACGACTGTCAACAAAACACCAAATGATGGAATTTCTTGTGGAAGAATGTTGTCGCATCCCTCCAATGGAGTTCCAGACACTTGTAGAATCTATACCAAGGCGCATTGAAGCTGTTCGGGCTCATGTTGGCCCAACGCCCTATTAAGACACGATGCTGGTGTTTCCTTTATTTGGGCAGTTACCTGTATGTTACACAACTCTCATAGAAGTGTTTTTTTTTAAACAGTGGACCAATCGTCTTGTCTCTCTCACAATCTCTAGCCTATTTAAAATGGAAAGATTTGGCCTGCTCTGAACACAGTCATTGTCTCCCGAGAGAGAAACCAGTCGACAGTTACGCAAGTCGAGCGCTATGCAAAAAAAAACCCTGGTGGTTACAGCAGGGTGGGCGAGAGACTGGGGGAAGTAACATTTTACAGCTCCAAGCCACAGATTGAATCTGAGAGACATGAGGGTATCTCTAGCCATGGTATTGAGGCTTTGTAAGTGGTCTGGATAACACTTAAGTGCCTCTTGGTTGGGATATTGCAAAGCGTGTAGTCTACTGTGTGTGTGTGTGTGCTGTCAGGAAGTGGGGGTTCGTGTTTTTCACCTGACTTCCAGGCAGCGAGCTTTAGTTACTGTGTGAACGCTGGGACTTGTCAGGGACAGGTGTCAGAGTTGCCTGCCATGGCGCTCCCCCTGCCACACACACAGCAGCTGGGAGGGCAGGAGTCCATGGCCGTGGTGAGGGGGTAAGGAGACGGCATTCGGTGGAATTCTTCACCCTAATCTCAGCAGGGATCATTTGGTCTGAAACTACTGTAGTCCCATTGCTTAGTGTTGTTAGTAAGCCACTGGATGCTCCTACTGTGGACCAGTGTTGACATTTGATTGTTTAAGGATGTGGGTCAGTTTGCAGTATAGGCCAAGTGATTGGAGCTGTAGGCTCAGGTCCTTCCAGCTTGCCAGAGCAGATGCTGGTGGTCCTGTATGACTCAGTCGGTAGAGCATGGCGCTTGCAACGGCTGGATCGTCGGTTCGATTCCCAGGCCCACCCATATGTAAAATGTATGCACGCATGACTGGAAGTCGCTTTGGATGAAAGCATCTGCTAAACGACCTGCAGTATTATAATATATTATCTCCCTTAGTTAACTTGGCTGCTATTCCCCCACACTTTAACGCCGATATCATGGCAGAGTTGGAGATTACAACGGGGAACTCTTATTTCCAGGGCCACAGAGTGGATGTGCATGAGAGACGAACTCTGCCCACCAACCCTCCTCATCCTGTAACGTGGCCTGCGGGATCGCTTTGCGGACCTCCACATTTTCTAAATCGCTCTGGAAGAATCCCTCTTTCTCAATTTGACATGTGGTTGGTTACATCCAGCCATCCTCCCTCCTTCCCAGTCGCTCATCACGCCCTCTTGGGAGAACAACTGCTGACCGCGTTCTATAGGCCAAGGGAATTCCTCACCCCGACTCAAAAGAAACTGCTTGGAAGTTCTCTATATGTCCCGAGGGTCGTTTTACAGCAGAGGACGTGCCGCTCGACACAACTGTTCCCGTTTAGCGGGGAGCTGTCGGTCTTATTAGTGTCGTGAGGGAGACAAATGTTTTTCACAGCCATTATATACGGATTCAGAATTGGCCGCATCTGAAAGTGACTGACCTGGCGAGTCAGTCTCAGCTTGACCCGTATATATCCCCCTGGAAGTTCCTGTGCTGGTTTAGCCCACGTTGCTCCTTTCTAATCGAGGAGAAGAGGTGGGAGTGACCAGAGTGTTCTTGTTGGGTTGGGAAACGTTTGTGTTGCATTGATGTTCTCCTTGTCCCTATGATGGTTCGGGTAGATCAATAGCCCTCCTCCGGCCTGTTGGACTCCAGCCCCCAGTGGCACGAAGCTCCGTATACAAGTCAAAGAACATGACACCCCAGGGTGCAACCAAGCAGGGCAAAATATATACCCAATGACCAAACGGGCAGCCAATCAGCCAGAGGATTTACAACCCGAAAGACCAAAGCATTTATCTCTCTTGGCTCGATTAAAGCCTCAGTTCAAGTATTTACACAAGCATCGGTGCAGCAATACATGTGCTATTAAGTTCTAGCCTTAACGAACCAGGATTTGTGTCTTCATTGGTTTTGGCCGTGACATTTTGTAATATCAAATCAATATCAGTATCAGTGTTGGTTTCAAGCATGTCTGAGTAGCCAACACATTCGAGCTGATTGGCCAGAGATTGAGATGCTTGGAGAGCTGTGATCAGAGACCCTGGGAAGCCAACCTCTAATTGTTCACAGAAGCCGTTGGCAGGAAGAGCGAAGCATCGGCAGGTTGGACACTGAGCAGAGCTCGCTCACTGCTGGATTTTCAGGATAGGAGCCGAGCCCCGGGATGTTCTCCAAAGACAACCGCTGGGCCCAGAGAAAACCATAAACCAAATGTCTTCCCTCGCTCCTTTTAAAGGCCCAATGCAATCAAAAACGTGCTTTACCTGCGTTTTATATGTATTTCCACACTAAGGTTGGAACAATACTGTGAAATTTCAGCCAGTTTTGGTGGGATGGAGTAAAAGGCCACTTTAAAATGTGCAGTTTTGTAACACAACACAATGTTGGAGGTACTGTGCATGCAATTGGCTGCCTCCAATGTCATTCTATAGAATTTGGCCGTACGTCCAAATTGTGTAATAAAGCGCTTTCGTGGGGAATAACTCATTCTGATTGGCTGGGCCTGGCTCCCCAGTGGGTTGGCCTGGTTGCCAAGTGGGTGGGCCTATGCCCTCCCAGGCCCACCCATTGCTGCATCCCTGCCCAGTCATGTGAAATCCATAGATTAGGGCCGAATGAATTCATTTCAATTGACAGATTTCCTTATATGAACTGTAACTCTGTAAAATCTTTGAAATTGTCGCATGTTTGCTTTTATATTTTGGTTTAGTATAAATTGCTCTTGTTATGTGGTTTACCAAACAGGGGGTGTTTTGGAGCCGACACGTTTTGCATAGGCCCATGATTTTGGTTCCTTCATGAAAAATAAGGGTCTGTTTTCACTGGCCCTGAATATAGTATTATAGATAGATATATATTTTTGAAAGTAACACCGCCCTACGCTTGTGTTCTTCACGCTGTTTTGATCTCCGTCACAGATGCTTGGCAAGAGGCACATCTGCTCCCCCCACCCCACACTTGTAGCGCAAATCCTGTTTTGTGGTGTTTTTGTGTGCCATAATTGAGCAAATAACATCAGTAATGATTCAATTGGGCATAAAGTAATTGAGAGGCGGCCTGCTTGCCATCTGTCTGGTGAGATTACTGTTTCTGTGTAATTAAAAGTGTGACCTCGTGGCCGTGGTGAGAGGTGCCAGTGGGTAGTCAGAACCACAGGCCTGGACTGGGCTCTTTTCTTTTAAGACGGGGTGGGGGTGGTGGCGGTTTAGCAGGGCGGTAAATATAGCACAGGGCAATAGAGGGGAGCTAAAGTGGCATTCTCCTTTACATGGGATGTGCCCTGTATACACACAAGTACTGGTCCGTGTCAAAGCCCCAAAACATGCCACAATTTGTAGGGGGAGAGAGGAGCCCCACAAAGTCGTGGTGATCCTTGTGTGCATCCAGTGTAACCACGATGTCGGAGAGGTAGGGGGATGAGGGGGGCCGAGGGGGGGATCTGTTTTTGCTCTGCTTTCACGTGTGGTTTTGTTTTGACTCCTGAGGTTCAGTGTCCCTTGGACAGTGTCCAGAGACTACAGAGCCTGCTTTTTGCACCCCTCCTCCACAACGTGAAGGGGTCTGTAAGACATGGAATTGGATTTGAGATTTGATCTTGTTGCATGTAGTAAACAGGGCATTATAGACAAGGAGATGGGGTTAATGACTGTGTGTGTGTGTGTGTGTGTGTGTGTGTGTGTGTGTGTGTGTGTGTGTGTGTGTGTGTGTGTGTGTGTGTGTGTGTGTGTGTGTGTGTGCGTGCGTGCGTGCGTGCGTGCGTGCGTGCGTGTGGTATGCATAATGGTATACACACACTCACATACAAACACAGGATGCATGGCTGAAAAAGACATTAGACCCTGTTACTCGTGTGGGCTGGAAGCCGTCTTGCAATACTTCCGCTAAGACGGTGAGGGGAGAGAACAAAAATAACAGTTTTAATTACTATGGATGGCAGGCCCGGGTGAGGTGGCACCGGCCATAGGGGACCGAGACTGGGCCAGCCTCCAGGGGAATTACAGGGTGCTCAGGGCAAGAAATAGATCTGGCTGCCTACACTGCCTGCCACCCCTTCAGCAGTCTGCCTGCTCCACTTCAGTTGTCTGCCTGCTCCACTTCAACTGTCTGCCTGCTCCACTTCAACTGTCTGCCTGCTCCACTTCAGCTGTCTGCCTACTCCACTTCAGCTGTCTGTCTGCTTGCTCCACTTCATTTGTCTGCCTGATCCACTTCAACTGTCTGCCTGCTCTACTTGAGCTGTCTGTCTGCCTGCTCCACTTCAGCTGTCTGTATCTTTGTATCTTTGTTTCATGTAGTCAGTGTTTCAGTCAATAGACCTGTGTAGGGGTAGGCCCAGACGTTCACCATGTGAGGAAAAAATACATATGTTTTCAGGGTAGCAATATTTGGGCTATGTTTCTAGATTTTACCTCTTTTTTTCCCTTTTCAGTGTTTTTTTGTACTTTCTACCTCTCGGGTTATATGTGTCTCTTCTTCTTTATGTCTCTTCCACTCTTCCTCTCCCCTTGCTCTCTCACTCACAGTGTGTGCTCTGATTACCTCTCCAAACTGGCAATAAGTTGATTGCTTTACAGAGATGATGTAAGCCCTTGCCCTAGGGTACATCAGGTTAGATTTCTCCTGCTTTATCTTGTAAAGCCTAAATTAACAGCTGGTTTGGTTGGAGTTCTTCTGGATCTGACTAAAGGATTAGGCTTCGTTCTCATGTGAGTCGATCTAGTTAGATTTATTGCAGGTCTATCAAAAAAGATCAATGGGAGTCCTTTTTGAAAAGTAAATCCTTAATCGTTCTTTGCACTTAGGTGTCATCATTGGGACTTTTTTTCTCTCTCACACTCCCCCTTTCCTATTCCCCCCGTCCTCGTCTATCCTCCTGTCTTTTCTTCCCCCTAACCCGTCGTTGATAGGGAGGGAACTAGAGATCTGCCCTGTCGATGGATGTTATTCTGCGGTATCACCCAATGGATTTTTCTCTTGCTCATTAGCTATCCATCACGGCGAAGCAGACTGAAGCCGAGATTTAGCAACACAAGCCCTGATCACACCTGAAACATGCCCCACCTGCTAATTTCCTTTATTTTCAAGTTTATCCACCCATTTCTGGTCATGGCCAGAATGTAAAATGAACGTCAAAAGTAGATTTTATTTCTTAATTTTAGCTAACCCTAACCATTTTCCTAAACTTAGCCTAATTCTCCTAACCTGCTACGTTAATTCTCCTAACCTGTTACGTTAATTCTCCTAATCTGCTACATTAGTTCTCCTAAACTTAACCTAATTCTCTTAACCTGCTACGTTAATTCTCCTAACCTGCTACGTTAATTATCCTAACCTGCTACATTAGTTCTCCTAACCTGCTATATTAGTTCTGCTAACCTGCTACGTTAGTTCTCCTAACCTGCTACGTTATTTCTCCTAACCTGCTACATTAGTTCTCCTTACCTGCTACATTAGTTCTCCTAACCTTCTATGTTAGTTCTCCTAACCTGCTACGTTAGTTCTCCTAACCTGCTACATTAGTTCTCCTAACCTGCTACGTTAGTTCTCCTAACCTGCTATGTTAATTCTTCTTACCTGCTTCATAAGTTCTCCTAACCTGCTACGTAAATTATCCTAACCTGCTACATTAACTCTCCTAACCTGCTTCATAAGTTCTCCTAACCTGCTTCATTAATTATCCTAACCTGCTTCATAAGTTCTCCTAACCTGCTTCATTACTTATCCTAACCTGCTACGTTAATTCTCCTAACCTGCTATGTAAATTCTCCTAACCTGCTCCGTTAATTATTCTAACCTGCTTCATAAGTTCTCCTAACCTGCTTCATTAATTATCCTAACCTGCTTCATAAATTCTCCTAACCTGCTTCATTAATTCTCCTAACCTGCTACGTTAATTCTCCTAACCTGCTACGTAAATTATCCTAACCTTCTACATTAACTCTCCTAACCTGCTTCATAAGTTCTCCTAACCTGCTTCATTAATTATCCTAACCTGCTTCATAAATTCTCCTAACCTGCTTCATTAATTCTCCTAACCTGCTATGTAAATTATCCTAACCTGCTTCATTAATTATCCTAACCTGCTTCATAAATTCTCCTAACCTGCTTCATTACTTATCCTAACCTGCTCCGTTAATTCTCCTAATCTGCTATGTAAATTATCCTAACCTGCTTCATTAATTATCCTAACCTGCTTCATAAATTCTCCTAACCTGCTTCATTACTTATCCTAACCTGCTCCGTTAATTAACCTAACCTGCTTCATAAATTCTCCTAACCTGCTTCATTACTTATCCTAACCTGCTCCGTTAATTCTCCTAACCTGCTTCATTACTTATCCTAACCTGCTCCGTTAATTCTCCTAATCTGCTTCATAAATTCTCCTAACCTGCTACGTTAAAAGCTCTATGTCCTCTAGCCATTAACCCCATTTCTGACTCTTCCCCACAGTGCAGCCATCACTCAGGTTTGCTCTAGTATGGATACAGAGCCAGAACAGTTACTTTTCAACCATCTGGATACAGTCCATCTGGTGTTGCCATCCTTGCCTTGAAATCAAGACTAGGGCATAGTCAACCTTTTTATAAGTGCCTTCTTTCTCAGGTTCATATAGAGAAAGTGGCATGTGGGATTGTTATTCTTGTAGGAAATCCTTTAGTCATAGGGAAATGGTTCCTTATGTTGTCAAGGGGGTTGTCTGCAATATCGAATGATCTACCTTTTGTGTGCTGCATTTTTCTATGCTATATGCACGGTTTCCCAATGAAATTCAATAACCTAACCGAACAATTTTCTTAAAGGTCAATGAAAGCCGGAATGTCTTATAGATTGGACATATTGGTGCTGTATGCGACTGAATAGCAGCACAGGTCTTTCCGTCAACTATCCTTATTCATTTACATTGGGAAGAGCCCCATCTGTTTTGTGTTTACATACAATACCGTAGCACTTGAGCAAAGGCATACTTTGTAGTTCTTGTCGACAAGTTCTATCATAATGTATACACGCAGCCACTCATAACCTAGGCTTACTTGTACTCAGACACACAACGATGTGGAAACACAGGAAGTCCAGGGGACCTGGCAGCTGTTGCGAAACAAGATCTGGACATGTTTTATGTTCCTCCCCCTCCCCTTCTCTCTCTCTTTCTTTCCATTCTCACTCTCTCTCACTTTCTCCTATTCCTCCAACAACGGGCTGATTATGTCGTACCTCCATTCTTTCCCCCCACTCCTCCCTCTCTCAAGGCCATGTCTCTTAAGGAATCTGTAACTTGAAGAATGGGGTTGTGGCGGTGACCCCAAGGGTAGATTAACAAACCTGACCGACGTCGATACTGGCCGGGCTTTTAGATCTGAGTGTTGGATGTGAGACTGCGTACATGTGTCTGTTTGTACGCTATTCCGTATGCTAGTTGGTTTATAGATGGCAGGATGGTGACCTGCATGGATGGTTAAGTTGTTTGAGTTCTCTCAAGGACGGCTCCTCCCATCAAGGAAGTGAAGGAAGGATGAACATGTTTTCCACCCTCCTCATCCATCCTCAACGGTGCACCTCCATCCTCAACGGTGCACCTCCATCCTCAACGGTGCACCTCCATCCTCAACGGTGCACATCCATCCTCAACGGTGCACCTCCATCCTCAACGGTGCACCTCCATCCTCAACGGTGCACCTCCATCCTCAACGGTGAAGGAAAAGCTTGGGGCCGATCGATGTCCTTTACCTCGCACCACTTTGGAGTTGTCAGCTTTATTTAGATCAGATTGTGTGTGTGTGTCTGTGTCTGTGTCTATCTGTGTGTGTGTGTGTGTGTGTGTGTCTGTCTGTCTGTCTGTCTGTGTGTGTGTGTGTCTGTCTGTCTGTCTGTCTGTCTGTCTGTCTGTCTGTGTGTGTGTGTGTGTGTGTGCGTGTCGTGCGTCATGTCGTCTGTCTGTCTGTCTGTCTGTCTGTCTGTCTGTCTGTCTGTCTGTCTGTCTGTCTGTCTGTCTGTCTGTCTGTCTGTGTGTGTGTCTGTCTGTCTGTCTGTCTGTGTGTGTGTGTGTGTGTGTGTGTGTGTGTGTGTCTGTGTCTGTCTGTGTGTGTGTCTGTGTGTGTCTGTGTGTCTGTGTGTGTGTGTGTGTGTATGTGTGTGAAGGAAAAGCTTGGGGCCGATCGATGTCAAGTTCAGGTGTGTCCTCCTCGTAGGTATGGCTAGCTGGCAGACCAGGGGCTGTGGGGGAAGAGATACGTGGGAAGGAAGGGCTTGCTGTCAGCCAGCTGGACCTCTTAATCCTATAGCCTTGGGGAAAGGGTGTGTGTGTGTGTGTTTGTTTGTCTCTAGCAGAGGTTTGTCAATTTCAGCACACCTCTGCTCCAGTATTTGGCCCAGCTGTGTGTGTTTGTCCATGTCCTGTAGCGTGTGTGTGTGTGTGTGTGTGTGTGGATGGACGGTTCTGCATTTAATCTCCACTGTGTTTACTGTAGTCCTCACTTTAACAGCACACTGTATATTTATGTAGAGAAGACACATCCTCACCCCCTTGATGTTGGAAAGGCGATGGGGGTTGGGGGTAAGGGGTAGGGACTGCACTGCTGTTTGGGGGATTGGGTGCAGGAGAACAAACACTGCCAGTACCCCCCCCTCTCAGTATCAAACCAATGCCTATTCTCTGATTCAAACACACATTATTTGAACCTCCCATTCTGGCTAAAACAACCAGAGGTCAAGCAGCCAGTTGCATCCCCACCGTTCATTAAGAGTGAAACCTACTATTTAGCCACATTCCTTGCTCTCTCTTGCTCTCTCACTCACCCCTCTCTCTCTCTCTCTCTCTCTCTGTCTTTCCCTCTCTGCCTTTCTCTGTCCGTCTCCCTCCCTCTCTCTCTCTCTGACTTTCGCCCTGTCTCTCTCCCCCGTCTCTCCCTAGCTTGCTCTCTCTTTTTTGGCGTAGATTTGTACATATATCACAGGCTGGCAGGCTAAGAGCCTGGGACTTCCCCACGCCACACTCCAAGCCTTTGATCCTTTGCTTTGGAGGTAACATCAAAAGGAGAGGCATAGAAAGGCAGCTACTACTGTGAAGTTCAATGTTCAACTTGATGGCTTGGCTGAGGGCTTTTTTTCTCTCCTCCTCTCGCCGCTGCACTGCTTCCCTCAGCTGACAGAAACACACAGTTTGTAGCTCAGATTTTGTTTCTCTAGATGATGTTAACCTTTATGGAACCCTATCTGGAACAAAACGAGCACCATAAAAAAACAACCTTTATGAATCTGTATCTACGACGCTATAGGTGTATACATTGGTTTATTCGTACGCTGTGTGTTAAGGTGTGCTGTGTAAGGGATTTCCGGTGCCAGGACCTAGCCTTTTTGTTTCCGAAAAGCTCCCAATATTGCCGAGGGTTGCTTCCGTGCTGGCCCTCGTTGACATAAGAGAGGATATGACTCCGTCTTGTTTGCTACACGCACGTTCAGATGTATTCATCTGCCCGTCGGAGAGAGCTGTCAGAATGTGTTAAGGTGGGGAGGACGTCTTCCCGTGTTGACATGGTGTTCACTCACTGGAAAACAACACGGAACTGCTCTTACGATGAACGCTTAGCTTATCATCATCATCTGCGTATATATAAAAAAAAAGAAGATCCCTTCGAAGCAGAAAACTGTTCCAGAATGAGAATATAGCTCATATTGGAGATGAATGCTATAATGTAGTGGGACTCTATGGAGCTATGGTATAGTGTGTGTCCACTCTCTGTCTCACTGCACCTTTACAGAAGGCTTGTGGCCTTCTCCCCCCCCTCCCCCTCTCTCTCACTCTCTCTCGCTTTCTCTCTCACTTTCTCTCCTCTCTCTCCTCGCTTTCTCTCTCACTTTCTCTCTCTCCCCCTTGCTCCCTCTCTCTTTCCCCTCACTTTCTCTTTCTCTCTCTCATTCCCCTCTCTCTCGCACTCTCTCTTTCTTGTTCACACACACGTTTGGCGTGTCATTAGCCCGTCTGCTGTAAAGTGGGCTGTTTAGCTCTAACTTATTTCTCCGTCAGTAACAGTGTGTGTGTGTGTGTGTGTGTGTGTGTGTGTGTGTGAACAGTGTAATGATCTCCATCCAGCCTGGCTGTTGCACCCCGGCTAACAGATGCAAAATGAAACAGATCAATAAATGGCCTCAGCTCGTTATCGACGTATTATCATGGTGTTGGGATTTCTGTCCGTTGTCATGGGGCACTTCGGAGAGAGACGAAGAAGGGCGTAACAAAGTGTGTATTTTCAAAAGTTTTTTTTTTTCATATCAAGTTTGCATGTTTAAAGTTGGCTATATGGGACAAAGGTCACAACACAGCAGATTGTCACGCTTTCCCCTGTATCTTTCTCCCTTTGCCCTACATTTCCCTTGGCCGGTGGAGATAACCCCTAGGAAAACCAAAACAGGGAGTTGGTAGAAGACCATAGAAAAGATTCATCAGTAATTGGCTTGTGTGCCCACGTTTGTTTGTGTCTCTTGTGAAGGAGGGGGTTTTCAGAGTCAGACAGATCACCCAGTGATTAAGCGATGCAGTAATTAGCCATGAGGTGTCTGTGTGTCTGTGTGTGTGCAAGAGACAGTGGGGTGGTGGGAGGGTCATTGTCAGTTGATTTGGTGGTGAGGGGTGGGGTACAGAGGGACAGGAGAGGGGAAGGAGAAACACCCACGCAGCCCGGTCCACGTAGGAGGCTCCTTGACCCTCCCAGAGTCCTGTTTTCACAGCAACGTCCTCCATTTTAATGAGCTCCAATAACCATATCCTTATGACTTATTTATTCATTATAAACTGGGTGGTTCGAGCCCTGAATGCTGATCGACTGAAAGCTGTGGTATATCAGACCGTATACCACAGAGATGACCAAACATTACGTTTCTTACCAGTGTATAATAGCAATAACGCACCTCGGGGGTTTGTGGTATATTACCACTATACTACTGCTAAGGGCTGTATCCAGGCACTCTGCGTTGCGTCATATGTAAGAACAGCTCTTAGCCGTGGTATATTGGCCATATACCACACCACCTCTGGCCGTATTGCTTAATTAAGCCCCGACAGTGAAGAGCTAGTCTCCCAGTGCTATAATGGGTGTGTTTTAAATGGATGGAAAATATTTGTATCACAGTCAAATGGATGGAATATTTCCCTGTATCACAGTCAATAAGATGAAATTGCCTTCAGGAACAGTAGATTAGTTTAAACTAGGCTTAATCAACGGGAGTATGGTGATGTTTTCTCTGGGATACAGTATATTACAGAGTATTGTAGATGTACAGATTCCTCTGACCACTGGGAGGGTTTCTGCTGTAGTACAAACCGTCTTCACTGTCTTCACTGTCTTTCACTGTAGTTTTTTTTTGTAGATTAGGCTCTGTGCCTGTGTCCTGCATTAAACCATTATGTGACAAATAAAATTTGGAGCTGAAAAAAAAAAAAAAAAATATTGAGCCCAGATTCCTCTGACCACTAATGGGCCTCTTCACTGTCTTCATGTCTTTCACTGTCTGAACTGCCTGTGTCCTGAAACCAATTTGGAGCTGGAGCCCTGGTAATGGGCGTGTGAATGTGTGAACTGTGTGTGTGTGTGTGTGTGTGTGTGTGTGTGTGTGTGTGTGCGTGCGGAAGTGTTTGCGAATGTGTAGAAAACCTTTTGTAGGTTGTGTGTTGAAATGGTCTGTGTGTGTGTGTATGTGTGTGTTATTCTTTTGTGTTATTTGAGGGTGTTTCGGCGTAGCTGTGGGGTCTCTGAGCGTTTTAGTGTGTGTGTGCGCGCGCGCATGTTCTCTAGGCTTTTAGTACTTCACAAGGTCAGTGTATTTTTCTCCTAAAGGAACCTGCGTTCTTTGCTTTATACTCTAATAGAATCCTTTTCCAATTTGACGGCCATGGAAGTGTATAGTACCGTAGTTACCTAAAAGTTACCTAACAGGTAAGCTTCTTGTTGTGTCAGGGTGACATCCATCTGACATGGCCAATCATCATCAGCCTCAACCCATTCAAGGGGGCTGCCATAAGAGGGTTCAGGGCTCTGGCTCAGCCTTCAACTTCTTATTTTATACTTTTAATATTACCACAAGAATTTACACACAACGTTCACCTATTACCCAACCGATTTTTTGTAACACAGAGCGAGCGTCTTGCGTAAAGGGCTCAGGCACACCTAGCCCCGCTGTGCTAGCATGCTGAGCCCCCGTCACCGCTATGTAGGTCAGTGTGCTCGAGAATCCACCGGCGGAAGCAGGACTGGGATCTGACTTGAGCTTCTCACCTCAGCCCTGATCTCACTCGCTCTCTATCCACACTCACTGTGCTGCTCTGGGCTACTGTGGACAAATAGTACAAAGCAACCTGCAGTTTACACTGTCTGTGTGTTAAGCCTTTGCTGGAATTGAAACAATTAGAACCGTTCTCCGAACCACGGTATATCCAAGAGACCCTCGGAGAGCTTTGTTTTAAGTATAGACTGAGGAGGATGTGGAACCACAGTCTTGGGGAAAAGGCCCAGACACAGAGAGAGTCAGAGAACTAGAGACTGAAGCTGAGATAGAAGCAGTAGCGACCTGAGACCCGAACCAGCCAAGCCTGATGTTAAAGATGCTTGTGCTGTTTATTAGCGTCCCTGGTCTGTCGGAAGAACAGCAGGCCCCTGCAGTCCTCAGCCTCCCAGCTCTATTTATAGAAAGACCCACGGATACTCTTAATGACACCGTGAGGTAGAGCCAGGGGGAGTTAAAGAAACACAACGCTGTGTACTTTCTGAGTCTGAGTCTAGAGTCACACTGGGATGATGTCATATCCTTGGAGAAGATGTGAGTGCCCCAGTGTGTCTGTGACTGGTCTTCCTTCGTCCAAGTGGGATCAGTGCTGGACTTGGCCAAGAGCTCACAGGAGCTGAGTACCCGACACCTCAAATGTTCTACTGCTTGAGCTCCTGTTCCACTTCTAGAATATTGTCTCTAAATTGTTGTGGAGCTCCTGAACCTGAAATACTCCCACAGTCACTCACATTATTTATCATTGGTTCAGATGATTTTGTCTTTCGAACAGACATGTTTATAATAGAGAATTGTACTGCTGTTATTAACTTTTGTTCAATCATTTTTGGATATTTCTGTTGTTGTTGAATGTGTGTTGTGCGTCGTTTGAAACTAGTGTTGCAGGTCAGTGTTTTAAATAGGGCATGTGTCCTCACCTGTTCAGTAAAAGGTGGAGGAGCAAGACCACACATATCTGCTGGATCTGTGTTTGAGACCAGAGTTAACATCCAGAACAGGACAGATTAGGAAAGGGTTCAGGGACACATTTTGAGGAAACAGTGGAAATAATCCATTCCAAAAGAAACCTTTTTTTATGGACGAGTGCAATGCCTCAGAGTCTTTTGAAACCAACACAGCCACGTTGTTTTCAGACAGTTTGTAGAATACGTTTAGAGGATGTGGGAGGGGTGGGGGAGGAGGGGGGAGGTTTTGGAGTCAGGGCCTTGTGGAACCCCCTAGCGGTTCTGGCTTTGGAGTAAATGCAGGCCCAGCGGACCCCTTCCCGCCCCAGGGCACACAAACCCCAGGCCTTCCCATATTCCACTGTTATTTTCCTGGTGCAAAACGCCTCGGGCTGTCAGAGCTGGTGGGGCTTTTTTTTATTTTCATAAAAAAATATTTACTCATAAAATGTGTATTAGAAGAACTAAATCAGTCATGAAGAGCCCTCTCTCGCGTCGACTAACTTTCTCTCAGCTTTGGCTGGACTTTCTTCCCTCTACTGCCCTTCGCTGTTTGCCTGCTTATTGCAATCTTCTTCCTCCCCATCCGCAGTTTTCTGGAGACAAAGCCTACATACGCATCCACACACACACATATGCACACACACACACACACACATACGCACACACACACACACACACACACACACACACACACGCACGCACACATACGCACACACACACACACACACACACATACGCACACACACACACACACACACACACACACACACGCACGCACACATACGCACACACACACACACACACACACATACGCACACACACACACACACACACACACACACACACACACACGCACGCACACATACACACACACACACACACACACACACACACACACACACACACACACACACACACGCACGCACACATACGCACACACACACACACACATACACATATGCACACACACACACACACACACATACGCTCACACACACACACACACACACACACACACACATACGCACACACACACACATACGCACACACACACACACATCCTAGAGATTGAGAAAGGGTCTCTGTTTTGACCTGGGAGATTTCAAAGAGTCTGGATTGCATAATTCCCCCCTCAATTACAGAAAATGACTGTTCCCGCCCCAACAAGTGGGTGCATATTTTAGCCCTGCACCTGTGGCCTAGACAAAGGAACCCACACATATCAACAAGGAAACATTTTCTCCCATCGTTTTCCAGTATAATGTGAATCTAGCAGCTGTCCTTAGGAGAGTGTGAAGTTAAACAATACACCTTCTTAGACCTTCTAGTCTTAGTCAACGCCAATAAGACTTGACGCTGGGATAGTGGGATTGACTCTTTGGAATGGGTCCCAGCGAACACAAATAAACCTCTTTTATATTTGTTGTTTGGTTTGGTGTTATCTGCGAGCTATCATTCTGATCCCAGGCCCCTGTTATTGGACATGATGAACGGTTAGCCATAGTGTGTGAGCATGTGTTCAGTAATATGTGTGTGTGTGTGTGTGTGTGTGTGTTCGTGTGCGCTGAACATGCCTGTCACTTTGTGTTGAGTGTATGCGTATGTTGGTCCTTGTAGCCTACATGTCAAAATCTGTGTGTGTGTGTCTGTGCTGCTCTTGTGTCTGGCTGGCGGTGGCTGTGTCATGGCTGTACTATGAGGCAGCAGAGCCCATGGCCACAGATGGGCTGGAGATCTGCCTGGGGTCTCCAGAGCAAGTGGACCGGAGCTGCTCGCCTCTCTCTCCCGCTCTTTCTCTCTCCCGCCGATCTCCCTCTCACGTTGTTTACAGGGCTGGAATGCCTCTCGACCCCGTTTGGCCTGTGACCGGGATTCACCTCATCCTCTCTCGCTGGTCTGTGGGGAATATTTACAGTGTTTCCAAGCCACTTTGGCACATTAGGAAGCCTGTTTGTCTGATTGAGGGAAAGCCTCTGCTCTTAATCCAAAAGTAAATGAACAAGCCGGTCTGCGCCGAGGCTTGGATTGGATGTGATAAACACGTTAGATGGGGTTTTAACAACAACACGTTTTACACCATCAACCGTCTCAGCAATTCAAGGCAGCTGACTCAGTTTATCGCTAGTAAAATAGCATAAGAATATTTTATTTGGTCAGTGGTTTGACGCTTAGCTTATTCATGAAATTCATACATTTTGGGAGAGCTACAATGGTAGTAACATTATGCGTTAGACTAGTGTTAATGACGTACAGTATGTATCAAAGTATTTCAGGTTAAAATGTTCTAGTTGTCCTCTCGTAAGTCAAATATTCAGTACTATCACCCAAATGGTGGTGTGGACCTGGAAGGATGTGTGAGCACTCTGTTGTCTCCCGCTGTGGCCTCCTCCTGTATAATGGGTGGCACTGGGTTAGCCTCAGCTTGTTTGCGTTGTGATGTCTGGGTCACATTCAGCAGCTCAAGCCATGCCACGCTGAACTTCTGCATCAGTCGCTCAAATATGGCAAGCAGACAGTCCAGCAGTTTGACCTTGGTAGTGAAATGTGGGGGCTTGGGGCTATTTTTTAAGACCACTTCTCTGTCACTAACTCTCACCCACTTTCTAACCAGTGTGCTTGTCGCTATGGGAAATCTCCTGGCGGAAGAGAGAGAGTTCATCCCTCTGTAAGGATTTAGAGGACTCCCTTGTCTTTCACTTCATCAGAGACAATTGAGTTCTTCAGCTCCCATTGTTGGTCCGGTGAGCCGAGGAGGGGCGAAGGGTTAGGGAGGGTAGGAAGGGGAGGGGGACGCCCCCTCCCATGCACAGTGTGTACTCTGGGTGGCTCTTAGGGGCGGGAGATGCTGGGGGCAAGGGGAGGTAGAAGAGGTAGGGGGCGAGAGAGTTATCCTCCGGAGCAATTTGTCACATTGGAATGGCTCTCGAGTTACCAGGGAGGCCCTCCTAGCAGGAGAGTTTTTCAGGGGGGGGGAGCAGGGCGTCAGAGAGGGGTCAGGGGTCACTGCCTACTCAAACCCCGGCGGCGCATCCGTCAGCAGGCGCTGGGAGGAGGGAGGAACGGAGGGAGAAGGGGAAAGGGGGTGGAGGTGGGGTCAGAAAGCTTGCCACTTGCCGGGGCTCCGTTTTCCTTGGCATGCTTGTAAAACCTGCAGGAGGGATTAGCATGTGAGAACATTTGCAATAGCAGCCTGAAGTGGAGCTGCCTGTCAGGGCATGTGCCCCCTGTTTCTCCGCCTCTCACCGCTCCAGCGCCACACTCTGGGGTGTCAACTTTCACCCCCCCCCCTCACACATACCACCTCAACGGACGTCCCCTCACTCAAGGCCTCCCTGCGGTTGTGTGGATATTTGTGTGCATCTGGACAATAATACTCAAATTGGACAATCATTTGGTCAGTCTAGTCTATGAGAAGACTTTCCAATAACTGGAATCAGAATTAGGAACGTGACATCCACCAGGTTCTCTGGCACCAGTACACTAATAGAAAAAAGGTGCTCTCTAGAACAACAAAAAAAGGTTATTTGGCTGTCACCGAAGTGTAGAACACTTTCCACAGAGGGTTCCAAAGACCTAAAAAAAATAATAATAATTGTAGACCTCCACAAGTCTGGTTCATCCTTGGGAGCAATTTCCAAATGCCTGAAGGTACCACGTTCATCTGTACAAACAATAGTATGCAAATATAAACAACATGGGACCACGCAGCCATCATACTGCTCAGGAAGGAGACGCGTTCTGTCTCCTAGAGATGAACGTACTTTGGTGCGAAAAGTACAAATCAATCCCAGAACAACAGCATCAGACCTTGTGAAGATGCTGGAGGAAACAGGTACAAAAGTATCTATATCCACAGTAAAACAAGTCCTGTATCACCATAACCTGAAAGGCTGCTCAGCAAAGAAGAAGCCACTGCTCCAAAACCGCCATAAAACGCCAGACTCCGGTTTGCAACTGCACATCGGGACAAAGATCGTACTTTTTGGAGAAATGTCCTCTGGTCTGATGAAACAAAAATAGAACTGTTTGGCCATAATGACCATCATTATGTTTGGAGGAAAAAGGGGGAGGCTTGCAAGCCGAAGAACACCATCCCAACCGTGAAGCTTGGGGGTGGCAGCATCATGTTGTGGGGGTGCTTTGCTGCAGGATGGACTGGTGCACTTCACAAAATAGATGGCATCATGAGGAAGGAAAAGTATGTGGATATATTGAAGCAACATCTCAAGACATCAGTCAGGAAGTTAAAGCTTGGTTGCAAATGGGTCTTCCAAATGGACAATGACCACAAGCCTACTTCCGAAGTTGTGGCAAAATGGCTTAAGGACAACAAAGTCAAGGTATTGGAGTGGCCATCACAAAGCCCTGACCTCAATCCTATAGAACATTTGTGGGCAGAACTGAAAAAGTGTGTGCGAGCAAGGAGATCTACAAACCTGACTCAGTTACACCAGCTCTGTCAGGAGGGATGGGCCAAAATTCACCCAACTTATTGTGGGAAGCTTGTGGAAGGCCACCCGAAATGTTTGACCCAAGTTAAACAATTTAAAGGCAATGCTAACAAATACTAATTGTGTGTATGTGAACTTCTGACCCACTGGGAATGTGATGAAAGAAATAAAAGCTGAAATAAATCATTCTCTCTACAATTATTGTGACATTTCACATTCTTAAAATGAAGTGGTGATCCTAACTGACCTAAGACAGGGAACTTTTACTCTGATTAAATGTCAGGAATTGTGAAAAACTGAGTTTAAATGTAGTTGGCTAAGGTGTATGTAAACTTCCGACTTCAACTGTATATACACTGAACAAAAATATAAATGCAACATGTAGTGTTGGCCTCATGTTTCATGAGCTGAAATAAAATTAAAATCCCTGAAATTTTCTATACGCACCAAACGTATTTCTCTAAAATTTGTTGCACAAATTTGTTTATATCCCTATTAGTGAGCATTTCTCCTTTGCCAAGAAAATCCATCCATCTAACAGGTGTGTAATATCAAGAATCTGATTAAACAGCATGACCATTACACAGGTGCACCTTGTGCTGGGGACAATAAAAGGCCACTTTAAAATGGGAAGTTTTTGTTGCACAACGCAATGCCACAGATGTTTCCAGTTTTGAGTGAGTGTTCAATTTGCATGCTGACTGCAGGAATGTCTGTTGCTAGAGAAAGGAATGTTAATTTCTCTAGGTCCACCCGGCCTCACAACCACAGACCACGTGTAACCACGCCATGGATTAAATATATTTCAATCTATTTCAATCATCAATCTACCCACAATACCATATAATGACAAAGCAAAAACATGTTTTTATACATTTGAGCAAATGTAAAAAAAATAATTATAAAAAATTAAATATCACATTTACATTAGTATTTAGACCCGCCCTGGAGCAGGTTTTCATCAAGGATTTCTCTGTACTTTTCTCCGTTTATCTTTCTCTCGATCCTGACTAGTCTCCCAGTCCCTGCAGCTGAAAAAACATCCCCATAGCATGAGGCTGCCACCACTATGCTTCACCGTAGGGATGTTGCCAGGTTTCCTCCATCAGTGATGCTTGGCATTCAGGCCAAAGAGTTCAATCTTGGTTTCATTAAAACAGAGAATCTTGTTTCTTATGGTCTGAGATTCCTTTAGGTGCCTTTTGACAAACTCCAAGTGGGCTGTCATGTGCCTTTTACTGAGGAGTGGCTTCTGTCTGGCCACTCTACCATAAAGGCCTGGTTGGTGGAGTGCTGCAGAGATGGTTGTCCTTCTGGAAGTTTCTCCCATCTCCACAGAGGAACTCTGGAGCTCTGTTAGGGTGAACATTGGGTTCTTGGTCATCTTCCTGGCCAAGGCCCTTCTCCCCCGATTG